>NC_052046.1:3094881-3743215 GCF_015832195.1 Motacilla alba alba | reverse complement strand
AAAGGAGATTAGCACTGATGTCAGCCTTTGAAAAGGTAACTGTTTTATCATCTTATTTTAAGACTTAAATTAACCTGCCCTAGTCTCATCAAATGCTGCAAATGGAAACTGATATTTAAAAACTATTCACTTTGGTGATCTTCTGTATTTGCCTTCAGTCAAGGGAGCAGAGTAGATGTTCCCCAGAAGGAAGTGCACCTAAATGTACCTCGCACACATCGTTTGGGCAGGTTAATTCACCCAAATCCCTTCTCCTGTAAGGACAAGTGGTTTAATGTTCTGTTCAGTTTTGTTCCAATGGTGTAATTAGCAGGGATATAACAAAGACAGTGAAGGAATACAAATACCAAATTCCTCCCCCTCTTTAAGGAAGACTTACTCCCTAGAGGCACGTATGCCTGACATGAAAGCACAAGGAAGAGGCTTCAGAGGCACAGAACACCTGTAAAACTGCTGGGTTCAGCCCCTGGAGGGTTCTTGCAGGGGAGGGTCCCTGGGCAGCATCACACACTCTCAGCAGTGCCCTTGCCAGCTGCTCCTAGCTCCACCATCCACAGATCAGCACCAGCTCCAAGTCTGGGTTTGCTCAAATCCTGGCCTGCCTGGACCACCAGGACAGTTTTCAGCAGCTGAGAGCAAGACACAATGTCTTGAAATGTCTTATTCCAGAGATATGGTGGTTGCTGTGCAAAGATAGATGTGCAGGTAATGCAGCAGAAGGAGTTTTGCTGTCACTGGCTAAGCAAACTGATAGCTTTTTTTTTTTTCTTTTTCCCTTTTCTCTGTGTTTCTTCAGTGGCCTGTAAGCCAGCTCAGAAACCCCACACATCCTCTTCTGTGGCTTCTGGAGATCAAGCAAAACTGTATTTGTTGTCAGTTAAATAAAAAAGATAAAGTTTTAATGCACACACATACACTCTCATCCTCCTCCTTCAGCACACATCATATCGCATCATTTGTGTTTCAAAAATTAGAGCCATTAATGCTTTCTTGTAGAGCCTCTGTTTTGTAGAAACTCGAAACATTATTTACTCAAAATGATAGGATTAAATTCATTTCAGATGGCATGATATTAATCTTTGCTGTCTGCTTTAAAGCCATGGCTTTAGGGCTAATTACTGAACTCGTGTGTTCTGGAAAACTGGCCTCTTTTTTTCGCCCACTCTCTGCCACCTTTTTCTCCCAGAATCAAGCTCCTTGCTCCTCTACTCTGTATTTTGAGATTTCCTTATAAATTCATCTTCCCATCAAGGGCTGAGGGTTGTCCCCCAATTGACATTTTAGCACACAAGTCCCTTCAGTGTCTGGAATATCCCCACACTCTGACAGATGAATTAGAGAAGCAAAGAGAAAGGAGTTTGGCACATAGCATGATAACAAGAATTTACCAATTGCCATGCAGCTGTAGTGGATTTCCTTTGTTGTGCCCCAGGGCCTCAGTAGATGTTTAGGAAGAATGACGTTTCCTGACTTTTTAGTTTTTGAAAGCCTGCCTTGACTTGTCAGCTTGTGACTTCCAGGCAACTTTGATGGCATCCTTCCTCTCCCTCAGCTTTTCCAAACATTTTCTGTATTTTTGAAGAGCTTTTTCCATAGCTGCTTTGAGACATTTGTCCTGAATTCTTTCTTCACTTGTTCCTTTCCCACTTGTATCCCTCCTGCTTAAGAACATCTTGTTTTTTAGTCCTTTGCTTTATAGACTCCTCCTCCTTTCTCAGTGGCAGTGAGTGTGCCATATTTTTTCCCCATTAAGGCTCTCTTGATTTTTCCTAGTTTTGTTCCTTTTAAATGATTTTTTTTTTTTCCCCCAAGAGTGCTTGAAACACTCGTGTAGGTGTTCATTGCATTTTATCTTAAGACACAAGGGGACAAAGATGTGCAGCCAACACAGTAGGACAGGGGTCACACCTGCCCTGAGGCTGAGACATGGTCCCCAGGTCTTGGATCCTGCAGCTATCTCAAGGAACACAGTATGGTCACCACTGGTCTAGCCTTAACTAACATAAAAAATAGAAGTATAAACTCAAGTAGAAATTAATAAATGCCATTATTTAATTAGAATCTAGTAAAAAAACAATGTCATAAACAGGAGCGAGAAATCCGTCCAGAACTCAACAAAAGCATCTTTGTTGGAGTTTATATATAAAAGATAACTTTAATAAATTCTATTTGGAATTTGAATAATGTAAAAAGGCAAAGTGGAAAATTCTTAGATAAAGTCATTTAAACTAGCTGCAAATCACAATCTGTGTTAGGATAATCATGAATCAGCAGGAGAAAAGAGATAACGAATTATCATGCACTTCTTTTCCTCCAGGTCCTTCACCACAAGGTAGGTAAAATGTAGAGCCCATCTCAAAGATAATTTTCTTTCACATGAAAAATTTAAATTTTTCAGAAGTCACTGTAGGGTAAAGTGTAGAGGACAAAAGAATTTTCCCTCTTTAAGTATCATGCAGGATACGATTCTGCCAAAGAATTAGATCCTCATGGAATAATGTGAGAAAAATGCTTCTGAATTATAAAGTCCATAAACCACTGTGGAAGAAAATTTATTGGGCTTTGGCTTCAGTATTTCAGTTCTGGGCCAGAATATTCGGTTTTCAACCAAAGGCTGAAAGATTTGAATTTATGGGTTCAAAAAGTTCATTTTTTGTTACTTTTTAAAATATTAAACATTTCCACAAAGCAGAATCTTGCCACAAAAGGAAGCTAATCTTTATAAACACCTAAATCTAACCAAACCTTATTCTCTCCAGCCATGATAAGGTCTCCTTTATCTTCCCAATCCTGAAGTTTTGTTGTTGTTTATTTGTTCAGAGGCAGGTTCTGGTTGCTTTTATTTTGGCTTCTCATCACTTTGTTGTTCTTTTTCCTTTTTTTTTTTTTTTTTCCCTGGGAGGTTGTTGTAGTTGTTGATGCATTACACTTGATACACCTTGTTTACATTATCTCAGAAATGTACACCAAAAATCATGTGTTTATGGCATACACATATATGTATACTCACAGACAGTGTCTGACACACACACTTATGTATGTATTTTTATATAAAAACATATATTTATATGTACATACTTCAACTAATGGTGTTCAATCTGTTCCAGGGATGCATACATTCAAATGTTTATTCTGCTGATATTGAAGAACACTGGCTTTCTTAACAACAAAACTATTGTAAATGTCTTAAAATTAAACAACAAGCTTCAGGCAAAAAGATGTATGCGCAGCAAAAAGCTATTACTTACAAGACCATATGTGCCAGAAGGCAAATACTCCCATGTTCAAAGACAGAATGGAGGAGACAACATATTCCAGCTCTGAGTCCTTTTGATGCATCTCCCTTACACACACAATAAAGATTTTTGGATCAAGCTGACTGCTTTCTTTCTACCA
Organism: Motacilla alba alba; assembly: GCF_015832195.1. Lineage (NCBI taxonomy): Eukaryota > Metazoa > Chordata > Aves > Passeriformes > Motacillidae > Motacilla > Motacilla alba. The sequence continues at coordinate 3,739,819 of NC_052046.1, read as the reverse complement.
GAGTAATCAAGCTCTACATCATTAACCTTTCTGTTTGCCTGGCAGATAATCTGGGAGAGTAGCAAGTGACTGCTCCTCCGGGCTTTGGAGGCAAGCCAACACAATTACTCTCACCCTGTTCTTTGAGGTGGCAGCTGCAGAGAGATCAGGATGTGGAAAACAACCGTGAAATCAAAGGGTTACAGACTTTGGAGCCAACTCTTCATTCATCTGCCGATCAGCCAGAGCTCCTAACTTGGACAACAAAACCTCGCAGCTCACTGTCCATGATGAGCAGTTTCAAACCATCAGTCAAGCAAAGAATGCCTTCACAAAGGTCTAATGTTAGCCCTACTGTCCTTCCACCTGTCTTTATTTTCTGGTGCTGGTGGTTGTGGCAGTAGCATGAATGTGTGACAGAGCCAAAGTTATGCTGTCTTGCAGATTCTGTTCTCCTAATATGTCTATTTGGATAGTGTTATTGTATAAAGTCTACTGACATTCTGCCAAGTGCCAGCTTAGATTTTTGGAAATGGTTTGCACTCAGAAATTTTCATACATGGATTAAAAGTGCTTCCCCACCGAAATGCTCTCACTACTAGGTAGTGAATGTGGCAGCTCTTTTGTGTCAGTGATGAACGCAGTTAAGGAGAAGGTGATCACCTGTGAAAGACAGGTAGCAAAAGGAGGTGACACCTGAGTCATTGTCCAGGATCTGCAGCTTCATAGGAAATGAATAATTTCATTACATGAAGGCTGTGATATCTTCAAAGGAGTTGCTGAAGCATTCGGTAGGAGACAGAATAAATAAATGTATAAAGGGAAAGAGGAATACAGAAAGGTGAAGTAATTTATCCAAGTCATGCTAATCGTGTTGGGCAGAGAAAAGATCCCAGACTCTCTACATCCTCAGCCTGTATCCCAGTTGCTAAGCAACTGTCCTGAATGTGAGGGTGCCCAAAGCACACTATATCAGATGCTATAACATTGGCACTCTGACACCTCATGCTTTCATTCACGCTGTATCTGAGGGCTAATAAAGAAAAAGAAATGGGCCTCCTTGTCTGTCTGTGGCTTCAGCTGTCCTGCATTTAGTCTCATAAATGAAGCCCCCAAATTAGAGGGCCAGTTGAACTGCAAGTTTCCTTACCAACAGATGTAAAACATCATCATTCCAGTGGGTGAGTCGTGCCACCTCAGCTCTGAAGGATTGCAAGCAGGTCTCTGTCTCACATGCCTTAAGGAGGGTAAGAAGGGTGATTAGGGTGATTAGGCTGCTAGCTCAAGATGTGTCAGCCATAGAAATATATCACATGAGATCCATCTTGGATTTTCTGTCTTAAGATTGTACTGAAATGCATATTTCATCAGAGTAAAAAAAAAAAAAAAAGAAAAAAGAAAAAAAAAAGGAAAAAAAAGGCTGAAATGTTTAATATCTGGGAAAAAATAACTGGGAATGTTCTGATGGACAGAAATGGATTCTTAAAATTACCAGGCCAATGTCTGGAATTCTTCCTTGACAGTGTAATTACATGGCACATCTGTTATAGCTGACTTCTGGATGATTTTCAGTTGGCAATGTGGTGGCATCCATCAACCAGCAAATATAGCTCATAGGCCTAAAATGACAGCCCTGACTTGCCTAGAAGGCATCAAGACCAGGGAGATGATCTCCAACAATAAATTCCACGTGAATTTGCAAGGGAGCCAAAGAACCGATGGTGAAAGTGCTGAAGGGCAGAGAGTGACGTGGGGCAGACTTCCCTGCTAACAGCAAGGATTTGTCAAATGGCCTTTGTTTGCACAGCTCCCATGTGCTGCACTCCAAGAATCACAGGGCTTTCCAGGGTACCATGGCTGCACAGAATGGGGGAAAGTTATAGAATGGTGTTGGAAGTCACCAGAGAAGAATTTGAACTGTTGAACTGAAGCTGAGAAATCGTGATTTCTAAAGAGATCCCTCAAAGTCTAGATGAAATCTGATCTGCATAAATCTAAATGATTTCATGTGGGTTATTTTCACAACCACCAGAACTCATGGTCATCTAAATTTATGAAGCATTTTTCATCCTAGTTTAAAAACACATTTCTATGTGAACATCTCTATTAATGATCATAACCACATCATGATAGAAGAGTAGGTCTAGATTAAATGTTAAGAATAATTTTGTGACTGTGAGGGTGGTGGGACCCTGGCACAGGTTTCCCAGAGAAGCTGTAGATTCCACATTCCTGGCAGTGCCCAAGGCCAGGTTGGATGTGACTGATCACAGAGCACTCCGGGATAGGGGAAGGTGTCCTTGCCCTGGCAAGGTTGTGGAATGAGATGAGCCTTAAGATGCCTTCCAACCTAAATCATTTCATTATTCTATGAAATTAGTGTCTGCCTCCCATCAGCAGTCCTCTGGAGGAGTTCTGGGAATGTTGCCATTCATGTTAGACTTGATTTGAGACTGATAGTCCACCTGAGACTGAGTTGGTTGGACTTAAAGACCTTGGAGGTCTTTTCCAACCCTGATGAATCTATGATTGTAATTCTGAATGTTATTTCTTGCTATGCTGTTTCTTGCTCCAGAGTTAGGATTATAGATATGCATAGACCTGTACCATAACAAGAGAAAAAAAAAAAGTGAATAAATAAATAAATAAATATATATATATACATATATATATATATATATATATATATACAAGCATACATATATATATATATGTATATGCAAAAGTATACATATAAATACATATGCACATATATATAATTAAATGAGGGTTGAAAAGCAAATGCAAATCCATGCAGTTGAAATTGAATTAGGCTGCCCTTCTGAGGGTCTCTGTGCCTGCTGCAGTTCTCTATACACAGTGCCTCAGTTTCAACACAGATGACAGAGATTGTCCATGTCTTTGTCAAGAAACCTTTGAGTCAGTCCAGGTTCAGTAGAGCCTAACAGTTTCCCCAGCTTCTTCCCGGAAGGATGATGACATGCTTGGTTTTGATGGATTTCATGGAATGAACACAAAGAGAGATTTGGACTTTGCTGGTCATGAGAGGTGCCAGTGTGTGTGTGCTCTGGCTGCATATGGCAGCCCTGTTAGGTAGATTAAGCCTCGGATCACAGCCACACAGGACCAGGCAGGCAGAGCAAAGGACATTCTAACTGAGGGGAGTTTTTTGCACTCAGTGACACAGATTTCCTCTTTGAGTTCTCTGAAAAGTCTTCTCTGTTTACCATGAGAGGTTTTTGGTTTTGTTTTTAAATATATGATTAGTTAAGGACAGCTAAATGTTGGAATAACTTAGATTCTTCGTCTACTCAAGAATCTAAGAGACTCCACCTCAGATATGAGGTCATTGAAGACATTATTGGTTTGACATAAGATGATTCACTCTTTGTCTTGGAAAAAGCTCACCAGACACTGAGAAATTCCATTTACTTTCAATCTCCTTACTTACTTGACCTTCATTATGAAAGAGGTAATTGTCAGTTTCAGTGAAGATACAGCACTTCCATCAAGTAAGAAATGCATCCATGAGCCATATATATTTTACAGAACAAAATAAATACCATCAGACTGAGACTTAGAAAAACTCTGAATACAGGACCCTAAAATTCAGCATTTAAAATTTCATTTTGTAAAACTAAATCAATTACTGAAAAATCATCAACGAGTTTTGCTATCACTGAAATTTTAAACAGTGCTAAAACGTTTTTTTTTTGGGTTTTGTTTTTAATTATTTGGATTTGTTTTAAAAGACTTGTCTTCTCTGCTGTTTGTTGTTTTTTACTGTCTGCTATTTCCATCATGATGCAGCAACAACATAACAATGTTGGCTGAAAGCCAGCTTGGGAATAGACTGAGCCTTCAACGGATTTTTGATGCATGAATATTTTGAGGGGGCATTTAAATTATGTTTGTGCTTCTCACAGTGTGAAAAAAACAACACTGCCAGGTTTCTTTGATCTACTGGAAACAGGCTATCATAATACAGAAATAGTTAGCTGCAATAAGTACATTCAGGTAGCTTCTTTCTACTTAACTGTGCATCACTTGCTTCTGTGCTCACAAAGGAGATTTTCATTCAGCTGGGGCAAAGTGCACACAGTTATTGATGGTTCAAGTATTTACTCTTTAAAATGACAGTTCTGAAAACATATTTCTCTCACCACACAGAGAGTGGGAGGGCAGTGGAAAGGAGGAGATAATTGAGGGAGCTGGAAGTGAAATGATGTTTGTGTCTGTCAGATGCCATTTCCATTTTAATGACTGTAAAGAGGAGTGTCAGAGAGCTGCCAGACAGCAGAGGTTTGGGTCACCACTCACAGTGTCAGATGTTGGGGTACTCCAGGCTGGCATTCATGATTGAAGGGAGGAACGTGTCTCCTTTGCTCCTTCCCTGGGATGGACTGATACTTCAGGTTTCTGATGCTTCACAACCTAAGGCTTTAGTGAGGTGGGAACCTTGTTGTGTTTGACAGCCTACAAACACAAGGGCATTCATCACACCTTCAGTGGGCAAACCTGCGGTCTGAAAGATAAATATGGATGATTTGATGAAGCAAGCAGGCCAGGAGAGAGGAAGGACAAATAATCACATGTTGTACCAGTGTAGGCAGCCTGGCTCTATGCACAGTTTAGAGCAAGGTGCATGTTTCTCTGATGGGACTGATCCTGAACCCCTGCAGCCCAGTCTCTCACCTCCCATGATTTGGGAGCACAGTGTCTGAAAGAATTTGGGACAGAAAACATGGGCCATCACTCAGATCCTTAGTGCTCCTCCTAAATGGTCATGCTGGTGCCAAGGAACTTTTCCTGGCTGAATGTCTGGAAATAAATATTTGGTGCAAAGCTGAAGGAACATTCTGAGTACAGAGCATGAAGACTGATGCTCAGCATGCTCAAATATAAAAATCACATTATGTGAACTAACCCCAGTATGAGCCACGAGGTCCCCAGATTCTCTTTCCTCCAAAGTTTGTGTGATTTGAGCACAAGATTAGAAGAGCTGTCCAAAGGAAAGTTCAATAAATCTGTCTTTAAAAAGAGAGCTTTCAAATACTTCCCAAAAATATTTGGCCTTTTTATTTCTACTTTAGCAATTCTTGTTAACTGTTTAAATATTTATTTGAAGTGTCTTTTAGTTATTACCTGGTTCCCCAGGTTAATCACTCTTTGTAGGAAAAAAGGGCCAGTTGCCTTTTATCTGTTTTGAACTTGCCAGCCTCCTTAATTTTATTGCACATTCTCTTGTCCTGTCACTAGCTGAGGAGAGAAGCACCTAATTTATCTTCCCTCAGTCATTTATTTTTATCCTTTCATTATGTCCTTTTGTCCCTCTCCTTTCTAAGGCAACTCTTCCCAATCTTTTCAATCATTCTACATGACAGATTTTCCCCTCCTTTTTTTTTTTTTTTTTTGTTCCCCAAAGGATCACTTCCATTTGTCACTTTTTTCCCCCTTTTTTTTTACAGTAGTGAAATGACACTTCACAAATTTTTCCAGATGAGACCACATTTTGATTTATAGGTTAGCTGTGTAGTATTTACTGCATCAATCCCCATCTCAGTTCTTATGAAGCCTCACATCTTGTTTGAATTTTTTTTTCTTAAAACTACAGCTGCATATGGTAGAGAAATCTGTCTTCATTGATACCCAGATTCCTTTCCTGGGTTGAGACAGTGAATGTATACCACTGTCAGATGTACAAGTAGTTTAATTTATTTTTTTCCCTTCAGTATGCCTTACTTTGCATTTACTGGCATTGAACTTCATTTGCCCCCACATGGTTTAGCTAAGTCTCTTTGAAGTTCCTCATGGATCTCTCTGGTCTGTGCTTGCTAAATAACTTTGTGTCATCTGCAAGTTTTGCTAACCTCAGTATTACCCTCTTTCAAGATCATTAATACAGATTTCAAACACGAGATCTAATGCAGAACAATGAGGCGAGGCATCCCACTGTTCACCTTGTGCCACTGACTATTTATTCCTTCCCTTTGTTTCCAATCTTTCTCCGATTCCCAGCCCATGTTTGATGCACTCCATGAACACATCAAATAAGTGAAACCATAAGCATGGTTTAGCATCAGCATGCCTAGCTTTTCTCACTGCTTTGAATACAATTTGTGTGGTAAACACAGTGTGTTTGTTCCCCTTTGTCCAAGAAATACCCTTTTTCTTGAGGGATTTATTTATATATTAACTTTCAAACATCTCTAGAAATTCCATTTGGTACACCTCAACTTTGTTGCTGTCTGAGAGAAAAAAGAAACAAAAAACCAAAAAAAAACCCATCATGTTTATAGTTAGGTACACAGTGCAACATTTTCAGGAATTTTCGAATTCCTACCTATGGGAGGACTTTTTGTCGTTTTTATCTCTGAGTAGTTAGGGAACTACATACAAAGATATTTCATCACTTGCCTTTGTGAGAACTTTACTCCTATCTCCAGAAACATCAGCACATGTGAAAGCACATCTTTTTTGCATGAAAGATCAACCTTGATTTTACCCCCTATCTTAGGAGGAGAATGTAAGATAAGACAGCTTTCAGCTAGAAAGGATGTCCCTCTCTTCACTATCTTCTGGATGATCAGGCCTGTGCTGTTTCATGGTCTGAAAACTCCTTCCTCTACTTTATTGTTGTACATCAAACTCACCAAAGTGACTCCTACGCTATGGGTACTCCCTAAAATAAATATGAATATATATTTTTTTTCCCAAATAGTTCGCAATATGAGCTTAAAATTGAGCTAGTTCTGCAAAGAATATTTCCAGTTATCTGAATAGCCAAAATATCAAGAGAAAGGGAGTATAAATGATACATTAATTCAGTCAAACCAAACGTGTTTGTTATTTGGAAGAAATGTTTAAAGAAAATGTTTAGTTGCCTGTTTAGAACCTCTGCTCAGGAGCCTTCCCAATGTGCTGAGAAAAAAGGGAGATGTCATCTCTGTAATATGAGAGAACTGACACTGATATTGATCCTTCTTCCTCCTTTTATCTTGGAAATCTTACTTTACAATAGCAATTTACAATCCATACACATTTAGGCGTTGAGTTCTTGCGATGTTCCCTGGGAATGTGGCTTCTCATATGATGACATCTTAATTCTGATCCATTAATTAACACAAAGCTTAATTTTTTGAGGCAGTCTGCAGGGAAGTGGTGGTAATGTCTCACTTGGAAGTGTTCAAAAAGTATGTAGGTGTGGCTCAGGGCATATGGGTTAGTGGTGGTCCTGGCAATGCTGGGCTAAAGGTTGGACTCAATGATCTTAGAGGCCTCTTCCAAACTTCTATGATTCTCTGATATGCTGAGAAACCTTCAGAACCCTTCTCATTTCAAAATTTTTCCATCTTAGCATTGACAGTAAAGAGGAATTTTCTTCCATTTGGGATGTTCAAACATAATCCCTCTGTCTTGTCTTTATGAAAACAAACAAACAAGCTCAGGCAAAAGACTTCTTTATTATTATTTTAAAAGTTGGAATGAAGGGAATTAATTTTGTTTTTATGTCTTAAGTCTTAGATCCACCTTCCAGCACATGGGGGATCTGAGTTCAGATCCTGAGGAGATACAAAAGGGCACTGCTTTTCTCCTGATGCAGAAACATTTCAACAGCAGTTCTTCACAAAGCCTAATTTTCAAATATCTAATTTGTGTATGGTCTCAGCACATGTTGCTAAAAAGGTTAGAGAAGTGATTTTAAGTCTGTGTTTCAAAGCAGGATGATTCTTCAGTTACAGAACTCCTCACCCATGGAGTGCATAGATGTTTTTTTGTCATTTGCCATGGAGAAAGAGCATCAGTGGTTCCTCTTTGTTTGGGTCGTCTTTTTATGCTTGAGGAGAAGATTAGCTATTTAGATAACTGTTTTTAAGGAGAGTTAATTTCTGGGTTTTCTTCTATATTTTCTACTAGAAATTTTAGGGAACCCTTATATAAGCTTGATGCCTTCCCTAAACCCAGTTTTATTTGCTTAGCTCCCTTTGTGTCTTCCATAGAAAGCCTAATAACTGTAGCTCTGACAAAGTTTAAAGATTTCTCTAAAATTCAGGAAATCAAATGTGATTTGTCATTGGAAACCTAACACAGAGTTCCCAAGTCACAACTTCAATCACAAAGTGACATAATGACTCCTGAGAACCAATTTAGGTTTAGGAATCTGTGCTTTCCATTTATCTTGAACTTTATGAGAAACTAAACTCACATCTCCAGTTTCTATATGCTCAAAAGAGCATACTTTTGAGGAAATCTGTTATTGCATAGCACAGAGGGATCTCAAAATCTTTAAAATCAGGCAAAACTAAGAGATGTTCTTGAAAAATACACTTGATGTTCTACAGAACCTGTTGTGTTCCATAAGTCTAGACTAAATATAATCTGAAAAAAATTATTTTAAAATGTAAAATGGCCCTCAACTACCGGTGTTTCACTCTTCAGAGTTTCTCCTCTTGCACCATACTCATTCCTTGCACAGACAAATTTTTGAACTAGAATAGGTACCTCAGTTTATGTGAGGTGTATGCCATAGTTGTCCTGATCTTGCTAAAGCATGGCAATTTTCTTCTCTCAAATACTGTCTGAGCATGTCTTTCTCTGTGAAAACCTGATAGGACATCACTTGATTGTAAAAGAAAAAAGTTTCTTGTGCAACCAATATTGCAAAATCCCTTTAGCCTCTTTACTGGGGAAAAAAATTAATAAAATAAAATGTGTTAAATCAAGTGCCAGAGAAACTATTAAACAGGTAGTTATCCCTTTTCTATAGGTTGAGTCACTTAATAAAGAATGAATAGAATCAGTGAGATTTACAAAACTGGAATAATTCATACTTGGCAAACTTCACAAATATTCCTTTCTTTCTTCAAACACTCTTTTCACCACAGACCTCTTTCCCAAGCCACAATCCCCAAATTAAGAAATCTAATAAAACACATGTAGTCACTTCTCTTTTAGGAGTGAAACAAACCTCTGTGGGACTATTTTTTTTTTCTCCTTTTAAAGAAAGAGAAATTAGACTGAACTAATCAGCATAAATTGTATGGGGAACATTGTGACTCATCATGAGGAAATTCTGCTTCATCTCGATTTAAAAAGAAATAAAAAATGAGGATTTTTAAATTTACTGAAAGAAAAAGAAGATTAACTGTGCTCTGAATGCAAGAGCTTTCCAGGAGACCAAATAAGTCTTCTATAAACTGATTTGCCTTTCTGACTGCGATTTAGTAGAGTGACACCTAATTTGTTCTGAGAGTCATTGATGCCTCCAACACAATGGAGGATGACAGCTTGCATAACCTCTCTTTCAGCTCTCATCTCATTTATTCCGTTTGAAGTCGAGTTCCGACAAGCGAGAGGCACAGAATTAATATTACCTTAGATCAGCTCAGTCTCCAGAGGGAGCAGCAAAAGCTTTTCTGGAAACAATAAACCCTTTAAACATGACAGGAGGAATAGGACCTTAGGAGGTATCTGAAAGTATCCATTATTAAAGGAAGAAAAAAAAAATTACATATATCTATGTGGGTCACTTTGATTGTGAGGTTTTTTATTTTTTCACCTTAACAACAAAAGATGAGCTACTGCCAGTTTCACAAACAAATTTAAAGATGTTGGATACTTCGTGGTTAACATCTATATTATACACACACAACACAAACACATACATACATATGTTTTCTTTTTTGTTATTGTAGCAGAGTCCCTAGCCATGGATGGTATTTGTTTTGACTTTGAAATTCCCTGCTTGTTTGATCTGGTTCCTTTCCAATTTAAGATAAAAAAAATCAGGAAGGGAAATTCCCATCACATCTGATAGTTTATAAGGTCAAATTTAATTATTGCAATTTACATTTAAAATTAACGTAACACTTTTAAAGTGAATCAGAGGAAGCCAAAGAGATTATTTGTGCAGACAGCTTTATAGAAGGAACAAAAATAAAGATGCATGACAGTGTCTATGTGCACTTTAATCTGTGGTCTACAGAACATCAGCATGGATAAAACTGGCATGATTTCATCCAAGTAATAAAACTGCAGTGAAATATGCCAGCTAGCGGTCAATTCTTTTATATAAATATATTTAAAACATGCACATATTTAATATTTATATTATATCTACATATGAATAATGTGTTTGAGTTTGGCTGACAATTGAGATACTTAAGGGGGAAATATACATACATACATACATATATATATATATATATATATATATATGTATATGTATATGTATAAAGGGGTGTATATAAAAACTAGAAGTGGTGCTGTTTATTTAAAATTTTCACATCAAACTACAGCTAAGGAAAAGAAAAAATATTCCCCTGGGGTTTTAACAACTAAGAGTAGATAGTATTAAAACAAGGGCTATCCATTAATAAATTATCTAGCCAATGGATAAGCCCTGCAGCATTTTCTTTTTGTGAATTCTCAGTGGACTTCAGATTTCTATCAGCAGACACCCAATTTACATGTGAATCGTGATTTCATCATATCATATCCTGTCACTCCACTAGGAATAATTTCCTGTCATTCCACTGTGAATCATTTCAGGAAAGTACAGATGACTTAATAATTTACAATTAAATAGTTCATGTCATGCTGGAGCAAACCATGTGAAAAGAATCAGTGTATTTGCCACACAAATGCAAATACCTCTGGGAGATGCCGGGTAGAGAAGAAGAGAAAAGAAGGGAGGAGGAAGAGAAGAAGTCAATAATTTAATGATGGATAGGAGAATGGCAGCATGTAACAGGACAGTGGAGTTGGAGCCACATTTTAATAGAAGCCAGAAATCTGGATGTAAATGAGGATGTTAAGTAGGTTGGAGAGAAGGCAGCCCAAATATCTCTGCGATAGGAAGGGTGATGCAAACCTTTCCTGTTCTGCTGAATACAGGAGAACACTTAACAACCTCAAGGGACAAGCTATAGTACTTCTCACTAAACAATTTACTAAATGAATATCACTTGTTTTCCCCCCAGTCCTTTCTCCTTCATGTACCCACCCCCACCATTAATATATATTTATTTTTAATTTTTTTTTAATAGCCTTTGAATTTTAGCATTTTGTTAGAAGTTCAGCATTATTTGTCAGCAGCTTTGGGAGGTTCTACATATGGCTTTGTGCTAATCTATTCACTTTGGCTGTGCCTTTTATCTTATTTGTGATCTGTGGCCAGCTCCACTGCATTCCCCTCTGCCTTGAAGAGTAGAGAAAGGAAAAATATTCTTGTGGTCTTTAATACAGTACTATTAGTTCTCTGTTCTGGATGGGATTCATCTTCCTTAACTTTAGACAGTTACAATACAGATGTCTCTGTCTGGGATACTCATCACTGTCTTTCTGTGGAAAAAAAAATGGTGCTTTAAAGGGTGACTGTTCTGTCCTACATTACACACTTTTATTCAAGATGAGATAAACTTCACTCTAAAATTGCCTGTTTCATAGAACAATAGATTCATGGTATGGTTTGGGTTGGAAAGGACCCTAAAGATCACCCAGCTCCAACTGCCTGCCATGGGCAGGGACACCTTCCACTATCCCAGGCTGCTCCAAGCCCCATCCAACCTGGCCTTGGACATTTCCAGGGATGGGGGTGCCAAAGCCAAACTCATGACAGTGTCTCACTACCCTCATGGTAAAAAATTTATGCTTAACCTAAACATTAATTTTCCTTCTATAAATTCTCTCTGTAGTTTTGGCAGGGTTTTGTTTTGTTTTGTTTTGTTTTGTTTTTGCTATAGCTTTAAAAAAAACTAAAACAAGCTATTATAAGAGCCCAGATGGAAACATCTACAAGCTGGATGTTCAAAAGTAGGTGTAATTAATACAATATTAAAACTCAGCCTATTTTGATAATAATATAGCAGGATATAACAGATAATAGGAGGGATGCTGGAAAGGGTTTTTGAGCACGAAGATGAATAAAACCTCTGCAAAGCAAAGTAAACAGACAAAAGGTGACCTTCTAACCAAGATCTGAAATAAAATCACTTACCTAGTAGACAAACATCCCTTGAGAAAACATTCTACCAGGGTGAGTCATCATAAAGAAGGGCAAAATCCACAACACAAAGGCAGAGGAAGACAGATAGAAGAAAATTAGTCTTTTGATGGCATTTCATAGTCAGGGCAAATTAATTCCTTTCATTGCATTAATTTAATCATATACAACAAGGGCAAGGCAAAAGGTATCACACATCTCTACAGCCATGCTTTAAACTTGCTCTTTAAAAATGCTTTGGGTGTAAAAGCAGAAATAGTAGCGAGTCGATGAAAAATGCAATGTTTCACTAGGATAATCTTTACTGCAAGATTTGTCTCCAGCTTGTAAAGAAACTTGAGCAATCTTATGTATAAATTCTCAATCAATTTTAAGAGCAGAAACCATAGGAAGAAGTGGTGCCTGGTTAGATACTTTTCTGAATGCAAGGTATATTGGATAGTGGAAAGGTAAATTAACTCCCAAGGGAGTTAACTTCCAGTTACTCCATGTAGTTCCTGAAAATGGTCAAAAAAGTCACATCAATAAAAGACCTTGCATATTCAGTGGAATTTATACCAAAGATCACTGCAATTCACTAATAGCAATTAATTCTCATTATGCCACCCCGAGACATAATTGATAAAAGCAATTTAATCGGTGGGTGGACTCGTAGCCCAGAACAAAATAAATAAGAACAAAATAAAATCCCTGGATCTCATGGCTGTATTTCAGAAGAGTACATACAGTGAATCCAAGTTACATTCTGTAAGTCTTTCATCTAGCTTCCCTCCAGAGAGTGAGATTGAAAATGTAATGATAGAAACTGTCTTTATAACAGTAACACTGTGGTTATAGAAGCCCTCCAGGACTGGGAAAGCTATGCTCAATTCCTCCCTGCAGGAATTTAATCTATTTTCTCTCCTTACTTCTGAGGAATCTTGAAAATTTTTTGTGCTAAATGACAAAGCTTCAACAGGGCATCAGGAATGTTCAACTGCCCTCCTTAATTCATAATTAGGAAGTATTCTATATATTATTTTACAAAGGGGGTGCAAAGATTCTCTGCTCTGAATAATTTCAGTTTCGAAGGCATGAATTAAAGTCTAATTAATTGGACTCAAGGAAAAAGAATAAAACCTGAGTGAATGGGTATGTCCTTGAATGTTCAGCTAGAAACAGACTCTAGTTCTTACTATTGAGTCTTTATTTCATTCAACTGACAAAAACTTCCCTCTTATTCTCTTTGTTATCATGCTTTCCCAGGAAGATGGAGATGGCATTTAAAATATTGTAAGAAAAAAATTCAAATAAAATTGGGCCACTTATTTTTTAGGGCTTTCTTGGATCACCAACATTTGATATGAATGTCAGAAAAAGATTTCTAATACCTTAAAGAAAAAAAAAATTTTTAAATAAATATGTTCCAGAGAAATATTTGGGACTGTAACCATGAAATGCTGTGGTAGGTTCTAAATATTGAACAAAGTGTCTAAGATTCAGAAAATGATAAGGTCTCAAAGATGTATTCTTGTATTTCATGCTTCTCAACTAAGCATGTAGGATGCCTTTGATATGAAGCATACCTAAATGCACTGTGATCCCAGGTAGCTGACACAGAATTCCAGCTTTTACTGTTGCTACAGGATCTACCTACAAGACCTGCAGGTCTTTTGATGCCCCTTGCCCTGTCAATTTTGCAGCCCTTCTGCCAAAGCATCTTCCCCGTATCTCTATGCCTGTTTTTCACCACACAGTGAGAGGGAAATTATGAGATCTACATTTGCAAGTGCAAGTGTGAATTTCAGATAGCAAACTAAAATGTCCAACATGACAAAATGACACATTAGAAACTTCCGTCTTAGGTGCAGCTTTGTTACTGCCTTTTCTGTGGTATTAGGTTCTCTTTCTGATGTGTCTGTCTCACCAAGGGTTATTCTCAACAGCTCTAGCTGGAATGCTAACTCATGGCTACCACGTACAGGCTGGAAAATTGTATTTTCTTCTCTTGGCAAAGCCTTGGAAGTGCTATTTGTCTTAGAAAATATTAGTCTTAATTATAAGTAGTATTTCACATCACCGTCCATTTCCTCATTAAGGGGTGAAATACTTAAGTGCATACCCACATTAATTTTCATTAATGATGCCAATTAGCAAACAGTTATAAACTTTTAATAATATTGTAGCTATATAAATCCTTATTGGGATTAATTTTTATCCCCCATGTAATCATCTAAATTACTGAATTATTCTGCTGTGGTTTTGTCACTTCTGCCACAAGTTCATTAAACAATATTTAGAGTCTTAGGCAATTTTCTCCCAAAGTAAAAAAAAAATAAACTGCAAATATTGGGGTAGGGAATAAGAAATGAAAATATTTAGTTCTCTTTGGTTTTGGAAGGCAGGGAGAGATGGGAATGTTTTTTTCTGCTCAAAACCCAAAATACCCTTGAGTAGGACAAAATTCTTCAGTGACTTCAAATGCAGTGAAGTTTCACTTTTTGTATTTTTCTTAATATGTTGGCTTCACGGTGCAGGAAAAAAAAACACTAAAAGAGTAACAAAAAATAGAAAGGGTGATGTGAAACCAAGAACTTTGATTCTCTGGGTGTTATTATGCTGCAAAACCTTGTGTTTCTCCTGTCCTCCTGCATGCTTTGGGCTTCCCCACTCAGCCTTCAGCTGTCACTTGGCAAAGGTGTTGGTCTTCAGCGGCTCCTGGGTTGCATCTTTCAGGCTCTTGCAGAAGTCAGACACTCCAACTTTTTAAAATCAATTTACACATCCCTGTTCAGGTGTCTAATCTGTTGTGGTGAAATGAAATACTTCAAATCTCTCAATAAAACAACATATTGTGGATTTCTCAGAGAATTGTCTTTTTTTTTTTTTTTTTTTTTTTTTTTTTCCTTAGAAGTCTGTTTTCAGCTAACTCAGTATGCTGGTTTTGGAAGGGTTGGTGGGGAGTTCATCACTGAGGTTTCATCCAGGTCTAGATGGGAGAACAAAGGGTTATCCTGGAACACTTCATTTCAGGCTTCTCTGTTTAAAAATGTTAATTGTATCCCAAACCTACCAGGCTGATGACACAGAGGAAAATGGATTGTAAAGTTTTTTCAATGATGTTATACCCTAACATCTATTAACCGTGATAATTTTTACAATGTTTTTCTGCAAAAATAAAACCTAGCAACAATTATTTTTCAGTTAAAATTTCAGGGGGGCAAGAGTAAAATAACTTACAGAAGTGAAGAAAAAGGTTCTGTAGAAGGCATGCAAGACTACAACTGGTGCTCAACAAATGCAGAAGGCAGCTCTGCTTTATCTAACAGAAACCAAGGCAGTAGGTGAGTAAGCTAGCAGAAAAATTCATGTCAGAATAAGTGTAGAGAGACTTCTGGAAACATGAATTAAATTATGGATGTTCCCTAAAACTTCTCACACAACATTGCCACATCCATGTGAGTGTTACAGCCTAATCCTCTCACCGCAGAAGGAGCACAAAGACATAATGTAGCCATTATTTTTAAACATGACCACATTTTGTCCATTATCTAGGTTTCCTCTTTCACCCACCATATAATTCCCTCACACAGGCTTTTTATCCTGCCACCTTCAACTGAACAAGCGAATAATCAAAATTATTCAACTATTGACACTGTTCTCTGTTCAGTCAAGTCATTTAACACCTGTAATATGCTTCACCTGGTAGCACTGTAACATCCTTGCTTGTTAATGGAACAAATATCAGCTCCCAAATGCCTGTGGCTCGGCAGAGAGAAATGGTGTTATCACAATTATCATGAATCAGTGCATCCAACACTGTTCCGTGTGCCTCGTTTTAAGCCAATAGTAATTTTAATAACTGGGTTATGGATGCCCCAAGCAATTGGAGAAATCCCTGAATTAGTGTCAGATGAGCTGATGTATCTACTCAGATGGGTGAAAAGTTACACACAAGCACTTGTTTATGACCCTAAAGCAGGGGAGCTTCATTAATAAAGGTTTCCATCAGGTAGGACACACAGATGTGGCCATGGAGAGCCCAGCTCCAGAGGTCACACTCCCCATACTGCCAAGGAAAGTGTCTGCCCCCTGAGGTGCTGCATGCTTTTGGTTACATTTCTGATGGGCTGCTTGTGCCTCTGCACACATCTTGCAGAGATAAAGGTTTTAAGTGAGGTATGGGACAGGGAGCTCCATCACCCCATGTTCCTTCCACAGGACGGGGAGAGAGGGACAGCACAGTGTGCAGAGGCTGTCATTTGCTGAACAGAGGACATTGTACTGGAGATTCTGAAGTGACTTTTTTCTCTCCCTCTTTACAACTGTAAAGGAAGCCTGAGGTGAACAGCAACATAAACTGAAGGTCTGAACTGGTGGACAGAAGCAAATGAGCTGAGTTTTTTTAGTTTTTAATTTCCATTAAAAGGCAATAATGACTGAAAGAGCTGCCAGCTCTAAGGCTGCTCTTGGTTTCTTCTATGAGACCAGGATCTTTTTATTTGCTTGCATTTTCTTGCAGGTCACCTGGCTTTAATTCAAGATGAGTAGTTTAATATGCAATGAAAGAACATGTAGGATGCCTTTTCCTGCGCTTTCACATCCTGCACCAAGGATCCTGCCTGTTTGTTTACCTCTCTGGGAAATTTATGCATGTTTTTTAAGCACCATCAATTATCATTCACAAAACAACTAGCACATAATTGTGCGTATTCTCAGATCAAGGCACAAAAGCTTGTGCCAGTACCTGTTAGATTTGATTGGACAAGGTCACAGAGAAAAACATTAAGAAATGGAGACAGAGATGTCAAAGCATTTCCAACGGCAACAGCAACCGCCCCGCTCGTATCAACAGGGGGGAAATGGAAGCATAAACCAAATTGCATCCAAATGATTGCAATTGGAGCACATGTGTTATGGGAAAGGTTTGAAGTTAGCACATGTGCTGATATAGCAATATGACGATGAAGGGGAAGAAAATTCCAGCATTCAGTGTCTTTGCAGCACAGATGGTTGGGTTTGCTTTGCTGGCCTAGTTGCTCATTAAAATGAATCAGATGAATCTGGCTATCCCAAACTGTTAGTATATGTCTCTGCCTCATTATTCTGTGCTTTGCAACAACGGTGATACTATTCTGCCCATGGGCCAAATAATGCTTCAGCGTGGATCACACAATATTCTGGTGGTGGGGTGTCAGTGTCTTGGTTAACAATCCACTCTGCAGTGAAATCTAGGAAAGGCTACAAGGCAGCAACTGGATCGTATCTGGGCAAATCATGTTTTACAAAATCACTCAGTAGGTACTACACAGACGGCAAGAAACTATGTGTGATTAATTACAACATCACAAATGACACCCACTTTTGGGAACTTACTTGCCTTTCATGTTTGGACTGTACTGAGTGGTAAACTAGCAGAGTATCTTTTATTTTTGTGTTCTTTTTTTCCTTTTTAATATGTCAAAGGATGTGTATAATGCAAAGAACACTACAGGTTTCCTCTTCTTGTTGTCTTTTTTTTTTTTTTTTCTCTTTTTTCTGTCCTTTTTTCTCTTTTTATTTTTTTCCCCTTCCGGAGAGTGAATAACAGTTATGAAGAGTGGGGTGATATATGGTCCCTCTACACAGTCATAAAGTGTAAATTTCCAACATGAGATGCCTGTGGGGAGGGTAGATTTTCCTTCAGCCTCACAAGTCTCACTGATGTTAATAAAGGAGGCATGTCTACAACACCCCTCGCTGAATAATTTACATCTGCACAGACAGAAAGTCAGAAGGCAAAGCTGGAGACACATCAGAAAGCTGGCTTTAAATCAAGTCAAAAGTTTGCCTGTGTTTGTGGGTGGTTTATTATTATAAAAGGAAATCAATGCAAATTGAAATTAAAGCTGTCCGCTCAGCTTTGAGGGTTTCAGGATGGGGTTTAATGGGAGGGGTAAGAAAATAATATGTATGAGGCATGGCTGAAAGATAAAGAGAGGTTTAAGGAGGGAAATGAAATGCAAAGGTTAAATGAACAGCAAAGAGTCATATGAACTACAAAACAAAGTAAAGCAGTTCTTCTGGAACTTCTTTCACAAATATATTCTTTTGTTTGTCAACAAAGAGGAAAAGAACAACCCAGAAAGTTTGCTCAAAATAATGGAAATTTGAGAATAAAAAAATTATTTTGAGTTAGTGGCTGTGTTTTAGACATAGAATTAGAATCAAGGCTTCGAAAGAATCCAGATGCCAAGCCATAGACTGCCAGGGGCATCATTAAGAATACATCTTAAATATTCTGTTCCTAGAGGCACAAAGCAAAAGAGGCACATAACATGATGGTACCTTAGCCAGCCCTGGATGGACCAGCTGAGGTGCAGAAAGAATATAATTCTGTTAGTGCAGCCATTTCTTACTGCTCTGAAGATGCACTTTCACTGAATACTCAGCGTTAGCACCCTGCCCAAACTTTAACTAATTTCCTATGGGTGACTTGGAGTCTCTATGAAGAACTCTAAAAATGAATTTAAATAGGCAGATGACAGAGGTACATATCTCCATAAGGGATAAAGTGTTGGATCCCTCTGATTTTCTGGATCCCTCTGATTTTCTGACAGGAACTATTTCCTCCCTGTGGAGGTTTTTCTGATCCAGTCATTTAAGCCAAGGGTGAGCAGTTTCTCAAAAGACTTACGAATTATCCTTCACAAAACAGTTCACTGTAAAAGGCTAAGCAAATACAGACCAAAAGCATTCAGAAGAATTGCAGTATCACAGAATCACAGAATGAGCAAGGCTGGAAGGGACCCCAGCGGGTTCATCTGGTCCCACATCCCTTCTCCAGCAGGGCCATCCCAGAGCACAGGGCACAGGATTGTGTCAAGATTGTCATGGAATATCCCCAGTGAGGGAGACTCCATCCCCTCTCTGGACAGTCTGTCCCAGTGCTCAGTCACTGCCCAGGACAGGAGTTCTTCCTGGTCTCCAGGAGGAATTTCCTGGGCTCAATCACTGCCCATTCCTCTGGTGCCGTTTTGGCCCCAGAGCAGAGCCTGGGCCCTGCTCTGACCCTCCCTGCTCACAGGGACACACAGGGATGGGGTTCTTTCTCAACTGGGGCTCCTCTCCAGGCTGAGCAGCCCCAGCTCCCTCAGCCTTTCCTCAGCAGGGAGATGATCCAAGCCCTTCCTCATCTTTGCTGCCCCTTTGCTCCAGGAGCTCCATCTCTCTCTTGTCCTGAGGAGCCCGGACCTGGACACAGCACTCCAGATGTGCCTCACCAGGGCAGAGCAGAGGGGCAGGATCCCTCCCTGCCCTGCTGGGAATGCTCTTTCCAGTGTACCCCAGGATTCCATTGTCCTACTTGTCCCCCAGGGTGCTGCTGGCTCATGGACCGCCTGTTGTCCACCAGGACCTCCAGGACCTTCCCCTCAGAGCTGCTCCAGCAGGTCACCCCAGCCTGTGCTGCTCCCCAGGTGCAGGACCTGCCTTTGCTCTGTTGAATTTCAGCAGATTTCTCTCTGCCTATCTCTCCAGCCTTTTGAGGCCCTTCTGAAGGGCTGCACAGCCCTCTGGGATGTGGAGATTCAGGGAAACCAAGATTTTGGCTGCTGTAAACCAGTTGAGTATTCAAATATCAGTTTCACCATGGCTTCACACCATCATAGTGTGGTTTGAACTGGAAAGGCCTCTAAATTTCATCTCATTTCAGCCCCCCTACCATGTACAGGAACACCTTGCACTAGACCAGGTTGCTCAAATTAGATCTATTTACTGGGCTGGACCCCTTTTATCCAGCTGAAGAGACTCAATATGCCAACAGTCAGGTTTGACCCATCCCATATGCCTGTCTCTAAACAAGACAAAATGTTTACACAGTTTGGGTTTTTTTCTCTTTTTTCTTCTGCTCATAGAAAAAGTGATATAAATATAATATATAATATTATATTATATATAAATATAAATATATATCTAATATAAAAGATTAGATAATAAACTTTATTTTGAACACCAAAGCTGCAAATATTTTTGTTAGAGATTGAAGTTCTGCTCCTGCTAAAGCACTCCACCAATGCAGAGTTTAGTTACATTTGTGGTTCAGGGACTTAGTGCTGTTGCCCCTTACTTTTCCTGGGTGTTACTATGTCCACTGAATTAATGGCAAAGCTGCCTGGAAAATACCCAATTTCCCCCCAGGTGGGTTTCTGGGGTGTTTGCTGAGCAGTATTCCTACAGACTGGCCCATATCATGTTTCCATGGTCTATAATTTTGTCAAGACTAAGGGTGAGCTCTATTACTTCTGTTCTCATTTTACATCAAGAAGAAAAAAGTGCCTAAACCCAAACTGAAGTGACCACTGTGTTGCAAATCTGACACATCCCACGTAGCTCTTGTGTTAAGCAGAATCATCTGCTTCCCAGTTCAGCAAGTCACAAAGTGATGGGGTTTTTTAACTTCTTTTTTTAAATACAGTTTTTTTCTCCCCTAAGACACCAAGCTTGGTGATAGTTTAGTTGGAAAATGCACCATCTGAACAGATGGAGGAAAAATCTTTCACAGAAAATATATGCCTATTTCTTTAACTGATGTTTAAGATGTTTTTCACTAGGTAGGAACCTGCTGAATATTTAAAAAGGTTATTGTTCTGCCATTATCACTACACCACTGTGAAATTACAGAGTGATTTTGAATGAAACAAAATGAACTTCACACAAGTGTCGGGTGGATG
The DNA here is from genome assembly GCF_015832195.1 of Motacilla alba alba. Classification (NCBI taxonomy): domain Eukaryota; kingdom Metazoa; phylum Chordata; class Aves; order Passeriformes; family Motacillidae; genus Motacilla; species Motacilla alba. The sequence continues at coordinate 3,719,146 of NC_052046.1, read as the reverse complement.
TTTATGATAGCAAATTTTTTGACTGTTCTTAAACCAGCTGCTTTCAATAGGAAGTGGGCTGTCTTTCCTCAGCTGACTCCTCTTTGGTTCATAGCCAAGAACTGGGAAAAAAGAAACAAGTCTGAAATAAATGCAGAAAAATGGGGAGGGGAAACTGAAGTTAAAAGGAAATTAAAACATTGTTTCACTATACCTCTGTATCTCACTTTTTAGTTTGATGTCAGTGTCACATAAACATGTTTGTTTCCTAAGAGGAATAAGAAAGAAATCTCTGGTAAGGAATTTATATGTATTCTAAGTGTAATTTGTTTTATTTACAAGCCTGGCATAAAATGGTCAAACAGCAGGAAAGATAATGTATTCTTCTTGGAATCTTAGCCCTGTGTGGAAGTTCCTAGGAAGGAATTTAACGTTCATAGAGAAATCTAAGCAAGAGCCCAAGAAGGAGGGCAATCTTTCCTTATGGTTTTATGTATCCTTGCTGCTTGATGTCCCTCTATGATATCTCTCCATAATTCTAACTTAATATTATTAACATCTTTTTCACATACTTAACATATTTTTTGTCAATCAAGTGCAGGAATTTTGAAGTTTTAGGTATTTTCAGGATCAATAACCACACTTGAGCTAATTCTTCTAGTTTGCCTCTACAGTTTATGAAGAAAAAATATCTGCTGTGGGATCATTCTGTCCCAATCTATTTATTTTTTAGGATGGGAGAGTTGAGTGAACAGGGTCCAGCTTTGCCAAAAAATAGGTGGGAATTCTGATGGCCAAGAAGCTGAGCAGGAGCCACAAGTGTTCCTGTACAGTGAAGGTGGCCAGCATCATTCAGCAGGCGATGATCAGGGGGACAGAACTTGTGAGGCATAAGGAGAAGGTGGAAGTTTCACTTCAAGAAAAGAATGAGCTGGATCTTATTGTTGTCTGCAGCTACCTGTGTGTAGGGAAGCTGGAGTCGCTGGTGCAACTTAGAGGTGGAAAATTTTGGCTACATATTTGGAAAAAAATCTAGATGGTGATGAGGGTGGTGAAGCATTTTATCAGGTCATCCGGGCTAAATCTTTTTTGGGGATGTTCAAAGCTTGCCTCTACAATGCACTGAGGAACCTCATCTAATTGGTTGTGCTTTGAAAGGTGGTTTGAACTAAAGACTTCCAGAAGTCCCTTCCAAGCACCTCTGAATCTATGATTTGTGCCCCATAAGTTTGTGTGGACTTTACAATCATTAGGAAAACCAAAGGACCATAAAGAAAATTATGTGTTCCCATGTAAACCTCTCCAGCTTTTTTACCTCCTTCATTGTTGTATCTTCTGAGCCAAAATTAATGACTCTTTTATCTCTACCCTTGGTGTGTTCTGTAACCATCTGCCAGTGCAGAGGACCACAGCACCAATGTTTCTGTACCATGATAGGCTGCTCTGTTAATAGTTTTTGTATTTGGCAGTCAAACTAAATTATCACAATCAGATTACAAATAGAGATGCCCTACTGTGGCTGAGACAGAACATTTTTCCTTAGCCAAACAAGAAAGAACCAAAAGACTTGAGGAAATAATTATTTGTTATCTGATATGGCCTCAAACCTAAGAAAGAGCACACATCATGTGTATGGAAAGAAACAATTCCGTCTCTCACTCTCCCATTGATGGAGAGGTAAAGCTATAACCAACATGGTGATTTCAATTTTATTTCATAAGGTTTGTTTCCTTTTTCTTTCTCAGCTTTTCTTATTGAAGTGAAACAAATTAATGAACTTTCAGGGAGACAGCTCTGATGCAGGGGCATACTTATCTGTGAAAAAGTTCTCCAGTAAGTGTAATAGCAATCCCTGAACTGAAAATATCGGCAAAGAAAATCCTGATTAGCCATCAGGAATTGATTAGCACAGCTTGACCTGTCTAGAAAGACCCCAGGAACTGGGCTGGACTATCAACATTGAGTCTATGTCCCAAAATCTCATTGTTTTCAGTGCGTCAATCAAGAATGGTCAGACAGGTGGAAGGAGGAAAATGAGTTTTACATGTGGAGTGACTGAGATACTCTGGCATCCCCAGCCTGAACAATTCCAGTTGAGAGAAACTAGGACAGAGGTCTGTAAATCTGTGACATGGCGAAGCAAGAGTGGAAAAATTTCTACTGTATCTTATGATGAAAGAATTATGGGTATCAAAAGAGCCTGTCAGAGGGTGAATTTGGAGAAACAGCAGCACTTTCAGCTTTGCACAACACATATTTAAGGTGCCATGGGATGCTGTGTGTGCTACAGGTTGATATCAGCCCGAGACTTGGTTTCACTAAGTCCTGCAGGATGTATCTCTCTATTGAATACAAATATCTAGCTCAAAGAACTCCAGGCACTGAAGTTTCTAAGTTTCTTGCAGGGTTCGATTCACTGAGGAAAGTCTCTTCTTTGTCTTGTAGCCCAATCCTGAGTTTCCGGTTTCCAGTAATTGTTGGTGACAATGACCAGATGGAATACAATGATTATTCATATGACTATTAAGGGGTGCTTCAAAGAGAATGCAAAAAAACTTCTGAAAAGCCAGTGTTTGCCCCAGAGACAAACCAATATGGGACAGATCTTTGCCTCTATGCTTTTGAGATTTGGTGTCACCTTGGAACACAGCCACAGCTTTCGAAAATTGACAATTTCAGTCATTCCACTATCAGAACCAGTTAGAAACAGTCTTATATCTTTAAAAGATATAACAATGTCCTCCCTTTCAATTTCTGGCTGCCACAGTTTCTTGCCATTCATTAAGACTATTATAGTGAATAATCATATTGGGAAATTAACATTAATAGCAGAAAATATTTACAGATCCCTCTTTAGTGAATTCTTTACATAAATGATAAAAAACCACTTCATTCTGTTGGTTGTGGAAAGGAAGTCCATAACATATCATCATCCTGCTGGGATCCAAAATGCAGGAAGAAAAAAAATATCCCTAAAATTAAACTTATAAATCCATATTTAGAAGGTTGTGTATATACCCTAAAATTTGTCAACAACTCAGAGGTTCCCTGTGGAGTTGGCAATAGAATTCAGAGGCAGTTACAACACAGTTTGAGGTTTGAGTGGGCTCCTCTTTTCCGAGCTGACTGTACTATTTGCAGTTTTGTGAATGGCTCTATCACAACAGATGCCCTGAAGCTTTTACCTATCTACAAAACAGATAGTTTCCTTGAGGAGCAATATTTCAAGAAAAACTCACTGACACTTGCATTCCACTCATGTAATTTTATTTTCCTTTTCGTTGTTAGTTTTTATTTGATTATTTATTTGTATTTTAGGAATTTTAGGGTCAGATTCTTTATTGTGTGAGTGGTAAGGCAGTGGGACAGGTTGTCCAGAGAAGCTGAATGTCCCACCTCTGGAAGAGTTCAAATCTGGGCTTAGAGAAACCTGGGAAGGTGTCTCTGCCCATGGCAGGCGTTGGGAAGGAAATGATATTTAAAACCCCTTCCAACCCAAACCTTTCTCTCATCCTGTGATTGAAATTAAATGGATTTTTATCATTCTAAATGAAGCTAGGTTTTTTTCAGTGTTCCCCTGGATACTCCTGTTGCTTATGGCTATTGGGAGAATCATCAAAGACGTGAAACGTGAATCTTTCTTTCTGGGATTTAGTATATAAAAGAAAAATATTAAACTCCAGATTATATGGCTGTGTTAGACACCTTAGGCTCCCTTTGCTGTCAGTTTGGGAACAGCCAGACTAGGACACTGCTCACCTCATGGTCCCAGGACACTGAAGATGGATCAAATTAATCATTCTATTCATACTCCCACTTCTCCCCATTGACTTTATTAGACATCATAAGTCAATGTAGCATACTCAAACTGCATGTGTTTAATCCCCTGACACCTTGCTCAGAATGAAACAACTTCACTTTGAAAACCTAATATCTAATTTATTCTCTGTATTTTTTAATGCGGTATTACCACTGGAAGAATAAGCATAAAATATTGAGCAGAAAAAAATCCCAATTTGTATTGGAATTACTATTACTAATTCAGTGCTTTAGCCCATTTCAGTAATACAGCAGTGATCTTTTGTCCTCATACACATGACTAGTAGGACCACAGAAAATGTAGTTGCAGTAGAAGCTAAGAGCAGATCCAAGTTAAAAGTAAAATAAATAAGATCCACAAATTTTCTATTCAGCCAAAAATCAATTTCTTTGCCAGAAAACATTTTTTAACATCTGCCATCTGTTAGTTTTAATTTTTATTGGTTTTGAATGAAAATGACACTTGCTGTAAAGGATTGATGTTCAAATTTAGCAGTACATAACAGACCAGAATTCTAACTTGTTCTCTACAAAGCACTTTTTTTTCCCGTTTTTGCAGTCCCTGGTTGCAAATATTTTAATGGACTTATTAAAGCAAAGTCAAACATTTCTAAGTAACATTTTCATGAGTCAGAGGTGTTGAGTTCATGAATGTGATTTTAACTTTAGCCAGAGCAGCAAGTGACCTGCACTTCTGAAAGTCAAGCTCTCAAGCCTGAATTTAATTTGGCCTTTGCAAAGTAAATAGATGAATTGTTTTGGCATTTCACAAGCATTAAAACAAACAAACAAACAGATGTTGTTTTGAAATAAAAAATAAATAAAACATAGGCTCTAGAGGAACCATTTTAATGGGAATCACAACATTTTACTTTTTGCTGTTGGAGCTCAAAAAAAAATCTATTTACTTCTATATGAGGGTGGAAACAGAAAGGTTTCCCAAAAAACTGAAGAAACAACCCCAAACTGGCATTTTCATAGCGCAGTTAACAACATTTAAAAAGAGGAAATAAAACTGCATGATACCATATCTATTTCCTTCAACACTCTCACTCATCTGCTGACCACACAGGACTCCACGTCAAGCTGTAAAAGCCATAACACTCACAGCACAAACCAGAAGCTCAACATATAATATCCCAAAATGCTTGTTAAAATTGGGCAAGAGGGAGCTCCAGCCTTGTCTTCTGCTCTGTATTTTGCATTCTGACTGTCAGTGTGTCGAGTAAGTAATTTTGTTTCCTTGCATTCCACTGATGAAATATTTTTTTGGTTTGCAGAGGTTTAATTTTTAGATTGAATTAATGTTTGCAGAAGATATTTCAAAGATGTTTCCTTGTAACTATTGTAATAGGACTTCTTAGTATTATTACCACTGATAACAAATCCATTTAATAGCTGCTTTTCATGTTATCTGTTCCATACATCCTGTTTTTAATGAAGGCTGTTTCTCAACATCCTCTGTACTTGCAACCCCAAAGAGCAGATATCATCTTTTTTTAATTTCGTTGTAATAATGGAGGCTACTTGAAGGTATTATTCTAGACATGAAAAGAGATTTCAAGATCCTGAGGTAGGTGTTTTTTCAGACAATGCTATCAAACTCCTTAAGCTGAGAACTAGCTTCTCACTGAGATTAATATCTGACCTAAAATTCTGATTATTTTATGTTGAATGGTTTTCTCTCCATCCTTTGCCTTGAGCATCACAGTCATACCATTTGGTTATACTACACTCAAGTATAGTTTTTTTTCCTTCACAAATCCTCTGAGAAGGATAAATTATCTCTATTCCGCAGAAGAATAAAATACGGCAGGCCAAAAGCCTTGTCTGTAGTCACATGGGCCATACTCAAGAAGGAGAAGAAACGTAAAACCTATTGTTATCCATTGTAACCCAGCCTGCCTATCAGCCAGGAAAAGAAATGAAGATTTGCATGAATAGCTCTTTAGAAATTTTTGAACAGATAATGTCCCCAAAACACATTTAACACCAGAGTGTAAATGATGTTCCTATACCAAGATGCTGGTTGGAGGATTTGCATTGTTATTGCTTGGCTCATGTTCACTGAGGACTATATTCTGTGCAAAACCCATCTTTGAGCACTAACAAGAATTGTTTGTATCAGCGCAGTCTGTCTTCATCAGGAGTGCCTCAAATCTGACTGGTGACATACAATGATACATATTTCATCAGTCTAGTTAACACAGACAGCTCTACAGAAATCATATCTGTATTCGAGGAAATTTTCAGAAAGAGTAGTGAGCTGTGTGTCTGTGTTCACATGCATGAGATTTATATATGCAGACAGTTGACAGTCTTGAGACAGTCCTTCTAGACCTCCTTAGCTTCTTTGGATGCCTTTGGATATTTGTACAAAAGCATCAGAAACACATAAGAGTGTTTTCCAGAGCTGAAATTCCATCTGTGTATTTAGGCCTATTTAAAAATCAAGTATTTGGTCTGAATGAACTCAGAAGACTTCTTCATTAGTCCCCTCTTGAGAGACATTCGTGCCATGTGAAGTTCTCTCTGAGTTGAACAGAATGAACTGACCTGTCAAGATGTTCTTTGTGATAGAAAATTATACTCACCAAACTTCTGGATATGAAACTTACACGTTATTTCCATTTTGGAGTGGCACTCCAAAGGCTCTCTAAAAATTTAGCCTTAAAATCACCTTGGAACTTGCAATCAACCTACTTGGTAAAAATGACCCTTTCTGACAAGTTCAGTTTTCAACAAGACTGTCTAAGTCTCTTTATCACTAGGAAACAGCATTCACAGGAAAACACATAGATAATATTTTCATACTGTATATTTAAAATACCCAATCAGGGATTTTCACCAAAAGTTAATTTCAAGGTTAAGTAACATCAAATCTGCTTGAGCATTTTCACTTTGTAATGGGAGGGATTTAAGAGGGTGTAACCTCATGCTCATCTCCTCCATACCAAGGTAAATATAGATTGGGAAAAAACTGCAGGGAAGATAAAAAATGCCTTATTTGTTTTTTAAACCAGGTTTTTCAAACCATTATTATAACTGAAAACTGATCACACCTCATAATCCAGAGGACTTTTAAAAAATATTCAGTCCTAGAAGTTTACTCAAAAGCTGAAATTAATTTATGAGGTGGACAGCACATAGAAATAACCTCTCCCTGATACACACAGTCTTTTAAATAACATCCTCTATGAGGCACTAAAGCTTTAATATCAACGATATTCCTGAAATGAGGGTAGTGAAAAAAAAACAAAATATGAAGTGCAGAAACTGCTATCAATTCCAGTCACAGTGGCAGAATGACTCTAATAGCTGAGACGTTTATGAGTCATAAATTACCATTTATAAATGCAGTGTTTAGCATTCATTTCAATGGACAACATATGGTAGCAACATTTCTAAATAGCTTGAACTGATAAATAGGCCAGTGAAGTGGCTCAATTTGTTAAAATGCTAACACATTAACTACTGCATGTGGTGGTGGCATGTTTGCATCCCTAACACTGCCTGTCTGCTTGGGCCTTATGGAAATAGACACTTGCCTTGAATTTATGAACTGGCAGAGTCAGTCTATTTTTCATAATGATTTATGAGGAATCACAGTTTGCAGACTGGGTGATCCATCTATGACTGTGTTAGCCTCAGTCCCACCACGTTACATAGCATGACTGCATCCCACACACTTTAACCCCTGGTGCCCTGTCTGGAGAGCCTGACTGATCCCTCAGCAGTGTTTGGATCTCTTTGAGACACTTGGTCCTTTTAAAGGAGTTAGGTAATGATTTGAACCTGGTCACTGTTGCAGTGAGATTGATTAACGCAAAATGATCAGCTGACGACTCACCTGAGGTCATCTCGGCTCCTATTAAAATTGTGGTTTTTATGAATTTTATTAAAATTCATACACACCATTCACAGCTGCAGTTTCTTTAGCATTATGTAAAAACAAAACTAATTTTCAACTTAAATAAAATAAAATAAAATAAATCAGTTGTAGGTCTGAAGAAAACAGAAATGCCCTAGCAACTGTAACGTTACAGGAATGCAAACTTTGAATAATATTTATGGAAGATTTGGGCTGTATTTTTTTCTACTCTACCTGTATTTAATTAGCTTTCTTTTGTCCTGTCAATGATTTTTTAAAAAAACAGTCTTGACATGTGTGTAAAGCCAAAGCAAACCCCCAGGTGTCCGAAATATAGCGCAGATTGGTGAGTTCAGATGTTCTAGCACAGCTGAATAAAAAAATACTGCAGAAATTCAACACAAAAATTTCTTTTTCTTTTTCCTCTTTTACTATTTTCCATCCTTTTTTCTCTCTCTTTCTCTTTCTCTTTCTTTCCCTTTCTCATTTTCTCTTCTTTTTCTTTCTCTCTTTCCTTCTCACTCTTTTTTCCTTTTTTCTTTTTTCCTTTCTTTTTTTACCTTTTCTTTTTTTTCCTTTTTCTTTTTTTTACCTGTCTAGCCTCTTTCACCGTAATTTTCAATAACCTTCCTTGCATAGCTACTTTTTTAATGGGAGAGGAAGGCTCTTCATGGCTTCCTTTCCTCATTGCTGATTGTAGAACTACAGATTCATGGGGCTGTTCTGTGACAGACTAATACCATATGAGATGCAGTTTATGAAATCAAAATCACAGTGGTTTCTGCATTCTGCTAATGTTACAAAAAATTCTTGTGTGTGTTTTATGTGGGGTTTTAGAAAAAAAGGCACCTGAGTGCTTTGGAAACAGACCATCCCCTAAAACTGGGGGGTGTCATCCAACAGAAACATCTATGATGGAGACTGCTGTCTCCAAACTTCTTGGGAACAAATTCACCATATTCCTAAATGGATTTATAAACCAGGCCAGGGGAATTTCTCTTCATCAGCTATAAAGAGAGCCTAAAATTCAGGTCAAGCACCAACTGAGCACATATTTATCCTTTCCTAATAGGTTTTTATGCTGATGGAACTTTGTTTTAGAATGAGGATGCTTTAATCATAACAATAACTGCAACAATATTAACATGAATGACAATAATGACAATGATAATGATGATAATGATGAAGAGAAAATGCAGTGCTACCTATTTAATAATTTTATGCAGCCTGGATCTGATTGTGTCAGGTATCATAGAAACTTTTGGGATGAATCAAACATGGTAAGCTAAATCAGATTTTGAAAAGCTAAATCAGATTTTGAAAAACCCACCACACATACGCACACAAAATGTGAGCTTTTTCTTTATGTTTCAGGAAGGAAATAGAAGCGGAGTACATCCTTGCAATAATTTGACAAATCCCCTGGTCCCATTAAAGTTTATAACTTCAAAACTCTTGGTACGTAATCTCGATGTGAGTAATTCAAAAGTCCTCTGCCCATCTCTACAGAGCGTCCTTCAAGAGGAGATGCTCTGGTAAACTTGCATTTTCAACTTCTCCCCAGAGGGAGTGGAGATGCTGGGGTTGTTCAGAATTTACAGCTTCAAAACTTGGGAATATGTAAGGATTGGTTGCATTACTGACTTTGAAGCTGCAACCATATGAGAAGTAATGCTGTACAACAGTTAAAGGAAATAGCTTAGAAATAACTGCTCAATCTTAACTGCTAGAGAGAATAAAATGAGCAGAATTCAACCTTTTACACTGGGATCAGTAAAGAAACCAATGAAAACGTCTATTCTGCAATGAAAATGTCCACCTGCAAGCTGTTCTTTGTGTTGGTTCTTATATTTAAAACAGTTTGCGTGAAAATCCCAAGCTTTCATGAATGGATATTGCTAAAAGAACAAGTCAGCTAATACTTGGGGAAGAGAATTTCAAGACAGGGAAGAGGAAGGTGTGTCTGACTAACAAAAATGATCTCAAAACTACCAATATGGGCAAAGGTACTTCAAGGGAAATACAGTCTTTAAATACAGGCTTCTCAACAGGCCAGATGCCCTCACTGACTTGATTTCTGGAGAAGCTGGGCAGCTCACCTCTGTCTTTAAGAAAAGCTTCTCAGAGTAATATCTGGTGAGCACTTTAAAAATCAGGCCCTGAAAACTGACCTAAAAATTGTCATCCCAAAAGACTTAGAAGTTTACTTTTTATTTAAGGAACGTCCCTTCACATTACTGTTATATTTTTCCTTTATGGTTGGCAAAACAGACAAGACAGGACTGTCTCTGCTGATCACATATAGCTCAAGGTGGTGTGGAGCTGAGCTCAACCCACATGTCTGAAAAGGAGTAAATGACTATGGAGAGAGGCCTTTTCTCTCTTTTATACTTCAGAGATTGCCCTATAGAGTCCTTTCAGATTGCCTTAACAGCTTTGCCACTATACAGCTCATTAGTTCTTGCTATTTCTTAACAGAACAGCTGGGTAAAACATGTTTAATTTATACTCAGCTTAGGACTGAAATATATTCTCCATAAAACTTTAAAAAGGAGAAAAATGATATAAAAAATGTTCCTTCCAGCATAACCATCACTAACAAATAATGAGCTTGTTTATCATTGCTTTTTTATGTCTGATACTTCAGGCATTTCAGAGCTCTTTCCAGACTATTATCTACTGCCCTTCAAACCCTTCATGTTGTTATCCTGACTTTTATATCAGTAATAGGTTTTAAGACTCATAGTAATGAATGCAAATATATGACTGTTTTAGGGCAATAAAATTGTTCTATAGCAGTTAACTACGCTCTTTGCAATAGTGAAAAGCATTTTAAATTAGCAGTTGGAGAAAACTAGGACATTGGAACACAGAGACAATATAAGAGTGCAGCAATCTATTGGCTGTTACCTAATGGAAAAGTTAGTTCATTAATGCTCAAGTCAGTTGTTGATCACTAAGGGCTGCAATGTAAAGTTTGACTCCTGTCTAATGTGTTGTTGTTAGCTGAAATGGCTTTCTAGACTTTGTGTCTAGAGTTAATCACAAGTATTAAAAAAAGGAGAGGAGAAAATGTGATAGTTTTTGTTGTTGTTGTTGTTATTTGTTGAGGAGTTTTTGTTTGTTTTTGTTTCTTGTCATTGAATTTATTGTGTTTCTAGAAGTTCAGCAATTTTTTCTTCAGGTTTTGTTCAGTATTTCTTCAATTTCCCAGGAATCCCTACCTGCAGTAACAACTTGGTGATCCGTATGAGTCCCTTCCAACTCAGCATATTCCATGATTCCATATCTCAGCCCCAGTTACAGCAAGAAGCTGGGAACATGCACCTCTGATCACAGATAAGGGTTATCCAGTTGAAGCCAAAGGCACTCTCTATCCAGCTCTTTGGAGACAAGTCATCCATCCTTTGGGATAATAGTGTTAAAGTCATAACGATGCCTAAAAATTTCTGCTTTCAATAAATATTCCAGGTATTTGTAGCTTTGTAAACTGTTAATATACGGTTATACCATCTCCTGGTATTTTTTCTATGTTTTCTCTTAGATTTTAGAATAGTAAGCTAGTCTTCTAACATATTCCTGAAATATTGTTTAATCTTATTTTTTAGAGGATCTCCACAAAGGACATTTTCTTTTCCAAACAGGATCTGAGAGGACACAACAAGAAATGGAACAAAGAAGCCCCTGGACCAACTCCAATGGGGCAGTAACCAGGGAAAAATTACCAAAGCATTCGCTCTTGTAATTGGACAATATTTGTTACACGTTCTAAGTTGTCAAACTTATAAAAACTGTAGAAATCCAATTCCAGGTGCGCCCATAACCACCATGGAGTCACCTGGAAGTCCCAAACAAAGATCTTCTTTTTATCTTACTATTTTAACAATGTCATAAGAGTTTAGTCTTTTAATTTTAGGCAACAATAAATATGGATTCAGTCTTGCTGCATTCCGGAGAACTGATGAGTGACCAGATATCTCCAAAGATCTCTAAATCTACACTGTGGATGCCATTGCTCTCCTAACTCAAGTTATCCTGTGACATGTCCATGAGGAAAGTGACCCCACAGTTCTTCAGGATGCTCTGTTTCAGGGCTGGCAGCATCCCCTCAGCACTAACAAGCCCTGCTCATAAGCAGGCTGAGCTGGCTGAACCTGAGTGCTTCAGGACTCTCTGTGCCATGCTTCACTGCACTGTCCAGACCCTCAAAAGAAAACAGCTAGAAACCTACTCTAAATGTGTTTAAGCTCCCTCCCTTAAATCTGGGATAATAGATGGCACTGTCAATTGCACAATGGGGAGGATAAATATATTAAAACTTTGGAGCTACTAAGTTACTCTCACACTGAGCTTATTTAGTTCTGTTGCTCTGATGGATGGGTGAACTTTAGCACATCTTTTAGTTCTTTCCTTGGCCGTAGTCAGTGCTGTGGGAAACTCTCCTTGTAACTGATCTGTCAGCCGACGATCTGTTCCTGGCTTGTAATGATCTATAATTTTGTTAGTGGGAAGATGCATATGAAGCAGCTTTTGCTTCATTTCCCTATGAAGACACCACACTGATGGATGGCTTAATTCAAAATCCCGTGTGTTCTTATAGAAGAACTCCACATTCAGACTCCAAATCCTGTCACTTAGGTCTGTTTAATATCTCCTAAATGTGTCTCTACCTCTATTGCTGGAAATAAGACTGGTTTAGTCATCACTTCCATCAATTACTATTCTGGTCTCCTTGCTGGTTCTTCCCATCACCCTACCCAAGCAATCATTCATCTCACCCTGTGCTCAGACTTTGTGTAAACTACACATTTATTCTGTGTACATTTTCACTTGAAATGTTGCCTTTGGTGAAAAATGTGTTTAACCTAAAGAGTTGTCTGTAGAAATAAAATATTTATTCTCCCATTTTTTTTGAAAACATAAATTGATTCCTGTTTTGTTCACAAACTAAACAAATCAGGGGTGGAGAGAAGATGTAGCTTAGCTGACCAATCCACTCCAAGTTTGTTTAGCAGTTAAATACCCAAATAAAACCAATCTCCTCCAACTTTGTTTAGCAGTTAAGTACCCAAAAAAAACCAATCCCCTCCAAGTTTGTTTAGCAATTAAATACCCAAAATTGAACTTTGTAAGTTTGGGGTTTTCAATGACTGACTCAAACAAAAATGTCAGCAAAAATGAAACATTATTCATGGGTTTTTTTGCAAATTTCCTGACACATTTATGGTACAATTAATATTTTTCAGAACAAAATACACAAAGAAGATTTTAATTTTATCTCTTATTCAAAATTCAGTGTTCAGTCTTGGGCAAGTTATATGTTTGGACAGTAACATTGTTCAAAAGTATGGAGGTAAAGAGCCTCCTAAAGGTCATTCTTAAAAAATGGTATTTACTGTTGTTGAGAATAAGGGTATGTATCTGTTATGAATTGGATTTTTTTTTTAGTGTCTGGTGTTGAGGGTTTTTTTTTTTCCTTGTAAATTATATCTATGGATTTTTCAGTTCCCTCAAAAGCTTGATTAAGATGAGGTGTCATGGCAGAGAGAGTTTCAGGAACCAGATGATGTTCTCTGGAAATGGAGGAGGTATTTGCTTTAGACAATTCGGTGATGCTCTGGCATTCCTGAGAGTTCAGCTTGCATAGTTTCAGCACTAAATGAGGTACAGGTAAGATGGAAAAGTCATTATCCCAGTAAACACAATTAGGAAAACTAGGCCGTGACAATTTTCATCATGTTTTGCAAGCCTTTAGTCCAGCTGATGAGTCTGTGGACCCTAAGAAGAGATTAGAGGTGACTATTCCTCAGTCATGACACAATCTCAGTGATTTTATTCCAGACCCAAATAATCTATTTTAAGTATTCTTGTAGAAAAGTAGGAAGTAATATGCTGATTATGACTAGCTGAACTGGCCAAGGTATTTCTTTCCCTGCCGTGAAAAGGTTATAAAATTGGACCATTCAGGCTATTCAGGCAGATGTTTTATATAATAAGGCCTGTCATAATATAAATAAATAACAGAGAAAATGGGCATTAAAAGCATTAATTTGTATCTATTGTCACAAAACCTGCTTCCAAAAATTTTCTACAGATCTACAGATTCAAGAAGCAAGTGTGACTTTATAGATTATTTGCTGTGGAAATGCATTAAGCTTCACTGCTGCTTTAAAACATGGAAAGACACCCACAAGAATCTCTGTACAGAGCCAGCTCAAGTGCAGCAAGGTCTCAGTGCTATGGCTGAGCACAAAAATGATGTTAAACCAGAGTCATTATGCTTTGTCCCTGTACCAAAATCCCCAGAACTACTTAATTCAAGAGAAACATGCAGAGACACCCTGGTTTTGCATGGGGCTGGCTTGTGTCCTCTGTGCTAATTAACTTGGGCTCTGAACACCATGAGAAGAGGGTTATCTGGTCCTGAAATAGCCTTGGAAGCAGTTTTCTTTCATGTGGTGCTGTGCCAGAGCCAAAGCTCTGGTGGACCCAGCTGGCTGTCACCATTTCTGTCAGACATGAGCTGGCTCTGAGAGTGGCATTCATCTCATTTAATGTTAGATGTCTGCACTACAGACATCTACATCTCGATTAGTCACCCTTGTCTCCCTTTATAGTGATAGAGAGAAACAAGCATGATTCACCCCATCCTAAAACAGACATCTCAAATGTGGATGAATCATGCTTCAACAGTGTCTGTCTTGTGCAGGCAGTGAGAGGAAATGATGGAAACACAGGGCTGATGTCAGGAAGGAAATTAGAGCCTGGAAGTTACTGAGTGGAAGCACTGCAGGAGCAGGGTATTTGTGGGATGTACAGGTAAGTAGAGACAGAAAAACCCACATAAACTACTTTTTTATGGTCACATGGCAGCTGGTTTGAAAACCCGGGAGCCAGAGCATCATCTCTGAGTCGGGAATAAAGGTGGTCACTTTGTTATTGGTTTCAGTGTTAATGATAAAAAACACTGTGTTTAATCAATGACCGGCCGGCATCTGCCTCCTCCTAAGGCAGATCATAATGTATGATACATCTCTCCAGTATCACAACATTATTTAAGCTAAGTGAGATACAGAGAACTTCACTGGGTTTAGTGATCAATTTTAATGCCATTTGTTGCTCATTATTTTTTCTTTTCTTTCTGGTTATTTACCAAAAAGAGTGAAGCCAAGCTGAAGCAGTGTCCCATGGCTCCTATAACCCAGGCAGGTTACTTCATCTCTTCACTCACTGCTTTTACAGCCTCAAAAAGTAAGATAACAATTCTTTCATTTCTGCCCAGTAACTTCTTCTTAAAAAAAATAAAATAAATGTATTATATAATACTATATCACAGCTGGGCTTTCTCGCCTCTAACAGTGACAGAATGCAGGTTTTTTCCAAACAAATGAGAAAGCTTACACATAAAATTTGGATGTTCACAGAATTCATGATTTTGGGCAGCCTTTGCTTCTGACTTATGAGGCATCAGCAAGAAGCTTGGGGAATCCTGTGGTCTAAAATAACAACAATTAATGTGAAATTAAAAAAAAAAAATCTAAACGTGGCATTCTTCTACAGCTTGAAACATGAGCAGTTAGTCAGGGATACACAATGTGGTGCCCTCATTTTCTCAAAGTGGAGCTCTTTAAAGCTTGCATCCCATGCCTTTCCTGTTGACATTCAAATTGACTTTCTGCATTTCATAATGACTTGCTTTTCACTTTATCTGCCAAACCCACTGCTGGGTCTTTCTCAGATGCACAAGAGTCAGGGGTAAAGCTGACGGAAAATGCATCACTTATTGCAGTCATTTAGCTAAAGTACACCCCAATACCAACAAAGTAAGACAGGAAATTATTAGAATTGGACTGCTGTCATCAACTGCTATTTCATCAATTGCTCAGTTTTCTGACAAGCCCATGTTCTTAGCTTTAAACCATTAAAACAGTAATAATAGTAATAATAATAATAATAACAACAATTATAATGCATCCAGAGAAAAACAAGGCAGCACTTTAGAGACAAAAGTACCATGTTCTTGTCAGTGAAGGCTATCATCTCCATGTAACCTAACATAGAAATGTCTCCAACCCACTGCTCCCGACCTACTGCACTGCCAGGGTGCCTAGTCTGCATGATCTCAAGGATCCTTACTTCTGCAGGAGGGAAAGGACTTATCTCAGGGTCTGCTCTCTTAATTCCCTCCTAGAGAAGGAACCAGACACTGAGCAACATTCTACTTGAAAAGCAGGTGGTGGGGAAGAAAGGCTGTACCTTCTCAGTCCTGAAGGAGTTTACTTCTGCTTTGCAGCTTCTAGGAAATTTTATTGCTCTGAAGAAGCCCTTGCTGGCATTCCAGGCCCTGGCTCTACACCTCTACCAGGGAGCCCTAGCACATGAGTTCTTTGGGTATGAACTATTACCCACTGTGTCACTGGACAACATCCAGGCAGCATGGCTCCACAAGAAAGAACAAACAGGTAGATTTTGGGGCAGAAACCACACATATTCTATTTTTACAGACGAACCAGGCAAAATGGTCCTGCTAGCACCACCAGCCTCTATCCAAACAATCCCATTGACCTCAGCTGAGTGTAGCTAGGAGGAGAGCTCAGCCTCAGCACATGTTCCCCACGGCTGTACCACAGCGTGTAATTATTGCTGTTTGTTATTTCTATTGCTGTGGAACCCCCAGGATCAAATAAAGATCAGGATCCCAACTGTGCTGGGTGCAGTGCAAACATAAAAGCAGTCATGGTGCCTGCACTGAAGAGCTCACAGCTGTGTCCCTTAGGAGAACATTTCTTTGTCTAATAGACTTCTCTATTAGGAACTGTTAATTGCTTCACTCAGCCTAATTTTTTTGGTATGTGCTCAGTTTCTTCTGCTTCTTCTGCCTGGCCCCCCTAGACCATCCTTAATAATTCTCCTGCCTTCACAATATCAACAGCTTACCACGCTGTCCTGAAAATTGTCCTATTCCCCCTCTTGCTTTTTGATTGTCTGATCAGACACTTCTTCCCCAGTCATTTCCTGCTTTTCAACTGTTTTTTTCTTTAAACAACTATTTGTCCTCCTTCTTTTTATTGAAACAATGTTTTTGGATCATTATAATTCCACATAGATGAGTGATGCTACTTGTGCCTCCTTTCTGAGCCATGATGTCATGTTCCCTTGAAGGACTCCCCAAAAGCACATTCACACTCTACTATTCCCTTTGCCTGTGTTTTACTACCAGAGAAATGGCTCGTTGTCACCCCACAGGTTTCCTTCACTGCTGCAACCTAAATATCACATCTTCCATTTGCCAAATGTCTGCTTCAGATTACCTCTTTACACACCTCTCTCCAGGGGCATTACATGATAGGCTTTTTTCCACTCTTCCAGGCTGAATCTCTTTTCACTGTTTCCTGCTTGTATTTCTAAAGTCTCTTGGTCCCTTTGTATAAACTTTGTGCATTAATTCACAGACAGAAATCCCAGCAGACCTTTCCTAGGGGAGGGTCTCTGTGGCTTTCAGAGGGAAAGTGTACCCACTGCAATGCAGTTACACCTTTAAAAGATAATGGGCTTGCTGCAGAAGCTCTGACTCCCATAACTGCAACTGTGATGCTCCGTGGCCAGCACTGGTTTCTATTCCACTACTGGAACAGCAAAGCTTTGCTCCTGAAGGGGATTTTTCTGAAATGTAATGCTCATGTTACTTACTTCTTGTAAAACACATACAGTGCTGAAATAGTGGTCATGTTAGTCCATGAGCAATTTAACATTTTGTTAAAGTTCCCCATAAGAGCTCCTTAAAAGAAAGAATATCCCTCAAATGCAATTGCCTTCTGGTCTGACATTGACTGCCAGACTAGACAGGGCATTGTAGAAATGGTGGCTATTTCTTCTTATTTCTATGCATTTTTAACACCACTGAAAATCCATCAGACAGCTTTAAAATTGTAGGTCATTATTCATATATTGTTGGACATCTCTTACCAATCAAATTTTCAAGAGGGAAACCTGAACCATCATATCTGGGGGTGGATGGTTAGACACCCCAAAGGAAATATCTTGAACTACTTTCTGGTGGAGAAAGAAGTATTCTTATTCTATCACTACAAACACTATCTCTCATTAAAAGTCATTTTCTTATGATTATATAAGGTGCAGTCTCTTCCTCACATCTGTTTGAAAAGCAATCATGTAAGGATTAGGTGGCAGACACCCTGTTTAGTCTAGAAAACTGCACTAGCTTTCAGAGATTATAGTGCTTGATTGTCTCCACAATTTACCTTAATGAGAAAAAAGTAGGTGGCCATGTTCCCTTTGATGGTATCTGAATTTAATACAAAGACATGTCACTGCAATGATGTCATTAAGTGGGAGTTATTGTGACTAACCACTAATACCAAACCACTTTTATTACCAAAATTAATTTGCTAATTGGCTGACTGTTATCTTTTATCTGTTTCCTTGGAACAGTCAAAAGCACAGGGGAAGAATTACTTCAGGATACAGAATCTTCTTTCATCTCAGGCTCTTGACAAAGTCGCTCCAGTTTAAGGGATCCTCATTCTGTAATTTAAACTTGTTTCCTACATCTTATATGCAGGATTTAACATCAGTAAATTTAAAGTTCTTCAGCTGGATTAACACCTTCCCATACGTGGTAAATCAAATTACCTCTTATGTACTGCTGTTAAGAGTACCATCATATGATCACAGAACCACAGAATATCTTGGGTTGTAAAGGACTTTAAAGATCATCTCATTCCAAACCCCCTGACATGAGCAGGGACACTTTCCACTAGATCAAGTTGCTCAGACACTGGATTGTGGCTCCGAGGACGTGTGGTAATGATTAAGATATAGTAACTTAAACATGAGTTTCGTCTCTTGGAGTTTCTTGTGAAAATATTAGAGAAAAACAAATGATAGGGATTAGGGAAGAAAATTTATTTTGGTAGAGTTTGGGAGTGCTCAGCTATTTTCTGTGGTCTGCAACACCACTGATAAAACCACAAAAAGTGGGGGCTAAAGGTAGATCTCACCTTACCTCTGTTCAGACATTTGAAAGTTGGCTAAGTCCACTGCATTCTTCATACTCTCACCAGAGGCAATTTGACGACTTACTGTGAGGTTACCCCATTTAAAAACTTTAAGTAGATTTGAAGGAATACCTTAGTGGATGGACTTGATCTTTAATTTCAAATGGAACTAATTTCTGCTGCTAAAGGAAATACTTGACATTGTGCAGCTTCCTTGGTTTTGGGGCAGGAAAAAGAAACTTCTCTGCAGTAGATTAATCAATTCTTTATGTCGTAAAGGTACTTTGTAATGATCAAAATTAAACAGTATTAATATTGATAGGCTGTCTTCTAGTATCTGCCGGCTCTTGAGGAATTTTGAACATGTCACTTAAAAAAAAAGCATGGTCTGAGTATTCAGAAAACATAAGTAGGAAGGGAAATCAGAGGGGGTCTGGAAAAATGACCTAAGCAGAGGGATTGAAGGGGTTCAGGTTGTTTTGTCTAGAGAAGATATCGTGGAGGTGGTCCTGATAGTGGTCACACATTCTTCCTCCTCAGGTCTTCCTGAGACTGCTGCTGATGAAGAGGAAATGATGCATATTTGACATCTCTGACAGGTATGCCAACACATAATTTCAGAAAAAAGTTAAAATGAGAGTTACGGAAACTTGCATCAGTGAAGATAAAAATGGCATGGAAGAGAACATCTTGGAAATTTTAAATTTTCCTCTGTTAAAATCTTGGGCCAGGGTAAAAAGGGTTCCAGATTGCTAAAACCAGTGGTCTACTCAGACCACAGAAGAGATATATGAATCTCCCTTACTTTTGTAAGGGAGAAAGGAGACACCTGAAGTACCCTACAGCCATATGCACACAAAAATCTCGCGACATCAAGAAATTCCACACAGTAGTACATTGTATATTGTAAATAATACCTCAGATTCTGTTCTGAACTTACCTCTAGCTTTGTGCACTGTTCAATAATCATAAATGTCTTTGTATCAATTGCTTATCAATTTAAATCCAGGCCTGACCACCTTTTGCCACAGCATTTCTTCTGAGATTTTTTTTAACCTCTTTTTCAGTTTTTCACATATCTTTTGATTCAGTAGCTGTCACTACATTTTGCATAAAAGGCAATGCAAAAATCAAAGCAAATACTGTGAATACACTTTTCTCCCATCTGAATATGCAGTCCTTCTCACCCTGGCCCGGTGCTATCACACTTCCACCAGTCTGGGGTTTTTTTAGATGAAATCTGAAAGGAAGAAACAGCTAGCTGAGGAGCTGACAGGGAGCAATTGAAGCAACAGATCCCCTGACAAGTTGTTTCAGCTTCAAGGTCAATTAGATATTTTGCAGTCAAATAAGATTCTGAGTCCCCATGTATAGCCGATCAAATTGCCCAGCTCTCTTATTTTCCCTCTGCTTCTGCTTTAAAAAGATCATCTGTGGCCACTGCAGTGATCCTTTCTGGATGAAAACTCTGGGAAAGAGTGTCCTTCATCACAATGTCTCAGGCTCATTTGTTTTGCCAACAAACTGCAGTGTTTTTGAAGCTGTTGTGGGAACCACAGGGAAGATGTTACAAACACAATAATGTATTGTCTGAGGAGGCATTTACAGGTAGCGAAGGAGTCAGATGTCACTGGAACATGTTGCTTCTTATTTCTGTGGTGATGGTGAGCAAAAGCAAATAATCCATGAAGGACACCCAGGTACACTTATTCTTTCACTTTCATTATTCTATACACCAGTTATAGTGAGAAGGGATTTAAAATAATTGTTTAAACTGTGCGAGTTCTAAAATGGCTTCCTGCTGACAGACAGTGTCTTACTCTTGCTGTCTGCCTGCCTGCATTTCTAAAGCTTATATTTGCCTAATATCTATTTTGGCACCTGCATATTGACATTAATGGAGAGTGATGATTATCTGCAGAGGATGCAGAGGCAGTGCAATACTCCCCATTGTCTGGCAAGATCAGCCGGGTCAGACTTCAAACAGACTGGCCACCTCTGAGGGAAGGAAGAGAGGATATCTCTCTTTTCATGGCCTTTTTATATTTGGGCTCTTCTCTGTTCCTCCTATTTTTAAGAAATTGTATCTCATTAATGGGCACAGTCAGCAAAAAAAAATGTCGCACAATATGCAGTTCTTTTGTGTGGAAGTTAGTATCTACCTGGCATAAAATGTAGATTTTTCAAGCAATGAGGCTTTATAATTTTTCCTGAGCTTTGAAACACCTCTGACACTTTCCAGTTTTGAAAGTTCAGAATACTACTTCATAAAATCATAGAAAGGCTCAGGTTGGAAGTAAACTTTTAAGCCATGTCATTCTACCCCCCTACCATGGGCAGGGGCACCTTCCGCTAAGCCGAGTTGCTCCAAGCCCTGCTCAACCTGGCCTGAAAAACTTCCAGGGATGGGCCAGCCACAGCTTCTCTGGGAAACCTGTAGCAGGGCCTCACCACCCTCACAGGGAAGGATTTCTTCCTGATATCCAATCTAAACCTATTCTCTGACAGTCTGAAGCCATTCCTCCTTGTCTGATCACTTCATACTCTTGTAAATTAATTCTAAGCTGAAATAAATTATTGTACTGTGTCCAGCTGTCTCAAGTTTTTAAAGTGATTCCAGTTAGATCAGAGCTGTGAGTGCACTACTCTCCCTCTGTGTGGGCTTTTTGCACAATGTAGGATCTAGTTCAGTGCTCTGATCTTTACATTTGGGATCTCTCAAGTCTGTCCCATGTTATCTAAGAGTGGTGGTCAGTACTTCCTAACCTCTTTCTTCAATTTAAGAAATAGTTAAAATAAAAACAATGATCTCAGACAAACTGGTACTGACCACACTTTTTCATCAAGTATAGAGACTGCTTCTTGGATCTTAGATTTACTCTGCTCTGAAAAAAGACATGGGAATGGGTATTCTGTTTTATCAAACAGAAATTAATATAAAATACTGGATTTTTTTTTTAAATTTACCTGAAATAGTGTGAATAAAACTCAGAAAAATGCATAAGGTCAGTTTTCTGATGCAGGCACTACATGATGACTCAAAATAAGGTAAGATAAGATATGACAAGACAGAACAGAAATTAGATGAATGCCTAGAACTTTGTAGGCTTCCCACCGGCACAACCATTTCCATCTCACATTCATTAATCCTTCATGAGCCTGAAAAAATTGAGTTTATTAAACCAGGCTGAAATCAAACCACCCATGGATTTTCAGCATGCTTGTGATTCAGTTCCCCCTTTTCACACAGCTACAAAAAATGTAAATACCTTGCCATGTCTGTGTAGAAAATTTGTGGAGAAATAGAATTTGCCAGTGCCTGTAAACCAGAATTAATTTCACACAAATCAAAGGTTACTGTTTATTTCTACTCAGGGTGATAGAAAAGATGGACTTCTATATTAAAAAAAAAAAGTTTTCTGATTGACTTGCAGTGACAGAGGTGAAATTTTTCATTGTTTTAATGCTAAATATTAATTTGAACTAAATTTACCATTGGATTGATACTTGGTTATTGATACAATCTTTATCAATGTTAGGACTCTGCAGGAGTTAGCTTTTCCTGACTTATTTATGTACTCTAAATATAGCAGTCATGCATCAAATAAGAAGCGCATTTATAAATAATTTATGGAAAATGAATAATGGATTGTTAGATGTCTTAATAAATGGCTAATCAATCGTTATAGAATCCACAGGTCATAGGGTACTTTTAAACATGGCAGATAAACTACATGAATAATAAGCTGTCCAGAAAGCACCATCTTTGCAACTGTATAGAAAGCCATTCATATCCATAATATGCACATAACTAGGCTTGATGAATAATACATTAAGAAACAAAAATGTAAAACACACACATTTGTTGAACATACTCCTGCAAACCATTCATCTCACTGGTCTAGGGGTTCTAAAGCTGGCAAAAAACAATGGGACCTTGAAAATCTTCGATGAAGATAGGGGTACTGTCCACCTCAAAAGCATATTCCTGGTTTTTAACTGGTTTTGGGAAGGTGCAGAAATTGAACTAATCTTTTATAAGATCAGGACGTAGTTAGCATGGCGAGTGATGCAGATTATTTCTGTGCTATTGCCACTCAACATTCTTTCAGAGATCTATATATATTTGTAAACAGGAAGACAAGTTTTCTCATCAGCAGTTCCTTATGCTATAAAGAACTTATTCTGTAGCATATATAGCTGGTGGATGTGCAGACCTGCTACTAATGGCCAACAAGACAGACAGCAGAAAATCTAAAATTGGTAGCAAAGAGGGCTGTAGGATTGCAGCCTGATCCCAGACTGGAGTATCTGAGCAATATCTTACATGTCCATCCTGTAGAGCAATATGATCTTTGCTGTGTTCCTGCCCAGCACAGGAAAGGACAAATGTTACACTCTCTGGTGACCTTCAAAGCCTTGTCCCTGAGTGGCAGGTCATACATATTGCATAGATTTGATTAACTGCTCTGGAAGGCCTCATAAGAGCCCAATAATGAAAAGAAAAACCAGACAGACATAGGCAGCAAGATACACAGTATTTAGGAAAATGGAAACTCTTAGGCTACGGGTAGTTGATCATTTTTCTTCCTGAAAGAGTAAGAATATATACAAGAATAAATTACTCTCATCACATTTGTAGTAAGATGATAGAATTAAATCATTGTACAGTCTTCTTTTTGTTTTTCTTAAATCCTGAGCTCTTTCTGAGAGCCTTTAAAAGTCAAGAAGTCTATAAGACTGTTTCAGCACGTTAAATAATCCAAAGGAAAAACCTGAAAGACAACCAAATGTGTCAGCTAAACAGTTTAAGCTCTCCAGCTTTAGTCTCTATAGGCAGCAATTACATTTTGAAGGAAAATGTTTTACAATTGTAATTACACATAATAGGAGGAATGTATTTTTTCCCTTTATCCTACTCCCATGGTGAGTCAATTTAATTTTTAAATACAAGAGACATAATTGATTTTAGCCCTAGATTAGTACTGAAAATGATCTATATGTGCTCTCACTAATGGAACAAGAGAATTGGCATTCCTCGGGGACCTTAACCCAACCCCGTTCATGGCAACAATTATTAGACCCTGACAGGTTAGCTGCTAGGAAGAGGGGGGCATAGAATACCCTGCTGATTAACAATCTAGTGAAATAATTAATGTTATGCTCTTCTCATTTAATTACGGATTATTCACAAATATATTATTATTAGAGACCACAAAGGGAAGTGGCTGTGCAGAGTTTTGACTTCATCTATGCTGCTTATAAGGCCTTTTGTAAAGGGTTTAGGGAAGCCTCTTGCTTTGATTTGCTTCTGAGCATATCTTAAACAAATGGGGAGCTTTTACAATTTCATTAAGGTCTGATCCAACAACCATGGAAATAAAAAATTTCACACCGATATCAGTAGAATTACATCAGGCTTAAAAGTATTATATCAAGACGACGTGCTTGCTCAATATATTAGAGTAATGGGTGAACAATCAGGAGCAATGCACCTTGCTCAATTTCTAATACCCTTTTTTCCCTCTGTGTCATAATAGTTTGTATCAAGCAGAGCACGTCCCTTTACAGGCTGATATGAATAGCAAGAATAGGCACAAGACTTTACACTCTAAGTGTATATTTTTTTTTTTCATCTGCAATAACCTCAGTCATTTTAGATGTCAAGCAGTTTATTTTAAATAAAATGAAAGTGAAGTGAATGGGAAAATGTTCATGGCATCTGGGAAATGCCAGCCCCTGTGGTTCACTGACCAGCCAGATTATTTATGGGTAATTTGGCTCACCTATAATTTCAAGTGACATACACACACAGGCATATAGACTAAACTACCTTGCTTTGATAGCAAAAATGTGCTTTGTTCTGCTGAATATTTGTCTGATTTCTGGGAAATAGAATCTCCCAAATCTCACATCTGTTGCAGTTCTTTTAGTTTCCAGTTGGATGAATCCTGGGTTTCAAATGTATTTTACAGTCTTCACCAAATTTGCACAAAGTCTTAGATATGTCAAGGATAGTGAGAAAAACAAAAACAAAAACAAAAACCCCAAACAAAATTAAACAGAAAAACAAAACAAAACAACAAACAAAAAACCCAAACAAAACAAAACAAAAAATCATGGAAAATCAGAGTTAGACTCATTGCTAGTAACACTTGCTATTTGTAGTGACAATGTACTTGAGCTGCAGATCTTCAATCCTTTCCACCACCGAGAAAATAAGAACAGAAAAAGAGACTCTGAAGAAGGTGCACTGCAGATTTTCTAACTAAGCTGCGTAGCCAGGATGTTCTTGTCACTCTTGTTTCTTGCCACAGAGAAATTTGTGTGAGTAATTTCTTGTCAAGTCCCTTGGACTCCAGGCTAGGCACATTTTCAGCATGAAACTTGTAGACTCTGTCCTGGCTCCTTTCTCTGTGTACTCTCTTTGTCCTTGACTTGCAGCTACTGATGGAGTTTTTAACAGAGAATATTGGCATTCTTATGGACATTTAGTGAACAGTGCAGGTAATAATGAAAATCCTCACTGCTTCAGAGGGATAAGACTCATCTGGGAAAGATCATGCTGTTGACTAGAGCAACCCAAGAGGGAACAAACTGATCAGAACCTGGCCATGACACATGAAGACCAATATTGAAGATGTCGTTGCTCAATGGAGGATGGAGCAGAAAATCTTTAGAGGTCCCTTCCAACCCAAACCTTTCTATGATTCTGTAATTTTATGAATGTATCAGCAAGTGCCACACCTCAGAGGCATTCTGGAATTACCAGTGAGAACACATATGCAAGGTCTGCTATGTTGTTAAAGAAGTAAATAAAACTGCTTTACACCAAAGGCCACACCTAAAAATCCTGTTGATTTGGCCTCGAGTGAAAACTCTGCAAGCAGAAGACTATGTGCTGCAAGCATCTCTTGAAGCATCTGGCTGCTAAAAGTGTTACACAAGGCACTTGCATATAGCAATATTTTGTATGTCTCTTTCCAATTGCAGCTTTGTGCTGAGTCATAAAGACCACTCTCAGTGTTAGTAAAACCAACATGGATAACCTCATCTGGTCTGACTTGGAATGTGAAAAACACCACTTCTTGAGAAAAAGAGACAAAGTACTATTCTGACATGTGTGCAGCAGAATTTTGGGAGTGGAAATATGAACAAAAAGCTAGTCCCAAGGTAATGATGTAAGATATTGGCAATCAGCTGTCCTCCTTGGTGTCTGTCTATCTTTTCTCATTACTTCAGTTTTACTGCAGGAATAGTGCATCTTTGTTCATTTTGGACTGGACCAGGATCACACCTGACCTTCTCTGAGCACAGGAAGAGCAGAGAGATGGAAAATGCCCCTTTTAGAAAAGCCAGCAGTGTAGACAGTGGACCACAGTTATTTGCTATCACTGTGTAAGACTACACAATATTGACAAAAGATAGTTCAGCCTGAAATCTGCTCAGCATTTTGAAGTCTGTTGAGAAATACCAACTGCTGACCCATTATACTCTAACTTTTTCCTCTCAACATGCATTCAAATTGGAGACAAGTGGCTCCATAGCAAACATAGAAGACACCATGTTAAACTCAGCAGGAGCCTATAGACTCAGTAAATGTTCATTGATAGCATTGTGTCAGCTATTGGTAAAATTCTGCATCAGTCAAGTGTAGCTTTGCCACAAAAAAAAAATGAAAGTACAAGGAGGTGTGTACAACTGGTATTTCCTAGCTTGAGCTGTGACATAAGAGGTAGGACATGGATTCAGCTAAGAGGAGAATTTTCCAAACACCCAAATATTACCTGAAGATTGTGTACGTGTCTAATTGTGGGAAATATTAAGCTAGAATTTATTCTGGTAAAAAAAATAAGAGATGGGATTCTGGGTTTTGTTTCATATTTTGTCCTCTTATGGGGTTTCCCTCTTTTCTCATATATAAAGAAGAAAATAGTTTCTCCTATGAAACCACTCTGCTGACTCTTCTCCATGGTGTCCAGCAATAGGACAGGAGGCAATAGTGGAAAATTTTGTCCAGAAAGTTCTACCTGAACATGAGGAAGAACTATCCTGGGCAGTGACCGAGCACTAGGACAGATTGTGCAGAGAGGGGATGGATTCTCCCTCACTGGAGATACTCCAGACCCTTCTGGACACAATCCTGTGCCCTCTGCTCTGGGATGGCCCTGCTGGATCAGGAAGGTGGGACCAGATGACCCCACTGGGGTCCCTTCCAGCCTTGCCCATCTTGTGATTCTGCGATCAGCTTGCCAAATGGTCACCCATTGAGTGCTCCTCTCCTGACACTGCTGGTGATTTCATCTTGAATAGATGCAAGTGTGAGGGGCTGCCTGAAGCATTGCTTACTGGGCACCCCTTCTATATCGTATAACATTAGCAGATGGACTCACAGATTCAGCCCCAGAGCCTCACAGCAAATTTTCACTAGATAATGAATGGTTCATGATAACATATATGGGAAAGAACAGGTGCTGTTTATTCCTACATTTGCATTTGCACACATATCCTTACTGTCTTACTTTCCAAATAAACACAAGCTCTCTGTGGCACGTCAAGGACGACCAGCAGAGTGCAGCAACCATTTGAGAAGAAGGTCTCTCACATTGCTCTTTTTAGCATGTGCCTGGACAAAGAGAAGGCCCCTGAAGGCAGATTTCAAGCCCAGATGTGCACACATGCCTGTTACCAGGACTAGAAATTTCTCAGTGAAGCACTTTCAGAAGGCTGTTGTAGACAGGAAAAAAATTGTTCTTCATACCTAATTGTGAGTTAACCCGTCTAAACCAGGAAAAAAAAAAAAAAAAAAAGTGAGCCGATGATCATGCAGAAACTGAGAAAAGAGACACTAAATGCACCTTTTTAATATACAAATAGCAATTAAAAGGTTTAAGTATCCTACTGTGAGGTCTGCTTTACATGGACATTTTTCATCCATTTATTGATGAACAGGATAATGATGGAGAGTAACCTTTCACAGTCAGAGCATGTAGAGAGTCCTAGAAGGTCAGGGAGGCTCTGCTGCTGGGACGATGACACAGGGAGGCTCCTGGCTGTGGCATTCCATGTTGGACACACCAAAGGTAGAAATAAAAAAGATTGTTGAAAATGTTATCAAGTCAGATTCCAGAAAATGCATAGTAAACAGCAAGGACAAAGCAGGTTAAAATTAAGTGGGCTACTGACTTCTTTTAATGCGCCTGAAAATGAGTGTGTTAATAATTAATTCAAGCTCAAAAAAGAGTATATGAAGACTGACAGTGGGTCACATCTATTAAATTTCCTCACAACAAAATATAACTGCCCTACCTTTTAAGAAAACATTTTGTTCAGCTTTTAAGATGAAGCACAAAGTAGACCCAAAGTAGACAGTAAAGTGACTGGTTTGAGTGTGGTTCACATAAAGGCACCCAACATGATTTCCCAGAGGGGTTGGATGAATTGTGAGGAAGATGGGATTCCCTCAGTCCCATTCCACAGATTTACCTACAGCGTCCTCTGAGCTGGAGAGGACATAGAGTACTACAGGCAGGCCATAAAATTAAAAGCACCATCTTCCCTCATATTTGTTTAACGATTTAGCTTGATGCAAGTTTAACAACCGGAAGGAATTATAGATGAGATTTTTGGCATATTATGACAAAGCTGAAGCCATTCAGCAATTCCCAGTGCATCTTATGAATCAGTTTGTGTGGAATGCTGGATAAAAGGGTGGACAATACTTAGGGCTGTCAGCTCTTAAAACGCAGCCTTTGAAATGCAGGTAAGAAAATAACTGTTTGGCATAAAAGATCTAGTACACATTGTGGTACCCAGGATTTAATTTTCAGATGCGGGTACTTACTATGGAAAAAGGTAATGTGTAGAGAAAAAAAGATCATAAAGCAGCAGGTGTGAAAGAGTTCAAGTCTCTAGACTCTTTATCTACTCCTTCTCATTACATTATATTGCTTCCATATGCTTAGTGGTGTAAATATCAGTTTACCAACTAAATTTGTAGCTGAATTTGGTCAGAACCTTTCTGAGGTGTTTATGTTTCAAGTCCAAGTACTTGAACTGATTCTTGTCCTCCCTATCCAACCACAGGCTTGTAAGTTTTCTTCCTGGTCTCCCCTGACTCGATCTTAGCTCCACAGGAGAATTTCATAGCAGATATTTCACTTTTCCCCCTCCTGAAAACAGCTCCTTCTTCTGTAACATGCAAACTGGGTACAGATAATAAGTGAAAGCTGGGCTGCCCTCAAGGTCAGAATCACAGAAGCATACGTGCACTGCCAGGAGCACCCAAAGGAAATTCTCTCCCTGGTGTTAGTGCTTTATGTCCTTTCCTCTTACATTAATAGAGCCAGTCTTGCATTTTTTGACCAAATCTTGGAGGACTATAATGTCACCCTCAAGACGAAAATCTCAAAACTTGGTCCACCACATTAGCAGTTAATTGAGCACAGCCCTTCAGAGGAAAACTTGTGGATAATGGTTGATGAAAAACTCATGAACCAGCTGTGTGCACTCAGAGCCCAGAAAGCCAAATGTATCGTGGGCTGAATCCAAAGGAGTGTGGACAGCTGGTATGAGGAGATGATTTTCCCACTTTGCTCTTGTGAAATCCCACCTGGAGTACTGCTCAGATCTGGTGCCCCCAATGGAAGAAGGGCATGGAATTTTTGGAGCAAGCCTTGCTGAGGAGGTTGTGAACTTGATAAGGGGATGGGAGCACCTCCTCTATGAAGACAGGATGAGGAAGTTGTGGCTGTTCAGCCTCGAGAAGAGAAGGAAAATGAAGAACTCACAGCACCTTCCAGTATCTGGAGGGGGCCTGCAGTGAAGCTGTACGGGGATTCTTCATCAGGAATTGTAGTGACAGGACAAGGACTAAAGGGGTTAAACTGAAAGAGGAGAAATATAGCTTAAATATTAGGAAAAAACACTGGCACAGGTTCTCCAGAAAAGCTATGACCACTCTATACCTGAAATTATCTGAGGTGAGGCTGGACAAGGTTTGGAGCAACCTGGGATAGCAGAAAGGGACCCCGTCCATGGCAGAGGGTGCAATGGGATGGGTTTTAAGGTACCTTCCAAACCAAACCATTTCATGATTTTACTAGTCAGGAACCATGGTTGCGAGAGGGTTCCATTTAGAGCTACCTATTTACTTAGGATACTTACCTATTTAACACTTTATATTTACTTAGGATACAAAAGCCTTCATCTGAGATTCAGTGAAGCCCTTCTGAATTGTGACCCATCAAGTGACTTTCAATTATTCTCTACCTGGATCTATTGGAAATATTTTGTGGTCACATTGCCTTACCTAGTGATTATCTGTTCAGTTGATTGCTAAGTAGAACTGCATTCTGTGTTCTCATTGATGATTTTTAATTATAATCTGAACTCTGTCATGGGCTCTAATCAATAAAGTGCCGGGAAACCTCAGAAGCTGAAAGAGGGAGAAATAATCATTAGATGTTATTAAAGTGATGGCCAATAGAAGCACAATTCTTTGTATGATGGCCAATGTTTCAAGTGCTTATTGATTTGCTTTTATAACAATTATACTGCACTCAGGGAAGCTGGGAAGTTAGAGGAGGAAGGAGAAAAGTCAAGGGAGAAAAAAAAAAAGAAAAACACAAATTCACAGAAGTTATTCATGCCTCCATGCACAGCCTGGAATATGCCCACTTAGATGATAATCAGTTTTCCTAAACCTTTATAAAGAAGCCAAGCTTTCTGAATATGTTTTCTTTAATTTTTCTTGTTAAATATTTTAATACTGCTATTGCCTTACATGGACCTACAAAACACAGTGCTAGGCATACCATGATGTCCCCATTCCATGCAATGTGATAATTCTTCAGACAGCTTTAATATGAAGAAAGTGTTCCCCATGCATGATTTATAACAGCTTTATAAGGTGAAGTAATTACATTATCAGATATCCCTGATGTGTTTGAGCAATAAGACACCTTCATAATAACAGACGACATCTTATAATTACCACAAGGCAATTGCACTCCTGGGGAGAGGAGGAGGTCAAAATACATGCCTTGCCTATACAATGCCCCCAAGGAAGTTATTATCAGGATATAAATAAATAAATACAAGGAAAAGAAGAACAGGGAGGAAGAAGCTGATACTGAATAATGTTGAGCTGTCATATAATGTAATTCAAGATTTATGGGAAAGGGCAAAAGTGTATTTTCACGCTAGGATGCAATGTGACAGTTCAGAATAACTAAACAGCAATTTTGAATGAGCAGAGCTAATCACAGAAGTTGACCGATCTCCTCAGAAATCTCCTTGGCCCATCAAAGCCATTTGGTAAAAAAATCAGACTGGACTGAAAAATACAATTAATAAGCAATACGCTTTTATTGCTCGCAAAACTGTTGCAGTTTATGTTTCTAGGTGATTCAGCACATTCATGATTCTTACGTCAAGGTTTCTCCCTCCTCCTGAATGTTCCTTTAGGTCTGTTAATGGAGTCCTACGAACCAGCCTTGTCCTGAGCTGCACCCAAGGGAGTATGGGAAGCAGTTAAAGGGAGAGGATTCTGCTCCTCTGCTCCACTCTATGAGACTCCCATCTCCAGAGGATGTCTCTCCAGAGCTGCCTCCAGTTCTGGGGCCCCCAAAAACAGAAGGTTATGGAGCAAGTCCAGAGGAAACCCAAAAATGCTCCAGGGCTGGAGCCCCTCTGCTCTGCAGCCAGCCTGGCACAGCTGGGGCTGTTCAGCTGCACCAGAGAAGGCTCCAGGGACACCTGCGAGCCCCTGCCAGGGCCTGCAGGGGCTCCAGGAGAGCTGCCCAGGGACTGGGGACAAGGCATGGAAGGACAGGACAAGGGGGAATGGTTCTTAACCTGAGGGAGGGTTGGTTTACACAAGGTATTCAGAAGAAATTCCTGGCTGTGATGGTGGTGAGGTCCTTGCACAGGTTGCCCAGAGAAGCTGTGGCTGCCCCATCCCTGGGGGCAGGTTGGATGGAGTTTGGAGCAACCTGGTTTACTGGAAGGTGTCCCTGCCCATGGCAAGGTGCTGGAATGAGATGAACTTCAAGGTCCCTTCAAAACCAAACATGTCATTCTGTGATCTGATAAACCTGCCATGTTTTATTTCTTTTTTATTTCTGTCTCTTCACAGAATACAAGAGGGGAAACAAAACCTTTCTGTCAGCAGAATCTGGTTGGTTTTTTTCTTTTTTTTTTTTTCAGACTATTTGTCTTATTTTTGTGCAAATTCTGATTAGACAGATCTCTGGTGTGTGTTATATTCAGAGGGCAAATCAACTGTCCTCCATTCACTGCTTTTAAGAAATTTTTGATCTCATTGAAGGCCTAAAAAAGTTTAAGCCAGTGACTAATCTGATGGGCAAAAAGATAGGCAACCTTTATGTATATGTTGAGAGAGGATCCAGCATCTGTTGGTGGGAATTAACAAGATGATGATCCCAAACTCTTTCCAGGAGGAACAGATCAGATGATAAACACAGACTGAGGTGTGGGAAGGCAGTGCAGCACTGCAAGAGGTTACACAGACCACTTTAAATACTCAAAGGATTAGATTTATTTTTGTATCCTCTGCCATACCACATGCTTCTAGTTGAACACAGGACATGGAAATAAATTTTTGTACCCTCTCCCACCCAAAAGTTACTTGGTGTTTTTTTTTTCTCAGCTCAAAAGAATTACATGTCTTATG
Organism: Motacilla alba alba; assembly: GCF_015832195.1. Classification (NCBI taxonomy): domain Eukaryota; kingdom Metazoa; phylum Chordata; class Aves; order Passeriformes; family Motacillidae; genus Motacilla; species Motacilla alba. The sequence goes on along the minus strand of NC_052046.1, from coordinate 3,686,763 downwards.
TTGATGTTTCCATTTTACAATTAAACTGAAGTGCTTAATCAAAGAAAATCATGTCTCAGCAGGAAGCCAGAAGTGGGTAAATAGGCTGTAGGGGGCAGGGAGAATACACAGTGTTACCTAGCAGTGCATGTGGCTCAAACATTACTCAAATAATCAGTAAATCAAAGAAGCTTTGTCTCCTATACTGCATAGGGCAGAACAGGCCATTAACTTACTCACAGTGACAAATGGGGATAGATGGATTTTAGTTTCAGGTTTCATTCCTGAGGTGCATTTCACGGTACTCTCCAGAGCTTCACAATGTACTTTGTTTCCCATCAGAACTTCCCTGACAACTGCTACTAAAGCTATTTATGCTTCAGGAGCTTTAACGTGGAGGCAGCTTTGTCTGGTTCCTGCTAGCATAAGACCTCTAGCATAATACACAACCAGTTAGAGATGTCACAGCAAATTCTTGGGAATTTGTCTGGGATCACATGAAACCTGTTTTGTGCAGACAAGGTGGCAATTGTATAGTGTCTGCTTGTCCAGCTCTCATTCCTTCTACCTTCTTTTGTTTATCCTTCTTCTGTCTCAAATTTTTCTTTGCTCCTTTTTTATGTCTCTTCTTTTCTTTCTCAGTTCTCCAAAGTTCTTCCTTTTTGTTGTTTTTTTTTTTTTTTCATTTGTCCTTGTCAGAAAGCATCCCTATGCTTTAGTATAAACAAACATATTTCCCAAAACAAAATTCTCTCTGGAGTGCATGGAGTACTCTCTAATCTGATTTTAATGACCATGTTCAGCTAGTGGTATGATTCAACCTGTTGGTTTTAAAGTACATAAATTAGAGATTAGCATGCAGATAGCTAAATGTGACCTCAGTGCGTGCATTGTCATTGTGGACAGTGACACGAGTCAGCTGCTTTGGCACAAAAACTGAATACTCTCTGAGATTCCTAAGGCATCCTGGGTGACCTCCAGCTGACCAAAAGTACCCTGTAGATCATGATGTAAAGGCAACCACTTTCATTTAGTCAGCTGAATGTCCCCGTTGACTGTACAGGCTAGATCTCCAATGGCTACAGTGGAAGTGATGCCAGAAGCATGTTTGTGAAAACCTGTATTCAGCCTTTCTCTATCTTAGTCTGCCAGTTGAATCCCAACTTGTTTGCCTCCTAAAACTAGGATTAAACTTCATGAGTTGTGCACATGTCACAAAGAAAGGTGAAGTAAAGGACTGCTGCTACTTTTGCCTAACTTTTCCAGCAAATTGGCAGATATGTACAGACAGTAGAGATTTCACTGGTGAAAATAGGAAGTCTGGATTTGTTTCCCACCACAAATACTTCCAGGCCCTTGTAAGGCATTTATAAATATGTGTAAAATACCTATCAGTATTTTTTCTTCTTTTTTTTACTACAGCAGGGACATATGTTTCTGTTTCAAAAGCAGCATCTGCTTTTCCAAGTTTCCTAAAAAGTATTGGTCTTCCATGTAGATTTAGATGTTATTAGAAATCTTATCTCTTAATTAGAAATATAACCTTTAGAAATATCTTATGATTTTTTATTAGTTTATACTCAGTATATGTTATGTTCTGGTTTTGGGGTTTTTTTACTATTTTTTCTGGTTTCTTTGTCTTTTGCATTCAAAAAAAATTCACATTTTCCTTCAGCTTCCTGAATGTTACAGCAAGAACGCATCCACAAAGAGTATAATTCAAATACTAAGCTGAACATATCTATTAATGGCATTAAGTAAGAAAGTGTTTAGCTCTTTCAGCTGACAGACTTTGAGGGACATCTGTAAGCAAGTTCATAAGACTTAAAATGTTTCATCACTAAAGAAAACAAAGAAGGATGCTCACAGTACACTCACAAAGACAGATGCTGGATTCCATATCTGGTCAAAAAGTTGTTTATCAAATCAAAGCAAACATCTTAATGGGTAGAATGTTCTCATTAAACTCAAATAAAAGTCCCAACCATGAGATAAAATCCATAAGACTTTATTTTAATCCTACTAAATCCTGTCAGGAACTTTTGTTATCAGTAACACACACTATTCCCATACTATTCCAAAAAGAGTCTGAAGTTTCTATGGTCTGCATAATTTTTTTTGTTCCATTAAAATTTATTCTTACTCTTATATTAGAAAAGTACTATACAAATAAAACATCCAATAAAAATCCCTTTTAAGAATGTTATGTTACTATTAAACATTGCATAAATTTATTATGAATTAGATTCTATTAAATTTAATAGGTTTTGAGTTATTGAGTTTAATTCATTTTCAATAAATTTCAATTAAGCCCAATTTGTTTCAATTTTTTATTAATTCCAGTCACTATCAATTATCTTCAATTAATTTCATCTTGTGCTACATTTTCAGGTAATTCTCCATTACTTTCAATTAGTTTCTATTAATTTCAAGTGGGTTTTGTGTCTGTTAACTGATTTCATAGGCAACAAATGTCCTTCTTTAATGTGGGTCTGCACTATTACTGCTTGTCCTCGTGCCATAAATGGGCAATTCAGGGCCAAACCCTGATGTGAGGATGCTGGCATAGTCCCAGCAGTGTCAGTGCAGTATAGCTGAGCAGGAACAGTCAGAAGGCTGATGCTTCCTGAGAACTAAGGAATGTCTGGGAACAAAAAAATCATCATGCATTTCACCCGAATCTTCCATGAGGTCTGGATTTCACCCTAATTTTTCCAAGCAAGTGTACTGGTTACCTTGCCTTACTCATCTCATTTCTCAGTAATACAGTGAGACAGAAACTTAACGGTCAAGAAAATGTGGCTCCTTCCATCATAAACCAAGATAAGATCACCTGCATTAAGGGTAGTCCTCTAATTCTGCATCTCTAAGCCATATTATCCATATTGGCTGCCTGCACTGATTACAGTAAGAATTAAGACATTTAAGTTTAGATGTAGACATTGGTAGAGCAGAGATGTGAAAGTAGGCCAGAGGATCATCAATTCAAACATGTATGGTTTGGTAACTGGCCTGATTTCCATGAAGGACAGATGAAAGATAAAGGAATGATCTTCTGTCTTGTTTCCAGTTCAGTGCTCCATTTAAGCTTGTGATGGGCGTAATTAAAACTCCCAGTGCTCTAAGTACACAGTTGTTTTGGGTAAAAACAATTATTTTGATGGGGAAATTCAAGTGGTAGAGCAGCATATAAATATCCTTTGAGAACATGGATGAAGAGATTAATGATGGAGTTTCACAGAAAAACGGAATCACAGGTGGGATTGGAAGGGACATTACAGACCATTTAGTTCAATCCCTCTGCAATGAGCAGGGACATCTTCAACTGGATCAGGTTGTTCAGAGCCCTGTACAAAATGGCCTTCCATGTGCCCAGGGATGGGATATCCACTACCTCTCTGGATAAACTCTGCCAGCATTCTGCCACCCTCATTGTAAAAATCTAACCTAACCACTCTCCTTTATGTTAAAACCATTACCCCTTGTCCTATTGCAATGGAGTCTCTCCCCACCTTTCTGTGTGTACAATTTTACTGATTTATTTACTGTCAAAGCAGCAGTTTGCAAACAAACTATGCAAAGTAAGGCAATAATCTTGCAACTGCTCCAAGGTCATCTGTGACTAAACTTTTAGTTTTACTATGTCAAAATTAAAGACAAACAGCCTCTTCAGCACTTCTGTACAGCAAAATTAACGAGAAATTCCAGCAGGTTTTACACCCTAGAAACACAATTAAATCTTCCCATCATTCAACAGTCAGGTAAAACCGTTATGTAGTTTAGCTGGAATACGTCTCTGTCTGCTCAGCTTGGTTCTGCTGTGACACGTGCCAGATATCAAAATTTGGGGGAAGAGACAAGGCTGGTTGGAGTCATTGGAGGTTTCCATCCATCCATCCATCCATGCATCCATCCGTTTTCCTTCACTGAACCTTTGGGGGATGTCCTGAAGCACAAGCAGCCCAAAGCTGTGGTGGCCAACGCTCTGTGTTTGTTTAAGTCTGGTGTTATACATCCAGAAGCCTGACTCTCAAATGGTCTCTTCAAGCACAATGATCAGGTTTTACAGGCTCAGTGATACATATGAAGGGAGAGCTGGCTATTTATTCTCATCAGGCATGGAAGTGAAATGCACCTGAAGCTAGGAAGCAATTTCACTATGCAGCCACACAGTTAGACAGTTTATTATCACTGACCTTAAATCTCACTTCCCCCAAAACTACCATCAACCACGGATTCCTGGTGCTGGTGAACCACACCAAAACAGGTCAAATTTTTTCTTATAGTAGCAGAATCTGCAAGGGATGCACGAATACCACTCTCTTTTGAGCAGCTGAAAATGTGAGTGATAGAAGCACTTTTCTGGGTTAGTATATTGAACCATTATAATACCAGTTTTGCTTGTGCAGAGCAGTGCTCAGAATAAGTTACTACACTCAGACCAACCAGGTAGAAATGTCTCAGCAACTCCTGTCTAAAAGCTTTACCTTTGGGTGGTTCCATTCCATGACTATTTCAGAACACACAGATGTCAAAGACTGAGAGGACTGCAAAATAATTACAGGTATATTTTGGAAAGTTGCCTTCCTTTCCAGATTAATTTATAACATTGGACTGCTACTGAGAAATTGCAGAATGAACCTTGAATCACAGGCAAGAACTCTGCTTTTGAAAACGTTTCTATCAGAAACAAGATAAATCAAACTAAACAAATATAGAAAAATGTTCAATAAAGATGAAATTGAAAAGAGGAAATATAGCATGTTATCCACTGCTGTGTCAGCTGACACTCAGGAAGCTGGTGGGTTTTATTGAATATACACTGCTTTGGAAAAATGTATATTCATTTGCATTATAAAAGCTCATCTACAAATGTACTTTGGGTTTAAAATCCCATATGTTGGCTGCCTTACTAATATTGGTTCAAGCAAATTATGGCTTGGCTTCACTAAATGCACATATCTATTTCAGTTAGAGTGTCCTAATTTGGCAACAAATACTGTATTATTTATTCTGTGGCACAGATCAGGTTATATAAAATTAATGGCTGAACTTCATTCATATGGACTGAATTAAAATGCCTTGGTCAGAATGGAAATGAAGGGGAGAGAGAAAAAGAAACTGGGATTTGATTATATTTATGTCTGTTCCAGTATCAGCACAGCACAGTGATGAACAAGTGCTGGCTGCATTTAATACATACTAATTCCAAAATTAAAAAAAAAAAAAAGCACTGGCATGGTCTTTGCTTATGGAGGTTTTAATTTTCAACATATTGGGTTTTGGTACCAATTTAATTTGAATTTGTTTTAAAATGCCCAAAAACATTTCTTGATTTCAAATATCACTGGTTTTCTTTGGTTTTTATGTATGCAAGTTTCAGGCAAATGTATTCTGGATGTCCTAGAATATTGTGAATGCTGCTTCTGTCTGCATAAATAGTCTTGTGTTATCTTGTCCACATACATACCTCAGAACCCTTCTGCAATACTATACTAACCAGCTCTTCCCAATCCTTCCCTACAGATTCCCAGTCCTATCCCATCCTTACCAGCATGGCAGAGAATTCACCAGTCAGTCAGGACTCTGGAGGTTCTGAGGACAGATAGGAATGACTGCAGAAAATGGTTGTGTCATTGATAAATGTCTCCTCTTCCTTTGGCACACGATGGACAGGGATCCCTTATTGCAGAGCCAGGCAGGGTCTGAATTTTACTGCAAATCTTTGGAGTGGTGCTGTAGGGGTTGGCAATTTATGTTAGCAATAGTGCTGAAAAGCATCAGACTTGAAACCTACCCACCCATCCATCCTTCCATCCCTCCACCCATCCACCCATCCATCCTTCCATCCCTCCACCCATCCATCCATCCATCCATCCATCCATCCATCCATCCATCCATCCATCCATCCATCCATCCATTCACCCATCCATCCATCCATCCACCCATCCATCTATCCATCCATCCATCCACCCATCTATCCATCCATCCATCCACCCATCCATCCACCCATCCATCCATCCATCCATCCATCCATCCATCCATCCATCCATCCACTCACCCATCCATCCATCCATCCACCCATCCATCCATCCATCCAAAACAATTCCATTGTCTGCACCCCTACGTGGCACAGCAGAGCTGAGATTCTGCTGCCTTCCCTCAGATGGTGTAACACCATAACTAGGCCTTACCTCACACCTTCCTTTAACTACTCTTTGTCCTTGCCACCACTGAGTACACTTCCCTCTTGGACCTAGCTTCCACCTCATCCTGTCCAACCTCCCTGTGAAGATTCTGAGATATCACAGACAAGAATGCCAGAAACGCACAAGCAGGTTTTAGCCCTGGATCACCTCACTCAAATATTGCCATTCCCAGAATATACTCCAGATTTTTTCATCTCTTGGCTTCACAGTTAAAGAACAACTCAACAATTAAAGAACAATGTTTTGTTGTTTTTTTTTTTTTTTAATAGCGCTCAGAAAAGCAGGTGTGATGCTTTCTGTCCAGTAGTATTCTCATTCCATTTAAGATTACTGGTGTTATTCACATGTCTGGAGAGAAGGTGCTTCCTTGTGCTTCCTACATGAACTGTGGGCACCCCAAATGTCTCAGGGTCATCCAAGTTACTGCTGCCCCTCATTTTGTGAGCTCTTGCTGCATCTTCAAACAGTGACACACCTGCCTACCCAGCCCGACACCTCCTGACTTTGGTGACTGCATCAAACTGAGGTAGACAAGAGCCTATGAAGCTTAAAAAAAAAAAAAAAAAAAAAAAAAAAGTAAAACACACCCTGATGGAAAACAGAGCAATCTGTCTCCGGAACAGCTGGAAGTAAACTTGAAACTTGCATTTGAGCTGACCCTGATGACTTATTACATGAAATCAAGAATTTTCTCCTCAGTTTCCCAAAATCCCATATAGCTTTATCCATGTTATCAGAGAGATGGCAGAGGGAAGCTTCACTCCTCACAAAAATCCAGAAGGAAACTCACAAAAGAAGGAGAAAAAAGTGGTTTTGCTACTGGCGTACATTGTGAGAGCTGCTTCTGGAACACATCAGAGTGACTGTGAACCTCAGCAGTTTCAGGACAAAATGTAAAACATTCTTTCATTGACCTCGCTTTCCCACAATAATACCACATAAAATAACAGAGAAAGGAAAAAAAAATACAGAGTGCCTTATGAATGCACTTTAATAAATCAATAGGGGGTTTAGATACCACAGTGGTAGCTGCTGTATAAATATCCAGACAGGAAGATCCTGTCCTGGAAAATTAGAATAGGCAGTTCCTGAATCTGTTATTGTCCAGTTTTGCTTGAAGTAGGAGAAAGTGTTATTTTTTCCCCACCGTCAGAGAAAATTCTGTTATAAATAAACATATCTCTGTGTCACTGGTGCTGGGTATAACACCCAAGATGTTTTCTGTGTGATCCAGTCAAGGGAAGAACTACAACTTGTTTGTATTTCTGGTTATAAAGAGATACAGAAAAAGCACAGCAGAGATGAAATTAGCTTTCGTGTCTGCATGTTAGTAATGAAAACAGAAGAAAAAAACAAATGGTGTGCAAGATATCCACATATTATTACTGAGTTTCAGAAAAATGCGGAGAGATATTTTACACTCTTGATGTTTTCCCTTGTTTTACTGATGCTTTCAACAAATTACATTATCCTCTTCTGAGAGAATACTGTGTATTAAGCTAAATTAACTGATTTTAGTCTGAGACCTAAGGACTGACTATCACACAAATTCTCCAAAATGCAGCACAGCAAACACACTGCATTTCATTACAGCACAATGCTCTCTTTCAGCTTTGGAAAGGAGAGGTGGAATGGATGCCATCTACAGGGATACAGAAAAAAAATAGCCTTGATTAAGCTGAGAAGCAGAGATTCCAAGAAGGCAGTATTTTAAGTAAAACAACTGAAGAGAAGGAAATGCAGAATGGGAAAGCTGGAAGAGATCAGGCTTACAAACAGGCAGGGCAGAGTGCTATGGGAAGGTCAAAAGCCAATTAAGAGCATGATGGAGCAAGGGCCAGGCTTCTTGCAACAAAATGGGTGATAATGTCAGGAAGGTGCAAGGAGGATCCCATCAGAAAATAGAAGAGCAATAATAGTATGTGGCTGGGAAAGGAAGCTGTGAAGAATTGGATGTAATTGGAAGTAGAAATAGAGCTGCAGTGGATGAAAGAAGGAAAGAGAAATAAAAGTTAGATAGAAGATCCCTAGGAATGGATTAGCCAAAGTCCATCTTTGCAGGCTGAGAGATGAAAGAACAGAAAAAGCTAGTCTGGGGCTTAATTGCCACTGTCATAGCTAATGAATTATTAACAAGTAAATTATGAAGTTGAGTAAATTCTTCCTCTGTCTCAGCCAGCTCGCACTGCTGACAGTCACCAGCGAAATGCAAAGCTCTTTTTACAATTCCTTTCCCTGCTCTTATGCAATGGCTGGCAGCACAATCATTGGATGGCTTCCTTCAGAGCTGTTGGAACCTCTCCCTTGGCTCTTTTGGGTGGAATTCTCCCACCACAGGCCTCCACAACATGATGAGTTCTTGATAAAGCTCTGCTAATGACATCTCTACAGAAATTGCTGCATTACTTCCATGGGTTAACCCAGACTTAAAGGCCATCATCATTACCATGAATTTATTTGAAATCACTGCAGTAAGACAAGCTTAATGATGTTAAGAAAAGTGTAAAACCCACAGACCACAATGCTAGATTTTGTTTTCTTGCTCAGAGAACTTCCTTTCCAGATTATGCTGGAACAAGGAAAGAACAGGTAGTTAGGAGCCCACTTTTAAAATGTCCACCATGAGTTCATTCATAATTGACAAAAAAATAAAAATAATTTATTAAAATATAATTGAAATAAAACTAGCTACAGCATTTTTCTAGTCTTGGGCTTGGGCATCACATAACCTTCTGTCTTTTGGGTGATGCTTCTGTATCCTTTCCCAGCTAGAGGAGACAACCAGAATTTTTTCATGCCTCAATAAAGGGACATAAATAGGCACCTACCAGGGTATGGGGGTAGAAGATGTGAGGGAACAACAGTTTCATCCTCCACTAGTTCTAATGCAGTTAAAAATCCTAAACCTGAGAAATCCTGTCCCATCCCCTGTACCTTCATAATCTCCCAACCATGATTTTTCAGAAATTTCAAAGAAAGTAGCTGTTAAACCTAAACACAGAACATGCTCAACCAAAGCTAACATCTTCTGTCTACAGTAGATTGTGTTAATTTTAGTCAAAAAAACCGTTTTCATTAGTGATTTGTTTGTTCTCAGCTAACATTTACTAACTATTTTTGGCTTAGCTGTAGGGTCGTATGGCCCTGCTGCGATTAGCTTGGCATAGACATTATATGTGCTTGCAAAACAAGAGAATGCACAAATGTCACTTAACTGGTCCTTGAGATGATACAGGCAGAGAAGAGAATTCTGCAGCACCTTCTATTCAAAGGCAACCAGAACAGACCAAGGAAAATATGCACAGCCAGATTTAGAGAAGACATTAAACGTGAGGAGTTTCTGGTGGATACAGAAATATGGGCACAATTAACCCAGGGTAAAATCAGCACTCATGGATCAGCAACCACCAAAGGGAGGGACCAGAAGATCTGCTGCTGCTCTGTTTAGCTGGCTGGGATTTGTTGCAGCTGACAGATTCTCTGTGTTTCCTTCAAAAAGGGACAACACAGCCTGAAGCAGTCACTATCTGGTGATGCTGACCAGAAACAAAGCCTTGCTGTTGTCAGCTCCAAAAGTTTTGTATTTTATTTTTCTCCTTGCCATCTCCCTGAGCATCTGCTTGCTCTCCTCTCTGGTGTAAATCAGGAGTAGCTTCAGTCAACATGGTGCTGTTTCTCTGTTCATCATATGGTAAAGATCTAATACATTCAATCTCCTGGGAGGGCAAAATACAGCCAAGGATATATGTTGGCCATGTTTTCCGTGCTCTCACACCAGCATGGGACTATTACCATAAGAGGGTTTTTTTTTTTTTTTTTTTGGTTTTTGCTTGTTTGTTTTTGGTTTTTCAATGAGAAAAAATAACGATCTAGATGAAAATCAGGAGGAAGCAGCCCTACATGGTGCATCTTTTTTAGTCACACTAATGTGAAAGCAGTGCAAGAAACAGAGTGGCTAGTTGTATTAAGGAGTTCAGGATCTAGGAATATGCTTCTTGTGTATCACTGAGATTCACTGATTGCAGCAATGAGGATTAGTTTGTGCTGTTAATGAGGTGAAGACATCTGTGCCCCAACCCAGGTAGAGCTGATCATGTTCTCAGACCCTTCTGCAAACGGGAAAATCAGTGGGATCTCCTCACAGCCAACTCAAATTCATGCATCCTGCAGTGCAGTCTCAGCTTTCTCAGAAAACTGCTGGTAGCCTGCAGATCTGGTAGAGAGGGAGTACCATATTTAACACTTCTTCTTACTGCCACTAAGTATGAAAATATGTTTTCTGGCTTAGAAGGCTTGAGCAATTTGAGGCTTGAAAGTCATCCTCACTTAAGCTGATTTCATGTCAAGGTATCAAACACACCGTGACCTTTATCATTTGAAAATCAGCACAAGTTCAGAAACTTTCTAGGAGCAACCAATTTCTGTCCAGTGTCAATAACCAGTTACATTTGGCTGAGAGGGATTATCCAGGCATTAGCAAGCACATATAAATAAACAACTCGTGGTAAGGCCATGGGATGAAAAGGCAACTGTTGGCAAACTTCACTAACCTTAGTTGGGGGCAGCAGAAGTCATGGAATCAGAGGATCATAGAATTATTTGGGTTGGAAAAGATCTCTAAGGTTGTTGAGTCCACCCATTCCCCAGCACTCCCAAGTCCACCACTAAACCACGCCCCCAAATTGACATATCTTTGGAATCCCTCCAGGAGAGGTTTAGACTGGATATTGGGAAAAATTTCTGCAACAAAAACATTTTCCAGCCCTGGCACAGGCTGCCCAGGGCAGTGGTGAAGCACATTATCATGGACTGAAAAGTTCTTCTCTTAGGAGTGGTTAAGAGATAAGGAAAAAAGTAGTGGGAGCACATAATTTAGTTCTGCAGTGGGGAGAGTTTAGCAGACAGTGTCCCCATGAGCCACTGTTCTTCACAGTATCCACATGTAATCTGAAAAAGGAGCAGCACTTGCAGGTGCTAAAAATTATACAGGGCAGTCAAATCTAATACAGACTGCAAAGAGTCACAGAATTACCTTGAGGTACTGCCTAACAGAGTAATAAAATGGTTGAGAAAATTTAATTTCTACAAATGCAAAGTAACGTACATGTGGAAAAATAACCCTAACTATACATATTCATTGATGGCTCCAAATAAGATTTATATCACTGTATTTCATTTACGTATTCTGAATGGAATATACTAGCACATTGTCTTGCAAAGGATATAGTAGTACTGGAAGACATAGAGAGGTCACAAAGACAAGTAAAGGCATAAAACACCCACTACAAAATGAAAATAAACTGTTATGGTGGATATAACAGAGATATATAGTATTAGGAATGGTGTGAAGAAAACAAGGAGGGGAAATAATTCACATTTTCACAGTACAATATCTCCAAGAATCCAAAGGAAATGGTTAGACAGAAACCTTAAAAGGTGGCCTTTATTTTTGGGTTTTTTTGGTTAGCTTGTGATTTTCTTTCTTTTTTGTTTGTTTCTTTCTTTTTCTTGTTTTGGTTTTGGTTTTGGTTTCGTTTGGGGTTGTTTTCCCATGCTGCACATTGAACTGTGAAGCTTCGTTATAGAATTTTCCAGAAAATAAAAAATTACCCACAGGTTCAAAGAAGAGAATTGACATCCATGGAAGTCCTCAGATCGAGCTGCTATTAAACACAGCAGCCCATCTGTGGCCTCCAGTTCAGCACTCCCTGTAATTCTCACTGCTGGAAAGTTGTCCCAGGGGGATCACAATGCCCTTTTCACACACCCCAGGCTTTTTTTTACACTCTTCTGGGCATCTGTTGTAGCTACTATGGAAACAACATCCTAATAAATATTTGTCCTCATCCAGTATCCTACATCTCTATATTGTGAGGGAAAAAACCCCAAGAAAACCCTGACTAGATTAGTAAGATTAGTGTATTAATTTAACACAGATCCTGCTGTTTTGCTTCTCACAGAAATCATCTGGGCCCACAAAAATTCTGTGACCAATTGTAAATACAATTTGCATAAATGATCATGCTCATTTGCATATAGTTGCTTTCTTTGCTTCCTCCCCTCGGGGACTGACAATCTGTTCCCTCTGCAGTGAGTTTGGGATTGCCTTGCACCTCTGAATTATATAATTTTACTTCCTTTCTCTTTCCCTCTTTTTCATTTCTTACATTATATCATGTTCTTTTTGGGCTCAGCTGAGTCCTCAGCTTATCATAGTTCTTCCTTGCCTTATGTCTCTTCACTCTTTCCAAGAAAATTCACTATTCTTTTTGATGGATATCTCAATAGTCCCTAGAACATGTAATCACATCAAAAGAAAAGATTACAAACTTTTTATCCTTTTGATGTACATTCAGCTTGCTCCAACTCAAAACTGTAAAATACCTACAGACAATGTGTGAAACAGTTTGGTATAAGGCAAATATATTGCTTATTGCACCCCTCCATTTTTAAAATTGTGCTAAAATGGCCCAAATTGTAACTTTCAGGAGAATGAGACTGACAGGCACTTTAGGTAATTTAAGTCACCTCTCTCCCTCTAAAATCAAACTTCCTAATTCAAGTGGAACAAATGTGCAAACCAGACCCTGTATTTTATTTTCTTTCAGTGAGAAGATTTTAAAAAGAAAAGGTCTTTCTCAACAACTTAGCACATTTTTTCCAGTTTTTAGTCCAACTTTCAAGCAAGATGAATGATATTTTTATGATTAATAAATGGACCTTTGCTGCTCTGCCCGTAGATGGCTGAGGAGGATCAGAGCTCAGACCTGCTCTTTCTCCATCAAGGTGTGGCTGGTCTTCTCTCTGTGACTGCTGCTGTCTTCTGCTCAGCATTGTTTTAGATCTGCAATAATAAGATTATACAAGATGTCCTCAAAATCTGGTAAAATCCCATAAAAAGCTGAATTTAAGACTGAAAAACTTTAAAGCTGCCAATGTTTTCTTGCTCCACAGAACTCTGTAGAAGAATTGATGAGGTTATAGGGATTCCAAACCTCATCTGAAGATTAAAAGCTCCTGTCAGACAAGACTGCTCTGGATCACTGCAGCTATTTTCTGGTCATCAAACACCTATCATAGAGGAGATAAAATAATTTATAGGGTGAATACAATTAAAGGATACTTCAACCATAGGAATACAACCTTCCCAGCCTGTTTTCAAATGTGAAATTATGTACTTCATGTGATTTTCATACACTGCTAAAATTTGTCTGAGAGAAGTTATGTGAAGCTGTAATTGAGGGATGGACATTTATTAAAGGATAGATCTAGTGACCCCATTCATTCTCTCCCAGGGATGCCAGATGTGGGGCTGTTGGGCTGAGTTTTCCTTGCTCCACAGGGTGTGCAAATGTCTCCTGTGAGAGAATGCAGGAGCACCTCATGGAGTACCCACCCAGAAGAATTTCCCCTGCCACAAGCAGGTATTCAAACAACAGTACTGGGATGTGTTCTGGGACCCCTGGTAAAACACATGCCACAGAATGAGATCCACTTCACAGGCAGCACAAGTGAAGCATGAAGCCACTGGTCCCACAAGTCTATGCAAATGTAGGGAGCAAATCCGATTTGGCTAATAGCCAGCTGTATATTTTAACCAGCAGGCAGCCCTTTCCCTCCCATTAGAGGGTACAGTCATCACCTCTGCAAAGCTAGAGTATCACTATAAAGAGACCAGCTGAGCTTCCCTTCTGTTTCCTCGAGATGTGTGATGCTGTGAAAATACTACAGGCAGCGAGAGCTGGTGCACGAACAGCGCCGCGGATTAAAGAGCAGCATTCTTTTCAGCTCTTGTGCTGGAAACCATGGCTTAGAGAGGAAACCAGCAATGATAAATGGGCTCACTCTGTGTGAATCACCACAGCAGAGGGAGAGAACTTTAAAATGTGGTAGCACTTTGGGATAGTGTGGTCCAAACAGGACAATGTCTGGTCAGGTATGGTACCAGCCGCCTGTACCGCTGTCTCATTTCCAGGTCATCTCCAAGCTGTGCTGAATATCTTCTATGGGGTGTTATTAGTTCATGATAATCACACTCTCTGCAGTTCCTTTACTGCTATTATAAAAATGCTTTTATGTTGGGTAGATGTGTTATTTATTACGTGCTAGGAGGAAATGAAGTTGGTAGTTCTGAATGTTGAACAGCAGTTGGAGCTGAGCTGCACAGTTCCCGGTCCCAAAGAGCCCTGTCTCCTGTTTCATAATAATAATAGTGATTTATCCCCTGTGTTATTAAGCCATTTGAATGACTCCATGCAGATCTCAGGGCCAGCATTTTATTTCTGTCACCTAAGCTGAAGCTGTAATAGCAGGGACTTTTATTTTTTTTCTTTTTTTCTTTTCTTTTTCTTTTTTTTCTTTCTTTTTTTTTCTTTTTTCTCTTATTCTTTTTTCCTTCCTTCCTTCCTTCCTTCCTTCCTTCCTTCCTTCCTTCCTTCCTTCCTTCCTTCCTTCCTTCCTTCCTTCCTTCCTTCCTTCCTTCCTTCCTTCCTTCCTTCCTTCCTTCCTTCCTTCCTTCCTTCCTTCCTTCCTTCCTTCCTTCCTTCCGCCACTTCCTTCCGCCACTTCCTTCCTTCCTTCCTTCCGCCACTTCCTTCCTTCCTTCCTTCCTTCCTTCCTTCCTTCCTTCCGCCACTTCCTTCCGCCACTTCCTTCCGCCACTTCCTTCCTTCCTTCCTTCCTTCCTTCCTTCCTTCCTTCCTTCCTTCCTTCCTTCCTTCCTTCCTTCCTTCCGACACTTCCTTCCGACACTTCCTTCCGACACTTCCTTCCTTCCTTCCTTCCGCCACTTCCTTCCGCCACTTCCTTCCGCCACTTCCTTCCGCCACTTCCTTCCTTCCTTCCTTCCTTCCTTCCTTCCTTCCGACACTTCCTTCCGACACTTCCTTCCGACACTTCCTTCCTTCCGACACTTCCTTCCGACACTTCCTTCCGACACTTCCTTCCTTCCTTCCTTCCTTCCTTCCTTCCTTCCTTCCTTCCTTCCTTCCTTCCTTCCTTCCTTCCTTCCTTCCTTCCTTCCTTCCTTCCTTCCTTCCTTCCTTCCTTCCTTCCTTCCTTCCTTCCTTCCTTCCTTCCGACACTTCCTTCCTTCCTTCCTTCCTTCCTTTCCTTCCTTCCTTCCTTCCTTCCTTCCTTCCTTCCTTCCTTCCTTCCTTCCTTCCTTCCTTCCTTCCTTCCTTCCTTCCGACACTTCCTTCCGACACTTCCTTCCTTCCTTCCGACACTTCCTTCCTTCCTTCCTTCCTTCCTTCCTTCCTTCCTTCCTTCCTTCCTTCCTTCCTTCCTTCCTTCCTTCCGACACTTCCTTCCGACACTTCCTTCCGACACTTCCTTCCGACACTTCCTTCCTTCCGACACTTCCTTCCTCCACAAAACCTCCTTCAGGGAAATGTCTATAGCTGGGCAAATGGTACAGTTCAACATTTTTCGGCTCATACTCAAGTTGTGAGGACTGTTTTGAAGTTGATATTCTTACGTAATAAATGAAAATTTGGTTTAAACTTTATTTAAATATCTATTTTAAATTGGGGGGGAAAAAAAGTGCAAATTTATTTGTATTTTTGGTAGGACACTGATGCAACTCCAGTGAAATGGGATACCCTTTCAATGACAAAGAATTTTTTCAGACCAAGCTTTTTGAACACCTACTGTACCATGTGTTGTCTGAGTATTTAAAATTTTGGATGAGGTCAATGGGTTTAAAAAATATCCAAGCAAAGAAAAATCTCAAAATAAAGCAAAAGGCTTTCTCTTGCTCCATGATGTAAAAACCTGTGCCCAAATTTGAGCAATAATCAGCCCCTTGTACACTGATTGGGCTTCAGCCCATCTTAACTTCAGAAGTAGGACTCAGTTCACTGCCTTGAAGGTCTAAACAAATCAGTATCTACGTACATAAATAAGTTCACTTTTCAGTTAACACAGGCTTCATTTGGTTGTCCAGACTCCATAAGAAGGATCTCACAGTCATGTCTGGAGATGGAAGTGGGACGGTTTCCCTTTTTGTAAAGATTATTTTCTCCACAACAGAGGAATAGAGATTACTTCATTCTTTCAATGTATATGCCACCAACTGTGCAATGAAATTCCTTAAATTATGATGAAATTGCTCATTTCCTGAAGTGAACACAACAAACTAACAGGCACAGTAATTTTTAGTAGATTTGGATTCAATTCAATTTTCCAGATGTTCGCCTGCAATCAGCCTAGGAACTCAAATCTCAGAACGGTGCTATTCACACAACAGCTGTTGCAAATTTTTCTTTTGAATCACACCAATCTAAGTGTGGATTTGTTTACAGGCAGCCTTACATGAGGAACTGACTGATTACATAAAAAACAAAATCTCAAATATGTTCTCTGACCATTTGCGTAGTTTCATTATTATTATATTACAGTACCTTTTTAAAGTGATTTTTCTCATGAGTTAGTAAATTTAGTTTTCTTCACCAGTCAGTGAATTTTTTTGGTGAATTTAATTTAAAAAAAAAAGATTTTTTTTTGTTTTATTTGACTCAGCTTTATATCAGGAATGTGTTAGAAGAAAATATCAGAGTAGTCACTGAAGACCTATTTGGAGTCCACTGTCATCAGCATTTGCACAAAGTAATATGCTCCAAGGAGTGTAATTAACAGATTCTCAGTCCAGCAAAGATTAGCAGCACCTTTAGCTGGACCTTGTATAGTTGCTACCTTAAATTATCAACCTCTACAGAACTCAGTGTCCTTTTTTTGATTTATAGGAAAAATATTATCCAGAGCTTCTCTTGATAAATTATTCTGGTAGTCAGCTGTTTCAACTGTGCTCACTCTTGTATTTGACTTCTGGCATATTGTAAATACAGGTTTTTTTCTTATGTCTGGAATTGTTTTATTGAAGCAACCATCTAACCTTTCCTAGCTCATCCACTTCTTGTAGCTGGAGAACAAAATGCTTCATGCATGTTTACTATTGTGTACACAATTTATGTCCAGCTTTTGCTGTCTAAGGGTGATTCACCTGGACCTACAGTCAATTTAAATCTGTCTCTTGATTCCTTTGGATCCATCTACATTTGTCCCCTGGCCACAGGAGACAAAAATCAGACAACCACATCTGGATCACGTTATTTTCACTTGGGTTTTTATGACTCAAACTTGCATCTCCTAGTTTTTCAATTCCTGCCCCGGCCAGAAAAGAGCACCCCCAGGTTTCCAAATCCAGTCTTTATGGGGGGAAGTAGAACCTGAATGCAGCCTACAGGAATGCTACCGTGCAGATCAAATACTGGAAGAGGCTGTTTGAAGGTGGCTGGTGAAAAACATTCGCATGGGCCGATGGTGATGGGACAAGGGGAAATGGTTTTAAAGCAGAAGAGGAGAGATTTAGATCAGATGTAAGGAAGTTCTTTACTAAGATGGTGGTGAGGCCCCAGCACAGGGTGCCTGAACAGCTGTGGCTGCCCCTGGATCCCTGGCAGTGTCCAAGGCCAGGCTGGATGGGGCTTAGAGCAACCTGGGATAGTGGAAGGTGTCCCTGCCCATGGTAAAGGAGGTGGAGGAGGATGAACTTTGAGGTACCTTCTAACCCAAACCATTCTGTGACTGTCTGAAATACCACAGATGGAAATCTGGAGATGGCTGTAGCTGAGGGATCAAGGCATTTGTGACCAAGCTCTCCTTTAGAGGCATCTCACCAGTGAGGATTTACAACTAAAAAGCTAGACAAATGACTAGCAAAATTATGGTAAATTGTTTTTTTGTTTGGTTTTCTTTATTTGTTTTTTTTTCTCCTTCTTTTTAATAAGGAAGAAAAATATTAAGTTTTGGTATTTACAAGGAAATTATTGTTATTAATTGTGTAATCCAAGCAGTTAACACTGTAAATTCACTAGATGTTAGGCACTAGGTCCTAAAGGAGATTCAGTGTCAAGAGTTATTATAAGAGGATAATGAAGCTAGGTTATGTTTTTTCAAGCTGCCTGCAAAGTTGGTGTTTGACAACGGTGCGTCTGGTGACATTCTAATGTAAGTGTCACACTGATTGATAGACAAAAGTAATTTAACCAGAATGTGAAGTGCAGAACCAGGGGGTTTATTGGAAAAGGTTATATACAGGGAGAAAAGCTCAAGTTGCCTGAATATACAGTATCTTTCATTCATAGTGCTACTGAGCCAAAGGTGTGGGGAATATTCACATTTTGTAGTGAATTGTTCATATTTTCCAAAACCTTTAATTCTTATACTGCTAAAAGACTGTGCAATGTGTTAATAAAGATTAAATCTGGGGGGGTTTTACTTTTTCAGTGTTGCTTTTTCTAACATCTTTCCAAAATTTTTTTGTGACTGTTTAGAAGGGAGAATTAAACAGAGGGCATTTAATTGACTAATTCCATCTACTTATACAAAACCTCTCTTTTCCATTTCCATTTTAAGGCAGTGGACACCATGTTCTTTGAATGCATCTTAATAGAATAACACCTTTTCCTAAAAGTAAGTGGAATGGTTTATTTTTTTTCCAGAATATTTCCCTGTTTGACAAGTTGAATTATGAAAGAGCTTATCTGTTACCCACTTCCTTCTGCTCTGTGGAACTACCTAGACTTTTCTAGACTTTTCTTTTTTTTTTCTGTTCAATCCTTCAGATCTGCTATGGATTTAGACAGAGTGTTCCGTTCTGTAATATCAGAGACACAGAAATTTGCTAAAGTAAAAAGACCTGCTTTTTGAGTGGATGCTTCTGAATTATCCTTCCAAATAGGATCATACATACAAATGTGCATACGAACATGCATGTTTACCTGAGAAAATTTTACAGAAAAAATTTCTAGCAGTTAGTAACATTCCCCAGTTTCCCCACAAGGGAACTGAGACTAGAGAAGAAATACATGGCAATGAAATAAACCTGATTAATTTTCACATGAAGAAGTTTTCACCACTGAGGATTTTGATTTCTGTTGTTATTGTTTTAATTTTTAACACATGCATGTGCACAGAAATAAGTAGAGTTTGCTTTAAAAGCCACTGGGGTAATTAAATGAAATTAACTTGATAAATGCTATCGTGTGCATCCTGATTCCTGAGTACTGAAATTGTTCTTCCTTTAACAATTTGTTGAGATAAAGTGGTTTTAAACTGAATGTGATGTATTCTGTTCAGTCAGCAGCAACTGGAGAAATCCAAACCCATCCAAAAGATAAAGAAAACTGGGTGGCTTGTGAAACGCACATGTTGAATTCACATCACACTCTCTTCATTCAAGAAAAGTTGTCTGAGACATCACCAGTGACGTGACTTAGTTTCATTCAGATGTGATGTAGATGACACACATACCCAGTTGTGGTTACTGGAGAAGACTAATTACAGCTGCTAGTGCAAAAGCCCCCCAAGGAGAGGAAATATTTCTGTTTTCTATTCTTTTGCCTCCTTTTCCCTCTCTTCTTTTAACCCTTCTTTTCTTCCTCTTGTCTTAATCTCTTCTACATTTCTACCAATTTTCCTCACATTTTCTCACCCTTTAAGTGAATCAGTTTCTGTTTTCTTCCATATATTCTCTCAGACTAACACCCTTCCTAAACAAGGTTCCCAAATTTTCTTTCTTTACTTGCATCCCAAGCCTTTAGGTTCTCTTTTTTTTTTTTTTTTTTTTCTGCAGAATGACCATTCCAGTTAAACAAAATAAGTATTATTTTCACAAATTATATGTTTCTTAGGTAATTAATATAGCTAAGTACCTCATATCAGAGTCAGTGTCCTGTCTTCTCCTGATTGATGGTAAAACATCAATGGAGCTTCCAAAGGACTCCAAAAAAGTGTAGATGTGGCAACTGGGGACATGGTTTAGTGGTGAGCTTGACAGCACTGAGTTAATGACTGGACTCAACAATCTTGGAGGGCTTTTCTAACCTAAAGGATCCTATGATTACTTAAATTTTTGACTAAATAGAACTGTATTAAAGCCACTGTGATTCACGCTGCTTTGGCTCAAAGATTTGGGGTTTGGCAGACTTTTTCTGCATCCCGCATGCTGCTCTGGACAAACTCCTTGTGGAGAAGAACAAAACCAGGAATCCTGCTTTCTGGTTCACTTTATCCTCTGACTGATCTGCTGAACACAGCCTTAGGGGTCTTCATCTGTAAGTTTTTAATCATGAAGTCAAGTCATAAAATACGTAGGAAGAAATTCTTCCCTGTGAGGGTGGTGAAGCCCTGACACAGGTTGTCCAGAGAAGCTGTGGCCACCACCCTTGGGAGTGGCCAAGACCAGGCTGGATGGGGCTTGGAGCAACCTGGGATAGTGGAAGGTGTCCCTGCCCATGGCAGGGGCTCAGACTGGATGACACATAAAATCTTTTGTAAGCCAAATCATTCTGTGATTCTCAGATTCTATTCCAAACTCATCGAGGTTGCAAGTCCCGGACAGCTCCCTTAAAGACATGTCAACATCTAAAGCTCACTTTGGTTCATGCTTAAAATCCCAGTAGTCAAAATTTACCTCAGAATGGAAACTTTGCTCGTTCTGGTGTACCCACATTTAATTTGACTTGTATTACGTGCACAAAACTATTATTTTGTCCCGGTGGTTGATGTATGCAGTCACCATCAGCAGCAGCCACTGAGTGGCTAGTGGGTGTAATTTAGGGGCTGAACTGAAAAATCTCAGCCTTGAATGAAAAGCAAACTCTGTTATACATCAGCAGGTTTGAGGGTTTTTTAAATCAGATTAATATCCTGTTCATTCATTAAAAAGGTGGTAATATTTTCAGGGTTCCTCAGTGCATAAGTTCACTTGAAAATCAGACAGGGTGGAGGTGTTTAATGAGCAGTTGAAAATTTCAGTCTCCCTCTCTTCCTTGAATAACCATTAAATAATTCAATGTCTCAGTCTCCCCTTATGAAATAGGGATAGCTGCACTTCCCTTACTAGGAGGGAGAATGGAAGTTCATAAAATAAATAATATTTTTTTTAAATATTAATGCACGTTATGTAGGCATTTTGAGTCAGCCAAAATCCTGTCATCAACTATGAGGTCTAAACCTTCATGGTTAAGTGTTACCAACCTTTTATTCAGGGAGTTTTTTTTCCAAATGAGACACTATTCCTTTACACAAAATGACCATCAGAAAAACCTTAGCAAATTATGATTTTCAAAGCTAGTGGTAGAAAATAGAAATTAATCATAATGGTGTTCCAGAAAAGCCTATTTTGTTTTCATAAGCATATCTTCCATGAGAAGTCAGAGCAGAAGGGAGACATGCATAATATATTTCTCAGTATTAATAAGTTCTTCTTCTGCTTGCACATAACAAAAGAGATTTTAATCACCGTGGTTATCTCTCTCTTTGAAGTGAATATCTTATATTAATCTTTAGACAAAATTGGAGCAAATGAATGTAAAAATCTAGAATATAAAAGGACCCTCAGAATTCTTATTGAAAACAATGACGACCCTTATTGAAACCATCATATTAAAGTATACAGTTGTTTATTTCTTTTCTCTTTTTTTTTTTCTTTTTTTTTTTTACAGGACCTCCTTATTTTCTGCTCTTGAATAGTATTTCCCTAAATAAAGCTGCACCACACAAAGTGCCATTATGATTTCCAGCATTCATTTCCAGAGGGGCTCCTGCTAGTCCGTAGCTATAACTATGATGAAAAGGGGCTGTGGACAGCCTGTTGCAGAAATGCTAACTCCCTATCTATCAACCCAGCAGATTATATGAGCAGCATCTCCTTAGAATAGAAACTTGCAGATGTAATAATCAATGAGATCTGGCATGCTGAGTGCCTACACGAATCCATTGATATAAAGGATGCCAAATTATTACTGCTTCACAAAAATCTATGGAATTGTAGTCAGCAGGGCTGAGATCAGGAACAAAGGCACTAAGGATTGATTGAATATTTTGGAGATGGTCTCTGTTTTAGAGAGTACAATATGCCATTATAGTCTATGTTTTGGAAGTTCTGCTTTTTCTTGGTGCAGCCTTAGTGGCCAAAATAGGGACAGAGGCTATCACATCCTTTCTACATCGCACCACTTGGCACGGCCTGCTTATGGACAGAATCTGTGTGTGAGATGGATCAGGAAGCTGAGCTTTCTGCCTCTGTTTCTGAAGGCAAATATCTTGCTTTTCTGTTATTGTAGTTCCAAATGTTGAAGATTTTTAACCCAGACATGCTTCTTCCTGCAATGAGAGTGTAGGAAGAAACAATCAAAGGCAGAAAGGAGCAGCTGTAACTCCTTAGTCTGATATTCCCTCCAGACATCTCTGATCAAAACCTTACAGAATGCAGGATCTGGTAATCAACCCAAGGTCTGATTTGTACTGTGTAGGCTCATTCACTCTTCAGTGCATGAAGACCAAAGACAAGCAGTAGCTTAATTTACAAATAGCTGCTGTGGGCCTCAGTGGAGGGAGATGAGAAAAATCTCACAGTTAGTAGCTTAGGTACCAAAGCTGTTCTATCTACCCAAAATCTGGAAACAAGATCATGAGGATTGGACAGATCCAGATGAATCAGCAGCATAAGAAAGATGAGAACATTCACACACTTAAAGTTTATACACTCTTTCACTGACAATTTTGTTCCATAGACGGTTACATGCATAGTATGTTAGCTATAATTAGAAAATATTACAAGTACAAGCTCAGGTCTTCATACACCTGTGGCATGCTCACTGTTACAGGTGTGCCCTGTATTTTGTCCCCAGTGCTCCTGAATGTAGAGATGTGAACTAAACGTTGAGATCTGCTTGAACTATGTAGACAAAGAGAGTGAGAGGATACGAAACTGCACCCAAGAGAAATAAGTTCTGCTTAATCAGCTCTCTTAAGATGAACTGCACTGTCCATCTTTCATGTATTTGAAACCATACACAAAAACCACTGCACACCTTCAAGCACATGAAATAAATACCATTAGAAGCAAATTAGGCAGTGATCCAAGATTCAGTCCAACCCTGACACTTTAATTTGCCTTATGGTGCTGTGAGTGTTTACTAAAGAGGAGACTGAGGGAAAACATCACTGTGGTCTACAGCTTTCTCCTGGTGGGAAAGGGAGAAGCAGACACCTATCCCTCCTCTCTGGTGACCAGTGGCAGGACCTGAGGCAATGGTCTGAAGTTGTATCAGGGGAGGTTTATGTTGGCTGGCAGGAGAAGGTTCTTTACCCTGAGGGTGTTTGGGCACTGGAACAGGCTCCCCAGGGAATGGCACAACATTCTGTCACGCCCTGACAGAATCCAAGAAGAGTTTTGACTGCACTCTCAGGCACATAGTGTGACTTTTGGGCTTTCCTGTGCAGGATCAGAGGTTTTACTGAATGATTCTCATGGGTTCCTTCCAGCTCAGCATACTCTATGATTCTATAAAATTTTCTGAATGGACTGAGCCAGCCCTCTGTTTCAGCAGGACCTGCAGCAGATGTCCCACTGTGCTGCCCACCACTGCTGAAGGTTGTAGCATTTGGCATTAGCGTGGCACCCACTGTCCTCAGAGGCTGAACACGATCCTCAGTGCATTTTCTGCAAAGTGCTTTTCAGACCAATAGCTCCTTCACTGACCCACATTGCCTCTCGTATGAAGAAAAATATTAGGAGGTGTTTCATTCCAACAATTTAACATTAGATGAGAATGTTTAAAATTCCTAGGAAAGGCTTTTGTTCATAGTCTGAGGCTGGGTTTTGAAGTCTTTACAAACTCTCTCTCCAGGGAGGCTGTGTGGGGAGAGCCATCCTTTCAGCTCACCCTTGAATGCACTTTGAACAAGCAGCTGCTTTTACTGTAAGCATGTTATTAATGGTCTCTTTTCAAAAGCAGATATAGCACCCTGGAAAATGTTCTATTGATTTTTTCCCTTTCCCTGTCCCTGTTTCAATCACACTCGTTTGAATGGCTTTCATTTTTGGCAACAACAAGAGATTTCTTCGAAGAAAAGTGGTGTCTAGGTGTAGCCTTAAATAAAATCACTGCTCAATTTAAGCTCTGAAAAATACTATTGATATTTTAATAGAAGATTGGAGAACCAATTGCTGGTTCAATAATAGCTACAAGGAGTTTATACATAGGAAACATGCACGAGGATCATTTTATTTCTTTTGCTCTACGTGTTAACAGAAAACAGCAGCCTAAATCTTGACTCCCAGGATTATTACATGTCAAGGATCTCAGGAACATGGAAATATTTCATTCCATTTTTATAAAGTGGAAGCGTGTGCTGAGATGCCTATGTGCAGAGTGTAAAAGATAGAAATGCAAATAACATTGTACCATATATTTCTATATAATAAAACTCATGCAGAGAAATATTACATAATAAATTGTGCACAGCTGGAGACATGATTTTGCTTCTGACTTTGGTTAATATTATTATTAATTGCTTACATCACATAGAGTCAAACAATTTTTTTCTTGATTTTATTTTTTTTGCTGGGGACCCAAGAAGATATCACAACCACTGGTTTGGAAACCTCTAAAGTGAGGACATGAAACTCACACTGAGTTATGTGCTACATTAACATCTAGGGAGAGATTGGTGATGTCAATTGCCATGAGTGCGTCTCAGAGTGCCTGGTATTTATTCCCTGTCCCTGGAAGTGTCCAAGGCCAGGCTGGATGGGGTTTGTAGCAACCTGGTCTAATGGAAGGTGTCCCTGCCCATGGCAGGAGGCTGGAACAAGATGAGCTTATGGTCCCTACAGATCCAAACCACTCTGCGATTCTGTAACTGAGCTCCTGAAAATATGAGATGGTGTGAGAGGTTCTGCAGGAAAGACTGGAGTCAGGCCATGAGTAGAAAGGCAAGGCAAGGCAAGATGATCTTGCTTTTGGGCAAAGAATCTTGAGAATATATTATAAATGCACTTACTATTTAATTCCAAAATCTATGTAAAAGAATATATCTAAATAAATAAACAAATAAAAGATATATGCATAATTAGAATATATAGAATAAATAGAGATCTATTGCTAAAGAAAGAATCCATATAAAAGCCACCCTTATGAGGAACAGCGGAAGGAGATGGGATTGCTTAGCCTTGAGGAAAGAAGGCTCAGGAGTGACCTTATCATTCTGTAACTCCCTGACAGGAGGGTGATGCCAGGTGGGGGTCAGTCTCTTTTCACAGGCAACCAGTGACAGGAAAAGGGGAAAGACCCTCAGGCTGTGCCAGGGGAGGTCCAGTCCAGGCTGGACATCAGGAATAATTTATTCATGGAAAGGGTGGTTAAACATTGGAATGGGCTGCCCAGGGAGGTTTGGAGTCCCCACCCCTGGAGGTGTGTCCAAGGAAGGCGTGGAGGTGGTACTCAGTGCTCTGGGCTGGGGACAAGGTGGGCATTGGGCACAGGGAGGACTCAAAGGTCTTGGACGTCAGTTCCAACCCAAATGATTCTACCATTTTAAGATCTGATATTTTCATCAAACTCCTATCTTCCCAGTACTTTTATAATGCTGGTAACTGAAAAAAATCTACCTTTATGTACTTTTTCAGACACAGTGAGTAGAGAAAATAACTCTCATGTGTACTAGAAGCTGTTGGATATGAGCCAGAAGTCTAATTTCTGCTTACTGATGGAGATGCACAATTATGCATAAAATTTACACAACTTCGCTCATAAACCCATCCGACAATTTTTTTTTTGTTCCCTGAGATCAGTTGTGTTGCACTTAACACTGAAAATTAAAGTTCTTTAAAAACCAAGACACATATTTGAGTATGGGTAATTACTTTGAAATTCAGGCTTGACTAACTAAACTGTTTTCAACCAAGAATATTGACTTGTCCTTTCACATATATAAAAAGCACCAACCCACTGAAAAAAAAAAAACCAAAAACTAAAACCAGCCTCCATGAAGGGCTGTCTTTGTACTCTCAACCCTTTGCCCATAAAGACTTAGATGTTTATCTGATGGCTGCTTGCCTTCTTTAACAGGCTGTGGTTAGCAGTGAGAGCCTCGACAGGAGAGCTGTTACATTTTTATTTTAACACTATGTCGTATATAAAAGTTGGCAATAAGAGAAAGTACTCTATAGGATATGACTCCCCCATGGACTCTTCCTTTGCACGCTGACATTTTTTACATGTCAACAATGCTGGAGTGAAGATATCTTATTTAAAAAAAAAAAAAAAAAAAGGAAGAAAAGAAAAGACAAAGAGGAAGGGAAAAGAGTGTGGGTGAAGGCAAATAAAAGAAGCTCAGGAATCTTCCGGTCATGATAGTATTTCAGATGTTTCTTTTGGTTAAAGCTAATAAATGAGCTTATGAGAAATTGATACAGATGTAAAAGAGGCATGTGTGAATTAAGTGGCCTGATGCAGGAATGAAAATTTAGTCCCACTCACTCTCACATGGATGTTTATATCTGTAGCTGTACACTGCCTCTGCTCTCTCGTGCTTGCTGTCTCTCACAAAATTGGTGCTAAAGTTCATGGTTTATGTTATCAGTTTTTAATTCGATACATTTTCTGTTGGAATGTGATCCTGATCAGGTCTTCACAAATATTCCAATATTCTGCTTCCACTTTGCAATATAGAGTTGGAAAATTCAAGAAGTCGTCTTATTTTCTTTGTTACTTCCTTAACACAATATTTGTTCTCCAAAACTATACAAAATCATTGGCTTGTGTTCAGCTTGTGGTCCTTAAAGAACTCCTCATGCTGTCCTACACAACTTCTATTAAGCCTGTCATTTCCATCTTATAACAGCTTATACCTCCCAAAATATGTTACCAGTTATTTTTCTTCATTGAATTTCAATCTAGATATGTTTCAACACATTTTCCTAATATATGTGGGTAAATTTGAATAAAATTTCCTTCCATCAAAATGCATCAAGATTTTCTCACCTGTCTCTGATCCAATAATTTAGAAGTCAGACTTCATTCCACCATACACATCACTGATACCAGGAATTCAGTGGTAAAACTCAACTTCCCATGCCCTTCCACTGACAGAGAACTGTTGATAAATCCTATACAGGAATTTTTTATTTTCTTTTTATTAATTAACCTCTGCTCTTATTGTAAACAAATCTCATTTATGCTTCTTAGCCGAGATAGATACGTGATGTAGTTATCAATCTTGCTTGTCTTCTGTCATGCTTTCAGCTAGTTAGCAAAAGTCCAAATAGGCAGAGCAACTATTTTCTCATTCTGCAAACGAGACTATTTTGTATTAGATCACAATAAGTAACACTACTGAATCAACATGGTGCAATCTTATTTAAACTGCAATACAAAATTTTGTCATTATTGTACTCCCTCTATTTTTCTGCTTGCTTATTATCTTATAATATGATAACTGTTCTATCTGATGACTGTTTCATGTGCTGTTTTGTTTGAGTTTTTTTCACTATACTTCCTATTCATACAAATTTAAAAAAAAAAGTCTCTTTAATTTCCTCCTTTGCTTGTGTAGTGCTCTTGGTTTTGTTGTTGGTTTTTTTGTAGTTATTGTTGTTGTTTTTGTTTGTTTGTTGTTTTGGTTTTTTTGGGTTTTTTGTGGGGTTTTTTTTTTGTTTGTTTGTTTTTTCTGTATTTTACCATTTATGTTCTTCTTTATTCTGGTTGCTATACTAAACACTGCTTAGTCATGATTATAATTGCTCCATTTTTGATCACATGGTTCATAAATTCCACCATGGGAAGCTCATCACATTTGTATCTTAAGATTTCCTTTTATCTGATTAGTTCTCCAAGTGGCTTCTTGAGATCTATTGTCCTCTCTGGTCTGGAAAAAAAAAAAACAAAACAAAACAAAACAAAAAAAAACAACCTAACAAAACACCAAAAAAACAACACCAAAAAATAACATTCAGAAATGTGGCAAAAATTGCTATTAAAAGTAATTGCATGATCAGTTATAGAAGAATCCACAAACCCTGAATGGACAAGACATGCAACTCCACCTGGAGCCACTAAGAAAAAACAGCTTTGCTACACATACAGGAGCTGTTCAGATTTCTTTATGTTTCCTTGCAGAGGTAGTCTCTCTGATAATTTACAGTTCACTATTCTCTCTACTGAATTAAAAGATTCACTATTTCCTAAAGTTAAAAAAGAAAGGAGGAAAGTGTTGTCTATTAATAGACTCCATACACTGGAAAAAATAATTTAAAAGGGTAACTTCTGTGAACACACTGCAAATAACAGTTTCTGCATTATGAGCCAGACAAGAAGGGAACAGAAAGATTCAAACTGAAAAAGGAGATTTAGGTCAGATGTAAAGAGAAAGTAATTTATTCAAAATGGTGGCAAGTCACTGGCACAGAATGCCCAGAGAAGCTGTGGCTGCCCCTGGATCCCTGGAAGTGTCCAAGGCCAGGCTGAATGGGCCTTGGAGCAACCTGGGACAGTGGAAGGTGTCCCTGCTCATGGCAGAGGGTGGAATGATTGAGCTTTAAGGTCTCTTCCAAATGAAACCTTTCTTTGATTCTATGTTTCTTCATTAGTTATATTCGCAGCACCAATCTCTCAATGAGGCAGACAAGTCAGCATGACAAAACAGTAATGGAGAGGGCAAATATTGGAGTTTTTGGGAATGGCCTGATGAGGTTCTAATGTCACGAGTGAAATCCCAGAACAGAGATAGTTTTCTGGTAGAAAGACTTTTTTCACCTTTTTTAACCTCATTGCTGACTTAAAAATCCAAAGCCTAATTCTGCACTCTACTACAACAAGCTCAATTTCCTCTATTCTTTAAACCATGTTTAGTTGTTTCAAGAGGATGTGACAAGAACTGTCCTGTCTCCTTAGAAAGCAGTGAATCAACATACAGCACAGAGCAGAGACACCCTCCGAGCCTCTACCATTCAGAACACATTTTTAAACTCTCAAGTAAGGATGGCAAGTCACAGCTGCAAGGATCAACTTTAGAACTGGTGACACCAAGTGCCAAGTCTGTAGAGAGCTGGTGAGGTCTCTGTAGAACTCAGGATTACAGTATTTTACAGGATAATAACTTCTTCTATGCTTCTGGCCAGACCCTTTTTTTTCCTGCTTTCAAATGGCAAGTCTTGCTGACCAGGACTACTGCCCTCTCCTTGCAATTTGTTCCATTTCATATATCTGTCTCTGCTGAAAAAGGTGCCCAGCTCTCCAAAAAACCAGGCTTTTTTGTTGTTGTTTTTCCTACATTTTCTAAGAGAAACCTTTGATTGATTTGGCCCTGCTTATATTCATTCACTTACACTTTACAGATGATATGACTAACCATCAAACAATCAGTGTAAATGTAGTCTGTGGACAGAGTAATCTGAATTTGAGAGGCTGTATTGACTACAATACAACAATCCTTTTCCTGCTTCACCTGAGCATCCACTTGAATATTTCAAGTCAACAATATTTCAACGATTTTTTTTTCCTGAGGTATCACCTGAGCACAATATTCCACAGCTGCCTCAAATTCATGATTCCACACCTTCTTTATGATGAGTTCCAAGTTCCTTAAATTGTTCTCATCTGTTGTCTTTTTCAAACAACAGGAGAATTTTCAATTTTCAAACATGAATTCTCACTCAAGCTGGCAAATAAGTTAGTGAAATCCCTTTGAATAATGACTTTATTTAATTCTAGTAATTAGCATGACACTTTGAACCTGTGTACTTTTCTTTTTCACTCCATGTTCTTTGCAAACTTCCTTCATGTGTCTAAAAAAATACATAAATGAGATACTGATTTTCTAATGATAGGCACTGTTGGTGTGTGCTGCTGAACTCCTTCAAGTGTGATAACCTAGGAATGGTGGGTTGCTGAACAAATGTGATGATTCTTGGTTGTGCAAACACTCTAACAGCAGGTCCACAAATATCAGGAAAATAGAATCACAGGCTCACAGAATGGTTTGGTTCAAGGGAACCTTAAAGCTCATCTCATTCCAACCCCCTGCCATGGGCAAGGACACCTTCCACTAGACCAGAGCTCCGAGCCTCATTCAAGCTGGCTTTGGAAACTTCCAGGAATGGGGCAGCCACACCTTCTCTGGGCTTGGCCTCACAGCCAAGGATTTATTTCTAATATCCAATCTAACCCTTCCCCTGTCCTGTCACTTCATGCCCTTGTGAAAAGTCCTTCTGCAGCCATTGGTCTCCACTCTTTCAGTGTGACCACCCGGCCAATTCCTTATTCACCATGTGGTCCATCTGCCAAAACTTGTCTCTCCAATTTAGAGAAAAGACTGTGGTGTGGGACAATGTCAAATGCTTGGTACAAATCCAAGTAGATGGCATCAGTCACTCTTCAAACCTGTAATTTTTTGACCACTTTTTGCTGCAAGTTGCCAGGAACCTGAGGACAATAAGAAGCCTTAATTCTTCTGACGAGGCTCGCAGGGGTCCCTTGTGTACTCCTGCCTTCAATCCTTCTTTCTCAGTAGATCTCAGAACTTCACTGTCCTTAGCTCCTCTCCTCTATGGACCCATAAGAGATACACTGTGGCTTGCCCCCAGCCTTCTCCTTTGTGCTGTTAAAACATAGAAAGTTCTCCAAGTCAAAGAGAATTAGTAAATCTTGTAATTGTCATTGATCCACAGAAATTCCTTCACATCTTTGCACAAAGTGGCCATCACTTGCTGAGAGGAGGTCTTGTAGTCCAAAACTGTAAAATCTGAAGCTCACTGAAAATATTTAAAGCATTTTGTTGTTTTTTTTTTTCTCCAGAAACAGAAGAAATAGCTCAATCCAGCTGCAATACAAGAGACACTGGCCCCAGGAGGAAGCACCTCAGTGCCAGATGAGGGAAGGTTGCAGGGACAGCTCCTGAGAGCAGACCTTGCTTTGTTTACCACTAAAGGAGTTGGAGTAAAGAACAAAATAACTCTGGAAAGACATAGCAATTTGTGATCTCCGAGAAACATCTAATACTCTGCTCATTGGAAAGTTACTGCAATATCACAGGGGTGAAATGAGAAGTCACAGGAGCTGCTGAGGACCTGACACTGCACAAATAATGAAGAAAGAGTTGGGAAGAATAGATAAGAACATATTGCTTGCCTTAGAAGTCCCAGGTGAAAGATCTTTCATGTTAAAAGCAAATAGTGTCAGTCACCACTGATAGTGATATATGTCTTTTCATGTGTTTGACCTAATTAATTGCTGATGGATGGCCAGACTCACAGCCATTGGGCCAAAACTTGCCCTCATTTACATCAGCTGAAATCTGGAGAAAGCCCACGAGAGTCAATATAAATTCCTTCAAGTTTAGGAGAAATGTTTGTGAGGTGTGTTTGTCTCACTAACACAGTAATGGGGGAGGACCAGAACACTGGGTTTTCACATGTGTTTTCATCCTGCACTGAATAAACAGATGAAATCTTAAAATGATTCATGAAATGAAAGCTTCCCAGAAATTATATGGGAAATGAAATCATTCATTCCTGGTAGTTTTGATGTTGGCTTTCGTCTCTCCAAGCAGTCTGTGCTTCATGGGAACTGTACACCAAAAGCTGAGCATCTTGAACACTGTTGGCTATGGGGTCCTCACCTGCACTGTGCCTGTTTGAAGGTAGATGCCCATTTATACACCTAATTAAGGGTGAACAAGAGCAGGTCTGAGGATAAAAACCATTAGTAATCACAATTACCTATCTTCACTGGAGTTATGTTCCATTTATGCTGAATTACATTGAGGCTGGAGGAGTTTGTCAATGGTAGAAGAGTTTTCTCTGAAATAGGAGTAATCTCAGTTGCTCAAATCAACTTTATTCCCATTCTCCTTTGTGTGTTAACCTTTTTGAAGGTGTTCATCACTCTGTGGTTAAACAGGGTAGATATTAACAAGGACAGCTGGTAGGATGAAAGTGTAGAGCTATATGGATAAATGACACCCCAAAACTGCAATCTGAGTGGAGCTTATCAGCTCATTCTAGAGAAAATTTCATTTAATTGGGTGGGTGAGAGCAAAGCTTATACATTTAATACTGGATGAAGGAAAAGCCTTTAATAATGTAAATTACAGCACTTACTTGCTGAGGACATGGAGAACAAGCTGAGTGGTAATTCCTACTCATCATCTTTAATTCTCCCGTGTGTAACCCAGAAATGCTGAGCTGAGATCAGGCTGGTTTCCAGGACTTCTGGTCCATTACATTTGGAAGGATATTTCTAGCCTATCAAGGAAAAGGAGTGGTCAAGTACTTTTGTGGGAAAAATTCTGTGCCTCTGTTTGGTAACAAAGCACACTGCAATTTCAGCCAAAGCAGGATTCCACCTGATAGTTTTTAAATCTCTAGACATTAAGTTTGTTTCTGTACCTACAAGCCCTATCAACACCAACAGCAAGCCTAGTTTTTGGCAACCAGGGGAGCTGCTCATTTCCTCCAGCCACTCATACCTGTTGCCAGTGCTTTCCAGAATGACAAAGAGCAGGGGACAGCTTGTGTTTTGCTTCTTTCTTGTCTCAACAGAATAAAAAAAATTGGTCTTATAATTTTATTTTTTTTTATATTCATGTGCAACGATATCAAGTTTGGTTTGTTTTGCTCACTGGCACATATTAGTGCCTTGGAAGAAATTCCTCTCTCTGCCTTTTACACATTCCTCTGGAGGTATAAGATCCAAATATCATCTGAGCTTTTCTGTATGGCACCACATCACCTTCACTTACACCTCTCAAATGGCTTTTGAAGGCTGCATTTGTGAAAAGAAAATGCACAGGCAAATACTCTTCTCCAAACCCCATAGAAATAAACATCTTCTAACTGCAGTAAAGTAAACAAAGATTTAGGATCTAAGCTGTTAGAATACAGAAGTATACCTGTGTCTGAAAATGAACAGTGTTGTTGATTCAGGCTCTGTGACAGGTTCACAGGATGTATAGGCAAGTCTGGTTCCCCCAAACAACAATTAAAAGAAAGATAACGTGCTGTCTGGCCTTTTGATTTCAGTGACAATGATCATTTATGTATTTCTTCAGGTCAATTTCTTTCATGTCAGTGGCAAATGATAAAGAAAAGAAGCAAACCATCCAAAGGTGAGATTTTTTCTTTCAAGAGTCATTTGTTTAGAAAGCACACATTGGTTAGCCTTGGAGCCAATAAGACACAAGTCATTTTATACATCAAGGTTGAGGGCAGATTTTTTAGAACAAGGGAAAAAATTACTTACTCTGTGTCAAATATTTTGCCTGAACAGAAAACCCTTATCCATGGTCATCACCAGACATGGAAAGAGAAAAAATACAGAATCCTGTGACCTTTGGCAAAGGTTGCTCACTTTTTTTTAACTGCATTTCTGAAAAATTTCCCTTAAGTCAATGCAATTCTGGGAAATTATCTATATTATGTGTGAATGAAAGTACCAACTCTTTTAGTGAGGGTACCCAAAACTAACTGGTGAGGTAAAGAAGGAGATGGAAAGTTGTGCATATGGAAGATATGTTTTTTTTTCCAATAGAGATCACTGTGAGTTTTGTACAGTCAAACCTTGTCCCTTCTCAATAATAATAACTAATGTGGAAATCATTTGGTCCCTGCAGATTTTAGAAATATGGAAAAACCATATTGGTGAAACATCAATTTCTTTTTTTTCTCCAAAAGGAGGACCTGGACTGTAGGTGACCAGGAATGCACGGGACAAATCCTCTCTTATACAGAAAGCCTGAAAACACACAATTTCAGATATGAAAGCTGACCTGTCTTAGAGGTGAATTAATGTCTCATACAAAGGGCCTGAGGACTCCTCATAAAAAGGGAATGAGTACTCCTCAGTAGAGTACCCATACTACTGGAGTAAAACCATAGAGCCTGTAGCATAGCCCAATTTAAATTATTTTTGTTCATTCAAGTCTGTCCTACAAATGCACTACTTGCATACAAAAATACTGTTTAACATCACAGGAACTTGCTTTGGATCAAAAGCAAAACTGGTCAGGTCCCCCTTTCACCACTATGAAACTTCAGATAAAATTTAAAAAAAAACAAACAAAAAACCAGGTAGGATTTAAGTTGAATCATGGTGTTATTACTTAGGGAGGGTCTTTTGCTGTGCTGTCAAGCCCTGGTATCAGTGGTGTCTAATAGGGGAACTGGTTGTATATACATATACATATATATATATATATATATATATATATATATATATATATATATATATATATATGTATAATACATATATATGTATATATATACACACACTTATATATATGTGTGTATATATATTATATATGTGTGTGTATGTGTTTGTATATATATATGCATATATGTATATGTGCATATGTATGCATACACATATATATATATGTAAATCTATCTATCTATCCATCTATCTATCTATCTAATAATAAAATGGTTTTGAGGTACTCTACCTTAACATTTTTTAAGTACTCTGCTTCCTGAAATTCTAAGCCTCCAGTCTGGCCTGAGTTCAGTGTTGCCATATGCACTTACACTTTCCTAGAGGTTTTTTCTTTCACAGCTTGTCTACATGGAGAAGTTAGATTAGTGTATGAATTTACAACACACTAGATACTGCATCTGGTTGAAGCACAGGCTACCCTGAACCTTGTGAACTGCAAGTTTCTTTTCACCTTCCTGGAGGCCAGGAGAAGCTAAAAATTAGTAACAAACACATAAATACCAGCTCATTTTTTGTTGGGTCTAGCTCAAGGCTAATCTATTAAGATGGAATGGAAGACAGCTTGAGTTCATATTGAGATGAGAGATCTCAAGTTGCAATTACAAATGTCTGGCAAGGATTGAAGATTTTCAAACTATGTTGAGGACAATGGAGAAAAAGTAGAGTTTCGGTTTTCATTTTCCACTCATGGAAAAGGTGATGACTGTTCTGAGGACTGTGCTGCCTGTGGAAATTACACGGATTTGCTGCAAAGATTCAGCAGCGTCATTTACTGAAAGGATGACGTGCCAGGATTATGCATTGGCACCATGGTATATTTCATCAAAACACGTGGAGATACATCTGAATTTAGTGTTGCTGACATCAGCAAAAGGGCCACTAGGCAGACCACACAGACAGGGAAAAAATACTTTTCAATTTCCAGTCGTTCGTCAGCATACATTGAAATGACTATATGCCCCACACATGACTATATGCCTCTCACAATCATTGTGAAAATTACCAACTGTCCAGTACTTGAAAGGAGCCCAAAAAGAAAAGGGGGAGAGGCTACTGTAATGATAGGACAAGAGGAGACTGAAAGAGAATAGATTTAGATTGCATGTTAGAACTAAATCCTTCACTGTGAAGGTGTTGAGGCCCTGGCACAGAGTGCCCGGAGAAGCTGTGGCTGCCCCATTCCTGGAATTTTTCATTGAAAACCAGGTTGGATGGGCCTTGGAGCACCCTGGGATAGTGGAAGTTGTCCCTGACCATGGCAGGGAGTGGAATCAGATAAGCTTAAAGGTCCATTTCAACCCAAGCTTTTCTGTGATTCTATGAAAAATCAGATGCTCATTTAAAAGACTAAAATAATGAAAACAATAAATTTAATATTTTTTTCAGCAGATTTCTATTTCCTTAGATGACAATTCAAAAGCCCTTCTTAGTCTTATTTGTTCCACAGCAACGTATAAAAATGTAAGTAACCATGATTGAAGAATGAGCACAAATAGACAATGAGTCTATCATTGTGCTCTGGACCATTTCCTAACCTCATTGAAACCATGGAAATGAGGAGAAGATTCAAGCCTCTGTTTGAGCCGGGTACAAGTGACATAAGAACATATCTTAAAAATCTTATTCTGCAAAGCTCCCGACTGGGTGCACAGAGGTAGCTTAAATAAGGTTAAATTAATTTTAAAAAAACCAAAAACTGTTTAAATGGACTCGCTACATGCAAACTTCTCAATTTTGCATTTCAGTTTTCACAAGCTGTCTGCCTGTTGAACTAGTGGTGTGATTTCAAGCAGTCTTGGATTTTCAGGCAAGGATTGAAAACAGATGGTCTCTGATACCTTTTTCATTATAACTTCCCTAAGTTTGCAGAAATTTGTAGCTTTGTCTCCAGGTCTTTCGCCTCTTCAGCCTTTGACTTACAATCACAGCAGGAAAAAAGTCAATATTCCTTAAAACTGTTGAGTTGCCTTAGCCTTATACTCCAGGAGCTGGAAGGAGTGAGACAAAGAAAAAAAGAAAGAAAAGGGAAAAAAAAAAAAAGAAAAGAAAAAAAATTTAAAAAAAAAAGGAAAAAGGCACTTCTGTACCAGAAACTATTTATTGAGAAAAAAAGAAATTAACTCCCAAGGCAGGTTCTGCAAAACACATGAATGATACCATGGATTATGGCTGTGGTTAAATGGCTTCAGGCCAGGCAAAGAAAATAGATGAGAGATGGGTTAACTCTGCTGCTGCAGATGGCAAAGCAGTGGGATGTGTATTATCTGCCCCAGTAGTGGAATGAAGTCTCCCAGGCACACAAATCTGGGAGAAATATCAGCAATAGCCACTGAAAAGTTTACTGTATGAAATCTGTTCAGACTCCAGAGCCCTTGCCAGCAGCTGAAGGACATTACAGTCAATTGATTTCTCCAGTGCAGACAACACCTGAAAATAACCTTGGCTGTCTGGAGTGAGCAGTACTGTGTTTGTTAGTTTTGCCTTTAGTTACTGCCTCTTTTATATGCCTTTTGTGGATTGTTCACCTGGAAGTTGAGTACTTTCTTGCTTACCCTGTCAGCTTTTGTTTTTTCAACCCATTACAGGGTCACCTAAGAAAAACTTTGAAGGTTTGACTCACAGTCATGCAACAAAATTTGTTTCAGGTGGTAATGTTTCCCAGTAGGAAAGTGTTTGGATTGTTGGAAAAGTAGTTTGTTATGGGAATATAAAACCGTTTTCCAGGATGAACAAGTGATTTTTTTTGTTCCTTTGCAGTGCAGTTAGTGAGCAATAGCCTGAGGGAGTCAACTCTAAATCAGGCTGGATCATTCTTTGCTTTTATTTTGATATCTTTTTTGCTTCCATCCAGCCCTGGTCTACAAAACTATTTTCCTTTTCGTATATCTAGTTGGGGTTTGGAAAACTACAATCAATATTGCAAGTGTGTGGGTAACCAAGTGATATGGACACACTTCCCACGGCCGTGTGGAATAAATATGATCACTAGGATGCTTCCTTTATACTGGGCACCATGACCCCTCTACAGATATGGGTTCTTTGAGAAGCATTTGCCAGCCTGTGCATAGGCTAATGTTAATAGACTAATGTTAATATTCTGTTTTTTACGGGCACACAATGAAACTGGAGTCATGCTGAGGTCATTGTAGTTTATCCTCTTCTTTGGACATTGGAAATTTCACTTGCTTTATTCTTTCACCCTTGCCTGAAACAATAACTCAGTGAGCCTCTTTACCTTTGAAACTCACCAACATCTAGCTCTGCTTGTCAGGGGAGATTGAGCACAGCTCAGATCAAAACTATGCTGTAATAATAGTTACTACTTCTCTATGGACAAACAATGCACTGAGGCACTCATAACACACTCGCCTTTAAAGGTCAGGATTTCAGCTCTTCAGACCCTTGGGATTAACTGTCCAACTAGGCAAAAATTTATTTTAAATCAATAGAATTTTTTTTGATACATTCAGTGAGCTAGCCAGTGTCTCTGGAATTGGTGACTGAAATTGAGCAACTATGTCACTAACCTGAATCTGTAGGCTGGGTTTCTTAAATGCTTGCAAACCCAGCGAAAGACTCTGATTCCAGTTCAAGAGAAGTGTAAATGTCTGAATAATTCACTGTTGAGGAAAATGTCATGAACAGAATGGATCAGGACACAGATTACACTGGCATATAACACAGTGCATTATCAACTAGGTCTCAGCAAGAAGCTGGTGCTCAGTTTGCTTGTGTACAGCCTTAAAAGCAAATCTACCTGAGTTACTCAAAACAAATCTACATCTGATGGGAGGAATCTTACTGAATTTAAAACATATAAAATCTAGGAATATAGCATTAACAAGTTTACTTGGTTCCTTCTGTCACTGCAAGGTGCACTGAGAGGTCCTTCAGACACATCTAAACTTTATTCCTCTCTTGAGGAAGAAAATACCTGTGTAGTACCCTGTCAAACAAGAAACACTGAGGTTTGGCAGAAGTTTGCTGTTCATGAGAGACTCTACACAGACAAGTGTGTAATGGGCCAGCACAGAGGGTTGAAGAAAGGAAGGCCAAGGGACCCTGAAAGGACTTGGAGCTTTATCTGTCAGGCCCCATTCTTCAGTCAAGGAAGGCTGATTAGTGCCATGATGGGCAGTCTAGAAGGAAAGTGAAACACCTTCCTTCTTCTATTCAGTTTGTGATCTCTTCCTGGCATGCTATGAGAATATATTTGGCCTCATTCCTGTTTAAACTCATTAAGTATACCAAAAAGCAGAGCATTTGCAAAGACAATTTTATAGTATATACTTTGAACATCCCACTTCAACTGAAAATGGAAACTATGATAAAATGGTGCAAAATCCAGTTAAAGTTCTACAGGCAGATCACATGGTATGTGCATGAACATATTAAGGATACATGTTAAACAAAGACACATCTATAAAAATTATAGATTAACATAATCTGTTGGTATCAGTTCTGCTCATGAACTATCCTACTGAGGGTACTGGTGCTAAACTCATAATTCATTATAGTTCCGTGTCACACCACGTAGACTATCAGCTCTGGTGGATGTTAATACAGATTTCAGTAATCTCCACTGTACCATTAGATGTGACATTTTGAAGTGTGTGCACCAACAGACTCATTACAGGCCAAGTCTGTGTTTATTAACACTCTGGGGAGATGCAGCTGTAATATCTGTTGTGGAACATTGTTGGATTTCTAGTGTAATATCTCTAGAACACCCTCCATCTAAAATTTCTTGAGCTTTGTTCATCATTTCAAGGGGGAAAATATTAATTAAATCTGACAGCATTTGCATATAGAGTCTAGCAATTAGATGAAAGATTTCTCTCTGTAATTCTAGAGGGCAATAGTACAAATTATTAAAGAAATTTGAGAGCTAACTGGAGTAAACAGTCATCAAGATAAACAGCATACATAACATTCACAATTTTAATTTGCATATATAGATGGCTATGAAGTAACTTCTATGAAAATTAGAGATCTAAATTAGGAAGCCTTTTGTTCTGGGCTTGAGCCAATTTTTATGGTAATTGGTGCTTTTTTTTGTTATTGACTACAATGAGGTCTGAATTAGGTTATAACAAAAAAATTGTCTCCATAAGAGAATGAAGTGCATGAAAATTGTGAAAACCCATCAGAATCCAGATCCAGAAGGGCTTCAGTATTCACACATCTGACAGCCAAAGATAATTTTTCATTACTGCTTTTCCTCTAAACTTTTTGTCACGAGCTGATTAAAGAAAGGCTGACAAACAATTTCTGGCAAAACCATTTCACAATTTCATGTTGGCTTGGGAGCCTGCTCCTTACAAATAAGCTTCCTGATGTCAAACCTGAACAATCAGTGTATGGATCCCTGCTGTCCTCTGTGGAATGAGAGTAATACAACTAGAGACACTCTACATGTCCACAATTTTTTGCTTTGAAATCCCCTAAGGTATTAGGAGTTCTCCGAAGATCTAGGAGTGTCCAATCAACAACGCGATTTAACAAAGGAATTACAAAAATATTGTCTTTCCTCTTTATAAACAGTTTGATGAAGTGTTCAGTATATCACAAGGTGTCTTTCTAGAACTGATATTAAAAATAATAGAAACTAAATAGTGGAAAATATGCAAAAATGGAACAACAAAAGATCCTAGTTTGACTAATTTAAGATGTTGCTTAGGCAAAAACCAGTTGCAACAGGAGTCAGTAAAAAATACAGACACAAAATTACTAGAAAGATGGTACTGAACTACCTTCCATTAGGGGGAAGTTCTGGTTAGAAGTTCCTTTGTTAGGTAAATAATCCCCACTATGATTTTATTGTAAATACTGGGCCTGTTTTCCAAAAATTTGTCTGTTCTGGTATTTTTCCTCCACAACATCCTACAATACTCAATTCCTAATTACTTTTTCATCCTGTATGAAAAACCAAATCAAAGACCCCCAAAACAACACAAAACAAAACAAAACAAAGCAAAACAAAAAAAGAAAAGAAACAACTCTCCAATATATTTTCTTTTGTTTTACATTTACAGTACTTCATCATGTCCTTATGCTATAACAAACAGCAGAAACTCATTCAGTTTCAGTTGACAGCTTTTCTCCATTTGTGAACAGTAAATTCTATTTAAGATTTTTTTTTAATCCCCTCATATATCTCCTTTTGAAGAAAATTCCTGTTCTATTTAGTCTTTCATTTAGAGGCTGTCACAATCATCCACATTACCATTCTTCGACAAAGACACTGCTTTTGTGTGTTTATGAACATTTAGAGATTTTCATTCAAATTAAGGTCTTTTTACCCCCAACTTGAGATTTTGTTTCTTCTTTGTAATAAAACACTTTTTGGTTTATTCCTCATCCAAATGGTTACAAGTGAAAAGCATTAAGTGCTGCAGGCACCTATTATTAGTTATTTAGTTTATACAGCTTTTCAAGAGACAAGCAGTCCAGTGATGTTCATTACTTTTTGGAGATGGTTCTTGCTGCTACTATAAACCTTCCCTGCAGGCAAAATAGTGGAGGTTTTCTTGAGAATTGTTCAGTGAAAAGCAATGAGCACTGAAGGATGACAAAAGTGAAAGTTAGTATGCCCTTGTTCAGTGTGAGTCATCATATTAGGTGAATTGTCAGCCATACCATCAGTTACTGGACAGAATATGCATTTTAGTCTTCCAAAGATGTTTGTACGCTGTCCTCCCTTAGAGAATAAGAGATACTGGGTAT
Organism: Motacilla alba alba; assembly: GCF_015832195.1. Lineage (NCBI taxonomy): Eukaryota > Metazoa > Chordata > Aves > Passeriformes > Motacillidae > Motacilla > Motacilla alba. The sequence continues at coordinate 3,645,788 of NC_052046.1, read as the reverse complement.
TCATTAACTCATGGAGTCCCTCCACCTGCCAATGTAGAATTATTCTCTGAAGCAAACTTCTGAGGGACCTGCTAAATACCTTCACAGACATGACGTTCCAGTCAAAACTCAGTCATAATTTTGTATGATATGTGGTTAGTTTTGCAAGACCTGGAAATTTAGAATGTCCTAACCTTGAATGTCCTAACTGTTGAATTTCTATTTCTGATTCTTTTGTGTTACTTTGAAAATGCAATTTTGCACTGTTCAGTCTGTACAAGACACTAGCTTGAGTTTTTGTGGTTATAAATGCAAAAGACTGTGCAAATGTAAAACAAATAAACATAATATCTTCTATGTTTTCATAAACAGTAATGATAACAGATTTTGAAAGACCATTGCTTAAGTCTGTAAAGATAATATGCTGCTGCTCTAGGAATGAAGGTTGAAATCAATCTGATAAAAGATAAATATGGCCCACCGTGTCTGTTCCTAGCTAGCCAACATTGCAGACTCAACGAAATGATGTCCTTGTATCAGGGATAAAATTCATGGGAACATGTGGAAATTTAGTTGTGAAGAGACCTGTGTAAATCACTTAGTACAATCCTGCCTAAATCCAGGTTAAATTCAATAAAAGACCAGGTTACTTGTCCAGTCAAGAGTGTTGCAAATGCATTTATGGCAGGATCCCAGATTTTTTCTTGAGTTTCTGTCCCCATTGTGAACCACTGGGTTGGGAAACATTATTTAATACTCAATGGAAATATCCTCTGTTGCAACTGGCATTTGGTGCGCCCTGCTCTTTCAGTGTGTGTAAATCTCCACCAGGGTCTTTTCTACAGATCTTGGAAGAGAATGAAGGACTTCTAGAAGGTTTTTCCAAAGCTGCAATCAATCTCAAAATTAATCTTTTGCATGCATGTGTTCAAGTTTCTTAGTCTTCATTGTCATTTGTTGTAATGCAAGCACTGACTAACTGTATTGGTAGTGTTTAGATGCAGTGCAGATATCTACAACTGCACAAAATTTACCTCTGCCACAGATGATTCAGCTGATGTACCCGTAAATTCTTACCATGTGAAAAAAATCTGCAAAAGCTTACTTTGATTGCTGTTTTAATTTATTCACTGAATAGAATCTCCCAAAAACAGGAAGCAGTTGCTGGAATCAACAAAACTTAATGGGCCAAATTTCTTTTGGCTGATGGGCAGAGCTGCATGGAACTTGAGAAGAATTCACAAGAGATGATCAGGAATTTAGAATAAAAAAAGGGCCAACCAAAAAAGCTGTAAAACCTTCATAGTTTTAAGGAACTGCCCTTTACTAAATCAGTTGTGATCCCTGCAACTACTGGACTGATAATAGTCAACTCTAATAGTCTGTGCATTGAAGTAAAGTGTCTAGAAAATTTATAGCTCTGTGCCAAATAAGAGTACCCTTGATTAACTGGGATAATCAGCATGGCCAGGTTATTCCAGGAACAGCTGGATGGAGGTTTCCCTTGGAATAAACCTTGCCAAATGCGCTATCAAGAAGTGTGCATCTTTAATTGTTATGGTAGATTTGCCACCAACCTATTATATAAGTGTTAGAGATGTTCTGAGCTCTGGTGCCCAATCACACAAGATGAGAAGGATGAGATAAGCAGTTCAGATCTCATAAGAACGAGATTTTTTTTGACCATGGATCTAAAGAACTTTCCATTTGTTTCCTATTTGACCCTACTGTGAAATCAGGACTGGCTGCTGAAATACTCAAAGTTTTGCTCTTAGTTTTTGTTCCACTTTTTTTCTCCATAATATATACTGCTACAACCATGAGTTACACAGCCAGGGAACAGGGAAATGAGCATTTTTGAGTGTACTGGTACTGGAGTGAATAAAAATCTGAATTTTTTTAAAATTAACCCAAATGTTTTGGAATTCATATACTTGCTGTAGTGCTAATCATGCAAATTTTAGGATCAGTGCTCTAGTATAAGCTATCTACATGTTAATCACCCTCTGTCATCAAGGAACAGACATAGCCAGAGACAAGCTCATCATGCTATAACAGACTAAGAGGTCTGTATGTACACTGTCTCTACACCAGTGATGAAGAAAATAAGAGAATCTTACGCCGTGTACTTAACATTTAAATGTCACACTGAAGAATCTTTTCCAAAAAAAAAGGAAAAAAAAAAACCAAAACATTTTTAATTGAGTTTCACTCCCCATTATTGTCTTTTTCTTTTAAATGAATTCTCAACAGCTGTTTCATCAATTATTTCATAATCCTGCAATTAACTGGAACACAGAGCAAAATATGTAGTTTCCTTCTGTCAAAAGAATAATTGTAAATATCCATTTGTCTTTACTGCTTTTTAGGTGACTGCTTTCTTTACTTTCTGCTCAAGAATTAGACAGAGCCTTTGTAATAATACGCATTATCACCATGCCTGTTTCTCTGGCAGTGCCTGTGTGGTGCTTCTCCTGGTGTCCAGGGCTGTCTGAAGCTTCAGAAGCAGCTTTGTGTTGTCACAGGTATATGACAACCATGTACAAGAGCAGCCTCATTAACAGAAAAATTAGAATTTAGAAAATTCTAATTATTGTCCTCACCTCAGGACTCACCTTTTATGACAATTTTGCTGGACACATTGAAGAACTTTTATTTCACCTCCATCTTCAATTTCGTGGATGAAAGTTTTCTTCATCAATGTTTTTGTCCATCAAGTTCCTGCAGAACCATAGGCTCTGAATAAAATACTCATAAAATACTACTGTGCCACAAACTTCTCAAAGGACAGGAATATATTGATGGCTGGCAGTGAGTACAGGTGGTCTTTAACTTGTTATAAACTAACACTGAATCTCTCGTGCTCCATATTGAATGCCATATTCCAGAGGTTGTCTCACTTCCACTTCCAGTGGGAGGTGTCCCTGACTATGGCAGGAGGGTTGGAACCAGATGATCTTGAACGTTCTAGCCAACACAAATCATTCTGTGACTCTAACACATCTGGTAAAACAGTTGGAATAAATACTTCACATTGCAAGACTGGTTTTATCCCAGGTCATGATAGAACCTCACAGGGACTGATAATGGGTGCAATTTTCCTAATTTTTTCCTTTGTTCCCTGATGGTGAGTTTAGCAGCAGTGCATTAGTGGGACCTCATAGAACATAGGAGTTACTGCCTAATTTTGCTGTTAAACTCACTTTGGAAAAATGCCTGTACTGTACAGAAGAAGGGGGAACGGCTTCAGGAAACAGACATCAGAGTCAGAGGTGATATAGGGAAGAAATTCTTCTCTGTCAGGGTCAGGAGGCCCTGGCATAGGATGCCCAGAGAAGCTGCGGCTGCCCCATCCCTGGCAGTATCCAAGACCAGGTCGGACAAAGCCTGGAATAATCTGGGATAGTGAAGATGTCCCTATGCATGACAAGGGTTTGGAATGAGATGACATTTAAGGTCCCTTCCATCCAAAAACATTCTATGATTTTATGATTCTACAAATAAAAATGCATGAAATTAAAAGGAAAAAAATTTTTTTCTACATTCCATAGGGAATATTGGCAAAATCAGATTCCTCATATAAAAAATTACACCAGACCTGCATAAATTTAGAAAAAACTGAGAAAGAAAACCAGAAAAATCCTACTACAGGTGTCAACATAGGCAGTAAGACTGCTCCTGTCTATCACCTGTAGATAGAGCAAGGCTTTACCATAAAGCAGGGAAGAGAAGGAGGAGGCAGCCTGTGCTGCTCATCACCTCCTCAAACTCAGAGATAATAGGCATGATTTGTCTGCTTTTACTTAAGCTGTTACAAGTTAAGTGTTTGGAGTCAGTGAGTAGATCCCTCAGGTCCATTTACATTCAGAGGAGGAAAATAGTCATGTTCAGAAAGTGATTCATTGCATCTTGCGAGATCAAGCATGAATCACCTGCTGGGCATGCCAGTTTCTCTCTGTTCATTTCAAACCCAGCCTGGGGCATCTGGCTCAGGCTTACATTTCTAATACTCAGATAATCAAATTTAGTTGAGGAGAGCCCTACCAAGATAGACTACAACACCAACAGTGTCTGAGTTAAGCACCCTCAGCACCCACCATGGACTGAGCCCACAGTGCCTAAAAATGTTGCCCATATCTGAGAATTTTTTTGATTCTCCTCAAAGTCTGAAGTTATTAACAGTCACAGATTAAAAAAAAAAAATCAGAGTACCTTAAACTTAGATTTTTTACTTCAATGCTGTTTGGTTCTATGTTTTCTTGCAAATCTTATTTTCACATTCCACAGTTAATATGTGAATCTCCGTAAGTTTCCTAAGTTGTTGATTTTTTTTTTTAATAAACTTCCTGAAGGTTCTAAAAAGAACCCTCAAAAAGCAAAGAAAAGAAACCAACAACAACAACAAAAAAAAAAAAAACAACTAAAAGCCACAAAAAACAAACAAACAAACAAAAACAAAACCAGAAAAGAAAACCCCTTACATTTCATATGATACTCAGTGGAACAGTACAAATTAACAAGAAAAAAAACCAGAATCCACTTTTAGTATGCAAGAAAATTTCTTGATCGCTTGCATTTGTTTTATGTGTGTGTGTCACTATGTAAATCATCAAAGAATCAAGAATTTCACATCCAAAAGGAGATTTTTCAGGAAAAAAATGAGCTTAAGAGAAACAAAAACAAACAAAAGCAGTTGGGGCTTGGGTAAAGGGTTATTCCCTTTGTCTGTAGACCTTAATGATTAATGAAGTCAATGTTTACTTAGACACTCTGGTTACTAAAGTGTATCTAATATCTGCAAATTTTGCTTTTAGAATATGATTACTGTGTTTTAGTGCAATTATGAGTGTTTTAGAAGCAGAGCATTTTCACTACCTCTTCATCTCTCTGATCACATAAGTGTATTTTGGGATGCCTGTCAAGAAAATTTGAGCAATGCATTTTAACAGCAATAACCTTTTGAGCAAAAAAGCACTTATGAAAAGGCCCATAAAACCCTGAGTTTTTAGGTACTCAAAGATGATTAAAGAATTATGCTGAAGGAGCCTGACTTGAGAGTTTGATAAAGCAGGCTATTTGGAAGAATCATTTATTTCTCTATATTTTTCTATGGGAGTAAAATCTTGGATTAAAAATTTTACATAATGAGAGAAGAATTGTAATTATTCCTAAGAGGTGTTCAAACAAGATGCTGCCTGTTTCAGTTTTCAGAGCTTTTGTTCTGAATTTTCTCAAGCTGCTGTAAAAATCAGGTATTATCTTGGTGGCTGCTTAAATTTATGTCGTGGCCTCGGTCTGAAGAAGTAAATATATGTGATGGAGCTCAGGCTTAAGTAGGACTCAGGGCCTCCCTTCCTCAGGTGGAAAAGACACAAATATTGTATTGGAAAGCAGTTAATAAATAGCCCTCAAGTGCTCCACCTTGACTTCTTATCATCATGCCCTATGTCTGGAACTTGTCTTGATAATTTTTTTCATTCTTTTGTTGGTTTCACCATATCTGATTTCTGGTTCCATGCAAGTTTAGCTGTGTTTGGCAGGATTTATTGGCTGGGTTGGTGCCATTTTTCTGTCCCTGGATAAACTCGTGCATAAGGAGTGGGATTCAGGTCCAGAATCAGGAAACTAAGTTTTGGTGTCTAGTTATAAAAACAGCTACATCTCAGTTATGTGTCATACCCCTACCTAAGAAGTGATTTCAGTTGATTAAATCCAGGTCCCAATTACTGTCTTTGATGTCTTATTATGTGCTAGATATCTGCAAGACATTGCTCCATATTTCAAATGACATTCATACACCCAAACCCTCCTGGAATGCCATTTGGTGGTCAGGCAAGACATCCTAGAGCTTCTGAAACAGCACCAGCTGCCTGCATAAGCACTCTTGTGGTCCCTGGAGATCTGTGAGGCCAATGGGCTATTGAACAGCCTACTAGGGACAAAACTAATGCCCAAGCATTAGTGTCCAGTGTCATTTGACTCATTCTCTAATCTAAATTGACTTTATTGGATAGCTTTCCACCAGCTCTGGCTGTTCAGGGGACCTATTTGCAGCCTTTGAGTATCTGAAGGGAGCCTACAGGAGAGATGGAGAAGGACTATTGACAGGAGCAGTGACAGGGCAAGAGGAAATGTCTTCGCACTGAGAGAAAAGAGGTTTAAACTGAATATAAAGAAAAAAATTCTTCCCTCTGAGGGTGGTAAGGCACAGGTTGCCCACTGAAGCTGTGGCTGGCCCATTCCTGGGAGTATTTAAGAGCAGGCTGGATGGGGCTTGGAGCAACCTGAGACAGTGGAAGGTGTCCCTGCCCATAACAGGGTGTTAAGGTCCCTTCAAACCCAAGCCTTTCTTTGATTCTACGAATTCTAAGTGAACAGGCACACTAACTAGATGGCACATAAGTTTTAATCACCCAAATTTAGTGAATTTAATGAAATCTGGTGTGGAAACCTGTTCCATGAGTGTCTCCAGTTCCTCCTGGATTGCTCACCAAGTGCAGTCACTAATGAGTTTATCTTCCTGTGTGTAGCTCACCCCTATGAAAGCGGCTGTGCACCTTCTGGATCTGGGAAAGCTGGAAAGCAAGACAACAGCATCTGCACAGCCATGTACCTCAGCAAAAATCCCCAGTCTTACCCCTTGTCCCCAAAGCCATCTCAGTTCCTGCTCTTATGGTCTGATTAGTGCTCACCGTGACAAAACCAACCAGGATGTTCTTTTGAGGCTTTTTAAGGGTGGGTGTAGGGGTGTCGGATGTAATGGCCCTTCCTATTGCAGTTTCTGTGCCTATGTTTCTCTCTCACTCCTGCCCTGTACATGCATTGTTCCCTCTTACCTGCTTGTATGAGTCTGGTTGGATGGCTCAAGTACTGGTAGCAGGGTCATATTATTAATGAGAAGAAAGAAAACAAAGGACAGGAGTGACAAAGGGAGACAGATGGAGACTCAGAAAACAGTTTATAAAAACTAGTAATTTTTTTTTTTTTCCCAGAAATGTAGGTCCAGGATCTAACATCAATTTTCTTTTATATTGCATTTATTATTTTTTTCTGGAAGTACCTGGAAATAAAATCACATATATACACATGTTTCCTAAAATAAGGTTTGAATTGTTGTTTTTAAAGAATGTTTTATAACTTCCAACACTAGCCAAGCAAGAGCCGTGCTTCCCTCCATGACTCATGGTTAATAGCATACTTCCTTTAGACACCTTTATTTATCCTACAATAACATGAAAAATATGCCTGAACTGGCTTTATTTTTAGCCAGTTTTATGTTGGCATTCCTTTAACAGCACATAGAGGGAGGGGTGCAGGGGGAGTCAATAAAGAAGAATGTGAAAATGTGTCCTTCTATAAAAACCAAGCCCCAACTAGCAGTTGGACTTTGGCATATGTGTGGCCTATTAGTGCCTTCTGTCGTAATAAGCCTTCTGGCAGAGCAATAACATCAAGGTGTTGTTTATACACTACAAAATGTTAAAATGGCATTGTAAAGATTAGCTGGAAGGCGAGGATTGTTTCAAGGGCTCAGTTGTTTTGTTTTCCTTTTCTTGAGAGCAAGAAGCACCCCCCCTCAAAAATTATCTTTTTCAATAGTTTCAGTTACTCTTTAATGGGAAAAATGTTACGTGCAGAGAGGCAGTATGGCCCGTGGCTTAAAGGGACTAAGAAAAAGACTTTGTTAGAATCCTCAGCTCTGCCAAAATTATACTTTGTCTCCCAGGTTCACATCCCCTCAATGTGCCTCTTACCTCAACCAACATCTGATGCAGCTGAGGGATCAGGCACTGAGAGCCCCATGAGAATTATTACATCCCTGCACCACAAAACAGTCAAAGGCAAGGAAAGTATCTGAATTTTAGGTTTTCCACTCTGATCTGTTTTTACCTGAGGTTCAGAAACATAAGGCCATCAAGTAGTGTCATCAGAATCATCAGTTTAAATTCTTAAGCAGAATGAGTTCAGTGGTTTTGAGTAGCTCAGTCCCTTTCGTGCTTGAGTTTTCCAGGAGGGATTCCTTACAACCAATTCAAGAGGGATTCCTAACAGCCAGTTACCATAAAGAGAATTACCAAGAGAGCTTTCCTGTGCTAACAGACATCCCCATGATTGCAGGGACAGGAAAATCATTACACAGTAATATGGAAGAGATATTTACCCTGGGATCAGCCCAGCTGTCCACTGAGCAAGTGATTCTACAACACCACGTGAGATAATTTAGGGGGCTGAGAACACCAATGCAGAGCTCACAGATATGGTGCAGAAACAATCTCCCTCTTAATGTGACACCTGGAGGACAACCAGGATATAGACACAAAATAATATGAAGTTATGCCTCTATGAATTAAGGTTCATGTTTCTAGACCAGCATTTCAAATGTAGTTGCCTCTGTCATCAAAAAGATTTCCTGAGATGAAGAGATTGAGCCCATTTCAAACCCGACTTTAAAGGCTTTAAATTGACAGGTTGGAGGGGCTGAGGTACATCTTCCAGAAGGCTTTCTCAAAATCTTCTGTGGAAGAAATAGAGTTGAAAATCATAATTTTCAATTTCTAAACATTGAGTACCATTTTCCCAACTCTCCTCAATATTTTGACTCCTCTGTAAAAAAAAATCCTGTTTCCCAGCTGGCTTCTGAAGAGTACCAGGGAATAGGAATGCATTTAAAATCTTGATGTTAAAATTAAAACCTTTCCTGAAGAAGAAATCAGGGGGATAATGAGAGATAACTTTATATAAGCTCATGGGAACACAACTCTCCCTCCCAACTTTTATTTATTCATATCAATTGTCAGTATTACATTATTTTGGGTAGAACATGCCAGATGATTTTTAGCACTGATTGCAAACTCTGTAGGCTTCCCCTGTCTTTAAAAGTCCCTAAACAGCAGCCTGCTGAGACCTGGGAAGATGTGCCAGTCAAGAAAACACTCAGCACTCGTTCAGTTTCTTATATTCTTTCCCAACACATCTGTTACTGGTTGCTGTCAGATGCAGGACACTGGGCTAAACCGAGGGTTTTTTCTGCCCCACAGATTATGTCATTGTGTAACAAATATTCCCATGAAAAAAAGTGCATATTTTGATTCCTACCACGTTCTGATGATGAGGTTCGGAATTTGGGTGGATCCAGGGGAAAGACACAGGTTGAAAGAAGTCTAAAGGGGTTATGCTGTTGGGTCCAATTATTTATATACCAGTTTGGCAGCTATTTTTCTAATCAGTTTGTAACAGACCTGAGCAAGGAAGGCCCACAGACTCCTGGAGTTCATTGTCCTAACTTTCTTCATCTCCAAGCTATATCCCCTTTCCTACAACTTAGGATGAACCTGACTCTCTTATATTTATTAAACATGCGAAATAACTTATTCTTACTTTATTTTTATTTTTTCCCCTACCTTTTAAAGGTTTTATAATTATTTCCCACAATTTCCTTTCTGTACAAGCATCCCCATCTGCATGGTTGTTGCACAATCTTAAGGATTCTTACAATTAAAACTATCCCATGATTCTATGATCAATCTTTGATGAGAGCTCTTGTTTTTTATCTGAGGATACTCCTATATCACTCTTCTTTATTTTCTCCAGTTTTACCCTTCAGCCAAAAATCTAAGGTCCCAAACTGGTGACAGTACCATGGCTGAAGGTTTATGGCTGTTTGAAAGTGGCAGGTGAAGAAACCACTCTTTGTGTGATGCTTTCTTCTCTCAGGTAGGTCTGAATGTGTCACTAATTTCCTATGGAATCTTTCCTTCAGCAAAATCAACCCATAATAATATTTAAGATCCCAAATTAAAAAAAAAAAAAAAAACACCAAAACAAAACAAACAAAACAAACAAACAAAAAACCCACAAAAAACCCAAAACAAACAAAAAACCCCAATGAACATACAAAAAAAAACTAGATCAAAGGAATAGATCCTAAAACAAAGCACAAAAGAAATTATCAGACATCATTTGCTTTATTATCACCATCATAACAAGGCAACAGATTTCACTTCACACTTCCTTTTTGCAAAAGGTGAATTATGTTCTGTGGTTTGCATGTAGTCCAACCAGCAAGCACCAAGAGAGATGGCAGCATTTTAATTAAAATTGATAAAGCCTCTCTGAAAATTAGTCTAGGGAAAACACATCTTGTAGAATACAGAGCTGCCAAGTTTTGGCTGGAGGCTGAAGCAGGGTTTGCAGGAACTGGAAAGAACCTGTACTGGGCCACTGGGAGACCAGGAACAAAATCACACTGGTACAATCACTTCTGCTGAATTAAAAAGTGCTCAAGGAAAGACAACAACTTTAATTACCAAAATGCCATCATGTGCAAACAAAAAGGAATGGAAGAGATGGTTTCCCCTGTCACCTCCAGAAGGTTCAAAAATCCCCAGCTCATTTTATATACAGTAGATGATGGAAGATACCTTGGCTTCCTGTGCCTTCTCACTTCTGAATTCTGAACAGTATGTTCTCTAGAGCAGGAAGTATTCCCTAATAATGATTTTTCCCCTAATTCTCAAAATTCCCCATGTAGTATTAATGTGGCCTAAACCCTAACCTGTGTTTACCTACTTAATGTTCTAACAACAACCCATGAGGTTTGAGCCTAGAAGGAGAGTAATGAGGTGGAGACGTGTACCTGCTACTGCAAGATGAGTTTGGCCTAGGGCTGTAATACAAAAGTTATCATGCCAAGGATTAATTCACTCAACCCTGCACATGTCACCACAGCCTGGAGTTTTTTTCCACCCTTGTGACTGTCCTGTCTCTTCTCACCTCCAATATCAGTTGTTCTGATATTTCTCTGTCCTAAACAACCCCTAAACTTAGATCAGACCAGTGGGAAATGACACTCTTGTTATCTCATGGACGTGGAAACCCAAACAGCAGGAAGGGATCTATAACTCTACATGTAGTCCCACCTGCTGCTGTTCATCAAAGCTGGTTGTGGTATGCACCAGGAGATGTGTAGGGGCTGGGGAGAGAAGCAAGGGGAGAACTGTTTTGCCATCCCTGCTGCATCTCACTTATGTCAGACATCGCTTTGGCAGAAGCTCACCATCATTGTTCAGGAGCATAAAGCAAGAGCTGTGTGCAGGAGGCAGAAGATTGGCAGGCCAGAAACATCAGCTGTGCCATAAAATTATGTTAATATGCTAAAATGGAGTTTTCTTGGAAAACACCACTTTGAGTTATGGAGGAATGGGTTTCTTGAGCTCTTAGGTTTTTTTTGTGTGTGTGTCTCTTTCTCCTGCCCACCTTCATCCTCACCTGGCTCCTCCAGCCTGCTGCCACAGGCACCTGGGGCCAAGTGCAGAAGATGGGTTTTGTGTTAGCAGCAGCCACCAGTTGGCAGGAATAAACTACCTACCCCATTAAAAGCCTGTCACCTCTGCTGTCAGATTTACAGGAACTTTAAATCCCAGTAAAATGAAACACTAGAAGCGGCCCATTATCACTTATTGTGTCCTGCATTATTCTGTCTGTGCTGCAGTGAAGTTCAGTGGGGGAAGAATAAAAAAAAAAAATTTAAAAAAATATATATATCACACTTTCCCCCTTGCCAGAAGCAACATGTGCATCTGGAGAAATTTTATCAGTGAGCAAAATACTGGATACAAAACCATATTCTGAGGAAATTGCATTTTATCTTGTGTTTCCCATTCTGCATGAGCAATTATTTGTGTGCGTATATTATTTCTTTAGCCTGCATGTGCCCATGTCCTTGACTGTCAGTGACTTCAGAGCAGTGTTAGTTTTGTGCAGAATTTAGCTGTTGACACAGACTCCACATGAATAAATAAATAAATAAATAAATATATATAAATAAAAACACATTCACCCATAAAAAGTACACCACCACCAAGCAAAAAGCCCCTTTTGTCATTGCATATGCAGTAGCTCTGCAGAGAATAGGCTGTTCTTTGTTTCCATCCAAAGAGACATTATTTTATTTGACACCCATGGAGCTGCACAAATGAGAGTCAGCAGGCATCAAGCCGTCCTCTTGGAAAAAGAGTTGGCATCTCCCTCCCTGGCACATCTGGCGAGTTTGAATGGCATTCACTGGCACGGCTTTGCAAAATTAATTACATTCCAAAGCCTTGTCACAAACAATAAACCCTTGTGCCAAAAGCTGATCTTTTGTTTTCTGCCAGATGTAATGCATCTGCTTCTCTTTATCAGGTTTAATCCTATTTGGCTTTTGCAGTGCAGTAAACAATGCTGTGGAAGTTGGAAATGAAAAGTGGAAGAATGTGGAAAGGCACTGAGCAGGAGAAGAGACAGAGATGCCACGTGGTTAAAACACTTGATGTGGAACAGCTGGATAATGTGTTGTCATGAGGCACAGCCATGGTGACAAAGGCCCTTCCTCCTTAGTGAGAGTGCATCAAGCAGCAGTGTGAGGATGAATCCTCAGTGAGCTGTCAGAAATCCCACTCAGTGGGCTTGGTGCTCAGCGTCTTATTTTGCATGTCTAATTTTTTCTCAATGATTTCACCATATCATCTGGTGCACGAAGATCTTTCTTAATGTTGTGTCTCAAACTCAAGGAAAGCACAATTAAAAAAAGAATTTAAGCACAATTAAAAAAAAAAAAAATCTTTATTTCTCCCGACATCAGAGTTTAATTATTTGTAAATCCTAACGGAGAACTGAACAGGTTCAAAACAAAATTGACTCCACCTGCTGCTACCACCAGGCATGGTCTTGAAAAGATCTGTGATTCCATAAGGCCTTGGTTTTGTTATTCCTTCCCTCTCAGCCAGCCTCATGTACCTCATTACATAGAAATACCCATGTCCTTCTGCTGCTGTGCTAAATATATTTTCAGTGGTGCATGTAGCTGCAAGCCTGTGACCCCCTTCAGTCCTTACACTCCATCTCCTGCTGTCTTTAATTTTGCTGTGGTACAAGAGGGATCCGAATGGTACAGCTCAGTTTCTCTTAAATTCCTCAAATTAAACAAGCAGTGGTATGGTTGCCACTACTGGGAACTCAAACCTTGTCTGGGCTGCGACAGAGGATCAGAAAGAAGCAGCCTGAAGTGCCCTCTTGGTGGGGTTTGTGCTCTCTAGGGATGCCTTTGCACATGGACTTTTCCTTTCTAAATACATTTTCCAAGAGGAATAATTTCTAACTAGTTCAAGGTTAGTAGCTTCTGATAGGTGTGGATTGGAAAAAAAGCAAAACAATTTCAGTCACAGATGAGCTGGAACTGAAGTAAAATTTACTGGTTCAATGGCCTTCCCTCCAGGTGTATTGAAATCAGTTGTATTGAAATCAAACCTGTATGACTGAAAAAAAAGCAGGAAGGAGAATGAATGAGGAAGCAGGAGACTGGATCTCAATTTGACTACCTGATTTGTAATGTTTCCTTTATTTCAGTTCAAGGGCACTAATAGCTTCAACTGCCTGATGTATTTAGAACTCTTTCCTGTCTGGCTCAAAACTTTCTGTAGAACTTTAAAGTATGGACATCAGTTTGGACTCAAAACTGCTATTCATCACCACAACTTAATTTAAGTTTTAACAATATGGGTCATTTAGGCATGAGACCTCATTCCATGAGCTCTCCTTCTCTTCCTGTGCGTGAGTTTCAGGCCTCACTCACACCTTGGGTGTCAGCAACAGTTATTGTTGGTGAAACAACCGATATCTCACACTAGGGACCATCAAAGGGAAGAAAATAAGGATGAGTTAAACATCCCTGGGAGCATCGATTGGACAGGAAATGTTTGCTTGTCCAAAGGAAACTGTCAAGTCAACAGATAACAGAAATTTGAAAGCCAGGTTCCAAGAACAAGTTAGCAAGAAGACTCCCCTGGAACATTGGAACCTGTTGCCCAGGGAAGTGGTGGAGTCATCATCCCTGAAAATGTTCACAAAACAAGTCGGTGTTGCTACTGGGGATTGGGTGTAGTGGTCAACATGGTGTTTCCAGGATATCAGATGCACCTTAAGATTTTAATGATCTTTCCACCTTAAAGATTCCACAATTCTAAGTCCCCAAAAGTTGCAAAGAACAGTTTGTTTTTTGTTTTTTTGTTGTTTTTTTTTTTTTTTGTTCTAAAGATTTTTAAAAGGACATGAAAGGGACTTTAACTTTTCAAAGGTTAATCTTGAAAGATAGCTGAAAGTTTGTCAATGTTTATTGGAAGCTAACTTCTTTGCTCATTGTATATCATTCAGTGCCACCTGAATTCCCTTGAGAAGTTGTTTGGTTTGGAATTAGAGAGTTGGTGGTCATCATGGCTCTTCCTAAGACTCCCAAGGTCTGATCTGTGCTATCATCTCTGTGGCAGAGTCAGCCAGGACAGGTCATTTCCTTACCATTTTCATGTTACAGAGTTCCCTGTCTGAAACACATGAATTGTATTAATGGCCTCATCAGTAAATTGCTCTGAGATCTACAGCTGAAAATGTCTCATGTGACAGTGGCACAGTATGTAAACCTTGCTGGTAGAGCTGTCATGGTCATGACCTTTGAGGGTTACCCATCCATGGGTGTGTGAAGATTTTGCAGCAGATACACAAGTCTCAGAGCCCAGATGTCTCAGAATTCCTCTATTACAAATTACTACAAAAAATTACTACAAAATTACTATCAATGAAACCACATATCTGTGTATATTTTCTGAACACTTACACGGATGGTGACTCCAAAGCTTCCCTGGGCATCCTGTGCCAATGCTGCACAACCTCTTCTGTGAAACAATTTTCCCTGATATCTAATCCAAACCTCCTCTGGTGCAACTTGAGACTATTTTATCTCATTCTGCCAGTTTTTACCTTACAGAAGAGGCTGGTCTCCACCTCCATACAACCTCCCTTCTGGTAATTGTAGAAAGCAAGAAGGGCCCTCCTTCAATGTATAGGACATATAATATATTGCAAGCTATTACAGAATTCCAATCAATGAAGTAAATATATGCTTATGAACCCTTATCCATGTCAGTGCTAAAAATATGTGAAATATAAAAAATATGTGAAGTGTTGCAACAACTTGAACCGCACCATCCCTTGAATTTGGGCTTAACAGTAGAAACTTCTCACTTCAAAAGTTGCCTGCTTCGTGGGGTCTGGAGTCAGCCAGGTGTCCCCACTGAGGGTCCAGTCTGTCTGGGACATCTTATAGAGGGAAGGTCTTGCAGAGAAGTTCATTTTGTGTAGGCATTAAGTTACTTTTCATACCTTTTTTGGGTTAGACACACGTGAAGATGAAGTTATGTCGAGGGATGTGTGTGTTGAATATTAAGAAAAAAATTTTTCGCACAGAGATTGGTTGGGCACTAAACCAGGATCCCCAGGGAAGGGTTCACAGCACCAAGCCTAACAGCGTTCAAAGAGTTTTGGACACTGGTCTCAGGGTCATGGTGTAGGATTCTTGCTGTTGTCCCATTCTTCGATGAATCCTTGTGGGACCTTTTCAACTCAGAAAGGGACTATTCCACTCTATTCTATACTATTCTATTCTATTCTATTCTATTCTATTCTATTCTATTCTATTCTCTTATCACCAAAACTGACAAACTTTATGGTTATATCCATAATAATAACAATAAAAAGTACAACTCCAAAGTGAATCCCCCGCAATCTTAATTTCTACTAACTGTGTTATTAAGCAGACATATGAGGAAGATTCAGCCTACCTGATTTGTGTTCTTATCTGTGTGTAGTTGCCATAATCAGTTTTCATGTGTGCAGTCACTCACAGCAGGTCATCCTAGAACTTTAGGTCATATCAGAACAACAGACACACCTCTGTTTCCAGAGGGGGAAAGTGAAACCTCTTCTGTATTGTTGGAGACGTTGTAACCCCCAGTTCTTCAGATTTCTACTTTTCTTTACAGTCTGTTCCAATTAAACTTTTTAAAATAATTGCATCTGTACCTAAACTGTGATGTTTTCCTCTACATTAAGTATTCTCTGACACTGTCTGGGATCAGATAATTAAGAAAGTCTACACAAGACAGTTACAAGTCAATACTATAGTCTGTCAGTGACTTTATTCTCCCTGCCATTCCTTTCCTAGGCTCAGTTTACTGTCTATTCATCTGTATTTATCTATCTGCATATCTAGAAGACATTCTCCTGGACAGCCTGTTGCAATTATTAGCTTTTCAAGGTAGTGCATAACAAAATAACCTTAGTCTTTCTTCCAGTTTTGTTACCTTTCAGTTATATCAAGATATCGTCCTTTTGCATCAGAAAAGGTTCTGAATCATTCTAGATAAATATATCCAAATTCCTCCCTTTCCTTCATTTAGGATTTTCTTCAAAATCCATTGAAGAGTGCAAGAAGTCTACTAAATCTCACTGAAGCCAGTAGATGCTCTGTAAACTGCATTTTGCAGTGACCTGTACAGTTCAATGTATCAGTACTTGATTTCCCTGTTGTCACTTCCAGACCTCTGTATCTCGCCCAGCGCTGTTAGCTACACAATTTTCTTGCAATAACTGAATGCCTCTAGGAGTTGCATGGCACGGCACTTACAAGGTTTAAATATTTCTTCTTCCACTGCAGAAAAGTTAATTGCACCGGGGCTGTGCTTTGCCAGCCCCAATTAACACAGAAGCTGAAACTGCAGCTTAACATTCTGGTCATGTGCATGGGTATGATGTGTGACACCTCAAGTACACCTCCCACATCCTTTGTTCCTTCCTGAGGCTTTGTAGGGGTTCTTGTCACAACTTTCAAACAGCAGAGTTCTGTTTATTTGGTATGAAGCAAAAGCATTGGATGTAGAGGGGATTTTTAGAGTTTTCATAGATGTTTGCAGTTGAAGAATCTCCATCCAGTTCAATTATGCTTGAGTAGCACAATAGCCCAATCCAAATTCCCAACTCCCATGATCATGCAGGCATCCATTGCTCTGCCTTGCTGAAAACAAGCCAAGATTTTTACATTTGCATCTATATAATTAAGAGGAGATTTCAGAAAATCTTACACTTACCTATTATTTCAGGAAAGTTGCTAAACCAGAGCTTAAAGTAAGTGACAGAAAGGAGAATGGAAGAGTGTGTGGATCTCTTAAGCTTGGCAAGTAAAGTGGAACTATTGGGTACTCAGCTCTGAAACAAAGAATTCCTTGAATCAAAGAGCATGAAAAAACCCAACATCGTCATAGTTGACTTGAGCAGCCACCAGAATCCCCATGCTGGTGGCATGGCCAGGCTAGGAGAAGAAATGGACAATGCAATAGGATACCTGTGATTCTGTCTTTGCTCTTTTACCAGGACATGTGTTCTGCTTTTTCTGAGTTGAAACCATTTGAGCAATTTTGTACTCAGAGAACAAAGTTTATTTCAGTCAACACTTTGTCTTCAAAACACATTGGAGAAACTCCAACAATGTCTGCTGTACACTAGGTGCAGGGAGCAGTAATGTAAAGGAAACCAGGTTTATATTTACAAGGAAGGCTTAGGTTTCATCATTGTAATAACTGATTTTAAGCCACCCTTAAGCTGGTTTTTTTCCATCTGCAGTAACAGAAGTTCACTGAATTAACCTAGCTCAACATTTTATCGAGGTAGGATGCTAGGCAGCTACTTACAGGAACTGTACTCTCCTACACTCCATGCTGGTATATTAGCCCTTATGCCTTGATCCTTCTGTTTTTTCACTTCTTCTGGAAAATACAAAAACGTGCCTGGGTTTTTAAAAAGAATCTACATTATTGCTCAAAAATAGACTTGTGTGTATATGTTCTTACTACTCTTATTACTGCTACTTATACACTAACTGTACCTAACAATCACAACAGCTATAGCCCCAGCCCCAAACACAAATACTAGCATTATCACACTACTTGCCTTTGTGGGAGTTTCACAGATTTTAAACCTTTCAACTTTTTCTTATTGTTTAACTCATATATTCCAGAGTCCAATATTCTTAAATACTTGTCACAGTCATCCTCTGTTATACTGGTTTAACTCCTAAAGTGTCTAAAGCTTCTTTAACTCCTTCTGTTCTTTTTTTTTTTAATGTATATAATTTTCTTTGTATTCATCACACAAAATTGCTACCAGCTGTACCTCATCTCATCAGTACACTAAAAAAGTTTCTTATTTCTAATGATGTACCCTGCTTCTTGGAGAAAATTAAGATGGTGTGAAAAAGAAGGAAATTTGACTACAAAGTCTTTGCTTAACCCATGAGACCATTCTTTGGCAAAAAATGTGTAAAGTGAATTACCTCTGTGAAATAAAAACACAACTCAGAATGACTGCAGTTAAGCAATTAGGAAAATGAAGGACACTTAAAGGACAACTCAACACCCAACTGTTGGTACAATTCAATGGAATCAAGTTTCTAACTCTCACTAAATCTTATGAACCTATTCCCCAAAACTGCCATGTAAACAGCAGCATGTTGGGTTAGCCTGGCCACACAGGCAAATTCAGGATAATGCCAAATGGGCAGTGGAAGAGTTTCAGTGGCATAAACCTGAGGCAAAATATAGAACCAGGTCTTCTGAGCTCATGGCAAGATGCAGTATCAATGTTTCCACTGAAGAAGTCATAGCATCTCCATTCACGTCTAAAAAAGTTTGAGAAAAAAAAAATCTGTAGAAATAAAGTGATTCTATGAACAGAGGAGGAATATGGGCTGTTGAGGGCTCCTTCATAACTAACAACTACTGGACAGAGCCAAAATCTGAAATGACCAGACCGACCAGTGTCCAGTGACAGACCGTATAATTACTGAGTTACAGAGCATAAAAACAACTGACTGCTTCCAATTATGATGTGAAAGGGCAACTTCACAGTTGTGCCACTTCATAGTTCTGGGGAAAGGCAAAGGAAAATGTGTTAAAGGCCTAATGAGGTGTGTGGGTGGAAGTTACTGCCACAGTTTACAGCGGCTTGAGTTGTTAGTTCCTACCATGTGTCACTATCCAAGAGAAAGAGGGAACGTGAGGGAGGCAGGGATGGGAGCAGAGTGTGGGAAGGCATTTTCTCACTGGGATTACTACAAGTAAAGATTTCCTTTCTCTTACTTCTTCCTGAACAGATCATTATATCAACAGACATTATATTTTTAAAGAGCCATTTAAAGATTCCCAGACAGATTCAGTAACTGATTGAGCATTTTTGCAATCCATGAGATACATTTGCTTATTTTAGACAGTCTGGGGATTTGTTCCCTCAAATTCCTTAAAAACCACAACAGGGAAGAAAGAGATAGGGACCGTAGTACATCTGCAAGACCAGACAGCACAGAGGGACCACTGTCTATAATATTGGGTGAAACTATAACCCCAGTGAGAGCCTCTCAGGATACACCCAGCCCACAAAAACTTCTTCTCTTGAAAGACCCACTGCATCCTCCACTTATTCATAGAACACACCATCTTGTCACTTACAGCTGGCACAGACAACTGAGATGGTAGAGAGTCAACCACAGTAACTAAGTCATTTGACAGTCCTTAATTTAAAAGATAAATGACTTCTGAGCAGATTAATTGAGTTTTCCAAGGGGTATTTGCAGCCTGTCCTTTTGGCAATGGTGTTCTTCAGCACTGCCTTTCTACCTATCGTTAAGGGGTGAAGAGATCAGCAGACTTGCTTTGTGCAAAGAGGCTGCATAATCTGTAGAGAAATACCTACAAATAGCTGTTTGGTAGTTTGTGATGACACCACAATATCAGCTCCTTGATACTCCATTCAGGATGTTCATCCCCACATTGTGCTTCCAGGTCTGACAAACTGGAGAGGCTCTAAATCCTGAATTATTAAGGAGTATCTGGCATTAAAGGAAACAGCAGAAAGAAAAGGCCACAAAGAGACAGTGTTGTTATTTTCATACTTTTCCAAAAACTAGGAGTCCTGAAAGACCCTGAAAACCCATAACTTTACGTTGGATGAGAAGAGGGTGTCTTGCTTTCATTGTTGGGCAAGGCTATTGCAGAATTTTAACCTCTACTTAATACTTTGAGTTGCTTCTAATTTAGACTCAAAATTTTCAAGTATCTACAAGATGAGCCAAGAAAATAAGTAGCCAGCCTGCAAAGAACTTAGATGATATTTAAATAAAACAACAATTCAAATATTCCTCTCACAGCTGGCTTACATCTTCTACAGCTGATCAACTCCTTGTCCTATCAATAATTACAAGCCCTCCTGACCACAGGGGAATCATTCAGAGGGTTTTTTAAAGGAAATTCAGGTGTTAGACCTTCTGTTCCCCTATATCACCAAACAATAGGATCCAGAAGCATTTTCAAATCAGTGTGCTCTCTATGCCCACTGTAGATGAGAACAGCAGTATTTTCACTCCAGCTCCCCCAACAGACCCAGACATGCTTCCACCACTTTACACCCAAGTTTCTCAAGCCCTCAGTTACAGTGGGCAAACTCTGGATCTCCTGCTCCTCACAACAAAGAGGAAGTCACAAAACTCCCTAGGTCCCGGGTGACTTAAAAAGGTCTCATCCAGGGAGTCTCCAGTGGCCAGCACCTGCTTCAAGAATGCTCATTTCATTTTATTATGGGAATATCAAAACTGCAAAGCATTAAAAATTACAAAATATGAAAAGCATGTTTAATCAATCAGCTCTAAATCCTTCCCTTAAGCTGTGGCAAGAATCATTGTATAATGAAATGGTTGAGGGGTCCACCAAAGATGCTCAGGCAGGATCTGCCAAAGCCTCTGCTGTGCCTCCCCATCAGTCAGCTGCACTTTCATTTTCCTTGAACGTAAAAACCACCCATTTTCCTAATTAGTACACAAGGTATGTATTTTTTTCCTTTTCCAGAGTGTCACTGCTAAATTCCTGATTCCCAATACACAAACAGGATTATTTTTGACCTTGAGAAATGAGATTTTTCAGTCAAAAGCAAGCATGTTAGCACAAGTCTTTCCTGCTTGTATACACCATGCTTTCCTGCTTGTACACACCTTTTAGTACACACCATGCCATGGCACATCATTTTGCACACTACTGCTATCAGTGTGCCATGTCATGATACCATGAGCAGCACTGGAGCTGCTGTTTATCCACCAAGACATTATGTCAAAGAAAACAAACAAACAAACAAACAAAAAAAGGCAAGTAAAAAAAATTAAAGTGAAAAAGTAAATTACAGTGAATTTAAAAAGTTCTTTCTCTAGGTTAGTGCTTTCCTCATGGAAAACTCTTTTTCATGGAGACAGGGTGAAATATTTTTATTCTTATTTGATAAAATAACTATGTTTGACAGAAAGCTGTCAGGAAAAAAGTGATCTGAGTTTCTCTCAGCATAAAAACTATGTCTCAGCTGAAAGGGGGCATTGGTTCTGGGTGTGGAGCAGGAACTCTGGAATCTCTGGGAGCTTGGGAGTGAAGAGAGAAGAGGAAGAACAAGGATTCATCTACAGTTTCTAATAATAATCCAGAGAAGCAAATGAGCTCAGGGAAATGTTTTGTCCACAGGGTAAACCTTTCAGATATAGATGAAAATGGCTTGTTTGTAGACCCTGATGAAAAGTAGTCTGAGACATTTGTTTCTCTTGGCTGTAGTGGCAGGGGTTAGCTACACACTTCTGCTTGTTATGGCATCCAAGAGTCTGGGAAATGTTACTTCTTCTCCTGAGGAGAGGGTGCTTTGGAAACAGTGGTAAATCTCAGTTTCAATTAAAGCAACCATGCAAGATGTTTTTTTCTTTTTCTTTTTCTTTTTCTTTTTCTTTTTCTTTTTCTTTTTCTTTTTCTTTTTCTTTTTCTTTTTCTTTTTCTTTTTCTTTTTCTTTTTCTTTTCCTTTTCCTTTTCCTTTTTCTTTTTCTTTTTCTTTTTCTTCTTTTTCCTTTTCTTTTTTTTTCCCTTTTTCTCCTCTTTCTATTGTTCCTTTTATCTTTCTTTTTCTGGTTTGACTGGCCTCCTCAAAGTGGAGGCATTGTAACATGGCATTATGGTTCCTCACTCTGCAGCTGGAGATTTCTGCCATGCCACACATTTGGGTAAATGATGTTTAAACTGCCTCCACATACTTTCTGAGTTGAGACAGGGGCTTTTCAGTTGTCTGAAAGTCCTGGAGAAGCACATACTCTATTTTGAAAAGTTTTGTATGCAGGCAAGGGTTTTGAGGCAAAGCACTGAAAAGGCAAAATCCATTGCAGCTGCAAAGGAATTATTTTGTCAAGGGACTCAAATCACACAGAGATGATGTATAAGTCAATCTTTCCTCAGTCTATTTTCTTTTTAAGTGTTGTAATCCCAGAAGTGGGTTAGTGCAGGGATTGGAGGTGGCTCTGCTGTCATGTAAACTCTTTTATTGGATAAAGGAAACTTTTCATAAGGTGTCTTCAAGAGAAATTCTTCAGACCCTTTGAACTACACCAAGCCACTGTGTTTTATTTTCCACAGGGAAAGAAAGTAGCTGCATGTAGGACTATGTCTGGAGTGACTTTTGCTTCCACAGGAAGCTCTCCTGAATGTTTGAATGTTTGAAAGGGCTTGTATGTGGCAATTCTCCACACCAGTACTCCACAGAAGAATAAAAATACTTTCCTGAAATCAAAAATCCAGGAGAAAGATGACCAGCCATTTTTTCCTGTTTTGTATTCTCTTAGGAAAAACACCTGAAATCTCACTCTAACCACCCAGGAATGTACCACAATTTGCAAATGCTAGCACTATTTTTCTTTGAATAGCTACTATAGTAATCGTTGACATTTCCACATGACTGAAACAGTCACCACAGCTTTCATGGCCTAATAAAATGGCATCACAGTGAAATGGAATTTATGCCATAGTTATGGATATGGAGCACAGGCTGTTCCTTGACCATGAGCCAGAACAGGAACTGTGGCTTGAAATTTAAATCAAGTCCTGAGTGTCAAGTTAGGGAAAGTATTGCATATTTAAGTCTGTTTATCTTCCTCTTGCAGATTAAAATTGTATGGGTGCCTTAGAGACAGGCTATTATCTTATCTGCTTTAAGCCAGGGAAAATAATTTTGTCTAAAATGTACATGTAAAGACTCTGCTCTAATATTAATTCTTTTAAATTCAGAGATATGGCACATTCTTTCTAAAAATTAAAGGCATTTTCTTCATGAGGCATCCACACATCTCTTGTCTTCAACACATGATTTGCACTAAGAATCAGATATCTTGGCCCCAGTGTGCCAGGGAAATCTCTGCCAGTCTTGCCAGAATAACTAAAATTAACTTTGCCACTTTCTTCAAATTTATATATCTATGATGAAGCAAAAGATTCCTGAGTGTTTTTTAAGAAAAATTTTTATAACATAGACTAAAGCGTATTTATGCTTATTTCCTGTTTGTCTTTGGCACAAGGACTTGAATAACTATTTCTTGATATGTATAAAGCACTGGGCAATCTCAGCCACAGATTATGGGCTTTTCAGCTTATTCCCTTTGCTATATCTAAACTGGCTTCTTATCAGTCCTATGTGCACAGGGGAAGTGGTAGATTTAGTTCATAATGCATATTTAGACACGAGGGATTGCAATGTCACCTTTTCCTTATATGCAACGTCTCCTAATGACTGTCAGGAAGCCGTGCTCTAAAAAAATGTGTGTACCTGGGCTTATTACTACTTAGAAATGAAGCAGTGACTAGTTAATGTTTAATTATTTTGGTGAGCTGAGGTTTAATTTCATATGTGACATAAAACTGAGACCTGGAAAAGCCTCGCTGGGCTACTCAGCCCCCTTTTATTACAAGAGGGAAAAGAAAGGAACCTAAACAAACTACATGAAGTTTCCACGGGAAGCAAAGAACAATCCAGAAGGCAGCAAGCCAGACAGAAAACACTCAAAACATTAGAAACAAAACAAAGATAAAACAAAAGGCAGAAATTCCTTTAAAGACAAGTGCACCAATTAATGTCTGAGCAGTTCTGCTTTCTCCTGAGGCACACCAGCAACTTGATTGAAAAGAATGGCAAACACAAACCTCCACACTGTAGGTGGTCTTAGGCAAAATTTACTGAAGTACTGCTTATGTCAAATAATATGGAAAACAGACCCAAAGCCCCGCATTTATTTTTAATAATAAGCTTAGAAATGAAGACATAGGGAAAACAAAGGAGGATGGTCTTGAATGTATTAGGTTTAGACTTGGGAAAATGATCCTGTTCCCATCTCTGTGAAACAGTCTTGGTTTCTTTGAGCTTGTGGGTGAAGTACTAACCCTCACTGTGCCTCAGTTTTCCATTTTGTAAGCAGATAATATTTGTTTTGACATCTCTTTTAAAAATAAAGTTTTTTGAAAATATGATCTCTGAGATATTTGGAGTGATAAATGTGTTTTTATGTGGCAGCTGTAAAGTGCCATGGACACTGTGGAATTTGACCATCATTACTGCACGTATGCACTACAAAAATAAAAACAAAATGTATGTTCAAATTTCTTATGTCCAAACCTCCACTATCAATATAGACCATTTTGTTCCCCAAGGCAATGCATCACTTTTACAATTATCAAGACATTGCATATGAGCTATCACCTGCAGGAGAAAATAGGGCCTCTGCAGAGTATTAGTGCTAGCAATTTTTTTTTTTTTTTTAGATTTCAACTGAGATCAGGAGTACTATCAGCAATTCTGCAAAAGCTTCAGCAAATCTGAAAAAGAACTGTTAGAAAAAAAAGTTTAAACTTCTGAAGCCGATGAATTCGAAATTATGTCATCACACACTTGCTCTAAATATACTTTGTTTCCCACAGCTCTTCAACAATTAGCATTATGTAAGGTGTCTGCATGTTTGCATAGATGATAATCCCTGACATTTCCTAATGGAGACATACCAATAGTACTGTCTGATCCTCTGGTAAGATGCAGTTTTTAATGGATGCACCCATTCTGCTTTCAGTTTCAGGCACAAATGTATCTCCCTCTTAACACTGGGCTCCTTTTTGGGGGTGTTTTTTCTTTTCCATACATTCTCCTTTCCAAGAGCACATTAGAAAATCAGGCGGATGTGTAAGGGGGGATGTGTAAAATGGGAAATGTGGAAGTGAAAGATGGGAAATAGAGAAAATTTGTGCATGTACTCACTCATGTTTGAGTTCCTCCTCTCCCTCTAGATCATCAGTTTCCAGTATCATGGAATCAGAGAGTCATAGAACCCTACAACAATGGAATCATACAGTCCCAGAGTCATAGAGTCACAAAACAATAGAATTATAGCATGGTTTGGGTTGGAAGGGACCCAAAAGATCATTTTGCTCCAACTCTCCTGCCATGGGCAAGGATGTCACTCACTAGACCAGATTGCTTAGGGCCCATCCAACCTGCCCTTGGATTTTCCAGGGATGGGGCATCCACAACTTCTCTGGGCAGCCTGTGCTAGGACTTCACCATCCTCTGAGTAATGAATTTCTTCATAACATCTAATCTAAACCTGCCCTCTGCCAGTTTAAAAGTGTTGTCCCTTGTTCCATCATGATCTGCCCATATAAAAAGTCCTTCTCCCTCCTTCTTATGAGGCCCCTTTAGAGGAGAGAGGGCACAACAGGGTCTCCTCAGAGCATTCTCTCCTCCAGGCTGAACCTTGCTAACTCTCAGCCTCTCTCCATAGCAGAAGTGCTCCAGCCCTCACAGAATCCTTATGGTTCTTCATGTCCTTCCTTGCAGCTTCAGCAAGGTGTCAGTGACTGCTCCCTGCCCTCTTAGCACCACAAGCCTTTTAGTTCATTCTCTTGAGGTAAAGGGCTGACAGCCTGTCTCTCTGCAGCCCACAGATGCAAAACTGTGACCTGCTCCTGCCTGGTGATCTCTGGCATCAATATCCATGAGAGCAGTTTGCATTACTTTCTCTAGGAGTCCTGTTTAAAAATCACAGGATCTCAGAATGGTATGAGCTGGGAAAGGCCTTGAAGAACACTGAGGTGGGACACCTTCCACTAGACCAGCTTGCTCCAAGCCCTGTCCAAGCTTGCTCCTGGTCTTGAACAAAGAAAAGCCCTATCTTCACTCAGGTCCTTTCAAGACAAATAAATACCCACCCTTGAAAAAGAACAGAGGGACAGAGCCAACTTCCAGCCCGAAACTGTCATCTGTGACCTCCTCCTGTCCCAGTAGTGGCACCAAGGGGAGTCTGCTTCTCTTTCCCTGGGTGCAATCAGTGTCTTGAAGGACCTGATTCCACCATGAGCTCTGTCGGTGGCTCTTGGCCATGATATAAATGCTCTATGTGATAAGTATCAAGCTGCAGATGCCATTAGATAAAAATCCCTATACTGAACCTCTCCTTCAGTAAATCTGTGTACAGTAGCTGCACTGGTCAAATTCCAGGTTTGACTATTTCTTCAGGTGTCCAGGGAATGAAACCTGAGCGTTGCACATCATCAAGTGTTGAATTCCACAAAATAGGAATTAATCTCCTAAAATGCTGCAACTTGCTTGAAAGTGTTCATTTTGCCTTTTGGATTATACAAAAGATCTCTGCAAATCCTGGCGAGATATTTGCACTTGAATTATGTTCTCCTTCACGAGTTGTGTCATTTGAGCTGCCTAAGCTGCATGGCTTTTGAAAAAATAAATCTTTTTTATTGAAATGAAGATAACAACAAGATCATGAAATAGGAAGAGACTCTAATGATGCTTAAAATGTGATCTATTGCTAATGGTACGAGCTGCATAAACTTTTACAGAAGTGTTTTCACACAGACCTGAATTATTGATACCTACTCTGTGCTGGGTGAAAAACCAGATGTGATAAACAATGAAACAACTGTGACAAAGAAGCATTTTATTGTTTGTTATTTTATTATTATTTGCATATTTATAAAGATGAAGAATACAGAGCAGTCCTTCTCACTGAACTTCAGTAAAAATCAATCTGAGAAATTATTAAAAGAATCTTTGCAATGTTTAATTGAAGCGGTCTGAAGGAAATTGAGCGGAAACTGGGTCTCTGCAACCTATATATCTCTGTGCACTTCTTTTCTAAGTTGAATAGACATCCTTTGGGCATGAATCAGGGGGATGAGGTGATAATTAAAATGTAGAAACCTGAATTAGGATCAAGGCTGCATTTTTTTCTAAACATTCAGCAAAAATGTAAATAGAGAAAATTTGGGTCCTTGCCTGCCTATGCACTCAACTTTCATCTTTGATATGAGATTAAGGGAATATCCACCAAAGGTGGACTTAGAATCAAAAATGTTAAACAAAGTGTATTTCCATATCATGCTTTGAAATTGGTGGCAATAATTCCCCAGTCTGTTATTAAAGCCAAGACTTTCAGAGGTTTACAAAGGGTCTGGCACATACTTAGATAAAATATTCAGAGCTCTGGAAAGGTCAAAGCTCTTGTGCTCCTTAGTGTGTACCAACTTTTAGCTACTGAGACTCAAGAAGAAACTTTTCTGCCCTTCTGAGCAGACTTTGCCTTAATTGCAAGGTCTTTGGCCTTTCAAAACAGGTGGCTCTGGCCCCCTCTGGATGATCATACAGCTGCTGCTTCTGCTCTTCCACAGTTTTATTGTCCTCAGAGAAGAAATTGTTTCTTGATGAGCTTCAGATTTTTAGAGTTGTGCGTATAAAAATGCTTGGTTATAATATGTTCTCCTTTACTGCAGGAATTACACAGGCAAACAGTCAGATGGAGCTGAGGTATTTGCATGCATAATTAGATCACTTGTATGCACAGTTCTACATGCAGCTTGAAGCTGAGGCTACGAAGAGCCAGGTAATGCCCTTTTGGTCGAGTTCCTCAGGATCAGCATCAGCCCATCTCTGTTCCTGGAGATAAGGTCAGTATCTACACATTCCCAATTTAGGAAAGATGAATAGAGGAACAAAAACATATCCAGGCTGACTTCCAGGTACAGCCCAGTAGCTGGC
Source organism: Motacilla alba alba (assembly GCF_015832195.1). Taxonomy (NCBI): domain Eukaryota; kingdom Metazoa; phylum Chordata; class Aves; order Passeriformes; family Motacillidae; genus Motacilla; species Motacilla alba. The sequence goes on along the minus strand of NC_052046.1, from coordinate 3,618,010 downwards.
TGATGGGGAGACTCTTAAATGAGAGATGTTAATTAAACCTTTGAATTCTTAGATGTGCCTCAATTCTCCTCTGGCTAAGCCTGAGTCTTACAGTGGACAGTAAACTGTCTGACCAAGACCCTTTAGAGTGCAACCTTTGGTGTAGCACTCTGATATAGACTGAACATGTGTAGTGGACACTCACAATCCCCAGAAAAGATTTGCTGTCCATAGGGAAGCTTGGAGTTTGCTGCAGTGTTGGGTTTTCCCAGTCTGTCTCACGGAATGAGCTCTTTACATCTGGCCTTTTAGCAGCTGCCTTTACACTGTCTGCCCTGTTTATTTATTTTAGTCTCTCCTTATACTTGCTCCCCATCATTTTCTCCTTCTGATTTCTAAAGAAATGGCACACATTTTCTGGGGGAAGCCGTACAGCCTACACAGTTGGACACTGGCTGGATGAAAAGGAAATCTTGATTTTCTTCCAGGTATTCTTGGCATTGTGAGTCACTTCACTTGCCCATGCCTCTATTTCTAGCAGCAGAATGGATGATGCTATATCATTTTTAAAGCCCTTTTGAGATATCTAGAAGAGTGAGTGATATCTAGATGAGAAGTGCTCTGTCAAAATTAGGTAATACCTTGCATCTGCAAGACCATGGTGTTGTGGGATGCAGGTTGACTGCATCCTATGTATGACAAAAGTCAATCTCAGCAGTTCTCTCTCCTTTTTCATGAGGAAAACAATTAAAACTATTTACCTCCCTTCCTGAACTGAACTATCCTAATACTGTTTAATTTCTTTTTAAATGGAAACCATACTTATAGGTCTAAGAATTTGAGTTGAAACTGTAGAGATCTGATGCTAAATATGCTGAGATTAGTAAAAAGATTCCAGAGATTTCAGTAGGGTCTGTATGAATCCATCTTTTTGTTCTCTTTGTTATCTTTTAATTCTTTTTTTTTTTTTTTTTCTGTGAGAGGAGGGAATGGGGGTGCTGCATTGACTAAATTATCTAAATGGAGGTGTCTTCCTAATGGAAATTATAAGATTACTTTGGAGATTTTTGCCAACAGCATTTGGACTGGACAACGTCCTGCTACTTCACTTTCCATCCCTTATTTGAAAACATTTATAACAGGATTGTGAATTTCTTCTTATAGTTTAACAGACTGCAAAGGAGGAAAGAGGAAAAGTCTCTTTCTATATATAACATGAGATGTCTATTGGTAAAATTGTGCAAATAGCACACAATATATCTTTTCCTTAAAAAAAAGGCCTCAAAGAAATTTTGAGAATTTCTTCTTTTTTCTTAATCCTGAATTTTTTAAAAAATAATTAATCCAGCCCACCTCAGTCTCAATTCTCTCCAAATATTCCCTAAAATTAACAATTTTCTTGCAGCTTAATTAGAAGTGTAATTTAATTGAATTAAAAATGAAATTTTCATTTTTAGTCAAAAAATGTTTATTTTATTTAATGAAATTTATTAGTACATTTGGGGATTTAGTCATATTCATTTCTTTCCCCTAATACCCCAAACTAATATCCCTAAGTCATGGTGGCTGAAATATACATAGCTACCACATGTGTGAGAATAAAATTTGTGGATATAGAAAAATGGAGAAATACACCAAAAAAATCTCAAAACCTTTGCATGTAAAATACCCAATCCAATCTTTTTTATATATCAAAAGTACGTAAGAGCTTTTCACTGAAATGATATGAAAGATGATATGAAAATGTCAGAAACTTATTCTACCTTTTTTTCTTTCTCAGCCTTTTCCGCAATACTGTGCTCCTGATGGGAATTTGGGAATAGGAATTACTGACTTGTTTAATCTGTTTTTAATTTAGTATTGTTTCTAACCTACACTTCCCTCTGTGTGTCCTGTCACCTTGATTATAGCTTGGTTCTACCTGAACGTTCATCATATCAGATGCTCACATATTAATTTTACTTTGTATATGTTGCTATTTTTTTTTAAATGCTTGTTCAATATCATCGGTTATTTCATCAGCAAATAAACTGTACAAAATCAAGTAAGCTTGGTCACATCATTGTGATTTGTGTGCAAATTCCTAAAAATCATACAGTATCCACTAGTGGGAGTGTTCTGGTCACTGTGTGTAGCTGTTTTGAAGATCAGACGTGGTGTAACATCTTCTGGGAGCTCAACTGATCTTCCCAACTCCTTCCTGCATTGCTCCTGAAATCTTTATTTCTCAACATGCACATGTGTGTCTGCGTGTGTGCACACTCTCTTTGGTCTTTTCCTAGACTGAATTTGTTTTACAAAGAAGTGAAGCTATGTCTAAAAAATATTCACTACTTTAAAATATTTGCTACCACATTATATTTGATATTTCACATTGCTTGAATTTTACTTGCATTTCAGAATGTTAGTCTTTGAATATTTTGGATTTATTTTGCATCCATATTTCCCTTTGAAAAATTATATTTTTTCTGATTATACCATGCATCTTTTAAAAAAGACTTTTTAAATTTTAAATCAAAAAGAGATTTTTTTTTTCCCTTGGGGGCATCCAATCTAAAATCTGATCTTAAATTAGAGATTAGGGATTTCACACCCTTAATAGTTGCATGGTTTATTTAACTATTCTGAAAACATTACAAACCTCAAAAGTTTATTCATTTTTCACATTCTCATGAGAATCTGACACTTCCTAAATTCAAATCTTTTCAGGGAGTGTAGTACTGCTGAAATATGTCTAAGACACTCAGGTAGCATTTTAGAATTTCTCATGCAGTTATTAGTTACTAAATGCATCCAGTCCTCCAGCCCAGTGACAGCTAAAAATGAATTTGGAACTTTAAGCCAGACTTCATAGTTATCAGCATTAACAATCAGCCGGGTTAACCAGTTCAGGATGGGAAAGCTTATGATAAAAATAAGAAGATGTTTTTGAAAGAAGATGTTTCCCTGAGCATTACTGCTTTCCATGGACTTACTCTTGATGCAGCTTTTCTGCAGAAACCTGGGACTTTGTCAGGTCTGTCCGTAGCCTTTGCATGCTACATTTGTGGAGTCAAAGCCTCTTGAACCACTGAAACTCTGCAAACACTTCAGACTGCTGTCTGAGGGGTTTGTCCTTTGTGCAAAAAAACCTTTTAGGTAAAAACCAAAACACCCTACAAAATGCAGAGGCTCTCCTCAACATGGAAAACAAAGATGCCTTCTCTAGAACGCCTGAAGAATTTACTGAGAGTTCATAAATAGATCCACAAATAGATGTGGAGATAAAGACACTCCATTCTATTAGCACTGAAGGGTTGTTTGGAGCTTTTTTTCTATTAGTACAATCACCAACCTACAAAACAAAGCTTTGATCCCCTGCTCTTCTGACAGACTGTAGAGTTAGTTTATTTAGACTTCATTCATTCCTGTGAATTTTACAAGCTTGAAATCACAGTTGTATGCAAAAAAAAAAAAAAAAAAAAGGATTTTCCTTGATATTTACAAATTAGCTACTATTCAGGGAGAAATAATATACTTCTTGTCATCATGTTGGTTTCATAGATAAAACCTTAACAATCAACTTATGAAATTACTCATTTTTATGCTAATGTCCCCAAAGGGAGAATCATTTCTTAGTAAAAGCACTGGATATGTATGCTGTTCCATGTTCTGGTATGAAATCCCTCCACTCACTTGGATAATCCTGAATCTATAATATTTTTTTCTCCTGAGAAGCCTTTTGCAAATCTATAATCATTAGTGTCTGTTCTGTGTCTAGGTAATGCAAGAATTAGAACAGTGTAATGCTAGAAGAGATATTAGTCTTAAAAAATTTTCAAGCTTTTTGGGAAAATGTATGCTTACACTGGATGAAAACAAACTCTTCTCCTCCTTTCCTGTTGGAAGGCCTATATTTTAGAGAAATAAACAATACTTGTTGATCCAAAATGTTTCTGCCATCAGGAGGAATTCCCTGGTGAAAAGGAAACCAGGAACCTGGGTTTCCTGCACCATGACAAGCTTCAGACCAGTTTGTCATTTTGCAAGGTGCTTAACCCAGCTTTACTATCAGGGTGATTCGGGCATATAGAATTTCATCTGAGATAACTCTGGAGAGCTCCACTGAGCACTGAAATTTGGTCCCATGCCAGCTTACACTAACTTGAAGATACAGCCTTCAGGTGATAAGTTGTTAGAGGCAACTTATTCCCATGGCACAGGGAGTCCTGGCCATTAGCAGAAAATTTAATGCTATTGACTGGTATTATATTTCCAAAATTATATTTGTGTTGCAAGATTAGTTATTGTAAATCATTTGAAACAGCCATATAAATATGTCTAGAGTGGTATGCTCTGGAAATCTAATCAATATGGTGTCACATGAACAGTGAGGAACAGAGGAGTAAAGGAAAAGATAAATAATTCTGTGTAACCATTGGAATCGTGGGGTGGATGCCACATAAAAAACCCAAATGTTAGTATGACTTTTTTTTTTTTCCTTTGGTTGTCAAGAGGCTGGGCTGGTCATGTAGCTGACCTAATTTTCAACCCTACATTTGGCTGCCAACTTGTTAGACATGTAGCCTACCACTGCTTCTTCTCTACAAACTTTCTCAGGTTTATCAGAAGACATGTGAGGCCTGTGACTATTTTAGCTGCCTTTCAGCCAACATCTCACTGCAAGCTGCAAGTCCTCTAAAGGCTGGCTTGTCCTACACAACCACTGACTGTAGAAAGAATCAGTTTGTGGTTAGTAAAATCTATCAGGGGTTGAAATCAGCTGAACTCAGGTTGTGCTCAACTGCTGTGTAAGTTCATGATGTGCATCTTTTTGGGGAGCGTGGAAGGGAACTAATCAGAGCCACTGCCCCACTTCTGTCCCTTCACTGGGTATTTACAAAACCATGTTGGGGAAGAATAGCAAAAAAAAGGAAGCCCTGAGTCTCCCTTTACTCATAGAATCATTTAGGTTGGAAAAGCCCTCCAAGATCATCAAGATCATTAACCTAACCCCGCCCAGCCCATCTCTAGCCCTGAGTCCCCAGCTGCCACATCCACACAATTTTTAAATCCCTCCAGGGATGGGGACTTCACCACTTCTCTGGCAGCTGTGCCAGGGCTGGACAACCCTTGCCATGAAGGAATTTTCCCTAATATTCAATCCAAACCTCACCAAACACAACTTGAGGCCGTTCCCTGTCCTCCTGTCCCTGTTCCCTGGAAGCAGAGTCCGACCCCCCCCCGGCTGTCCCCTCCTGTCAGGAGCTGTGCAGAGCCACAAGGTCCCCCCTGAGCCTCCTTTTTTCCAGGCTGAGCTCCTTTCCAGGTCCCTCAGCTGCTCCTCCTCAAACCTGTGTTGCAGACCTTTCCCCAGCTCATCCACATCACACATTCCCTGACGTCCACAACTACTAATATATCAGATTAAATATTTCTTGATATTTTCTTCTTCCCACCTACACATTAATTCCCCAGTGGTGTAATTTTCATGAACTCCACAGATTTTAAGCACTGATTTAGTAGTGCCTGTTTATCAGATCAGCAAGGAATCACAGCAAGGGTCATGGATTCTCTCCTGCCATGGATGAGATGGAATGAGTGACAACCCATAAAGAATCTGGAATCCAGATTTTATAGAAGAACCAGAGAGATATGAGTTTGAATTAATCAATTGCCTCAATTACCCCACATGTTTGGTTCTTGGATCTGTGCTTCCATCAGGATCTTCACATTCTTTCTGAAGCTCATTTTCCTTTTTTTTTTTTTTCTTCAGGAATACTTCCTTTAGCATTTTTTTTTCCAACTCTACATGTCTATATTTCTGTTTTATTGTAATTTTTGGCACCACCTCTTCTTCCCAAACACACCGTCCCCAGTTTTCCAGTCTGTGTGAAGGAGCACATCACACAAACAGACTACAGACTGGTGGATCTGCCTCATGTCTCCTTATATGCTGGAGGATTCAAGAAGAGACACTTCTGTTTTGTCTAGGAGTTACCAAAATCTACAACCAGCCTGTGCCAGGTGCAGCTAGAAACTGCCTGTGAGTTCAAAAGTGAATTTTAGGTATTGACCAGATATGAATGAATGTGTGTATGTGTGTATATATACTCATTTTTTTTGTCACCTGTATTCACAGTGCAAGACCTAGTTTTTTCACCTATGAAAACTGCCAATAGAAAAATATCAGAATTTCATATCACAGAGGAAAAAGTGCACTTCCAAAGAACACTGGGAGTTTATTCCTTTGAGAAAGACTGAAAGTATACATATAGATATAAAGTCAGATATTTGAGATCTGACTTGAGATATTAATAGATATTTGAGATCACAAAGGTTTAGTTTTCCACTCTGGACCAAATAGTAAAGACAAGCTATAAATACAGCATTATAAGGTACAAATGGAACATTACAAGAAACAAATAGACCATTTTAAATATATTTAAAGGAAAACAATAGAAAAGAGACATGTTTTGTAAGCTCATACAGATGGCTTATGGGCTCTGGCCTGAGCTGTCTCAAAACATTACAAGCTGGACCCAGATCTGCAAAGGTGCTGTGTACCAGCAGCATCCTTGGGTGCTATTAAAACCATGTGTTGGTGCAGAGATAAGAATATGTGCATGCTCACAGATTTGGAGCCATATGCTCAAGTTCTTTTTGTTTTGTTCTGTTTCCCCCCAAAGAGCACAATTTTTCCCTCTCTTCTACTCAGCCACTTTTACTGACACAAGTGGCTTATTGTCTGTTCTGATCTCTCCTTCCAGTTTCAGAGCCTTTCTTCTTGAGATGTCACAGAATTGCAAAGGTTAAGTACCCTCCCTGAGCAGAGAGGCACTAGAGATACTTGAAAACTGTCAACAATTTCAATAGGAATCTTCTTTTCACAGTGAAGGACCCTGCATTTCAAAGCAAGCTGTTCAGCAGCTTGGATTCAGCCTACTTGATCCAGTCTGTTTACCTCTTAGGATCCCTTGCAGGGTGGGCGTTCGTTCTGCACTTAATGTTGACCTGAACTTAAAATGCTTCCAGGTAGTGCAGGTGTGCAATTCACTCCATTGTTACTCTGAAGATCACACCAAAATGCTCAATGTGTAATTCTGTCAGATGAAGATGCCCTGCTTCTCAACATGGCTTATTTTTTATTTCCATACCAGTAAAATTTTTTTCCACTCCCACTAAGTAGTAGTAGCCCAATTATTATGGAAATAACTGCACTCTCTAGCATAAAGATGATAGATTTTTTTTTTTTTTTATTCTCATATTCTATCCAAAAGGTTTTAGAGCCTTATCTGGCACAAGAATATTCCTCAAATATGTGAATTACTGTATTCCATTTCGGGAACTCAAAGCATATATATTTTCTTGAGCAATAATCCCCATGAAGATGCACACCAAAGTCTGTTCCATTATGAGATTGTTTTTTAATCAGGTATTTTTTCTTTAATAATAAGTCATTGCTTACAAAAGTAGCCTAACGTAATAAATTAATTCTTCTATTTAAGTGTTGTATTTTGAGTTGCTACAAAACAATCTTCCTTGAATTTTAATGATGTCATCCACCATGCCTTATTGTTGTTATACTAATATTTTAACTACCTTACATATTACGATCTTAAAAAAATGTTAAAATCATAGAATTATTTGGGTTGGAAGGGACCTTTAAAGGCCATCTACACCAAACTCCTGCATGGACATCTTCAGCTAGATCAGTTTGCTCAGAGCCCTATCCAAACCACCCTTGAATGTTTCATGGGATGGATCACCTACCACCTCTCTAAGCAACCTGTGCCAGTGCATAAAAAACTTCTTATGTATAGTCTGATAACATCATCCAATTAACTATTATGAGTTATTAATTCAAGAACCACTCATTTTTGCTACAGGTGGAAGGTGCTGGCAAGGCAGGAACATTCCTTTCCAATGTTTTGCATCACTTGTGAATGGAGTTTAACTCCTATTGGACCATGTACTTTCCCTGTTTCTTGGTCATTCAGCTGAGTTTGCATTTATGTCCATATTAAGTGTCAAATATAATATCTAACATATTTTCCACATCTGGCCTAGAAAATGGATGTCATTACTGTCAGTGGAGATGCCCTGAAACTCAATCATTTGTCTGCTTTGTCCAGGACCATTTTAGATAACTTAAAATTTCTGCCTGAGATGATTTCACAGATTTGGTAGATACTGCACAGGTCCAAGGGGACTAAGCTTTCCTGTAGTCATTAACAACACAGCCGTTGTGATCCTCTTCTCATCTCCACCCACAAGCCCATCATCAGAAGTGTTCAAGTCCAGGCTGGGCAGGACTTGGAGCAACCTGGACTTGTGGAAGGGGATTTGAAGTAGATTGTCACCCCTCCCACCCAAGCCATTCCAGGATTCCACTAATGTATTTCATCTGGGCTTTTAAAGTAAAACCTCTTTAATAATTGTGGGTACTTGCATGGTTGCTGTTAGTGTAGTACAGTACGTGTTTCTCTTCATCACAGCACCAGGAGGTAAGAAAATATTAGAGGGGAACAATGACAGTCAAATTGCCTTTTGATTGCCTCTTGTCCTCCTCCTGCCCCTGAATATTACAGTATCTGATTTGATTTTCTGCAGACCAAGATTTATATCATAGAATAAGGTCCCGGTGTTCAATGCACAGGGAAGGGGAGGTAAAACATTTTAGAAGGAGATTTTAAGTCAGCCAGGAAGATGAACAAAGAGTAGCCAAGAATTTCCCAATGGTGTTTCTACACATTGAGCAGGTAACAAATCTCAGCCTCTCTCAGATGTTTTCCTCTGTGTTTGAAGGAGACACTTCTGCTCACAGGGAAGCTGCAGCTCACTGTGTTCTTCTGCAGGGAGATGTCTTTGATCTCTCCTTCAAACATTTGAACAAGACACCTGTCTCCCCTTTCAAAGCAGGTAGGGGAGAAGGGAACAGAACAGCTCATGAGTTAGAGACTCTCAAAGTGAGAAGGGGGAAATTCCAGACTCAGTTCCCCTTCTGCCCATATTCAGCCTGCTCTTGGAGATAGATGTCCTTGGAATCTGCTGACTGTTCTGAGCAGAGGTGGTTTTCCACTCAACAAAATAGAAATTCTTGGCCCAGAAGAAGCCTACTAAAGGTTAAGGCATTCTCCTTTGAGGGAAAAGAAGAATTTCTGGCTAATTTTCAAAAAAGATAAAAAAAAAAAAGGCATTTTACCTGTAACAGTCATGGAGTAAAGAAACACATTTAAGACTTTAGTGCTACAGGGAGATCATCAGACTTTTTCAATCCATCAAACACTTTAGAATGGAAAGTACCTTAGCTGAGATTAAAGAATTATCCACCTACAAGAGCTCCAGATTAATAATTGAGAGTTGGGTCTCTCTCTAGCGCAGGAGCATTGGTAAAGGAGTTGACAGTGATATTGCTGCTTCAACATTGTTCAGTGTTGAAGAGAACCACAAACTTAAATCTAAGCCACATTGAGTCAAAAATCATGAATTGACATGACTCAGTCCAGTGTTCTGAGAAATTTCTAGAAAAATCACAAATAAGACTCAGTAATTTATGTAAGCAGTCTCAGTATCATTTCAGGCTGCTCTACTTCCTAGCAATGTATTTTCTGAAGAGGAATGAGAGATGACTCAAGGCACACTCCTAGCCTCATACCAGAGCAACCTCAAACAGAATATTTAGAATATTAAGAATATTCAGTCCCAGTGAGTATAGTGATTTTTTTTTTATTGCTGTACATGGTACACTTCCTTCTGCCTAGAAACAGAATTCCTTTCTTGTGTTATAGGCTCTATACTGAATAACAGATGGTGGTAATTTTTTCTGTTGTATAGTCTAATTTTTTTGGAGAAAAAGTTTCGTAGTGTTATTTCTGCAAACCACAACGTTGTGAAGTTTTGTTTGTTCTTTTCTTTTCTTTTTTTTCTTTTTCTTCTTTTTTTTTTCTTTTTTCCCAAGATGAAAGGAAGATGTAATTTTTCTGCCTAGGAAATTCTACACTATTTTAATGCAGAACTCAATAAACCTTTACTGACAGCTATAATTATTATTTTTTAACTTAAGCCATCATTTATTAACTGAATATATCTGGCCAGTTTAAATTACATTCTTTAGATATTTTTACATGTGTTCTAGTCTCTTTTTTAATATGTATCCTAGGAGATTATGGTAGTCTGTAAGATTTTCAAAAGTCAAATCATGTTATACATCACATGGGATACGTTTATGGTGGATGGCATGACAGAAAATGAGTCTTGTTAGAGCATTCAGTTATGTTGTTACAGTTTAAAGATGTAGAGTATTATCCCCCATAGATGATTAACCTGCTTTTGAGGGGTGATAGGTGTTATTAATTGACATGTTCACTGAACTCTAGAAGGTTTTTGGGAATGTGCATATACCACAAATTATGATTCCACACCATTAATCATCCAAGTCTCCTTCATGACTCAGTAGAAATAGAAATCAAAAGGCAAAAGACTGGAAGATGACTTATTTTTTCACAGACCCACAGATATACGATAATACATACATTTTTCCAGGGCACAGTTCAAAAAGAAGAGACCTCTCTCTGTGTCTCCAGCTAGATTTAACCATTTCTGCCTTCCCAACTCTGTATTTTTCCCTGGGCCTGCAGTCTCACACATTGCTTGCACTCTTCACCAACATCCTGTCTCTCCATTTCAGGTCTTCCATTCCTTTTTAACCCTTTTAATCCTTCTTTCTACAGAGTTTTCCTTTCCTTCCACCCATAGCATACACCACACAAAGTTCTTTGACAGCTCTTGGCGTGCAAAGCAACATGGGGAAAGGGCAGAAGAGCAAAGAGAGCACACGCACAGACAGGTGGGCAGAAGTCTTCCTCAGATCAAGAAGGTTGGTGGAGGTTGCCCATGTGCTCTCCCGTGCACCCTCACCTTGTTAATGCACACATTTCCATGTGCACTTCCAGAAGCAAAGTGTAACTGCTCAAATGTATAATAGATAAGGGAAAGACAGCAGACTGAGACTAATTGAGCTATTCCTCCAACAGCAACGCAAGAGAAGGAGCTATTAATATTCTTCCTAGAGGCTTTGGATGTGCTCCAGTATGTGATGAGAGATCTGCACCTGTATCCTTTATGAATATTTAAGGATATCTTATTGTGGTGTCAGGACACAGACTTCTGTACTGTTTGTTCTGCTAATGGGATTTATCTTCATGAAGTAATGTTCAGCATGAGTTCTCCTAAAAGATGCCTGTATGGTTAAAGTATGGTAACTCAAATGATGAGTTAAAGACTTGACTGAACACCGAGTCTTGCTTATGAAATAATCATGACTTTGAGATGATGGATAGACTTGATTCCCTGAATTTCCAGCTGAGATTTTCAGCAGGAGCTTCATTAGACAGACATGGGTTGAGACCGTTGTAATCCAAATACAAATGAATTTGAAAAACTCTTCTAACCTAAAACTTTCAGATCTGAATAATTTAGATTGCCTGATTGCTCCCCAAACTAACATCTTCATTCCTGTTTTGATGGCAGAGAGGAGTAGAGGAGTCCTATTGTTGTACTGAGTTTAAATAATTTCAAAAAACTTTCCCATCTAATGAGGGAAATTCAAATTCAGATGTTTTGAAGATGAACAGAATTCTGTAATTGTGCTTGGAGAAAATGAGCTAGTCAGAAGACTGGTTCTTTTCTCCAAACATAGCACAGGGGACTGATTTATGTAGACAGAATGTAAGAGAAGAGATGATTTCTGAACTCTCTGAATTTTTACAATACACTCAAAGCATGCAGAGGAGCCTAATGTCATTTGCCTGGCTGTAGCTGATATTCTGAACATAGGGGAACCCAAATCAAAGAACCTCTGAGGGCTCTGAATCTCAATTTTTTTAAGAATATGGATAGTGCTTAAGGTAGTGTTCTGGAGATCCTGAATCCTATTAGCCTCGGCCCCAAAGAGCTCAGAATTTAGAAGGCAGCAGAGGGTGCACAGCCTAGGCAGCTCCTCTCCCCTTCACACCCCACTGAGACAAGTAGCGATGAACATTTACAAATCCCTTAACAGAGGCCAGCATTTCACCATTTACAGTTTAAAAGTTGCTAATCCCTGTCTCCCCTGCATCTTCCTTACTTAAAATCATATTAAATTTCTTATTCTTTGACCTACTCACAACAGCCCAGAAAAGCTCATTTAAAAACCCAGGGGCTGGGGAAAGGTTTAGAGAATTAGTCTGATGAGGAGCAGCTGAGGGAGCTGGGAAGGGGCTCAGCCTGGAGCAAAGGAGGCTCAGGGGGGACCTTGTGGCTCTGCACAGCTCCTGCCAGGAGGGGACAGCCGGGGGGGGTCGGGCTCTGCTCCCAGAGAACAGGGACTGGAGGAGAGGGAACAGCCTCAGGCTGGGCCAGGGGAGGGTCAAGTTGGATATTAGCAAGAATATGTTGACAGAAATGGTTGTTAAGGATTGGAATGGGCTGCCCAGGGAGGTGGTGGAGTAACCACCCCTGGAGGTGTTCAAGAAACAGCTGGATGTAGCACTCAGTGTCTGGTCTGGTTGACATGGTAGTGGCTGGCCAAAGGTTGCACTCGGTGGTCTTGGACATCTTTCCTAGCCTTAAGGATTCCATGATTAGAGCTGGAAGACAGACTTTCCAAAATTCTCAAGGCTCTTCTGTGTAATAAGAGGGATTTAAAAGTCATTCTGGGACCTCCTCAGACAACGTAATCCTCATCCTCAGCGCACAGGGAAGAGCTCTGGCATGATGTAATCCCTGTTGGGTTTCAACTCTTTACACTAATGTTGTGTAAGCAAAAAACTCAAGGCAGGAAACCTCCAAAAGTTTCTTAGCCCAGTTCCAGTACCACTGCAGTGGTTGCTTCACTGCCTGGACTAAAACCATGGTTTAACCCTCCCTGAGACTGCCCTGGGTCAAGCCTAGAGCCCTGGAGCCCAGGAGTGTAGAGCCTGCCGAAATAGGGCCCACCTTCACAAGATTTTAGTTGGAGTAATTAATATAGTCAAGAAAAAATGAGCAAGTTTGCAGGCACACAGATCTTCTTTCAGAGCTTTTCAGAGCCCTCTTCAGGTTCAGTGATTACTCTTGTTTTTTTCTAGACTGTCTGACTGTATTCATTCCTAAAACTCAAAATCCTAAAATGGAATCTCTCTGAACTGGTGTGGTTTCATCCCAGTATGTTTTTACAGCCCAGTATATCCCAAAGTCTTGCTTATTTCAATGCAGATAATACCGTAGATCTTGAAATTAGTCTCTTTGGTTTGAATCTAAATTAATTTTCATCAAAAGGAGAAAAAAAAAAGGTACTTTCTAACTAATAGATGAAATTATGAGGGCCCTACACAGGTCAAGAGAATTTGAGAAAAGGCAGTGAAATTTTGTTTCTTCTTCTTCTCACAAAGTACTATGTTTATTACAAATTTGAACTGCTGCTTTAAAAAAAAACAAAAAAAAACCAGTTTCAGGTAAAAAAAAAAAGCAGTTGGTAATTCTATATAAACACTGAAGTTCATGTGCATTTTTCATGCATAAACAGCTGTAAAATATAGGTGTTACCACATAATTTCGAAAGAAAAGAAGAATCTACTATTACAGGAGTCTTGCGTGGTGCATTTAAATGATTAGTACCAAAACAGACTCCACAGAGCAATTAAGCAGAAGAAAATTTAAGAGCTGCCATTGCATAAAATGTCAGTGAAGCCCATAAACTTGAATGAGTGCATCCCTTTTTTAAAACCAGAGCAGAAACAACCCAAAGCTGCATTGCACCTGGGCTATTCAGAGGTATTGTTATCTTGCAGGTCACAGGTGTCTGTCACTTCTCCTGGTGATGCACCAAAATTCCTTAGTTTTTCCTTAATACACCAAAATTCCTTAATTTTTGGTGCTACCCGAAATCTAAAGTAAGAGGAGTATGTTTGTTACCAAAAGAAGTGGCAAATCAGAAGATTAAATGAATGAAAACAGGAAAGAAGAACCCCCCCCCCCCCCAAACTCTTTTAGCTATGATACAGATTATTAACTTCCTTACTTAACAGCAGAACATAATTAGGGTTGCTAGTACAGACTTCAGGGTAGTTTTGCTTCCAGGCTTCTGAGTGCCACATATTATTACATTGCTCTTTACTACTCTCTAAAACTCAGGCCATAAATCTTCAGCAAACCACTGCACTCCTCTGACTCTGCAACTTGTTCTGCCCCGGGACATTGGGTTGTGTTGCAAATGCCATCTCACATTGTTAAACTCCTCGGGGCATATTGAAAAACACAAACCAGGACAGTCCAGTAACCTGTGAGTCTGTGTCCTCACACCTTAGGTGAGGTGGTGGGTCCCTCACGTGCACCTCGCAGTGTGAGGGTGACAATTGCAGGTCTTATATCTGCGCAGGAAAATAAGTAAAAGCGTTTAAGGAAAATAAGTAAAAGCGTTATCAGTTTAAGATAGTGTAGGAAAGGAAAGGAAGGATGGGCTTTCTTGCCATCACTATTAGATTTCCTGGTTGTAGCTTTACCATCCTAAGAGGATTAATGGCATAAATATACTCCCCAAGAACCAAACTTCAAGACATGCTCTAAAAAGTATCAGCATACTCCCTGGTGAAAATATTTTCTGAGTAAATGTAACAATTTTTGCAAATCTGTGATGATTTCGTTTACATTCCTATTGAGGCATATTTTATTATGTTTTGATTGGTCTTTGGTGATAAAATTTAGAATAAATATTTACATCTGACAGGAAGAAGTGTTAGGGTGGAAGATATTACATGAACAAAATGTTCCCTTTCAATAGTCCTTATTTTTGTTTTCCTCAGAATTTTCAGGGTTCCCATGAGATAATAGTTTGGTTTATTGAAATTGTGCAGTGGGGTAAAAAAAAAGTGAATTTAATAACCAGCTATCTCAATAAAAAATACAGTACAGCTAAGTTGTTTGATATTTAAATATGGACCCATTACCACACTCTGAAAGGTATTGATCAGTGTTAGACACTAAACAAGGCTAAGATGGATTAAAGAAAACGTATCCTTCCCATCTTGAAAGACTTTAATTTGTTTTCTGAGTGCTGTAAGTCCTTGCACTGAAACTATATTTATTCTCATTATAAACCAATGTTGATGTCTCTGCAAGAGAATTCAAAGTGTTTGGGATCAGCAACAGGTTTATCATAGAAACTATGTTAGTTTCTATGTCAGTTTCTGTGATAAACTAACTATGTTAGAAATGGCCATGGCCATTTCTCATAAAATATAAAATACTTTCCTTTTCAGGAAAGAGACACACTCAAATGCACAATCACAGACATGCTCCCCATATTAAATTCAGAGTGCTTTGAAGTGAAAGAATGATTAAAAATTGAGTCTTCAGACACCCAGTCTGCAAATTATTTTCTCAGCTAGCCTGTTCTCCCTGTTTAACATATCCCCCTGAACAGCAAGTTTTTAGGAGTGATGTGTGAGGGGAAAGGGGGAAATAGAATAAAGCAAGATTATCTGTGCTGTGACAGCTTAGTGGAATATTTGCTTTTGTTTGGGGATTTTGTGCTTTCAGCTGCATCCAGCCCTCTCCCTGGATCCCCCTGTTCTGCACTCCCACATTCCAATCCGTGTGTTTGTGCTGGACATAGTCAATCTGTCTGAAGATTTTGCTGATTTACTGTGTTTTTGTGCTGGTCTGGATCTGAGGAAGGTTTGTGCTGGAGACAATTCCCCACCTATCAGCTGAGCTGTGGTGTGTCGTGAGACACCCAGGAGTTGTGCAGCTACAAACAGTACTGATCCCAAAACTGTGGAGCAATCATTTTCCCTTAGAGTGGGAGCCCTCACCTCCTTTCCACCCAGCCTGTGAAGAGGAGGGCAGCTGCTGATGCCAAGATCTGCTTCCACAGAACTGGCACCACCAAAACCACTGCCAAATTTCTCAATAATTTGTTGCTATAAATTATCTCTGAGTGCAACAGGAGGCTGTTCACATTGCTAATCAATCCTGCGAGATAAGAGGCATCAATAGGAGGCTTAGAATGAGACTATAGGATCCTCCTTATAGAGACTTTATCTTCCTAATTTTGATGTCCTTGGCACTTGTTCTGCTCTCCCACTAATCAATCATTAAAATGGAGGTGTGTGGAGGTCCCAGTAACCATTTGACCTCTTCTTATCAACTTTCCCCCTGCATGAAACTACTCACTTCCCTGTGATTTGTGTGGATCAATACAGTAGAAAGGTCACAAAAACGCTAAACAGAGATGCCAATCAGAAAGATGCCAAAAGAAAAAGAAAGTTTGACAACATCAGGATCAATCAGGGGCTGCTCAGGAGAACTTGTCAGCAGTGATTAATGGCACGTTGTGCAGTTGCTGTCATTTGGAAAACGCTGTGGAAGTTTTGAGACCACTGCATGGAGAAATTTAGTTGAAGCTCTTTTGTCACATTGAAATTTAGGAGTTACAGGGTGCAGACTGGGCCAGGCAAACCTTTTCTTTGCAAACAAAAGCCTGGTGGTGTCATGGATGAGTAAAACTCCCCTGTGTTTGGGTACTGATGGGATCCACTTCACAGAGTTCTGAGGGAATTCTGCTCCTCACCTCCCTCATGCCACAATTACCCGGACGACCAAAAAAAGTAACAATTACTGAAGAACACTCTGAAACGTGGGTACTGTGAAATGGAGATGTGGCACTTCACAAGAAGTCCTGTTGTTGCTCCCTTCCTTCGCTGGATATTTGCAAAGCCCAAAACCCACAGTAGATTTTGGAGCTGTGATAGGGCCCCCTGCACCTTCCAATGTCCTCAGAGGAGCTCCTCACGCACAGGTGAGGGCTGTGGGAAGAGCTGGATGACTGTACATAAATCATGTGGTGTGTCACAGGACTGGCAGTTTTACCCTTGCTACCAACTCTCAAACTGGAAGGCAGTTCTGTTGTAAAAGCCAAGGAGAGATGTATTACCAAGCAGAGACAGAGAGTGTGAAAAGAGCTGTGTCACATTTTAAAAGCTTTTTCAGTGCTTCTCTATTCTAATTTGTTGGGGTTTTTTGTTTTGGTTGTTTTGGTTGGTTTTTTTTTCTTTTTTGGTTTGGTTTTTTTGGGGGTTTTTTTTGGTTTTTTTGGGTTTTTTTTTTTGTGTGTAAGGAAGGGAGTACCCAGATTTTGTGCATGGAGAGTCTATGCCATGGTTGTCAGCAGAGACAGGCTGAAACTATCCCCTGGCACCATCCCAGTGAACATGTCTTCCCACCACTTATTCAGCAGTCGTGATTCATGTCCCTTTGCTACTGTAAGAAAAATGCCTGGAAAACTCAGATCCACTTTTCAGGCTACAGTAAATTATGGGTTTGAACTGAAAGTACTAACAGCTGAATTTTCTATAACAATCTGGGAAAATGCTTTACTTCTGCAATGCTCTCTAAGCTGTGCACGGTGGTGAAACAATGAAACAATGCCACATGAGTGGTGTTTGTAAGCAGACGTTCCTACTCCTAGGTCTTCCAATAATTTTCCTGGTGCTGAGACATGTAGGTAGGTTTTATGGGGTCCTAGGAAACCTTTTCTAGTGGAAGCTGTCCCTGACCATGGAATAGGGGTTAGAACAAGATGGATTTCAAGGTCCTTTCAACTGAAACCCTTTTATGACTTCTTTGTTAGCGTAGTGCAACTGCATTTCTACCTGATACAGAGTGGATAGAGAAATCCTGAAGAGATGCTGTCCTGAAGTTTACAAAGTGATCTACATCCAGATGGTATCCACATGATCTCTAGTCTATAAAAGCTGTAGTAATTCTTAGCCAAGACTTTTCTCAGCACATTTCAAAAGTTTATTTCAAGGTGACTCACAGCAAGTGATAATATAATTGTCCTTAAATGGGGTAAAAAAATGCATGTTTAACCCTACAGGATAATGGCATTAGAAGTATCTGTTCTTTCCCTTAGGCCACATCCTTCATCAGCTAAAGGTCTTCCCAACCTGTATCTCAGTGTCCAGCACTACCTGCCTCATGCTTTGACATGGTTCTCTAAAACTCAATTTTGTCACGGCTCAAATCAAACAAATCCAGTTACAGAAATTAGCTCTTATTTGGCTTGTGGTTGTAAGTTTATTTTAGAGATACTTTAAATAACTTCCATGATGGCTCAAATTTCCATTAATTAAGCCATATCATTTGGCAAATGTAGTTGTGCACAACAAAATTTCTTTGCTGCATTGGACAGAACCACTTTAGGCTACCTGCTGTGGAGTCAGGCCTCCAGAGGTGGAGTTATCAATAAATCCCTCTCAACAAACCTGTACTTTGAGGCAGGAGTTTGTAGCCTCAGATCCAAGCAGAAAATGTCAAAGACCCACCACATGTCCACATCAGAATCCCAGGCAACCTCAGCCGGTCCCTCTGAACACAACCACAGCACCTGTGGTATACCCAACTCCAGCATGTAAGAATTCTGACAGCACTTTGTATCAAATACACATTGTTTCCTACTTCAAGTATCACAAAACTGAGATTCTGCTGAAGACGTGGGTGGCAGTATATCAGGTGCATGAGATAAATGTCAGATTAGCTGACAGTTGCATGCAGTTTAACACATTTAATACACTAATTTAGATTTAATGTGCATATCAGAGCAGTCTATAATATTGGCACAGGAAATTGTTTGTCAGAAGAAGACATACAGAACTAACTAGCCACTGATCAAAGAGGCATCAAAGGGTTGTTTCCTAAAAGAAAGAATTACTGAGGGGTTGATAATTTGTCTGACATTTGCCTTTCCAATTCTGGCTAATATTTTATTTTTGTCACAGGTGCTGTGCAGTTGTAAAGCAAAACAATGCTGAAAGACCAAAAGTGCCTCACAGGTTTGTGAATTGCATCCCTGCTGGTGGGTGAGTCCAAGCTGTGCCACATTAGTGTTCTCTGCTCAAGAAAACTGTGCTGGGACCTTTGCCTCATCCTCCTGTCAGCAGTTACTCGTCAGCAATTAGCAGTTATTTGTCAGCAAATAATCTAAGGCTGGTAGTTACAGCAGAAAGTTGAAAAAAGAATCTGTGGGGAAGTAATACAATGCTGATTTTATTTTTATTTTTATTATTATGATTATCATGATATTTGCTGTTATTTGTCAATTTTCTTTGACATCCTATTGTCTTTCCATGTTCCCCATCTCATCAAACTCTCCTAGCTGTTGCACACAAACTGTTCTTCCCCTTTTGACCATACAGAGCTGGAACTAGATGACCTTTAGTCTCCCTTTAAACTCAAACCATTCTATTTTTCTATGACTCTATTCTCTAGTCAGCACAATTTAATGATGCCCATCTTTAAATTGTCTCATGATGCTCACTGCTGGGCCTGATCTCCGGTATATCAATGAAGAGAGAGATGGGACTTGACAGGAAAATGGATGTTCCAGGGGGTGTCAAAATATGTATCCTGCCATGGAGTAAAAGTGCCTATGTCAGCTGCAACTTGTGTTTCCAGATGTCCTCAAAAATTCTTCCTTGCTCGTGTGTCCTCATCTTCCAAGAGGTTCTGAGGTCCCCACAGGGGATCCATTTAAAGTTCCACCATGGAACACTGACCACCAGTTCTTATCAGCTTCATGATTTCAGCTGTCAGTGAACATTGGGGCTGGTTATTATTCTCTTCTGTGAGTCCCAAAGCAGAAATGTCACAGGCCGTTGTCCCAGTAGGCTATCATCATATTTTGTGATGAGTCACTGAACATTTATATTTTCTTGTGCCCAGAACAAGAAAATTAACCTTGGGTTTGTCATAACATTTCAGACGCTGACTGTTGTTTTGGGTGTGGACATCCTTTGTTTACAGATTACCCAAATATCTCCTATGAGGCTCTGCCTTTGGAAAAAAAAAACATTTTTTTGAACAAAATTCCACACAAAAGGTACCACTAAACAGATGATCTGAAGCATAGATGTAAAGCTATCTCAAGATCATACAGCAGAGCTGTACTAGGACTTGTAATAAGCCAATGGTCTCAGATCTTCTCTCCCTTATAAGGCTGTTCTGACTCTAAAATTTCCCCTTCATCAGGCTCTTTAATTGTCACTTCTACCCTAGGGCTTTAGTCAAAATCAGATTCCAAAGTAATTTTTATTTAATAAAAAGTTGATAGGAACATCATCAGCCTTCTAATTGAGTGAAACTTCTCCATTACATGGCAGAGGGATTTGTGCTGAGTTCTGAAAGTGACAAGAAAACACAAAAAACCATCGTTAATATGTCGACTCCTTTTTCACATCTTCTTCCCAGCCTTGGCAGTTTCTTGGCTTACTTCATCAGCATTGCTTTGTGAAACCTCCTCCACTTTCCTCTGAGGGGAAACTCATGTTTCTTTACTCTGTAGGAGCACATGTGCGCTCCCTGGGACAGGGGCTGCACTTCTTTGCCCCTTTTTCTACTTAGTGTAAGGTTTCATAGGTTTCTGGTCATGGAGTTGGATCCACGGCAGGTGTAAACTCAATTCATGTCACTGAATCCATGATGACTTGTGCCAACTGGAGATAAGGTTTCAGTCAGATTTGTGAGCGGATTTTTTCCAAATGGGGAAAGAAACGTTGAAAGTAAAATGAGCAAAACACTAAAACACTGCTTGTCCTTTTTTTTTTTTTTTTTTTTTTTTTTTTTGTGTTGGCTGTGCTTGGTTTTGTTTCATTTCACAAAGTCTTTCAGACCTAAATGTCATCAGCTGTAGCAAAAACGTCCTCCAGAAAACATGATGACAAATTGTTAAAACAGAGCTAAGAGCCATCCCTGTAATTGTGGTTACTCTTGAATCTAACTCAATTTTAACCCGACTGACTGATGCACAAATTAGAATAACACAGATACAGAAAGGAAAATGTGACAAATGGATTTGTTTGTGCACTTTTCTTGGTGAAGTGTAACTCTGGGAAGTTAGAGCACTTGTGGATGCAGACTGCACTGGTCAGTTCAGTGATCTATCACATGAATAGGACGCTGTATTCTCAAAATTGAATTTTCATCCCATGTAAGGTTTCAGGCTGTTCTAATACCTAAACAGTGAACAACCACAAATGTCTTCACTATTTGGGTTGTTCCTGTCCACTTCCTTCTCTTTTGCATGTTTAGACTGGAAAATGAGGAATTCTTTCTTGCAACATATTTGTGATATCCTAATATTATTTCAGAGTCAGAAAAGCAAAATGGGTCCTAAATAAAATTTCCTAAATCCACTGTGACTCTACTAATCTGCCTTTATTTCTTTTTCCCTACGTGCTGGTATAGTTATTTCTTTTGCTGCTTACTGCTGTGCCTACAGATCTCAGAGCAGCTCTGCTGATTCCTTTCCTGACTGACTTAATCCTTGGTCTCACTTCTCTGCAGCTTTCTTCTATTTTAAGTCAGGGAATGGAGGAGAAGTGGGGGAGGGACAGGAAAATCATACAGTCTAACTTCTATAATTTTATGTTTTTACTGCTTGGAATGTATGATTCATGCACTTCCACATTTTGTCTTTTTTTTTTTTTTTTTTTTTCCTAGAGAGACTGGCTTTAATGATCATAAATGACTGCAGCTAGGGAGAGAGCAGGGCCTTGCCAGCTCTCAGCATTCCCAGCCAAATCTCCCTGCAATTGTTTAGATTTCTTTTCAACTGTATAAAGTTCCTAGGTAGGGTGGAGGGAGGAAAAAAGAGGACCTAAGGCCCAGGTTCCTACAGCAGCCTGGGGAAGCTTTTTTCTTAGGTAAAATTGCCTTTCTCAACAGTTTGCCTTGCCATTATCTATCATTAGACTGGTTTTGTAGAACAGGAGAGTAAAACTCTATTCCAAATTTCTAAAAATCTCCTGTCCGGACCAACTGAGCTTTGCTACAAATGAACTAAATTCTGTGAGTGACAGCCGCTTTTTGTGGGATCTCCAACTTTGGCTATTCACAAAAAAAACAGAGTGTTGAAGACCATCCTGAGATTTCACTGAATCTCACTTTAGTTTTTAACTTTCTTCATTTATCAAAGAGGGAGCTTCGGCCTGGATCTTGAAGCATCAGAGGCTGTTCCTGGTTAGCCATGGACTTAATGAGACCTAAATGAGTCCACAATCATTCCAAACAGCCTGAACTCACCTGATACATAAACACAAATGCTTGTTGGTGCCTCTTTTCAGAAGGGATATTCACAGTAACCCCTCTCTGCCTGTCTTTTGTTTGGAGCTGCTGTAATGTGGGGACCAAAGAGTCGATACAGCACCTCTGGATTCAGTAAGAACAGAATGTCATCTATCTCTCTGAATCTGCAGTTTCCTGAAAATTCTTCTAAATATGTCTTAGAAACCCCCATGAACATGCAGTTCTTTGTGTCCTTTCTCAAAAGGTCAGGAGTCTCGCAAGGGTTCCAACATGCAACACAAAAAAAAACCCAAAAAAACAACCAAACCAAAAAAAACCAAGAAAACAGAGGAAGAAAAGACTGAGCAGCCTTTCCCTCTGGACTTTTTTTTATCATCCCGCACTCACTTTCCAAAGGGACATATGCTTTTGTTTTCCTCAGGAAATGTAGTTTATAATCACTTTCTAAATTTCATTCTTCCGACTTTTCTTAGGATGTATTTTGCACTAAAATCATCAAAATTCGACTCTGTGGAGTTCTTGCTTAATATTTCCAGTGAAATATTTTTTACCAAAAGAAAAGTCACCTGGTTTTAGATTTCTCTCTCTCCTCAGAGTAAAGCCCATGAAAATTCTTTTTCCTTCTATAGCTGTTCTGTGGACCCCCAGTCTGGAGGGGGCTGGACCTGCAGTGCATCTGGGTACATGCTGTATGGTGCTTTGACCTAATTCCACTTGGGTCTTGCCAGGTGCATTCCCCTACTTACCACTCTAGCTGACCCTTTAAATTCCTCCAATGTGCCAGATGTTCCCGAAATTGTGTTCTCCCTGGGTGGATTTTAAGGCAGAGCTCTCCTTCCTCCCATGCTCAGCCACAGCTGCGAGCTGATGGAGCTGCTTCTCCCCACTGCTGTGAACTTTAATCGGGTTCTAAAGTTTCATTATCACAGTGATCCATTCTGGAAGATATTTCACGTTCCCCAAGCCCCAGGCAAGTCCTAACAATCTTGTTTAATATTCTTTTAGTTTTTTTTCTTTCCTCATTTCTCTGCCTTTCTCTTTGATGCTGTTCTGCAGGTGCTGGAGAAATACAAGGCTCCAAGGTCTGCCTCTCCCAAGACTGCTGCAGTTTTTAGCTCTCAGCCACCATTCCAGGAGCCACTCTCCTTTTCATGGCCGACAGCTGGTCTTTTTCAGGAATCACTGGCTCACAGTCAGGGAACTCTGATCATATGCCTTGTAAGATTCTTAGTGGCTGACATAATTTGCCAAATGCCAGCTTTCCTTCACAGATTTTTCTGGTCTTTCCAGCTCCACAGATACTTGGCTGCCAGGTATAACTCCCCATCATTAAAATATAGCTTTGGCCTCCCTCATACACAAGTGGGTGCATGAGGATGTAGATGGAGAGTGAAAAAGAAAATTACTTTAATTTTTGGCTCTGTGCAAGATTTGTGCACAGGTCATCCCCCGGAGATCTCCAGTTTCTCATATGTGCTGTGCCAGTGGCTGAGCATGTTAATGAATGCATGCTAGCTAGTGAAAATGCAGTGCTGAGAACTGTAACTGACCCTATCACTGCAATTATTTCCCATAATAATTAGCTTACTGCTATAGGAATGCATTAGGAAGCATGACTGCAACTACATTTGTTTCAGAGCATGGAAGAGCACCATAACACTGTATGGATTCTAAGAGCAAAGGACACAAGTCAATGGTTATTTGCTAAATGTCGCAAGTTCATCTGGGTGACCCTATACTAGGCAGAAAGTTGAAGTCCCTGTCCTTTCACAGTTTGAATCAGTAGTCTTTTAGGTAGAAAACAGAGGCCAGTTAGCATAGGCAGTGAAGAGTCATTACTTCAAAGATATCCTAAATTTAGTCCTTGCTGCTGTGATGACTCATCCAGACATATTGCGCTGCAGGAAGTAATGAAAAAGCATCAGAATAATGCAAAGTAATTCACTACTCCTGTAACATCTCTCTGATTACATGTGTTCCCTAGCTCCTTGGCCTAGACACACTGACCTTGGCTTCCTTATGTTTTACTGGGTTTTTTACTTGCACCAAAATATTCAGGATGGTCTCAGTACCTCCCCAAGTAATCATCAGGGTCTAAGCACACAATGAGGCACAAGAGCTCAGTATGAAGAGCACACAGAGGATGCCACAAGAGGTGGGAAAGGGTTCATGCTCACTCTGTGGGGCTTAAAACTTAAAAAAGGGGACATCATCTTGTCATGGTTGAATCCAAATCAGCCCTGGCCAGAGGAGTGGGCTTTCCATGGCTGCAGATGAGCAGCTGCTTCTTTGCACAGTTTGCCGCAGAGAACAAAACTCCTCTAATGATCTTCAGAATGTTTAAACCATTAATTGTTTCAGTCTCTCACAGCATGGCATTAATTCTATAAAACTAAAATTTTGGTGTTTTCTTTGGTGGAATCAAAGCTTTGAAAATCTTATAATTTCCAAATCATTGTGTTAGAGTTGAAGGAGGAAGAAAGCATCAGGATGTAGTTGGCCTCATGTAACTGGACCAGTCCAGGACCTGCTGGTCCACTCAAGATTCAGTTGAGGGGAAACCTGAGGCCTCCATTCTTGCATGCTTTGACTGGGGAATGTTCATTATGTAAC
Organism: Motacilla alba alba; assembly: GCF_015832195.1. Lineage (NCBI taxonomy): Eukaryota > Metazoa > Chordata > Aves > Passeriformes > Motacillidae > Motacilla > Motacilla alba. The sequence goes on along the minus strand of NC_052046.1, from coordinate 3,593,335 downwards.
TTCATTTCCTGACTTGGTAACCAAAGTTGCCCATGTGAACAGTGATCATGCCAAAAGTCCATTTAGAACCATGAAATCACATAGTCATAGAAGGGCTCGGGCCGGAAGGCACCACTCATTCAAAATTCCTGCCATGGGCAGGGACACCTTCCACTATCTCAAGCTCCTCCAAGCCCCATCCAGCCAGTCCTTGGACACTGCCAGGGATGGGGCAGCCACAGCTTCTACGAGCCAGGGTCTCATTCCCCATCGAGTGAAGGATTTCTTCCAAACATCTGAGTACTGGGAGACCACAATGAGGTCTTAGAGCCATCTCTTCTCCAGGCTGAACTCCATTCCTGCACAGTAAAACACAAAAATATGCACCAATTTATTTTAGTAGCAATCTGTGAAGGAAGAACAATAGTTCAGAAAATGTTCTTCATAATAATTACAAATACAATCGCAAGTACAGGAATAATTGTTCTTGAGAACAAAAGAGTGACTGCAATCTTTAACCATATACAAGAAAAGACTATTCATTGTTAAAGCTTCAGCATATTCCAGTTCAAATATCTAAAAATAACATCCCTTTCCTGGAAGAAAATGTGAGCCTTGCGCATATGAGACCAGTTCTCACCTAAATATTGCTGAAGACTTCTTAAAATGAGAATTCTATAACAAAAGGGAAATCTGAGTAGCAAATTCAATCCTAACAATTCTAACATTAAATCTTCTGCTCTATTGTCACCAGCAGTCAAATTCATTACAATGTCCCTTGTTATACTTCAAGCTGAAATCACTGACTAGCTTTAACTGGGATGTTCTTGGCTTAAAAAAAAAGGTTTATTTTCTCAACAAGACAGATTTGGATTAGTCAAAATTACTTGTTTCTGCCCAATGCACAAAATCATAGGATGTTTCAGGTTATAAAGAACTTAATGAGACCTCTTGTTCAACTTCAAGGTAGGGTCAACATTTAATTCAACTCAGTTCCTTGTGTCTTATTCCAGTTTGGTGTTAAAAAATTTCCAAGGACCAAGATTTCACAAACACTTTGGGGCACTTCCAATGTTTCCCTGCCCTTTGATGAGAAAGGACAAGGTTCTGAATATCAACTCAGAACCTTGCCTGCTTTTTCTATGGTCATTGTCTGAAATGCATGCTCCATGCCTCTTCAGAAAGACCCTGATACCATCCTGATAAATTCCTCTATGTTTTTGGAATACAGAGTTCAGTGTGGAAAATGGTATGCTTCTGCATAAAGCCTTTAATAGTTTCAAAACAAACTGTTTTCATACTTCAAAATGTCATATTCTCACTCAAGAGATGGGGAAAAGAAAGGAAATTATACAGTTTGGGTCATGTGAAACATTTAATTTAGACCAAAACTGAGTGTTTTGTTTTGCTGTTTTTCTCTTGGGCACTAAATTGAAAAAGTAGGTATTCAAAAACTTCTAGATAAGCTCTCTGTTTATTGTGATTTATGAACTGCTGGTGAAAAATCCGTAGAAGTTATTTTCTGTTAGCTAAATAGAAAAATACAACCTTCAATCTACAACTATGAAGAGCTGTAATTTGGAAAACACAACATGTGATAGAAATGGATTATGGTGCTATTCCATTCAGATGCATGACTTCACTGTTTCTCTAAGCTCTGTCCTTTTAATGTGGATTTAATAACATCAGGCACCAGAAGGAACTAGGTCCTTTTCAAACTGAACACACCATGTTTCCATAACTGAGCCTTTTAATTGCTGAACAAGGAGCAAAGCCCTCCTCTGCTTTGGATTGGAAAGTGTTTTCATTTCATGTGTGTAATGACAGAACGTATAGACTTTGTGTCTGGGTGTAGGGATGGAAAGTAAATTCTGACATACTTTGAAGTTTATTATAGTGGCACCGTGGAGGTTCCTCCTGTAACACTGCAAAACTGTGCTTCCATTTCCTCATACTCTTTGCAGGATAAAGGGATAATCACTTTTTTTTTCTACAAATATATGATTGGATCATAGAGTGGTTCATAAATGGCTTGTTTTTCCAAACTGGGATTCCTTAGCTTAGAAAATCTGAGAGCAATGACATCCCGGCCAATACCATAATGTCACAGGGAACATATGGAAAAGGGTGAAACAAATGATGCTGTCTGGATTTTTAGGAAGTTGTCAGAAAGAGTACAAGTGTTTGCCCCACTCTGCATGTTTCACTCAGGGTTAATACTGGTGGGACCCGCAGACAACAAAGTGGAAGAAATGAAGTGCCTAAATTGACTGAACTGAAAACAGCAGCAGCTGCTGAACAGCAGCAACAAACGATCTTCAGTCTGGATGGACTCACTCACACAGAGGAGCAATGGAAGGAAAAGGCCTTTGTTTCCAAAGTGGTGTGATGCCATGGGCAGACAGACATTTGCACTGTGGGAATCACATGTATTGTGGGTCAGAATAGTGTTCCAGTGACAGTTTTTGCCCAGTTCCTCCTGTGGTTGTTGGAGCCTGAGATTGTTTTATGTAGTTCGAAATTAGATCTTGGACGACACAAAAATCACTGTAGAAAGTCTCTGGGGGCAAACTGCTTTTTATACTTTTACTTATCATTTGCTATCACCAAGTGTTAAAGTAAAGGGACCAATAACAAGAGACCTTTGACTTAACTCAGTGTGACCTTTAAGATTTGCTTCCTCTTTATCCCCTCTTGTCTCAAAAGCGACACTCAATTCTTGTGTGTTGTGCAGTTTACAGAGTGTGTGCCTGCTCTGTGGGTCAGCAGGAAAGAAGAAGGGATATGTTTGACAGCTTGCACCAATGGGGCGCAATCCTGGCCTGCAAAATCAGTAGAATAAAGTTGATTTACATGCAACGTGCAAGCTCTGGAGTCCTAAGCAGGTGTTATTTGAGCAGCACAGAAAACAGGGTTTTCCAAATGCACAAAGTGCCCAAAACATCACTGTGTAGGGACAGCTGGCAGGACTATTATCCTGGCCAGGTTTCTGTCTCCACTGACCCTGCTCCAGCAGGGAAGAATCTGAGGCAGACCAGTTCCTTCTGCACAGCTGCTCAACAGGACCAGTGTTTCCTCCTACCTACTGCAGCCTGAAGTGACTCAGAAATTCCAGAAAAGGAAGCATTTTAATTGCTGCTGTGAAGTTCAAGGGGGCACTAACATTTTCCCCCATGTTTGGGTAAAAGGGAAAAATTCAGCTCAAATGTTTCTCATGCTTGCAAGATTTCCAACAACTCAGCTCAGCAAAACAGATTTTCGTCCATGTTCAGTCATCTCTCTAACACGTCTCCAGAATTTGCTCCATGTAGTACTCAGAAGCTGGTTCACCTCTGTGAAGAGATTTGAAGTGCCCTTTAACACTCCCATTACCCTTTAGTGGTATGTACCCTGTGTGCTACAGAAGCTACTCTCTCTCCTTGTCTCCTATCCACCATCTCATCAGCTTCCAACCCAGGAAATACTTGTGCATATCCTCCCTCCGTAAAAAAGACCTTGGGTTCCAGACAACTACATAAACAAACAAACAAACAAACAAACCAAACAGCCAAACACCAAACCCTTCACCAGATCTGAGCTGTTCACTTTGGGTAAATGAAGTTTTTATTGAACAGCAGAGGGCCCATGGCACTGATTCCACAGGTGGGGTCAGTCTTGGTCAGCTGAAGGTGATTATCCATCAGACTCTGAACAGTAGAATAAGCAGGAAAAGGTAGAGTAAAGATGTATGAATATCAGCAGTACTGCTAGGATAATTTGGCAGACAAAATCTCGGTTCTTGGATTTTTCCTTCTTTCTATGGCCAGCTCATGAAGTGAGGCATTCACCTTCTTGAATTTTGGCACTTCAGTTGTGGTTATTTAATCACATAGGCATTCCCTGCATGCAGTGAAGAGACAGGAAGTTGCAGAGAATAACCTATCCTACCCATAACAAATAAATAAATAAATAAATAAATAAATAAACACCGTAGATCAGCTCATGGAGATTTCCTGACTCCACTGGCTGCAGAAGATGAGTGATTGCTCAGCCAGGTCATCTCACTTTTGGGTGGATGAATTAAAACCAATGCATGTTCCTGTCCTCCTCTTGCCAATTGCTCAGAAAGTGAGATTAGCATGGAGTAGAAATGAAGGAATAAACATTAAAAATTAAGATAGTTATATAGGTAAGGTCTTACTGATGTGGGAAAAAAACCCACCATACCTCATCAAGGCTGGTCTGTGGAGCAGGTTACAGCATAAGCACTGTTACACTTGCTCTTTAGCCTAAGTGTTAAGCTTAGTCCTTCTTGTTTAAACGTTACAGCCACAAAACTAGCTAATAAATTTCTGGCTGACAAGCCTGACAGAGCAATAAGTAAAAACAGGAAGGCATCTATTACATATTACCCTGAATTTATCAGCTTTGCCTTCGAAAGGGGAAATAACACAAAGCAAATTGTGGGAAGTTTTTTTATCTGCTAGAAAAATATGCCCTGTGCCCCAGTCAAAAAACAAGCTGTTGTGAAGTAACCATATTATTTAAAGATACAAGTCAAACAGGAAGAGGAAAACCAAACAAGCATGGCTTGAAAATTTCCCACAAGTGAGCTCTTACAGTCAGAATGCAGTGATGGAATTGCTGACAGAGCCTGAGCTGCAGGGCAACCATCAGGTTTTCCAGGGCCAGAGGGCTACAGAAAGAGAATGGAAGAGAGTCTATTCTCATTTGAATATTTGTCTCTGGCTATACTTTTGTGATGTTTGCTTTATTACTGTTTTTAAAGCCAAAGCAATGTCAGCAACAGAGATTTTATCTTTCCCTTCAAGGTGAGGTCACTTCTAAACATCAAGATGTGTCTGAAATACCACAAGTTACTGATGCAAGAAACCACAGGCAAGGAACCATGGATAATTTAGCCACATTCCTTTGAAGCTCTTCAATTCATGCATAAACTTAGGCAAACATTTCATTAAAAATGAACACTTGTGGGACTAATGGATATTTTAGTTTGGATGGATATTTTGGGTTTAGGATCACTGTGAGCGTGAGAGCTGGTGAACTGAGTTATATGGAAAAGCTGCTGGCTGGAGCCATCAAGACACATAACATGAACCTGCTGTCTGAGAAATACAGTGGTGGAAAAGGTGTCTGTGTAGTTCACCAGCTCCTGGGATAGCCCTACCTTTCACTCCACAGTCTGTTTTCAACCTGACAACAGAGCTCATACTTGAATTCACACTACTTATTGCAGTGCCAAGGAGATTTTTTGGGTTTTGGTTTTCTTTTTTTTTTTTCTGTTTTTTTCACCTTCAAAACCCAATCCTCAGAATAGAAACATTTATAAGCAGCAAGCTGACAAGCTCTAGCACTCTGGATTTTTGTTTGCTTTATCTTACCCAAAGACACCACTTTGCAAATCCCCAAGATTTGCAAACGAGCCCTGATGAATCATCTCTATTCAAAAGAATGAGATGTTAAAATCTTTTTCTTCAGCAGCAGAGTTGCCAGCTCACTTGCTACACATTTTCCTATATGCAGAAGCCTCTTCAAAGATATATTCCAGCACATGTTATGTAAAGCAAATTAAAACAATAACATTAAATTTGTAAGGATTTTAGACCAAAAAGTTTATTATAATCATCAACCTATGGCATACACTTACCCAACTATATAGTTTTCCATAACATTCAAATCTACTCTACAACATTCCACTCTATAATATTCTATTCTATATTATACTCTATAATAGTCTAATACACATAATACTCTAGAACATATTCTATAATATTACCCAGAGATTCCTGGATTAGCCAAAATAATTTATTCTCACATTGGTAAGAAACTGGTAACTTGTCAGTATGGCATACATTACATAAAAGAACCAATTTGATTTTAGAGAGTGAAGGGAAAGGACATGAACTAAATTCTGGCAAATTACACTGGTTCAATAATTTAGACTAATCTCAATTCCAAACTAAATGTCAGATTCCATTTTTTATTCCCATTTGACATCATAATTTCAGTGTGCACTTTACTATTGCTTTCTTTGATGTACTACGCTATCACAACATTTATAGATTATTTAAAAAGTCTTTCCAAATTACTAAGAAGAACACATTCCCTCACGGTACACATCCCAGCTTTGTCATACAGTGAATCTAAATCAAAAATGAAAACAGGTATTTGGCCCAGGAATCAAAGTCTATGTATTAATATGAATACTAGATTATATTTTGTAAAAGACCCTGGAAACCTGAGTTTATTTTAGAACTGGCATAGCCAAGAAGTGGTTTTATAAATGTATTCCTTTCTAGGGAGCCTTCCCATGCTCCTAAACAGAAGTAAAGTCGTGCAACACAGAACAAAAGGTCATAAATTACTTTACTGACAATTTTCTTAGTCTATGTTTTCACATTTGTCGGGCTGCTCTGACAAGATCTATAGTCATGTAGAAGCAAATTAATACACAGGGAGGCTTTGTCATTAAAGAAATGCAAGCTGATTTCTTTCATTATGACCGTCAGGAGAGCTGCATTTGCTGTGCAAATAGCTACAGTGTTCTCTGAGCTAATATTGCTGTGGCACATGGCTAAACCGCAGCAACCTGGATCCTGAAACTGGGGCAAAGCCTTTGTTGAAATCCTCAGGGAAGAAACTGCTCCAAATCCAGGTGCTTAATGGCAGAACCATGTGTAAGCTGAAATGCATAACATACATTCATCCTGCTATTAAAGCAGCACATTGAAAGGAAAAGAATGAGGAAACAAAGTCATAAGGTACCTCAAGAATTTTCATCTTACTAACAATTCAAATATTGTGTCTGATGTTGCATGTGACCAGATTTTTACCCTCAAATTGAAGCTGACATGAAAACATTTCTTGGCGGAGAAACTAAAGTCAGATCCTGATGTTAAGGAGTCAGTATAAAACAAACAATTTGGTCCAGTACCTCTGCTCTGACCCTGGCTCAGGAAGAGATGTAAACACATGCTTCACTCTGCCTGGGTGCACTAAGTGCCCTCACTGCATATTTTCCTGCCAGCTGCTGCACAGAAACACACAGGCAGAAAGTCAGAAACCACAGAACAATATGCCCAGAGCAGAGCTAGCTTCCCTGCAATCCAGGAGGGAATTCACGGGAGGAGAAAGTCAGTGAATTCACAGCTAAACGCTGTAAAACTGCAAGGTACATCAGAAACACCCAATCCAAGGAGTGTTGGAATTCTGATTAATCCCAGCCTTCTGAGACTTGCCAAATTTTTCAGCAGCAGTGGAAAAGCACACAAGAATTTATAGAGTTGTTAATGCAGTTTGAGTCCCAGTCTCAGTGATTCAGATGGGATGAGCTCCTTTATCTAGTGGATATCTTTGATTCAGAAACTTGGGAGAAAAACTGCAGACACAGATTTTGATGACTATTGTTTAGCTTAAATAAAGCCCCTGCAGAGACTGATTAGTGGTGAAGAAGTGTTCAGGCCAAGTAAATCTCTAGTTTCTTTTTCACTGGTTTAATTCCTTCCTCCTTCAGAGGGAGGAAAAACAAGACTTTTTTTTTTCTTTTTTTCATGGTATTTTGGCACTTCTGTTTCCTGTTGTGGACAGAATCTAGAAGCTAAGAAACTTCTGACTGAAACAATTGAAGTAGTACTGGAAAAATCAAACAGGAAATGAGATGTAATTTTTTTTAGCAGTGAGGGCAATTAATCACAGAACAGCTTTGCCAATGGATATGGTGGATTTACCACTCATGCCAGTCCTTAAATCGAGTCTGGCTTTCCTTCTAAGTGTGATTACTCTAATTTAGGGCATTGGTTTTTACACAGGAAGCACTGGGTAAAATATCTGGTTTAACAAGGTTGTGTTAAAGATCCCCCTTGTCTTAAGACAAAAAAAATAAATAATTACAGGACAGATTTTAGGACACAGACAACATGAATGTGGAAGACAGGGAGAAGAGAGGGGGATACATCCCAGATTTGGATTAGCTTCATAAATAGGACACTCCCCCGAGAGAAAGACCAAAAGATTTCAGGCTTTGCTTCAGGTCAGGTACAGGCAAGGACTGAAACAAGTTCAACTTCTAGGATCTCCCTTGTCTGTGCTTAATTTACCAGACCTAAGGGCAGTCCAGGTGTGCAGCAGGGCACTGTGACTTTAGGAAAGGCTCATGTTGGAAAAAGCTGAATAAAAATAAACTTACTTTTCAGCTCCACAGTTAGATGTCCGGCTAGTTACCTGTCCTGAAGTGCAGTTCTAACTCCTTCTCTGGGCATTCATTGTGGCTATTTTAGGCATCTCATTCCTAGTGGCTGCAGCAACTTACACAACCATCATAGAATGTTTTGGGTTGGAAGGGACCTCAAAGACCACCTACATGCACCCCCCTGCCATGGGAAGGGACACTTTCCATCCAGCCTGGCCTTGAACACTTTTCCAGGGATGGGATATCTTTCCTCAGCACCTTTTAGCAGAATCATGAGTTTCCAAGTCATGGCTGGATGCTTCAGAAGGCACAGAGCCTGGGATAACTGTTGTTGTTCTGAACTTTTAAGTCAGAAAATCACTAGAAATACCCTTTTGCAGGTATTTAAAAGCCAATTACTTCAATAGCAGTTAGGTGTCTAGACACATTTAACACTCTGACTTAGAAACCGTAAAAAATGCACCTGTTGGCCTACAAAACACTGAGTTTTTGTCTTGTGATAATTGATCTTTATTTGTGGGGAGAAATCTGTTCAAGCTAAATATCTGCAAATGCACATAAGATTTTGCATGAAGTGAATAACAGGTCCATTGTGAATCAAAGCTACGTTTGGACAGAAATGCTTCCCACATTTTAAAGGTAGTTCCACTGTAGAAATGTTCATCTGTGTAAAGCATCTGCACACAGGGCAATAGAGGAAGGAAAGACTTTCAGTTTCACTAGAAAAAAATTGCCTGTTTCTCCTGTCAGAGGGAGGGGGGAAAGAGAAAAAAAATAATTGAGCTACTTTATGGAAACATCTGGGTGAAAGAGAACAGGAGGTGTCAACAGAAGTCAAAATAACAACTCATATCACATGGTTTTGATGTGAATGTTTTTGACACATTTATCATACTTGCCATTCTGGAGGAGCAGGGTTAGATGTATGCAAGGTAAAAAAAATAAACAGTGAGAAACCTCTCTTTTCAGAGGGAGACAGCTTCACTTAAGGAATCTAAATTGCATTTCTGAGCATTACAAATCAGCTGTAAATGCAATTTTATGGTTGTTCTAGGGAGAAAATGTGGGTGGAGCAGACAGTAAGAAGAGAGAAAATAGGCAAATTGAGAAATAAAGACACAGACTAGTTGTAACAAGGTCGGGAGTGCTCTAAAGTAGAAGTTTCCTCTGATCTCATTAATCTTGTATAAAAGGCACAACATTTATTTTCCACCATGACTTTGTGGCTGAATACTCTTTTTTTTCCTACCATCTTTAAAGCCAAACATTTTTGTGAACACTCAAACCAAAAAAATGAGCCAAATACTTGCACAGGCTCAAATACCTTCTAAAACTTTTTGCATTCATGGCTACATAACACTTATATCCACAGTACCTGAAGAGCTGCCTAAAAGCAGAAAAAACAGCATGTTGGTGATGTGTGGGGAAGGAGTTGCTTTCAGACTTACTGCAATGACCGGTGGGGAGTGTTGGAACCAAGTGATGTTCATCTGTACAATCTATATTTTAAAAATCCATTATATCCTTCACTCTAGAATGACCTTGCTTGAGCAGGGAAGTTTGAACCAGAAAATGCTCCTTCCAAACTTACCCATTCTGTGATTCTTCATCTTCGACATCTGACTTGACTAAAAGCCACAGGGTCCACCTTTACCATTAGATAAATCAAAAAGAAAGTGTAAGAACTAAAGTCACCAAATTGGTAACTCTTTTTTGACTCAGCCTCAGACCAAGGCAATGAACTTACTCTAAGACAATTTTGCAAGTTTGAGACCTCCAAGCAGCAGTGGATGTCAGCCACTGTCATAACCCCTGGGCCAGAAACTGGTCCTTGACTTCTTTTGTTTTGAGGTACAGACATATCAACGACTGACTCAAGTGTGAATGCCTCTCAGCATCTTCCTTAATTTTCTTGCACTCTTTATTCTGTTAAAAAACAAACAAACAAACAAACAAACAAACAAAAAAACCCAGAAAAATGTATTTTCATTACAGAGAAGGAAAATTAGTTTCTGTGAGAAATGTCTGCACAAACTAAAGGTTACCACAACAAAAAGGCTTTGGCAGGGGACTCCCTGAGAGGGAGGCACAGCAGTACAAGGCAGAGGACTGAAATGTCAGAGATGGAGATGAGGAGAGAGGGATACATAAAAAAACACAGTAGAAAAGAGGATCAAACCTCTGACTCTGGAAACTATTTATCAATGGGTTTTTCTTGGGAGTGTAACAAGGTCAGTATTTCATTCAGCATGTCTATATATTTTCCATCTGGGTGCTATTTTACAAAGAGTGGGATTTATTATAATTTCACTTCATTAGAGTTCATTTATTTCATCACTACAGTATCCAGTGAAGAGCTATATTTTCCTCCTGATCAAAGAAGAGGTTTGACTGCTGTTTCTTCCAAGTCTTTCTATGAAAAAAATATTTCCCTTTTACTGTAAGTTCCCTTTCTTGGTTCATTCTACTAAAACTAAAAAAAAAAAAAAAAAAAAAAAAAAAAAAAAAAAAAAAAAATTGAACTTGTAGTTTTCTTTTTTTATTATTTTAAACTTTATTTAGAAGAGTGTAGTTTAAATAAAATTCATGAAAAAGAGTTATACTTAGCAAAAAATTAATTTAGGTTCTTTTTGCCAAATTCCTCTCTCCCACCTCAGTTGTCTACATTGTAGGTGTTCACATCTTAGTCAATCATCCCAGAAATGCAGTCCATGGAGCTTGCAGTGTCTTTCATCTGACAAATAACTACTTCATTGACCATGCTGCCAAGTCTTCTTCCAATTATCTGTGCAATGTAGGAGGGTTCAACCCAGGTGCAAAAAAAACCACCTACAGGTGACTTAGGCATCTGAGCTAAACCAGAGTCCAACCTCTCCTTTTCATAGACTTCCCTCATGGGTATAGGGGAAATTAGAAAGATATTTGGAGTCCTACAATTTGTTTTGAAGGTGCTTATCTCTTTTACTACATGTTTGGAGGTCCTGCAGTAACTCTTCTAAGGCCTTTGGAGCCAGTGGTAACACCTTTTCTGGAAGGAACTTCTGTGAGTAAATCTGCAGTAGCTGCAGAATCATGGAGTCATGGAATCATTAAGTATGGAAAAGCCCTCTAACATCACTGAGTCCAACCACTAACCCAGCACTGACAGCCCATCACTAAACCATGTCCCCAAGTGTCACATCTACCAGTTTTTTCAACCCTTCCAGTGGGCAATGATTCCTCTAGTGACCTGAACAGCCTGTTCCAGGAATTAACAACCTTTTCCACAAAGAAAGTTACTGTAATGTCAAATCTAAACCTTCTGTGGTGGAACTTGAGGCTGTTTTCTCTTGTCCTGTCTGTTGCTACTTAGGAAAAGAGCCCGACCCCTCCCTGTAGGGAACAATTTTCCAGAGGGGGTTTAGGAGCATGTTTATTCCTCTAATAACTGCAGATCAGGAGCTTTGATTCACTTTGTTAAAACATATTAGACATAGACATCCTAGTCATCAGCAGAGAGAAATGTGTGTTTTTGAAATGGGGATGGTGAAAGCATGTAGGGGCTGAAGGAATTGTGCGCACCAGGGAAGGGAGAGCCCACTAGCATCTGAAATGCTCTCCTGAAGCCCACGTACAGGATCCTCACATGTAGACTACAGCTTTTTTATAGCTTGTTATCAGAGAGAAACTCCCATTCAAAATTTTTCTAACAGCAGAAATAAGAAACAAAACTCTCAGACAACTCCATCTTGCTTCATCACAGATAAGGAAACAAAGGGTCATGTTCCAGCTTTCTGACTTTCAGAGTGATGGTGCCTCTGTTTATCTGGGATGTAATCCAGGGAAAACAGAAGGAAAAAAGTGCTGTAATACACTTAAAAAGGTGTCTTAGAAGTATTATTGATTAAGTAAGCAGCAGCAAGAATTACGTTTTGCTAGAGAAGGAAAAGAAGTCCCACCAGTAGTTATTTTTGGTCACCATTTGTTCTGTAAAGAGTGTCCATGCCTTATTTTATGTGAGTGTGTATAGAAACAACATAATTGTTAAATTAAATTTTAAATCTACATAAACACATACTGTAAATAAAATGATACCATATAGTAAATACAGTATTATTATATGACTACTATTGCTATATGGAAGTGTTCAAAACCAGGTTGCATGGGTCTAGAGGGAGGTGCTCCTGTCCATGGAAGATTTTGGAACAAGTTAATCCTTAGGGTCCCTTTCAACCCAAACCAATCTATGATTTTATATTTAGTATATAACATTATCAGTATAATAATATATTTCAAAATATAGTAAAATGTTTCAGCTATAGGTCCCTATTTTAAAGTCAAGGTTTTATTGCCTAAAGAAAACAGAAACAAGGCTGAACACAATTAAAAATACTGAAAGACAGATCATTCCTTCTCCTTATGATATTTGGTATGCTTTTGACCTTGCTTGCAATCAAGTGAGCAAAAAAAAATACAGTCTCTTGACATTTGTTTGCCAAAAAAGTCAAGGTTATGTTTCCCACTGAAAGAAATGTAAATGAAAATACAAATTCAATTTATAAATTAACAAGAGGTTACAGAGCTGCAGTCTAGAGACCTCTATGGCATCTCACAATGAAATGCAGGTCTAATTTCTGTGCCTCTTCCTTTGTCAATTGAGTCTGCATATTGCTGTGGTCACCCTCGCTGAGCTCGGGGTGGCATCTGGGCTTTATCTCAAAAATTTCCTTAGTTCTCAACAGAACAGAGCAGACAACAGACATCAGGCAGACAAAAAACTTACAGGGTTAGATTTACAGGGTTAAGTTTACAATAAATTATATATAACTAAGTCAATCCAAGAGGAAAAGATATGCCCAAATGGAAGATTCTCTGTGAGATCAATACTTCTGCATTTCAACACTCAAATCTCTTAAGTGTTTAAGTTGGATATTAGGGGAAGTTTCTTCACTGAAAGCGTTGTTAAGTCCTGGTACAACTGTCCAGGGTAGTGGTGGAGTTCCCATCCCTGGAGGGATTTAAAATTTGTGGGGAAGTGGCACCTGGAAACATGGGCTAATGGTGGCCTTGGCAGTGCTGTGGGAATGATTGGACTGGATCACAGAATCATGGAATTTTTCAGGTTGAAAAAAGACCAAGTCCAACCATGGTTCAATCCAATTTGGTCTAGTCCATGATTCTATGATTCTAAGACTGTTGATTAAGATAATTACAGCTAGGTTAGATTTAGCCTTTCAGAGTAAAGTGCAGATGCCAATCTAACCAACTTCCACCTGGCTTCCTGAGGTATTCAAACCATTTTAAATAGAACTACACACTGCAGTGAACATGACCTTCCTGGGTCTAAGTTACTGAATAAGAAAATTATTTAATGCAAGGGAATAAAGGTAAAATAGATTCCTTTCAAATGCTGAAAAATAAAAGCCATTTTCTTGCTTAAAAGTATTACCTTCGTAGCTAAGGATGAGGGAGAATCTTGACCAGGCAAAAAAACAAGATATTATGCAGTTAGAGAGCAAAATATGTGTATTTTTTTAATTTTCTACCAGTCCTAGATGCATCAGTTGAACTCCTTTCCAAGGACACATGCAGCCATGCAGGGGTTAACATCTCTTCTGGCCACCTGAGTTTGCAGCTGAAAACTTGGGAATTTGTGCACTCTTATGCACGCAACAAACAAAGAGACTGCTTGCATTATAATCTCCTCAGGGACAGCCAACTGGGAAAGACAAATTTAGCAGTGTACTTCTGGCTTTTTTACATAGCGTAATGCCATTAAACTCGACATCATGTAGACAATGAATGCTACAACAAAATACTGGTGCTGTTTATTAGCTGCCTGATTCTTTTTTTTTTTTCTTTTTTTTTTTTTTTTTTTTGAGAGGAAGCACATGTCACATTTGTTTCAGACAACTGCATTGGGGTCCCACAGCTCTGATTAAATATGTATCATTTGTTCAGCTGCATCAGAGTCAGTTTTGGTCTACATACACATTTCGTTAATATTTTAAATAGGAAAAACAACAAAGAGAGGAGAAATTAACAGTTGCTGAACTTCTCCAATTACCACTAATCACATTTACACCCTGGGGTTTGCAGAATTAGAAATCAATTGGTGGCTTCCTCTTTCTACAGCAGGCAGTAAATGTGACAATTTAGGGAAAAGACTAGAAGACAATTCAATTCAACCTGGATACCCTTGTAAGTAACACACGGTGGATTTATTGCTTTGTTTCTTGATGTGACACAGAGATTATATGGCATCATTTACTAAAATGATAAATCACTCTGTGTGTTTGATTCCAAAAAATGTGACACCATTCCTTTTTACATAAGAATATTTTTTTCTTTCTTTTCAAACATTTGGAAATTGCATCCCGAGCAAAATTCTGCAGTGAAGTCTTTCAGGATCTTTTGATGATGGTTCACCTTTTCCTTTCAAGATTGTGAAAAATTACTTCTGAGAAAGAGCTGCTTCAAACATGATTCTCCCTGGTTTTGTGTTTTTTTGTTGTTTATTTTTTTTTTGAAGAGGACTTTTCCCAGCATCTAGTGCTGATTTAGCTGCCACATACTGGTTGGAAGGTTCCTTACAGTCAGTGTCACTTAGTATGATCTTTAATAATCGAAGAGGTTCTTCTTAAGTGTTTAGATAAACTCAAATTGGCCATGTACGTGTTTCTGAACATCATAAATGATGAACCAGCAGGGTCAAGTGGTCCAAAGCTGCTTATGATTCCTTAATCTGGGAAAAGCCTTAGCGGGGCTGTCAAAGCAGATTTTGCAATGAGCGCGTGTAAATGCGCGCGCGCTCGTAAAGACATCGCCACAGAGCTAAACTCACATCCACTGCTCATAATTAAAGGTGGAAAGAGAGAAGTGTCTGACCAAAAATCAGTATTTGCGGAAAGAAAACACCCCTGCGGGTAGTCGGGTATTTCCTTCCACAAGCAAGCTCAAGGCAGAATAAACTAATATGTCTGGAAAAGGCATTGATATGGAGCAAAAGCCTCGTCCAACTGAGCTTTTTGATTTTTCAAAATAGGGATGAAAATCCTGTTTTCTAAGAGAATATGCAGTCCGAAAAGCTTTTAGAGTCCTTATCCATATGTGTGCTTGTACTCTTTCCTGCAGCTTAGAAGTAGAACAAAATAAATAATAATGGTGAGGTGAGGAGGAAGGATAATTCAACCAAACCTTTTAAAACTTGAAATTCACTTCATGGACATACTGACTTGATATGAAAAACAAACAAACACCAAAAAAATATAAAACAAAAACCAGACAAATCCTTAAACTATTCCATTAATAAACCCACTGACAAAATTCAAGGGATTTGGTCTAAAAATTATGTCATGAAATGTTTAGCCAGTTAAATAGTTCTCATCCTATTTATCAAAAACTCACTCAAGAAGCAATAATGATGTTTCCAGTAAAATAAGTTATATGACAGATACTTCTCTGCAGTTTAAGCAACTCTTAACAAGATTGTTCTTATTTTGAAGGCCAATACTTTATGCAATTACTTAAAAAAAAACAACTGACCTTTTGCAAATTCAGGGAATCTGAGTGTCAATTTCAGATAAGCAAAAGTTTTATCATCAGACATATTTTCTTGGATCAGTCAGTTCTTTTTTTCTTAGACATTATGCAAACTAGTGTTTTTTTGACCCCAAATTGGTAAAATTAGTCAATTTTACTTTTTAATAGCAATTGAATAAACTGCCCCCGAGTGATTCTTATTTTTAAGACTACACACTGGATCCATGATAGCATCTTAGTAGCTTACACAGTTACACTAATTTTTTAATCATGTGCAAAGGATAAAATACATGTCATAGAAACTGCTGAGTAATTTAAAGTTAATTGTGTGATTGAAAGTTCAGAGGTTTACTCAAATCTAAAAGAGTTTGTGTTTTTTATTCTTAAAAAGTCATCTCTGTATGTCTCTCACACTGTCTGTGAGTCAGGCACACCATCTGAAATTCAGGTGTGAAGCAAACTAAAGATACCAAAATTGAAGCAACCAAAAGAATAGTTGTGACTTACTTCTACAACAAAATGATGAGAAAATATGGATGCTTTGCAAGGCATATTTGTAAGTCACCCCACACTAGATGTATCCATGACTCTTGTTCTCAAAAGAGGTGGCATATTCTACCTAAAAATTTGAGCCAAGCTCTGTGAATACTTTCTCTCTATTTGTCAAAATGTTCATGAAGACTTTTGTGTCTTTCAGCAAACCTAATCTCATCACAAAGCTTACATTATTGTCCCCCGGGGGGGCGGGGGTAGGCAGTGATTGTACAGACCACATTTTTTGATATTTTTTCATGTTTAGATAGAGTTCTGGACCTATGATAGGATACAACACACTTATGAGGATCATCAAGGACCTTTGTGTTGCTGTTTCAAATAACAGCTTGATACCTAAACTCAGTGTTTTGCAAAACAAATAAATACAGAAGGTCAGGACACGCATGGAACAAACTTCTGATTCCACCCGAGTAGCTATGTGACATATTCCTCAGAGACCAGGATTTATCTCATCAAATTTTGTATTCAGTATATATTTGTCTAATCCAGAGTTTGGCATCTCAGCTTCCTCTGCCGTCATGGAGGAAAAACATCAAAACTCACACAGGCATCCAGCTGGGCTGTAATAAACTGCTCTATAAATGTCTCATTTTCATATAGGATTTTTTTTTTCCCTTCGAATTTCTTTCTGTTATTAGTACTGAGCCCGAAAGCATATCCTGCATCATGTCTGACAGCAGTGAGATTTTTGGCTTTTTTTTTACCTAGGAAGTGAAGCACTGGAACCAGCAGCCAATTGTCAAGGCAAGTCCTTTGAACTCGTGGGTTTGATCCTGGAAACTGGCAGAAATCTGAATGAGCTCACAACCCCTGTGGGAGGAACACTCTCTTACAAAGCTTGGGCTGGTGCCATCGAGGACCATAGATGTGATGACTGTGTTTTGTTAATGACCCTGCTATTCTCCTAGGAGCAATATTAGTGAGCATTATGAGTCAATGCTTTCTAGTAGTAGCCCTGCTATTTGTATTTGGAATTACAGAAAAGAAACGGTCAAAACTTTAAAATCCAGCTAAGAAAATAGAAAGCTGGCAGGAAAAGTTTTAAGCTAAAGTAAGGTTTTCTTATTTTGTTTTGTTTGTTTCAATGCAGGGAGGCGCGTTGTTCACAATGTGTGTGTCTCCAATACTCTGTTTTCAGTTTATGATGTTGTGTCCCTGAACAGAGGTGACACTTTGGCAGGATTCTCATGATTTTTTGCAGTAAGTTACAGAATTGCCAATAAATAAAAATAATTATTCTCTAGAGATATTAAACTGGCAGGTTTTACAGGCAGTAACTTCACACACAATCAGAACTAGGTCAATGCACAGGGTAACAAATCATTTCTCTCTTCAAATTATTTGAGCCAAGTTTCCATGATTGTGGCACACATCTCTCTCCTCACCTCTTCAGTTTCTCTGGTACTACCCACCTTGAGAGAGTGGCTGGAGGCAGAGAGTGCATATGTTCATACACTAATCATTGGAATAAAATTCAGATACCTCCACACCAGTGCCAACCTCAGAAATCACATCCTTGGGGGTAAAATAACTCTGACAGTTGTCCCAGAACTGTCTAATTGAGAGATTACAGATATGTTTCAGAATTTTCAGTATAAAGGGAGGCAACTTCTGTGTTTGCTCTGCTCTGCATTAGTTGGAAGGCATGCTTAAATGTACAATCCACATCCTAATAACATCATTGTCCAAACAGACAGGTTCCTTGCAGGATAGTTCAGTACCTTGCCCTCTTCACTTCATCCACTCTGTTCCCCAGGTAAACTGAAAACAGATTTCTTGCCTGGCGAATTAGCTCTTAACTGCCTCCTACCATCACATCTTCAAGCTTACACCCCAAACATTTTAAGGACATTAGTGAGATAATAAGTACAGATTTCAGATTCTCTGCACTTTCCGGGTGGAAGAACTGAGGGGAAGAAATGTTAAGGTTATGCCTTATCTACCTTTAAAAGTCTCAGAGTTAGACCCCTGACTAATTTCAGACCACCTCTGCAGTCATAAAGCAGCTGCAGAAAGCAATTATTCAACCTGCCTTATGGTGACACGGATTGTACCTCACTTTTATGAATTACAAAAATCTATTTCCATCAGAGGGTAAACGCCCGCCTACACTGTGTGTAAATAAAAGTCTCATCAAAGCAAGGGTGTGACTGAAGTCATAGCTTATATTCCTTGACATATTTCAAAGTAGGAAATTCACCATCTGAAGTCTTTCTGTAAAATTTTACCCATCGTTGTAATTTGGGTACAAAAATATAATCCTGAAATACATCTTGAAGTGGGTTTATCTGCTTGGATTAAGCCAAGCCAAGTTATAAAGTAGGTGGGATAGCTTTAGAAGTTGTTTTGTTGTTGTTGTTGTTGTCGTTGTTGGTAGCCCATAAGAAAAGAACAGAACTCTTGGCAGTTGCCTGGTAGGAGACATGGGTTTTGTGCTTCTGTAAATATATTGCAATGTAAATAACAGCACAATAAATACTACAGAGAATCACTGGGTTGGAAGAGACCTTAACCATGGCACTGAGTGCCACATCCAACCTTTTTTTGAACACATCCAGGGATGGTGACTCCACCACTTCCCTTGGCAGACCATTCCCTTTCTTTATCCCTTTTTCAGTAAAAAAAACTTCCTCCTAACTTCCAACACAAATTTCCCTTGGCACAGCTTAAGACTGGGATATCATGGGATTCACCTGTAGAGGAAAATGAAGTACACTCAGAACCAGACTTTGGCAAGGATGGAGGATGCCATGAAGGGTCTACACATGTATTGTTAAGCACTTTTACCTCCAATCTAGACAGACCCCCACCTCTCTTTTTAGTGTTGTCATTCAGAGGAAATGACAATGACCAAAACCAAATCATGGCAAATTCTAGCAGCATGCCAATAAAGATTTCCTATGATTTATTCTAAATTAGCAAGAATATAATAATTAGAAGTAAAGTTAAAATGCAAGCAGGGTTTTCAAAGAATTTGCATTATCTCAGTAAACTATTCCTATATCTTTTCACTTTCAATTTAAATTTTTATATTACATTTCCAACAGAGTATTATTGTTAGTCATATATTTATTAGAGATGAGGAACTGATCACAAAGATAAGATATAATAAAATCTGGAATAAAAGTCATACCTCTTTCAACACAAAACATATTTTTTAATCAAACTACTTTCCTCTAAATTTATTATCAGAACCAGAAATTAGTCATGCTTGAGGGACAACATACCATATGATGCTGACTGCTGGTCTAATAATGCATGAAGCAAAATAAAATAAGGGAGGGAAAATATGTGAACTGGAGAAATGGTTACAGAAAGTAGAGCATGATTGCCCAAAAGACTAATAAATAAATAAATAAAGATGAGACAGTAACTGATTCACTTTAAAAGATTAGGAAATTCAGGTGAATAAACAAGTGATGAAACAACACTAGAAGTAGATATAAACATCCTTGGGGTTATCCAAATTCCTGGAGTAAGAGATTAGTATAGAGGCAAATAAATAACATCACTGAGGGGAAAGATTAAAAAGAGATGGAGGGAAAAAATGCATGTGGAAAATCATGGAAACAATTAGGTTGGAAAATACCTCTGAGATCATTGAGTCCAACCTATGACCAAACACCACTTTGTCTACTGGACCTGAGCACTGACTGCCACATCCAGGCCTTCCTTAACCACCTCCAGGGATGGTGATTCCACCTCCCTAGGCAGTCCCTTCCATTCTCTAATCACTCCTCCTGTGAAGAAATTCTTCCTAATGTCCAACCTAAATGTCCCCTGGTGCAGCTTGAGACTGTCTCCTGCTGTGTTTTTGTGAGCTGTTAGAAGCCACTGACTGTAATCCTTGATGACAATATTACTTGAAAATGAGACATCAGGTTTTAAACATGAGGCTTAAGCAGATAACTTTGTATATTAATGATCTCAGTTTTCTACCTACATTAACTGGCAAAAATGCATTCTAAAACAATGCCTTTGAAGTAAAAAATGTAAAATATTCACACCACACTAATAGGACTTTTCTGGGAGATGCTGTGTCTGTCAAGAAAATATAGACAAAAAAACCCACAACATTTTTACATGTGGATGAGAACTATATTGTGTATAGAGACACCTATTAAAGCACTGCTTCTCTGGAGGATCATAGAAATTCAATAAAATGTCTGTGTATCTTAATCCAGAATGCATTTATTTCCACCCATTTACTCCAGAAAGTTTTGGAATAGATCCTGGGTGGAATAATTTTGCACCCTTTCTAAGTAATTAATGAACAAAGAAATAAGATGAAATTCATGAAATCACTTGTTACAAATAATTCATCCAAACCTACTTAAAATCTCGTAAGACTCTCTTAAATCAATGCTAGAAGTGTTTATCTTGAGACCTGAATTTCACTGGCTTCCAAGCTTCTCTAATGCTCAGCTTCAGTAGAAAACTGAAGTAAAAATTAAAATGAACTGTTGATGACAACTCATATATTTTTTCCCCTCAGTACATTTCTCTGCTGTATAACAGAAGAACTAAAAGTGAGTTGGGAAATGCTCCGTTGAACATGAAACAGGGAGGCAAACCCTGTGTGAGATCTTCAAGGATGGAAAGGACCAAGGATGGTCTGCGCCTAGAACCTTTAGCAAAATTTAGATAAAGGTGAAGAAGCTTTGATTTGGGCCACAGAGGAGGAATTTACTGCAACCTAATGCACAGGAGACGGAGAAAATTGAGAGACCAGTAGGAGAGAAAATGGCCTCAAGTTGTGCTGGGGAAGATTTAGATTGGATGTTGTCATGGTTTGGCGCTGGCCCAATGCCAATGCCCCCATGAAAACATATTTTCCCTGGTGTCTGCTGTGAGATGCGATCAGAGACAGAGCAAAGCAGGCCTCCACTTGTGAACAAAGAAAAAAATTTTATTATCTTACAATTATAATAAAATGAACACACAGAGCAAAATGGAAACCTTTCAAACATTTCTCCTCCTCCCACTCAATTTCCCACAGAATAACACAAAACCTTAGATTTTTACCAGTCCATCACCCTTCAAATAATCAACTCAGTCCTTCTCCACCCTTCCGACAATCACCTCTCATTTCATCAAGGAGTCCCTCTTGCGCCACAGGTTTCCCCTGGAAACACAGCCGAGTCCAGTTGTGTTTCCCCGTCACTCAGCACCACCTTCGTGACTTCTTCCTTCCATGTTCAGTGCTCTCACCACTGCACATGGACCAGAGCTGCTTTTAGGGTTTCCCTTTTCAAGGATGCTTCGCCCAGTTCCAGAAGAAAACTACAGTCTCTCACCTTTTCGGGACACCAGTCCCCCCCAATATTTCACCCCCTGGGGCCGAGGGGTCTCGAGAGCACCATCACCTCATCACCCGTCGTCTCCGCTCACATCACTCCTTTGGCACCAAGCCATTGCCTGCCCCTAAAATGCAGTCTCTGTATTACAGGAAAGGTTCTGTCCATGGCCATACAAGAAAAGTCCAGCCAAAAGCCACTCCATCATCTCCTCCCACCTAAAATTCTTCTCAACTTCTCTCGGTCCTTCTTCACCTTCACAGCTCGCATCACACTTGCACATTTCCTCTTATTTTATCCCTGTCTCTCTTCTCCTTCAGCTCCCGGAGGATCAGCATTTGCAAGGTTTCCATCATCCCACAGAAGGGTTAAAATCACAGTCTCTACTAGTCCCGAACTCCCACGCTGGCTCCGCCGGGCACTCTTCTTGCCGCCCCCCACTTCTCCTTCTCGGCCAGGCCAGTGCTATCAAATTTCTAGGTAGCACTGACACCTCTCTCTCTCTCTCTCCCTCCTGGGAAAGGGGAGCTGCCCGATGCCTCTCCAAGTTCTTCCACCCTTCCATCTCTGTGGGGAACTCACTCTTGTCCTACAGGGGCCTTCACCTCCCTTCTCTGCCCAAGGCTCCGGCCTACCTCCCTCGGCCTCGTGGCTTCTCCTCCCCCGCCCAGCCCGCAGCTGGGCAAGGAAGGTCTGACCTCTCCATCCACCAGAACCAAGAGAGAGTTCTCCTGGGAGTTCCTCGCTTTTAACCCCTGTGTTCTCAGAGGCGTATCCATATCCTCAGTGGCCAAACCAGGTGCCAATATTCACATCTGAGCACCTATTGGTTTGACCACCACCACCTCCCAAAAACTCACTTCCCCTCAAACCACGACAGATGTTAAGAAAAAATTCTTCACTAAAGTGTTGGCCAAGCATTGGAACAGGCTGCCCAGGAGTGTGCTGGAACCAACATCCCTGGCAGTGTTGAAAAAACTTGTAGGTGTGGCATTTGGGGATGTGATTAGGTTAGTGGCTGTACTCAAAGACCTTAGACATCTCTTTAAACCTTAATTATCGTACAATTCTATGCCACTGTGAAAAAAAAAACCTAAAAAAAAACCCCAACAAAATGAACAAACACAAAAACAAAAACAAAACAAAAAAAACCAAAAACAAAACAAAAGAAAATCACAAAAACCAACAGTAATCAAAATTGTTATTAAAAAAAATTAAAACTTTAGAAGTAATCTTCCCTCAAGTAAATTCAAATAAAAAATAAGCTACATCTGGACTGCAAAGAGTAGAAGTGTGTAAGCTACACACTTGGTGTGTCTTCACTCCAGCAACATATTTTCTACACTTGAACATTCTGTAAAGAGAGAGAAGGGGTACGGTACTGGAAGGCTGCTGCCTTCCTGGAAATAGCTTTGAGGCAACTGTAAAAGTTCCCTTAAAAATTTATATTGGAGCTTCCAGCTCCCATAGCTCCTTTCTGATCCCTTGCTCAAGTCCTGTGCCAGAAAACCCACTGCACTGTCCCCTTCAGAAGCAGGTGCAGCAGCCGGACAATAATCCAATAAAAATCCTGTTAGCTGCGTCTCCATGACACTCGTGGTATCCATGGGACCCACAATATCTTTAATGCAGACAATAAATCCAGACCACTTCCTCCTTCAATTGCTCCCAATATGGCTCCACTTCTAGCAGTGTTCAGCTCACCATTTTTTGCCACATTTCCCCATGAATGCTGAATCACTCTCTAATCTTTACAACGAAGCCAGCGGAGTCCCCACTAAATGAAACACATCACTCGGGTTTAGTTATCCAAGCACAATTGCATCCAGGTGCATTCCTGTGGATTATGACCAGCAGAGACTCAATGCTGACAGTAAAAATATCGGTTCCATGTCTGCAAAGTTTGGGGAGGGCTTTGAGGCAATTATTGCCCAACCAAAACATCACAGCTTAACCCTTAAGTGGACAAAGGAGGGAAAACATCACTAGGTTAAAAGGGTGTCAGTGTATGGGTATGAGGCATATAGACAATTAATGCAAAATTAAGGCTGCCAGGACAACAGCTCAGTCAAAATTGCAAATAAAAGCAAAGCAATGACAAGTGTATGAAGGAGGGGAATTGCCAACAACTTGTCTTCTTGGACCCCTTCAGAGCAATGGATGTTCACACAAGTTTTCTGACTTACTGCTTTGTTAATCACAATAGCTCAATCCAACACATCAATTAACTCCTCGTGAGTGGGTATGGAGCACCTGAGGGAGCAGCTGAGGGAGCTGGGAAGGGGCTCAGCCTGGAGAAAAGGAGACTCAGGGGGGACCTTGTGGCTCTGCACCACTCCTGACAGGAGGGGACAGCCGGGGGGGGTCGGGCTCTGCTCCCAGGGAACCAGGGACAGGAGGAGAGGGAACGGCCTCAGGTTGTGCCAGGAGACTTTTAGATTTTATATGAGGCAGAAATTTTTCACAGAGAGGGCGGTAAAGCATTGGAACAGGAAGGCTGGGTAAGTAGTGGAGTCCCCATCCCTGAAGGGATTTAAAAGCCATGTGGATGTGTCACTTGTGCTAGTGGTGACCTTGGCAGTGCTGGCTTAATGGCTGGACTTGATGACCTTAGAAGGGCTTTTCTAACCTCAATTATTCTGTAATTCCATGAGGCTGTGGGACAGTGTGGTATTGCTAAATGAGAGGGAAATTTATCATTTGAACACAACCCTGCTGATAGTCCAGCTGCCTTGGGCACATCACTGTGACAGTTCTTGAGGTAAAACTCATCCCTTCTGAGAACAGAAGAGCTGAGCAGGCAGTTCCCATGGACACCAAAAAGTTCCATACACCACTGACAGCCTGCATAACTAAGTCCACAGGTTATCTACATGTAATCTGTATGGCCAGGTACAGGATGGGAAGCAGAGCTTGGAGGACTTAGAAATTATTTCAGAGACTGCTCTTACACAGCAGGAAATTATTAGCCTGCATCCCTGCAGATCCTGAAGGCTCTGTGCCTGGCAATATATCTGCAGGGATGGAAAGTCAAGCTGCAGCTTTGTTATTTGCAGACTGCTCCCATCAAAAACTTTAAACCAAAAAGTTTAGGGAGAATGGACTTGATTCCTGTGTTTGTGTGAAAGCTTATTTCATAGAAGAGGTAGGTTTTAATGTGTAGTTAAAAGAATCAACAAGTTGATTGCAAATGACTTAGCTGGAGGGCAGGAATACATTTAGGCTATTTAAAATTCTGCGCACTTTATTGTGATTTAGATGTCCTCTTTAATTACTTTTTCTAGCTGGCTGCTTAGAATTCCGAATTGTTCATGGACCTACTTCCATACAGGCTTTGTCATATGATCCCATCTTGAGGGGAACTAAATAACTTTTGTGCCTCTTCTTCCAGCAGAGGCTCAGCAGCAGCTCAGTGTGAGAACAACCTGTGAATGGAGAGGTAGTGGAAAATCTCCAGCTGGGGCACAGGTATATTCCCTTAGGAAACCCATGGGTTTCATAATTCTCGTTATATATGGTCAATAAAGTTGTCTCTGAATGCAGGCACGTGAGCAGTGAGTATGTGGCCAGTGAGGCTGCCTTGTGCTGCTCCCTATCCTCCCATCACCCAAGCCAGAAAGAACAACGTGCAGCAGGAATGTCATAAAACTCCTTTAAAATGAGTGCAGGACTGATTTTGTGGGGTCCTCCTATTCTCTATTTGAACACAAATGTGTAAACAAAGAAGATATAAATTGCAGCTCAGTGCAGGAAACCAATTTTTCCCTGTTCAGAAAATAAATGTTATCTGCATCTTCCGAGTCCCTGTATAAAACAGAGCAATTTACTTGAATTGAATTAAAACAAAAGAAAAAAAAAAAGAAAGAAACATGTGAAAACTTATAATTTAAAACTTGCAAATTATTTGCACAAAAGATCAGAGTAATTCTCATGGAAGACGTCCATGCTAATTTTTTACTGAGTTCAGTGTATTCAGTATTCATTGCAGTATTCACTGAAGTCATTTAAAGTAGTACTTAAAGGAAGAGTAACTGGCTGGAGTCACAACAGGTGCTGGCTAAATAGCTAAAGAAACAATCTCAAATCTAAAGACCTCTGTAAGCTGGGATTGTTGGAGGGACAGAGGAGGAAGAGACACCAGCAGTGAAATTGGTGTAATTTAGGCACAGCACTCACATTGCTGAGGTAACAGAAGATGTGCTGAGCTTGCATCAGAAGACCAAAGCAGACATTCTGGGCCATGAAGCAAATTATTTTCATGCCAATAATCATCTCAGCAAGTCTTTTTTGAGGGTGTGAGGGTCCCATCCTTCTCCTGTTAGAGGGCACTGCCAAACTCCTTTTCTTGTCTGTTGTTTCCATTGTTCCAAATTGTCTAAAATTTATTTGTAGTCAGGTCATACTCATTCCCTGAGTGCTGTCCTTGAAGTCCTCATTTTTTGCTCTCAAAAGACTGCAGTAATTTCCCTGCCACCCTTGTGGGTTGAGCAATCCCATGAGCACCAGGGGATGAGCAATCCCATGACATTTCATCTCAGTTCAGTAGTTCCTTTTCCTGAGAGCTCCTCTGGTCCCTCTGCTTGTCCTGAAGGCCTCCTCTCCTTCACTTTTGTACTTGAATTTGTACTCCTTTGGCCACAGATAGCCAGAAGCACACAGCCCTTCAGTCCAGGCTACACAGACATCTTGCATTTAGTGCGATTTGGAATTTCTCTTGGATTTGTCTCAACTTTTTATAAAGTGACCTGATTCTACCTACAGCATGTGCTCCATGAATCATAGAGGCAAGAGGAAAAGGAAGGAATTTATATGGGAAGATAGGCTAATGCAATGTAAAAAGTAGATCCACTTTTTAGAGTGTTTTCAGATAATGCAATTACCTTTAACTAGATAAAATCTTTACACATTAAAATGTACCCGTGAAGTCAAGAAGAGGATTAGAGGGATGGGGCTTCTCCACTGTGAGGAAAGGTGGAGAGGGAGAGGGAGAGGGAGAGGGAGAGGGAGAGGGAGAGGGAGAGGGAGAGGGAGAGGGAGAGACCTTAGACCCCTTCCAGTGCCATGAGAGCTGGAGAAGGACTTTGGACAAGGACATGGAGTACCAGGCTTCACGCTGACAGAGGACAGAGTTAGATGGAATGTTGGGAATGAATTCTCTATTAAGAGAGTTCTAAGGCCCTGGCACAGCTTTTCCAGAGAAGCTGTGGCTATCCCATTCCTGGAAGTATTCAAGGCCAGGTTGGACAGGGTTTGGAGCAACCTGGGATAGCAGAAGGTGTCCCTGCCCATGGCAGGACCCTTTTTAGGTAAGGTCTTCAAATGTCTGTTACTCAGACCCTTCACATACTCATAATATTTGCTCAGAGTTTGGGCAAAATGGTTCATGTTTGTGCCACCTCAATAGTGTACAGGGACACACTTGGACACCTGGCAGGATTTCCAAACACACACACAAACACACACTCACACACTCACTCAACCATCCCCCCCCACACACACAGAGTTACTGTGTGAAGTTCCTTGAGAAACTCAAGGGTGAAAATTATTAATTTGCTGTGAAATAGTAATACTTATCCAATTTTCAGAATGTGCACATGTGCAAAACTTAATTCCTTTCATACCTTCCCGTCCTGTAATCCTGGTGTCTTTAATTCAGTGTTTAGCTAGGCGCATATTTAAAAAATAAAAGAAGCCTTTGCTTATAAAGCTTTGCAAAGGTTGTAAGATATTAATAATAATAAAATACTGTTTTTGACATTTTTGTTCTTGATGTCACTCATTCTGATTATTTTTTAAGTTCATAATTCTTCCCTTTTCATGGCTGTCTTCTCTGAATCCCACCTTTTCCCTCCTGGATATAGCAGAAATTAATATTTTCAAAAAGACAGTTTGTCAAACACCCTGACAATTATTCTTCAATATCTTTCTATTATTGTTATAATATGATGATGATCATGATTATTATTATTATTATTGTTACACATTTTTGGGGCTTAGTATAATCTTGGGATTCACCATTTTCTGTGCCAAATGTGCATTTTATCACTAAACCCATCTCTCTGACGCAGTCCACACCTACCCAACACTTTCTGGTTTTCCAAAAACAATTTTTTTGTGTTTTTCTGCTCTGCTTACACTAAAATGCTTTTCCTGTCTGTACTTGAATGACAAAGAGGAGAAAAACAATTAAATTAGTACACACAAAATATACACATGGTCAAATATTTTTAACAGCTGAGTAAAAAGAGCATGACAGAACCCAGTCAGAGCCAGCCAGATGTTGAAATGATCTTGACTTGTGAGGGAAGGTCAGGCTCCCTAAAATCTATAGTTAGAACATTTGGGTACTCCATAAAATTACTAAAAAAATATTTGAGATTGAATGGTACTGAAAAAGGGTGGACATATTTATTCAAAGTTTCATGGAATTATTTAAGCTGGCAAAGCCCTCCAAGATCATCAAGTCCAATCATTTCCCCAACACTGCCAAGACCCATGTTCCCAAATGACACATACATAGGGCTTTTAAATCCCTCCAGGGATGGGCACTCCGTCACTACCCTGGGCAGCTGTGCCAGGCCTGGAAAACCCTTTGAGTGACAAAATTTTCCCCTAATAACTGATCTCAACTGTCGGGTCTCACCCCTGGATTGGGGTGACCCCAAAAGATGGAAAAGTCTCTCCTCAAACCTGTGCCTTCAAAGAAAGACTCAGTAGTCTTCTGTTGTCCGGTCTCAAGATTGTTTATTGTTGGTTATCTACAAGATTCTTCTCCTGAGCTGCTGTGGCCCGTTCAGCAGGTCAGACAAAGGCACTCTGCCCTCCCAGGGGGCTGGTGCCATCTTTTATATCATACATTATGTGTTACATGTTTATACTTTTCCCCCAATGCCCATCATCTATATTGAATGGTGACTTTCTACTCTAAACCAATCTGTGAGTGCCAACATCACCAAAGACATGGAGGCTAGGAAGGAGAAAGAAAGAGGACAGGGCACATCCAAATCCCTCCATCTTAAAGCCTCAGACCCCCATGTACAAAACTTGGATCCCTGCGTACAAGGCTTAAAACCCCCCTGTACAGCACTCAAAAATCCTTCCTTTCACTTCGTGACTACTTCTACTACAATACCTAAACTTTTGTGACTTCTTGTTCTTCCTGCAAAGTTGGTAAATTGTTCCATGGGTCAGATTCAAAGCCACAGCGGTTTCCAGCTTCATGCCAGGGTCTCAGATGCTTTTGACCTGGGTCTGGAACATCCAAGAATGTCTGTGGGACATTCTGAGTTCCGACACTCAACCTCCCCTGGCCCAGCCTGAGGCCGCTCCCTCTGCTCCTGTCCCTGTTCCCTGGGAGCAGAGCCCGACCCCCCCGGCTGTCCCCTCCTGGCAGGAGCTGTGCAGAGCCACAAGGTCCCCGCTGAGCCTCCTTTGCTCCAGGCTGAGCCCCTTCCCAGCTCCCTCAGCCTCTCCTGGGGCTCCAGCCCCTTCCCAGCTCCGTTCCCTGCCCTGGACACGTTCCAGCCCCTCAGTGTCTCTCTTGTCCTGAGGGCCCAGAGCTGTCCCCAGCACTGGAGGTGCCTCAGCAGTGCCAGCACAGGGACAGGCCCTGCCCTGGGGCTGTGTCACAGCCTGGCTGGGACAGCCCAGGGCCCATTGGCCTTCTTAGCCATGCTCTTTGTCCAAAATATCTCCAGAGAAATGGAGGCATACTTTCTAAACCAGATTGAATATTTAGGAGCTTGTTTTAGATTGGTAAAAGTCAACCATTTGGTGAATTTTGTGTCCTCTGAGTGTGTATCTTAAAACACATAGAAATAATTGAAATAACTTTTGAGAGAAATATTCTCCCTTTTATTTGCTCGTGGGTTCCTACTGACCCTCTTTCTCAGTAAAATACATTTTCAACACTTTAACCACTCTATTATGACCATTCCTATGCAACCATCTAAAAAGTTGCATAAGTATAAAAATTATAATACAAAATTTAAGGATGAGTGTTCATATAATAGGCTTATTTAGCCTGCATGTGTAATAGCATTAATGGCAGATGCTTAGGAAAATAACCTAGATCTGAGTAATGAGGCAAGAGAATAGCACCCTGCTCTTGGCATAACCTCCCTGCTACACCATCTTATGAACTTTACAAGCAGCAGCTTGTTTCTCAATTACTAAATTTAATAATTAATGTCTGACCTCCACAATATGTTCTGGCATTGAGTTAATAGTTTAACCATGCATTTCATTACAAAGTAATTCATCATCAGATTTGCATTAAAAGTTCTGCCCAAAAATTTCATCCAATGCCCTCTGATAATTATTTAACTGTGAAAACACTAATTATGATGTCCAATGTACTTTTCCCATAAAACATTCTTGAGTTTCTGGACATCATTGACAGCCTTGCTTGTCCAATATTGAGGCTGTTACAACCACAGCCTTGCACCTCCTCATGGAATTCAGTCTTCACCATGGTACTTTTTGTATTATTTTCCCACATCCTTTCTGAGAATAATTTAAATTATAGACAATCCATGAACCTATAAAATAACTGATATTTCTTGTTTCCTTGTTAGTTTGATTTTCCTGGTATTTTCTAGCATTTTATTCACATTTTTCACCTTTTTGAACACAAAATATCACTAATTATGCTTAGCACACTCTTGAAGATGTTTTTTCCTGAGAATAACTTCGAATTCATGCTTTTAGTATGCACTATTTTCTCCCTCCACATGCATATACTTGGAATTTATCAACAAATTGAGAGGTCCAGTTTTGCACAGGACACTTTGAATGTGGGGAGGACACCTAGCCAAAATACTTCTCAGTGACCAGAAGTATTTCCACAGCTGAGCACAATGTTCCTCCATGTCCTATGCTGCATAATTAGACAAAATGTAAACCCAAAACATAAACCCTGTGGAATTTTAAGCATATCAGTGCATTCAATCGTTTGTTCATGTTAGCTTTTTTTTTTTTTTTTTTTCCCCCAAGGTTGTTACAATATTGTGGTGGGGAGGAAATATCCAACAGGACCAAAATTACCCTCTTCACCCCATTGTTGAAAAAACACCATTCGAGCATCTCTATCTCTTTTAGGACAAAGACCAAAATCCATGCTGACTCATTTGATTAAGACTTTATGATTGCTGCTCATTAGGAAAAATTTTCAAGGTCACTTTCAGACCTGCTGTGAGCTTCAGCCTGAGTATATCTGTTCAGATTTTCTGTGGAAGGTGCAGAAACTATGCAAACCCTTGGAGATCAGCTTATCAACTTCATTAAGACAGTGGGTAACATCAGAGTCCTGGGGTATTCTGTCTCCTCCTGTCTCTTTCACACTCCTTAGAAGTCCAGCTGGAAGTTCTAAAACATTTACTGGCCCCACAGGCACTCTGCTTTACACAACCAGAACTGCTTTTGACTTTAAGAGCAGCAAGGTAATGATTTCTGAGCTGCATCCTTAAACACAGCTTTAAATAAGACGCCACTCATAAAAGATAAAAGATCACAATAGAAAAGGCATCTAAGTCATTCAGAATATTGACTGAATGCTAAAAGGAATGCAGTTAGACTCTCTGGTTTGTTTTGTTGTGGGGATTTTTGGTCTGTTTCTCTTTTTTTAATATACAAGCTGCAGAAATATGCAACATGGATATTTTCCTCCAGTGAAGCAACACTTTCTTCCAGAGTGTGAACTGGACAGAGAAATTCAAGCCTTCATTACTGATGGATTGGGTTATTTTCCTTGCACTCTGAATGAACCCAGATTTACATTGCATTTACATTGATCACAATACACATCACAGGAAAACTCAGGCAAATAAAAGCTGGGCTGATATTGCTACACCACGACTCAAGACATCTGTGGTGTCATATTTACCCGTAAAATCTATCTGGGTTACCACTACAGGGGAAAGAAAGCTGACAGTATTATCAATAGCATTCAGGGTAAATTTTTCTCACCTCATCAGAAATTAGACATAATTTCTTAATTACGCCTAATTTCTGATGAGGTGAATCACCCTCTCAAGCCCATACTGCTCCCAGATCAGACACACACATGCAATATCGACATTTTAAGACAGGTGAGAGAAACTACAATCCTGGTGTCTAAGAATAGGCTCAACTCTTGGAAACTCATGGGATTCCGGAGACCTTGATGGAAGAGTGGAAAGTCATCAAGCCATGAAGACTTGACAAGGGAAGTGGTAAACAGGAAAGATAACGAGCATGATCTCCTTCTGTCACCATGGCACACAGCATTTAACCAGACCAGTAGCAAGCAAATCAGTTGCCATCTCCACTATTAAAAAATAGGCCAGAATGAAGCATACATTCTCACCATGGGCTTAGTGTGTGGCTAAATACAGACAGGTGTTCTCTAAGGAGTTGAAGATCCCTTCGAGGAAGCTCTGATTTCCAAAATTTCATTATGGAAAGGTTTCATTAAACTACCAACCAACAATGCTAGAAGTTGAATACATTTGGACATGCATGAGTATTTATAGGATTCCCGTAACAAGTATAAACTATCAGATGTTTTATACAACAAGTGGAAACAGCCAGATGTATATTTCTTCTGTTTATCCAATTTACTGAGCGTTCCCTGAAATGTGTTAATAATAAAGTCTTGGTTTTTTCCCTCTTCCTATGTGCCCCATTACTAACAAATAATGAGATTTTAATACTTTAATTAATAACTTCTGGTAAGTCATTTAACATAACATTAAATAGCATGAAGAGCTAATTAAGCTGCTCAGTGAAATTCCACTCCAACAAATGCCTACCTGTTCACACAAAAGTCACCCAGATTCTTAAGAAATTACTAAATATCTTGAACATCTCTTAAACAGCAGTTTTGTTCTGGTGTGGGTTTGGTTTTTGTAACCATAGGCAATTCTGCAGTCATAAATAAAACCCAATGAGCTCAAGAGAAAGCAACTGCTGAGAAAATTAACTTTTATGAAGTGAAAATACAGTTCAAGATTTTATTTTAAAATGTCTCAGCTTTGACTTCTGTTTTCTTTCAACAGGAAGTGAAATTTATCAACATCCTATAACACTCTATTTAAAGTAACTTCAATTTTTGAGCAGGTTTGAGAACCAGAATCTCATCACTTCAGTTTTATTAATGTGTCTCTTTATCTCCTTTTGTTTTGACCTGAAATTCTTTTTTTTTTTTTCCCTTCTTAAATTCAAAACCAACATGCTCAGAAAGGAATCCTGTGCAATTCTCCCTATTATCATACCAAAGCAATCCTTCCTGCCTCATGGCTTAAACTAATCTTTTAAGTACTTGGAGTTGAGGAGGAAATAGTCCTCAGGGCTACTGCTGCCAGAACTACTGAATGCAGTGTTCTCCCTTTCTTTGAAATTATATCACCTTGGTCACTCCTGAAGTCAAGACAAGGAAAGGGCCAAACATTATGTTCTCCAGAGCTCTTTACTAGAGAACAAGAACAAGAAACCAATTTAGCCTATAGCTAATTGAATTGTATCTGAATGTTCCAGTTAGTGAAAGAAACTATAATTTTTAAGGGGTAGAAAATGAAAAAAATACGGCAGCTGTAATAATTTCCCACCTCAGCCACATTATGTGTTTTCTGTAAGGACTTTTCCATTTCCATCTTGAGTAAACCTGTAAGTAAATTTTGCCCACATATCAGCAATGTTCAAGATATCCAGGCTGGAAAATACTAAATCAAGTCTAGGCACTGAAAATGGAATAAATTACCTAATTCCATGCATCTGCATTTACCATGGTCCCGCTTTCTCCCTGGTATAGGAGAAACTAGTATAGGTTTACACAGTCCATAATGAGGAAGGTGTTGTTGTGGCTTTTCAGTACATAAAGGGGACCTACAAGAAAGAGGACGAACATTTTAACAGGGTCTGTTACAATGGCACCTGACAAACCTCAGTGATAGCAGGTGGTGCACCATTCAAGCTCAGGAATAACCTGCAAATTAAGGTAATTCAAGGGAAAAAGCCTTACTGTTTTACTCATCCCTTCAGCAGAGATTTGGTTTATCTGATCTGATCAAGCCGTCCTTTCAGCTGAAGATTTGACTTCCAGAGGTTCCTCCAAAACTGTATTATCCTGTGACTCCTGTCTGCCATTAACTGCATGCACTCGATAATTTTGCTTTTCACAAGACACATATTGTAGAAAGGATTACAGTTGATGGCACATAATTTTTCATTGGTTTTATTAATTAGCTTAAGAAGCTCAAAAAGACCCATTTGTACCTGCATTGAAGTATGAAAGACTGCTTCCTGAAGCACAAATTAAAACTTTTTAAGTCTAAAAATGATACTTGATTTCTTTCCCCTATCATCTCTATGACTAAATGTGTCTCTCTGTACATGAAATATTATACAGAGCAATTTATAGGGGAACAATAATTTGTTATTTCTCATTTTCCATTCACGATCATTTTGCCCTTACTCATGACTGGAAACAAGATGCAGCAGCACTTACTTAGATAGGTTAAACAACTTAATTAAATGTGAAAAATATTCACTGCCTTTGCAGTAACTTCTCCAATATCCAGGGAACTTCTTGTTTTGTTTAGAACATCCCCCAAGATTTAGGCAAAGCCAGTGTCACAGTCAGTTTGAGAACATATCACTCTCCCTCTCATACAATTGTCAGTATTATTAGCATGAGAAAAAAGTAATATTGCATATAGAAATTCTCATATGGAGTACAGGGGGGACACCCACAGTTAGGTCACCAGCTACAAACAATTTCAGTCAGTCTTTAAACAAGTGGGTTTTGGGTCATCCACCCACAGCATTTGAAACAAGCTTCCACAATTCTTGCTCTGCAAGAAGGGTGAATGAAGAGGTAGAACTTGATTTTTTCTTTGATGTGATGTGCAAAAGCAAATGGGAGCCTCTCCACAAGCCCTCATCATGCTTGTATTAGGACAAGGAATGACTTCTTGCCACTTCCACATGACAGATCTTCCCTTCTGTAGTATTCTGTCATGCATAACAAGGATCAGACTGCTGGCCTGTTTCTGGTGCTTAGATATACATGAGTGTGGCCCAAAGACACAAGTTTTGTACCTGTAAATTCCAACTCTGTGAAAAATTGCATTGATTTTTTTTTTCACACCTTTGCTTTCCTCTCCCATTTTTAAAAACATAACAAGGAGAAAATGGAAATTAAACTACTATTTCTACTTTGAAAAATTGGATGATGCATAGCTTTGTTACATAGGAGGTTGAAAAAGCAGATAGCTTAAGGTTTATTTCTGGTCTTAAAATCTGTTGTTTTCTGGTTCTGTCAGAACTGTAAATGAAAACTTGGATTCATTCTCACATTTTCCTGACTATTCAATTAACGCAGAATCTAATTTTTTTTCCACACAGCATACTAAATCTCTGACGTTTGGCTATTATTCTTTGTTACTACTACAACATTGTTTAATAATACTGACAGAATTACTACGCAGTCAAAAGATACCACGAAAGCAGCCAGGCCTGAGACTCTTATTTTCCTTCAGTCATCATATCTCCCATATATCCAGTTGCACTTTAAGACATCAAAAATCTGAAGTCTGCAAAGTCTCTTGTCACAACCCCTAGAAAAATAACTTCATGGTAGAGCTCAGAAAAGGGGTGGAGGAAGCAGGGCCAGAGAGTGGCAGGAACACCAACCTTGGGAAAAGATATATCAGTCTGATTGAAAACAGACTTGAAAATTCTTCATGGACAGTTTCCCCACCACCACCACCCTTTTATTTTTGTTGTTTGGTTTGGTTTTTTGGTTTGTTTTTTTTTTTTCCCCTTGGTGTGTGTGTGATCAAATGAATTGAGTATGGAAGATAAAAGTAAAAAAGAAAAATCCTGTTGCCCTTCCCATGGGGTGAGTTCCCAAATGTATTGCACTCTTGACAGCCAAACATCTATGCTCAGTGGTGCTTGTCATCACCCACCCTCAGAATTAGCTGGAAACGCTCTGGTTTTGACTTGAGCCTGATTGATCCCTCCACACTTGCAAAGGCTGTGCCCCACTTCCTGGCACTGCCAGACAGGTTGCAAATCTTCACCACAGTAATTAGTGACCAGGTTTCTGGCTTTTAAGCACACTGGGGAGGAGGAGTCAGATGTGATCCAAGAGAGGGAGTGTGAGAGGCAAGGAGAACAAAGATGAGGCCAGAAGGGGCTTTGGGGCAGAAAATGTCTGAGGGGAGACCTCATTGTGGTCTGCAGCTTCCTCTCATCTCTCTGGTGACAGGGACAGGACCCCAGGGAATGGCCTGAAGCTGTGGCAGAGGAGGTTTAGGTTGGATATTAGATAAAGGCTCTTCCCCCAGAGGGTGGCTGGGTGCTGGAATTGGCTCCCCAGGGAATGGTCACAGCACCAAGCCTGACAGAGCTCAAGAAGTGTTTGGACAACATTCTCAGGCACAGGGTGTGATCCTTATGTGTCCCTTCAGCTCAGGGTAGTCCATGATGATGGGACTGCAAGCTGTTACTGAGCAAATGCTAAATTTAGCCTCTCAGTTTTATTACAACACATTTGCTGCGCCAGAGAGAAACACATTTTTATTTTAATTCCTCTAAGGGTTAGGGAAATGCAATAGGTCTCTGTGGGAGTGACCTTCAACTGCTTCAACAGGGCTGTCTGCAGCAATAGAGTGCGTTTAGATTCTGCCCATTACCTGAATGCACAGAGGAAAAGTCTCTTTTGTGCCTCCTAATCTCTGCAGCAAGAGGTGAGCGAGCATCCCTGCTCCTTCTGCGTGCCCAGACATAGGAAATCATGCTCCATCTCACAGTGTTTTTTATTTCTGTTGTGATTATTACAGGTTCAGAGCACACTGGCAGTGGCTGGCCTTTATGCTCTAATCACCCAGCACACACACAGCTCCCCGTGCTCTGCAGAATAAAGAGCACTTTGTTCAACAGACCCTCCACTCTTTCCCTGCTGCCTGCCACCAGCTCAGGGAATCTCCTCTGTTCCTCTTTGTCTTTTACCCGGATGTTCCTCACCCAAGGTGTGTTCATGATCCAAAAATATATTATGTGGGTGAATTGTTGGACTCAATAGTCTTGGAGGGTTTTTCTTTGTCCCACCTTCCATTTTTCTTATCTGAAGAAAACTAGTAGGAAATAGACTGGAAGCTAGAAGTCCAGCAAGAAGCGGGGGGAAAACCTTATTTCAAGGGGCAGTAATTGATAATTAGAAGATTTTAGCTCCAAGATGACATTGTGGTTTCATTTTGATCTCTCCCAAGAACAAAGAAGTCTATTTTAGGAAGGAGTGCTGAAAGGTTACTGAATGTCTCGAGGAGTTATCAGTGTCTATTTACCATGGTGATCTGCATTGCTGAGCTCACAGACCAGAGACAGCTCCACAAACCCCCTCTCCCAGCTCTTCTCCCACACCATCAATGGCTAAACCCCAACCCTCTCCCCCTTACCACCCCAAACACAGAATCCTGCTTTCAGGGGGATTTTTGGCCTCTTCTTTCAAGGTAGCATCACATCTGCAGAGGAAGACAAAAAGCAGAGTCACACAGACCCGCTTGGGTTTACAGAATGGCCCCAGAGATTCCTGAGAGATCGTTATTACCATATTTCACAGCACTTGGTGTCACTGTGACCGAGAAGCTCAGATATTCACCTCTGACCCAGGCCTGATAAGAGGCATAGGCAGCATTCCTCTGATAGTTAAGGTGGAAGAGTTATGATGGTGCACTGAGAGCAAAAGAAAGGGTGGCCCCACTGTGATTTAGGATTTGTAAGCTCCTTATGATGAGTAGAATTCACAATGAAAGATGTTTTGTCATCGGGAGCTAAATCTTCCTGACAATGCCAGCTTTGTGCAGCAGTGGAATGGGCTTCCTCAAGAATAAACCTAGCAGGATGTGTCCCCTTGGGATCCTGGGAAGAAAAATCAATGGTTAGCACAAGAGCTCTTAATTTACACACCACGCAAGGGGCAGCAGCTGGAACAAGAAAGATGATCTAAATATTGAGTTGCCTTTGTTTAACTGAAAAATATAGTGTGCCCCTGATCTAGTTGAATTAGGGCAATGTTTCTGGTTGGGATTCTTCATCCATGCCAGTGGGGTGATACACGGAGGGCTAATTTTAAATAATGGAAGGGATGCCTATAAAGTAAGTAAACTCAGGGTAATTAAAATGATATATCACATACAGAGACAGATTGGTGTGTGCTGTTGAGATCCAGACCTCTGTAAACAAGCAGCTGTACTGTACCTCCTCTTACCAGGATGCAGAAAATATTCCTTAACCCTACAAAAGTCAAAAACCTTCCAAAGCCCTAGAAGAATGTCTATGTACCTTCTTAATATCCTTCACTGCTAGACTAGGAACCAGTGGCATATTTAATTACCTCTGCTTCCATTTCCCTGTCTGCACAGCTACATGGTATTTTGAGTTTCAGATTTGAATCATGGCTCTGGGGACAGGGAGAGAGAGGCAGGAGTTGCACACCCTGACTCCAGCAGAGATTTTGACACAGTTTGCTGGACTACACCATAGCCAAATTGCCAATTCATAAATTGAATAAACATTCTGTGATGTGATGATTGTGGAAAATTAGCTGGATTGTAGAAAATTAACTGTACTTCCTGGGCTTTAGGGTGGTGGACAGTGATATAAAGTCCAGCCTGTAGCCAGAGTCTGTGCCCCTGAA
The DNA here is from genome assembly GCF_015832195.1 of Motacilla alba alba. Taxonomy (NCBI): domain Eukaryota; kingdom Metazoa; phylum Chordata; class Aves; order Passeriformes; family Motacillidae; genus Motacilla; species Motacilla alba. The sequence goes on along the minus strand of NC_052046.1, from coordinate 3,555,114 downwards.
AAAGGGGGATGAGGCACATTCTCACCAGGTTTGTAGATCACACCCTATTGGACTGGGAGGTTGACAAAAGTTCTTCTTCAGAGGGACTTATGTGACCTGGAGAAATTGGCTAGCAGAAACTGGAATCTCCCAGAGCCCATTATCTGGGAAAGACTAACCCCATGAAACAGATTTGAGCAACTTTTTTGCATGGGCACTGAGTGATATGAAAAGGGGGAACAATATTAAACTAAAAGAGGAGAGATTAAGATCAGGTGTTGCGAAGTTCTTCCCTCTGAGGGTGGGCAGACCCTGGCACAGGTTGCCCAGAGCAGCTGTGGCTGCCCCTGGATCCCTGGGAGTGACCAAGGCCAGGCTGGACAGGGCTTGGAGCAGCCTAGGATGGTGGAAGGGAGTTGGAATGAGATGGGATTTTGGGTTCCTTCCAACCCAAACCCTTCTATGGTTCAAGGAACAGGAGAGGTGGGGGTAGATGTCCCTCATCAGTCCTTTTTAACTGAATTGTTCTGTGATCCAGCTCACAAGTGGCCTTTAAGCCTTTTGTGAATAGTAAGTAAGAAGGACCTGTCCAGGACAACCTGTTCCTCCATCCAAATTGCCAGCTTTCATTTTACCAATTCAGCTACCTGAATGCCTTCTGCTCTTTCAGAACATAAAATACGAGAATAATTGTCCCCAGGTACCACACAGCTATGAGTAATAACAATTAGAGTGGATAAAGGACTTTGAGTCCCAGGCAGGGTTTTCTCTGTGAGCTCAATGTGCATCACCAACCTCTGCGTTTTATCAAGGAACAGATTGTATCTGCACAGTGATTATTGTAACTGGTGGGTGACAATACATATTGCACTTGAATTTAACAATATTGTTTGAGTAATTACATCTGTGACAATTTCCTGTCAGAGGCATAAGCCTTGCTGCCTTCAAAGTGCAGCGTGCCGCACTGCGAGACATGGATGGTTTCAGCTGGTGGGGGGACGCCTGAGTTTGCTGTGGCTTATGCAGCCAGCCTGCCTCAAAAAAAAAAAAAAAAAAATCTACATCACACAAAATACAACATTTCTGAGTACAGCATCTCCCCCAGCTCAATGGGCAAAGCCTCAACCCAACCCTCTTTTTTCCTGCCACATCCACAGCCCCAGAAGACACAGCGCGCTGCCACATGCCTTTGGAGACAGGTGATGTCTGTCTTCTACTCAGTATGAGCAACACTTGTCCCTTTTCTGTTGCTAGAGGTTTAAACCCTCCAGCCAGGTCATATATTGGATCACAAATGCAAGTTATTTCGGGAAAGCTGGGACTCACTGTCCAAAGTCAGGCTGCAGCAGAACCAGGAGCTCAAGAGCATCCTGCTCCCTGCCCAGCCTCCTGCAGCGCCATCATGGGTGTGAAGGTGAGGCACAGTGAAAGGAAAAGCATTTAAAGATACAAATAATCCCATGTAGCTCTAATATTGTAAAAACATTTTTCTTTTCTCTCCTCTGAATCACAAAAAAAAAAAAAAAAAAAAAAAAAAAAAAAAAAAAAACAGGAAATGTGCAGGACTTCAAAAATATCTTGTCTTTGGGGTCTTTGCGACCCCAAAGAATTAATTTTTGATGAAGTAGCATTTTCTACTTTACTTTTGTATAGCAAAGGTAAGAATGTAATATATATCTATATTTTATATGTGTGTGTGTATACTTCATGAGATACTATTGCCATAATATTCTGCTTTAAAAAATTAACGACTAAAAATTTGATAATTTATTTAAGAAGTCAAAAATCTATTTAGGATAAAAAGTCAGAGGAAAACCATTTTTCCTTCTTGAAATGAAAAATTTCACCAGACAACAACAACAACTTCAACTGATGCCTTTCCACTTTGCCTGCTCAAAATTGGTTGGAGGCTCCAACCTCTGAAACAATTTTTTTTTTTTTCATTTATTATGGAATGTTATTTTCCAGGAGACACCCTTTGGTTAAGAAATTATTTGAGTGCAGAAACAGAACAAGAGACAGGGAAATGGTGGTGCAGACAAACAGCTCACAGGCTCATGGAAAGGTTTCTGCATCTCTTCAAGGCAGACTGGTCATTCTTGGCATGAACACATAATTTTATTCATGGGTTATTTAATCATCATGAAATTGTTGCTTCTTTATTAAAAAACGATCTTTGACAAAGATGCCCTTGCATAAATAACCATGTAATTCAAGTACTTGCATTGCTTATACCCACTAAATAAAATAGAGACTGAGCTGAGAGCTAATAATTATTTACTATAATTTGCCCATTCGACTGCTGGGAAGTCTTTTTTAAAGTTTACATAATGTCATTATAAAGAGGCACCTGAGCCACAAACCTCAGCTATCATAGCAAATCTGAGTCCCATCATCTCTAAAGTCTGATGTTCTGAGATTTTGCATTTATAATTTAAGTCCAGCATTGTCTATTCTTCTGAATTTCTTCTGAGTTCACAATGCAGGAGATTTTTATAATCTAATAAGTAATTCTAATACCTAGAAGAGACTAGGGGACATTTTTAAGTATGAAGTATTCCTTAAATGACAGTTCACTTTTTAAAGTGCCAGTGACTATTGGAAAACACTTGATACAGAATATGAAATACAAAATTTCTTTTAAATCATAGAATAAGAGAAATACAAAGGTCTTCCTAGACCTGTGCACAGAACCCAGTTTTGAGGCTGCCCCTGATCCCCACTGAAAACAGGAATACCCTCTTCACATTTGGTTAGTAGTACCAGGTTCACCATTGCAAAGGAAAAGAGGTTTTACAAAGAAAAAGAAAAAAGAAAAAGAAGAAGAAGAAAAAGAAAAAAAAAAAGAAGAAGAAAAAGAAAAAGAAAAAGAAAAAGAAGAAAAAGAAAAAGAAAAAGAAAAAGAAAAAGAAAAAGAAAAAGAAAAAGAAAAAGAAAAAGAAAAAGAAAAAGAAAAAGAAAAAGAAGAAAAAAAGAAAAAGAAAAAGAAAGAAAAAGAAAAAAAAGAAAAAGAAAAAGAAAAAGAAAAAGAAAAAGAAAAAGAAAAAGAAAAAGAAAAAGAAAAAGAAAAAGAAAAAGAAAAAGAAAAAGAAAAAGAAAAAGAAAAAACAAACGCCCTACTGATTTCCTTACCAGATTGCCAGGAGGAGAACTAACCTCATCAGCTGCAGACACTCATCACAAGCATTTGACCATCCTGCAGATATAGAACAGCCATCTGGTGTCAATGGAATTGCTTCAGCAGTGCTTTGGGATAAAGCACATTTCTGTACCAATCCAGGAGTTGTATTTACCCTCTCAACCTGTGACCTGCACTCGAAGCATTCATATGGAAAAAACATCTTTGAACCTCCCTCAAAATATCCTTTAATAACACTGTAACTCAGTAGCCATCAGATAACTTCAGGAATTGAAGAAAATAAAAAATAAATTTAAAAATATATGTATATTTTTTAGATAGATGCACATATGCATATGTATGTGTACCTAAATACCTATAGGTGTATGTATACATATATATATGTGTGTGTGTGAATATGTGCATAGCTGACAAAACAACAAAAAACCTAAATACTAAAAAACATAGAAAAGCTTTATTAACCTTTGTCATGAGTTGTGGAAGGAGGTTTTGTTAATATTATTATTTCTGTGGGCCTTCTATTCATGACTGTTTCTAAAAAAAAAGGGAAAAGTGGTATAACAGTCCATCACAAACAGAGTTATTCAGCTTTCAACAAGAGATGTCACGAACTGAAAAATTAAATTAAGCTAAAATAGCCCAAAATGACCTTTGTCAGTTCCCTGCTCACCTGCATTAAATTACTTGCAAACCCAAGAACTTGCAAGATCACAGTTTTATAGCAAATAAAGCCAGCTGGAGCCTGGAGAAATTGCACTGTCCTGTGTTTCTCAGACTGCTGTATATGGACTGTGAGGGGTCTGGAAGGTGTCAGAATGGGGCCTGTGAAATGACTGCCAAAATCCTTGAAAGATCACACAGAAGTGAATTCCCAGGAACTAATAACAAAATGCAGAACAAACCAAACAAACAGAAAACCCAGAAACAAAATAAAAATAAACACGCACCAAGCCCCCGAACAAACAAACTGAGGGACCTCATGAAAAATCAAAACACAAAAAAAAAGCAATTAAAAAAGAAAAAAGGTACTCAATGTCAAACCCTCTTCCTTCAAATTTTCTGCCTAAATAGAATCTGTTTCAGTAATGCTGCACGAGATTATCCTTAGATGTATTGTTTTGGTTTGTTTTTTTTCCTTTAATTTTTGTGTTTTGTCCAAAAAGATTACTTTATCTGGATGTTTGATTCTTGGGGATTATTGATCTCTCCTGTTCCCAGACCAGCTTGTCTAATTATGTCACCCCACTGGGAACCTTTTTTTCACCCCACTATCCATAATCCAGCAATGCTTCTGGCCTTTCCTCCTACTTGTACTCATCAGGGTATCCTCAAAATAAAGTTTAATTCCTCTTTTATGAACTTTGCCCCTGAAATTATACCAGCTTGAGGAAAAAAAAATTGTACTGATTGGTTGGGGTTTTTTTACCCTTTATAAATTAGAGGAAGCATGAAAATTATGATCCTTCACTAGGAAGCTTCAGAATAGCTGTAACCACGTAATTACTACCGTGAATGAAATGGAAACTACCAAATACAGCAACTGATTTGTGATGCAAAATAAGTGCTTCCTGCTTTTCTCCCAAACTTAGTGCCCATGAAGAAGTGAGATACTGTAGCTGCAGGCATGAAAGCTACCCAAAATAAATTCTGTGAGTGGTGTGTGATGGGAAACATATTTTCTTAGCATTTTTGCTATCTTCCGAAATGCCTTTGGAAGAGGAAAGATGGTTCTAAAATAATGAGAGACTTTCCTGGCAAAACCATGCCTTAAATAAATTATTAGATGCCAGTGAGGAAACATCACTTCACAGCCAGTAAATCCGTGCCCTTTTGATTCAGGCTTCGTTGGGAAGGTCATGTTATGCTAAGGAACAGCAACTGTGAGTATCTAATAAAAGCCACCAGTGTCTCGTTGGTTGGCTTGGCAGCTGTGGAAACAGGGTGACCTTGCAGCAGAAGGTGAGAGCACAAGCTTGCACCCTCACAAACCTCAGCCATAGGTAGGTTTATCCCCATGAATATTTCATTTTGGACTCAGCAGCATTACTCACAGGAGCAACATTATTCATGTGCTTAACAGTGACTGAAGAATCATATTTTGGTACACCCATTCAAGCCTTAAACCAACTCCTCGGCCTTCAAAACTTCCACCTTTCATTTTGTTCTTTTTTCTGAAACACAGGGAAGTGCTAGTATTAACTGGAGAAACTCCAGATGCAAGAGCCAAATTTAAATGGACAATTCATTACCAACCAGCAGGACTGTGAGCATTTCAGAATGTAAATGCCTAACTAACTTAATGTGAAATTTGAAATTATGCCATGGAAAGCCAAAGAGCTCTTTAAGCACCTGTCAGGTTGGAGGCTGTGAATAGATGGGCTAAAGTCCTGGATGTGTCTGTACTGCTACTTCCTCCACATCAGGAGTGCTAGGTAATTGGTTAAGTTTAGTGACATCCTCTTTGATGGCATCAGTGGTGGGAAGTGTTGGGAAAACCATGGCAGCGTGGTGGCCAGTGCTTCCTCCCAGGTGAAGTTCCTTGAAATGGTATCTGCCTCCATCAGCCTACAAAGCAGCTCAATCCAAAACGATGTTGAAATCATTGGGAAAATTCATGTTGATTTTCCTTGACTTTGGAGCAGGCTGTTAAAACGCCCCAGGGCTCAGAACAAGGGGCTGTCAGGTGATGTATTTCCAGCAGGTGCCATTAAAAGAGAGTAAATATTGGTTGTTATCAAGAGCCAACACAAATCTTCCTGTTGAATTTACCAGGCTTCAGATGAAAACCTCTTTGCAGTGTTTTCCATTTCATCTGCAGGGAGATACTACACACACTCAAGACTTGTCTTGAGAGGCGTGGAGTACCTATTTCTTTCCACCAATACAGACAAAACAATGGAGATTTGCTCCCCTCCTTCTTCTCAATAGCAAAATTACATGGAACAGTGGGGAAATGACTTTATGAGAGATAGCATTTTTTCCATTATAAAGCAATGTAATTCTCTTGGCTTCATGGCTTCAATAAAATAATGCAAGTTTATACCAAACATGCTGTTATTTAAGCCTACCTAACTGAAACAGCTTTTGCATTCAAAAGAAAAACCAAACAAAAAAAAATTCAAAGAAACAAACCAAAGCCCCCCAGCAAACAAGCAAAAAAACCCAACAAAAACCACAACTCCAAACACACCAACAAAAATCACAAATCGTTAAAATGAAGATGTTAAATCCAAATTCCTGTGCTGATGGGTACATTTCTGCAGGCTTTCCTCCATTTTGCATACAGATATGCACTTAGTGTAAGCTACTCTTTTCCCCTTGATGTCTTGTGCACAGAAAATGCAAAGCTCAGGCATTAGCAATAATCATAAAAACACCAAACCAAGCAATAATAATAATTATGGCACTGATTCGACATAATAACAGCAATAACTGGTTTTGAAACCCTGTGAGTGTAAAAGTCTTGTTTGCTTTATGAGCCTATACATAGTGCTAGTCTTAAAAGTAAGAAATGTGCTTTCCAGCCCAGATTTCATAAAAAAAAAAATTACATCTTTAATTAAGATTTATAGCATTCAATAGGACTCAGCAAGGATAGAAAACTGCTTCAGAGTGTAAAAAAATAGCAGTTAAAAATGGGGAAATATGATTAAGTGTCTTTAATTCCTACTGCCTCCTTTACGGGGTTTCCGATGGCCTCAGGCAGAAATAGGCACTTATTGTCTTTAAAACGGCATTATTCTTGGCATAAAATGTTTATGGATCAAGATGAAACTCGTTTTGAGAAATAATAACACTGGCATGAATTGAAAGGACCTTGCCTTTGGAGAAGAAAAAAAAAAAATTAAACATATATTTAGTTTAATGGAAAAATGTACTTAAAGGGAAACACTTTAAAAAAGGAGAGAGGTTTTCATGATGAAAAATATGATTTAGACATATAATACTTATGAGACCAAGGTGATTTGCATCTCAATAATGTAAAGTTATATTTAAATCTCAGTTCAGCCTTAAAATGGAGATAATGATGACCCTTAAAGGAGAATGGGGCTTTGCAAGGAGCACCATTAACTATTTCTAGGCAACTGTGTTGCCTTGGGCAATGAAAAGCTAGGAAAGGTAAAATCCTTTTAGGGCTCAGGCTCCTAAGCACTTGGCATTTATTTCTGCAGATTTAACTGCAGGAAGCAGTAAATACTGATAGTCAAGCCTGGTCTGAGTCTTTGCAATCATATTCTTGTTGGCACTGCAAGCCACAGCCAAGAATGATCTGAAACGTGTGGCATTAAATTCAAGACCCTCTCATTAAACCTTTCCCATGTCCCAAATCCAGGATCCAGTTTGAGACCCAGACCTGCCTGATCTCAGGTGGTTCTGCTGCCTGGAGGTGAAAATTACATGCACCCACTTTTGCCAAAATTTGGAGCTGTTTAAGGGTTTGTGAGTTGGGCTATCAGCACAGCTTTGTGTCCTTTGAAGTGGGAAGGGTGACAAAAACCAAGAGTATTCTTGCTGGACCCTTGATCCTGCAGTTTGTATTATCAGCTCGCATCACCAAGGACTGGTGCACACTTGAGCATGGTTGCCCACACAGCTGCATGCTGAGAGATCTGAACCCAAAACCTGCATTAAAATACAAATAACCACAGCCAGAAAACAAGGTTCAACATGATTGAACCTGGAGGACTGATGAGGTGCTAACAAATTCCTTTTGATCTTGCTAGCTGTTTGAAATGCAAGTGGTGTTAAAGGTACCCTCTAACATTCTGCCTTGTTCCAGAAACACGGTTAGATCCCTTCAGCTCAGGAAACGTTGCTGGGGTAAGATGGCAACCTCACTGCAGTTGAGTTTGGAGATTGGGTTATGGCTGTTATATAAATGGAGCCTGAGGGAAATGCAGAAAAATAAAATAGCAGCAAGCAACATATATTTTCTCCCATCTGGCAAAAGCTTGTTCCATTAAAAAGTGTTTCATGAAAGTAGTTAATATCTAAACTTCATTGAAACAACACCATAAGATCCTAGGGACCAGACTGCATTCTTTTATCACCTCCTTTCCTAACCAGTAAAGGTGAAAAACACTGGATGCTCTGTTGCTTCCCTCAGGAAAACGGCAGCCTGAACACTTCTTTCTAGCCCAGGAATAAGATATAAAAGACAGGAAGGCTCAGCTGAGACCTCAGAGAACTTTCCACGTCTCAGACCATCAAGATCCTGACAACCATTCAACACTCCTCATTTAGGGCTTTTCAAGAAGCACTTCCTGAATGTGTTTCATCAAAGAGATGATCTGTACTAAGCCTCACACAAAAAAAGTTCAGGAGTAAGGAGCCTCTAAAACTTCAGGTCACATTTAATTAGAAGCTACCTAACCATGGAGAAATAGTAATCAAATAAATATTAAAAAAAAAAAAAAATTGAATTGACAGAATGTCTGTTTATACCAGTCACAGGGAAAAGGGAAATATACCCATCTCAAAATAATATTGGTGCTTTGCACAGAGTAATATTATGATTTTGGTTTTACGGATTTAAAATTAAAATGTCAATAGCAACCAGCTGCCTAACAAGTAAAATTCTGACAGGAAGAGCAAAAAAAAAAAAAAAAAAGTGAGTTTTGCTTTGCAAGTATAACTCATCTGAAGGATGATACAGACAAGGATCATTCAAACCCCACAACCAACACCATAGAGCAGGAGTATTGATTTATTACTGCCTTTTACTGAAAAGCAAGCCAACATTTTACTTGACTTTCTGTCTTCTCTATCTAGGTGTCCAAACACTGAGCTTAGCAGGAGCTGCATAAACACCAAGGTTTGTGCTGAAACTAATTTTGCTGTAGTCTCCTTGGGACCATGCTGGTCAGCACCCAGCCCTTAATAAGGTGACAATCAAATTTTTCATTCTTACCAAGAGACTTTTATTTCTGGGGAACTTAGGTCTGAAAGAGCAGCAAGAAAGTAGGCACATCTTCTGTGGTTCTGTAACATCAGCCCCATCTCCCAACTAAGCTCCCCATACCAAGAGCAGATGCGATCCTGAGTGCTGCATGATGGACTTGAGTGTCCAGAGAGTTCTGGAAACTCCAGAACTTCAACAAGTGATACAGATGCCTCCAAACACTGATCCAAGTGCTCCTTGGGCCTCGGAGCTGCAAGTGGAAGGTTAACTCAAGATAATTCACATCATTATGGTTTGGCTGGAGACTCTCCACTAAACCAGGGTGCTCCAAGCCCTGTCCAATTTGGACACCTCCAAGGATGAGGCAGCCACAGCTTCTCTGGGCACCCTGTGACAGGGCCTCCCCACCCTCACAGGGAACAATTCCTTCCTGATATCCCATCCATCCCTGCCTTCTGGCAGCGTGAAGCCACTGCCCCTTGTCCTCTCCCTTCATGTCCTTGTCCCAAGTCCCTCTCCAGCTCTCCTCTGGCCTCTTTAGCTTCTTCTTTGGCTTCATCTTTCTAATAGGAATAATATAAATTTACACCACTTAGTTGTGACACAAAATAATGTTTATGTGTGCAGGATATTCAGCTAAAACCATGGATAATTTATGAGTTCATGTTTGTGTGAAAAGGGAAGTTTTGAGACATTTCCAAAATATTACTTTATTTTGGGATATTTTAGCTAACATATGGTTGAATCCAAATTTTGAAATACTAAAAAATTAATTACCAATTTCCTTTAAGTTAACCTTTTTGGACAAATTACATTGTATTTATCAAAATCTGCTACCTAATTTACTTTTATTTTTCAACTTTTTATTATATTCACACATGCTCTCTCAAAGTGATCACCATCCTTAACATCTTCTATGGAGACATAAAAGTGTTTATGAGGAGAAACCACAACTATGTCTCATAAAAACTGCCATCATTTCGTGACGGTCTCTGCTGCTAGATTCACTCTCTAAACTTGCCATTATATGGTAAATGCTGAAACAAAAAATTAGTGAGTGGAAGAATGTCTTGCATCTTTATCTAATTTTTAAATAAGGGTTCAATGTCCTGAAAATATTTTAAAGCATTTGCCTCTATTGAGTAACCTAAATATTCTAACTTTTCTAGGATTTTTTTTTTCTTCCATTAAGAAAAATAAAAACTTTTTAGCCCTTTTGACAGGGCTGAAAACTTGAATTTTGATTCTAAAAGTGTTGAGAGAAAAAAAAAGGAAATAATTTAGAGGTGTCCAAAAAGCAATTTATTTTTCAGGCTCCAAATGGGAAAATAGTTTTCTAGAAACCTTACTACATGCAAAACTGAAGATGTTCCTTTTTTAGTAATAACTTCTGTCTCTTACACTTCCAACAATATAACTCTCTTACAGATTAATTTTATTTTTTCTCTTGCCTTTCTTGACCTTCCTATTTAATAAATCAAACCAAAACAACTCTGCTTTGAAAAAAAATACACTCCAGAAATAGCCTCTATTTCCTGTGTCTCCTTTTTTTTTTTTCTAGCTTGTAAGATTCTCATATGTCTTATATATATATACATATTTTTTTTTTACTTATAAAAGACGAACGTGTTTCACTGGCACACAACCATAAAAAAAAAATACAAAATTTAGATTGATACTTATAGATTGGTATATTCCCAGATGATGTTGCTGATAACTTTAACTGTGCAGTTACTAGTCACTGGATGATGTTTACATGTGCAAACACCTAAAGATATAGAGGAGACAAAAAGTCCATCCTTTTAGACATACTGAAATTAAATTATTCTAAAAACATGCTCTTGTCTAAGGAAAAACTTGTATTTGTATGTCACAGGTGAAAGGACTTTTTAGCAAAACTGAAGGGGAAAACACAAATAACTCCTAAGTTTGATTTTGCTGAAGTAGAAACTAAAATGGAAAAAAAAGGAGATGGAAATCGAGAACTGAGTAGATCTCAAAAGGAGGAATAGTGAGAGGTGAGAAGGTATTCACAGAGGCTCTCCTGAAGCTGTTTTTCCCAGAGCCCCCCGAAGACAGTGTCAACAGAGCTCTGGATTTCCCTCTGAGGGGAACTGTGCTGGACACAGAACCCAGGGACAGTCTGGGAGAGAAATCTCTCCTGATCTACAGCCACTTTCCCATGGTTTTGGGACTTGAAGTAGGAAATCTCTCTCATCCCTTCCCAGCCTTGCTGCCTCTTGCTGTGCAGCCTCTCTCTGTGCAGCCTCTTCTACCACCTACTTTGCTCCAGAAAAGGGAAGGAGAGCCCTTTGTTGATGACACATGGCTTGGAAAGTGCTCTGCAGGTATTCAGATAAATGAATTTAAGTTCACTTTCTCACCTGGAAAGGTGTTTCGTGTCACAGAGGAGCCAAATAGGAAGAGAGTCCCTTCCTTGTTTCTACACTCACTTTTATGAAGATTTAGCCTGTTGAAAAGCAAACCTGCAAGATAAAGTCACAAGTACTCCCTGAAGGAAAAACAACATCCACAGAAGGGGCTGTTCATAGCACACCCCCTCTCCTGGAACTGACTTGTTTATCTGGGACTGGATTCAAGTCTTCTGAGGCGCTGAAAATCCCTGAGAGCAGCCACCAACCCACATATGCATATACGTGAATACATATGCAGCACTCCAAATTCATATTCTGTTGCCTAATTAATTGAGTAATGCCATCAGGAAGCAGCGAGACAACCAGGTGACTAGTGTAAATAATAGAATGTGTGTTTTGGAGCCTCAGCAGTGAATGTCCTCCCCAGCCTGATGTGAGCCATTCATTACTTTGTAGGTTGTTTGCAATAACAAATAGATGTGAGAATGTTGTGATTGGCTCATCAACATTTCATGAACCCGAAAAGAGCAACCCACAACCAAATAAACCTTCCATCTTAAATGATTCACTGTGATCTGCTATTTTATATGAGGAGCTTTAGGGAGCTCGGATAACATCTCTTTTGTATAACAAATATCTTAGTTCATGGCTACTTGGTTTGATTTATTTTAATAATAAAGAAAACTGGGGAGAAAATTAGATAAAACAGGAAGATAAAGGAAAATGCATCGGGTGATTTGGAGCAACTGAAATTATATGTCTCTGCTCAACCAATGCCCGTACATCCAGCGCAATTTGTTTCCCAAGATCACTCCTAACACCACATTGAAGAGTCTCTGGCACGCTGCGCTTCTCAGCCTGGATGTAGTGCCCCAGTAAATGATGCCTGACATTTACACAGCACCTTTCACCTCCAAATCCCAAAGCACCTGACAGCCTGTTCAAACTGATTACAGGCTCAGGGCCAGGTGCTGCTCTCTGATGCGTTAAGGTAGAGGGAAGGACTCTGCCTTGGTAGCCTGGATGTAACCTCAATTATATTACTGCAATTCCACTGACTTTGGGCAATTTTATTAAAGGGTCATTTTACCAGGCCGTGAAACTCCACCAATAGAAATACTTTTTGGTTCTGCACTGTGAGCACACAGATATCAGACAGCCCACCACGTCTGTGGATAGCTCGTGGCAAAGAGGTGATGATGGTCATCCCTCTGCAAGGATTTCCAGTAAATAGTATTGATCCCAAAAACAAATCCGGCCTCAAGGCTATAAAAACACTTAGTTTATGACTCCATTTACAATACATGGGCCCAGTTTAATCTCAAATGATAGGAGCCCATAAACCTAAAATCTGACCAGTGCCAGTACTCCCATAGTGGCCAGTGGATGTGAAGGTTGTCAGGATCTTGTTCAGCTCTGCTTTTTTTTTTTGTGGAGATGAAGTTGTGAGCCTTGCAAAACACAAAGCATTCCTACTGGTCTCTCTGAACTCTGAGATTTATGCTGTGCAGTCTTGCACATCACCTAATTTAGTTTTTCGCTCTGCAGAAATAGAGAACTTGTTTGGAATAACTTAACAGGTTGTCTGAAAATATACCTTACACAGTACCTGGAAACACAAAGAATAAGGTTGTGTCAGGCCAGCTGACAGAAACATGCATCCAGGCACAGCAGGATCACAGAACTGGGAGTAGGGTATGACTATCTGTGTGAATGAAGGTACAATCATTTTGCACAAGCACTTGCAAGCACTGGATAAACTTCCCCATCCTTCAACTCACAGGCAGGAGCAGCTCACCCACGTGCCAGAGAGGGATCAACAGAATCTACCTTCCTTAGAACTGTTCTTCCACTGAAATGACAGAGGAAGGTATCCCTGTCTACGGCAGGAGTTTGAAATCAGAAGATCTATTAGGTCACCTCCAATCTAAATCATTCTATGAGTCTATGATTCTATGAAAACACACCCAATTGTTTGCACAGGACCAAACATATGCCATAAGTGGGTAATGAATTGTTTCTAACTAATCCGGCACAATGAGTCCTACAGGGCAGATTCTTCCAGGCTTGTTCTTGGAAGGAGTACTTATCATTCACTGCAAGTCCTCACCAGGGTTTTATGAGTAAATACTTCTAATATTCAACACACACATGAGCTATTGCTGGTCACCACTGCTGCGTGTGGCAGCAATTGCTGCCTTGGTTACCCTCATCACCATGAGGTGAACAGTGCATCTGTAACCACACTTCCCCACAGCTGCTGAGTGTCTTCAAACAGCCCTGGAGCTGGGGCTGAATTGGGCTGTGCAATATTGCACGCCAATCTCTTCCTAAGACTTCACAGAAAAAAAAAAAAAAAAAGGGAAGGCAAAAAAAAAAAAAAAAAAGTAAAAAAAGAAGTCCAAGGGATCAATTCCAAAGGGCAAACGAACCTTAGCAGGTAAGGCCAGATGGCACTTAAGCCTCTTTACATGGTTGCCTATTTACACTCAGATGCTGCCACTTAATAACATTGACGGAGGAATAGTTAACAGAGGCAAGTGATTAATTAGTAGGTCAAAGGTTATTTCCACTCTGCTCCTTTTATTTACCTGAGACAAGATTAAATCAAATAAAAGCTCATAGAAGGAGACTTCCAAGGGAAGCTGCTAATCACAGCTCGTGTACTTGGTATTCACAAAGTGTGCTCAAACTCTGGGGGGAAAAAAAAAAAAGTTTGGCTGAAAGGATTGCAACAAGCCAAGCAATCTATCGTAAAAACAGGGGCTCCTGGCTTGCTTTCCTGGGAGCTTTTACTCTTTGAATTGGAGAGACCTTATTGAGCCCAGAGTCCCAGAGGTCTAGCAGTGAAACAAAACAGATGCTGCCAGAACTTTATGTATTACGTTTGACAAAGAGGAAAGTTAGCCCAATTTCATGGGGACGTATACCCAGGAATAAATTGGTTCACAGCAGTTGCAACAGAGAGTATCCTCTGTTCCATCAACATGTTCCACCCTCTTAAAGGAGTATTGAATTTATACATTCCTGTTCTCAGCCTTGAAACAGATTTTCTTATAGCCTTGAAAATGTTAGCAAACCTGCCTGTAATATAGAGGCATGTTTTCTCCTTAAGAATATTACACCTCTTTTCATTATTTTTTTCTTAAGATATCTTAACTCAGAGTATAGAGCGGCCTCATTCCTGTTAGTGCTCTTGTAACCCCATTGCAATTACAGCCATTAGTAGAATATTGGAATGTCAGTGCTGGTACTAGGTGCAGAAATGGATGTACCCATGAATGCCAAACCTCTCTTGAATGACTGGAAATTGCCTGTTTTCCAAATGTACATTTCTACGGTGACTTCATGCCTGTGGAATGCCAAATAATAGAAATCCTGGACTCAGACGTGCTTGGAAATATGAATCTTGATCCAAAACCAAGTTATGTGGTTTGGGACCACCTGTAGGTTTTATGAGATGTGGGCACTGAAGGCACCCACCGCCAGAGTAAACACAGGAGACGTGGGAAGCAGCTGGGCAGGAGAGCAGAAGCCAGGTTCCCTTGGGCTGGGCTGAAACCCAGCTCAGGGTCACTGGGGAGCTGGTCAGGGTCTCAGGCTGGGCTGGTGGGCAGGTCCATACGATGCTGCTGTGCAAGACTTGCAAAGGTTGTTCAGTCCTGGAGCTCCAACCCAGCACTGGAGGCACTGCAAAATTGAGTTCAATCTCAGAGTGAATCTCAGAACCACCGAGTGTTGACCCTGCCCTGGCATAAACCAGGGCAGTGCTGTTTCATTCATAAAGAGAGGCAGCTTTTTGCATGCTCTGCTTGAGCTGCTTGAACCTTCAAAATACTGGTCTGAGCACAGAAAGATGAATTACAGATGAGAAGAAGGCCTCTGTGGGCCAGGTAAGCTTCAGGCTTATTTTCTGTCTCTCTCACAGATTTGCTATCGGATATGGGTAAATCCAATGGAGATTACATAGCTCTCTGTGCCTCCATGTTTCATCTGGAAATAATACAGTTATCTGCATCTGTCTAAATATAAAAGCCAAGGTGCTCAGGTATTGCCATCAGAGAGCACAGAGAAGTCCCTCAGGCTTTGAGATGTGAATGCAAGTCTGGCCACATGCTTTTCCAAACTTCAAGAGACTTATGTCCCATCACAATTATGTGGAGAAAACCACTCAGATTAACTCCCACTGAGAGGTCTCACATACTTCTGGTCCCCAAAAGTCTTTGTTAATAGCTTGGAATTCTCTTTCTATTTGATTTTCTTTTTCCTTCTTCCTTTGTTGTTTTTCTATCTCACAAATCACTTGGTAAATTAAGTCTAAAATGTTTCTGGTTTAGAGATTAGCAATATAACAAACTAAATCAAGTTCTGAAGGCCAACTATGCTGAACCAGATCCTCAGCATAATCGAGCTGTCCTGAGATGAGGTATGCCATGACAAATGTGGCTTGAAATGTAACCTGGACCACCAGTCAGGAACTATGACCCTGGAGGAAAAAGTCCATGAGTCTTTCTCTCATTTTTCTTGCTTATGCCCCATGCCTTTTCCATATATCTGCCTGGGGTTCCAGACTAATGGAGGTTTCCCTGCTGAGGAAGACTTGAACCATTTGGAACCCAGTCTCTTGGCAGTGACAGCACCAAGGAAGCCACCACTGCTTCACAGCCTTGTGCTTTTCAGTGTCTGAAAAGGACTGGAAGTAATTCTAAAGGACAGTTAGCAAAAGTTCAATCAGACAATTGCGATAATGTTATCAGTCTCTAATTGGCTCTATAGAACAAAATGTAATTATCCCACTAGCTGGTGATAGGCTGAGATTTCTAAGAAGCCTGAGTGTTTGAGGCAACCTTGTCACAGGGGTGTTTGTGTTTTACACGCAGATATATCTGTCATTAGGCAGAGGGTAAGGAAATGGAGAGGGTGGTGAGATGTCTGAGGGATGCACAACAGCAGGACCTGCAGCCCAGAGAACCTTTCTGGCTATCCCTTCACCTCAGTGTGAACAGAAGAACTGGTCCCCCTTTCAGCCTAGCAAATGAGCTTTGTTTGGCAGAAAAAGAGGTGCAGAACTGGTGTCAGTTCTAGAAATCTCAGTAAAATTGCATCGGCTTGCAGTTGTGCTAAACTGGTCCACATTGAACACTTGAGCTTAGAAGCAAAGAAGAGAGTGGAAGAGAGTGAATAGGAGAGGGAGAGGGAGAGGGTAAGAGTGTGGGATACCAAAGTCCAGTCATCTGAGAGCGTGTGTATCAGGAGATGTTTTCCAGGGTAGAGAAATGAGGCCATGGGAAGAACAGTCTATTCTTCAGTCTCATTTTCTACCTTGAAAGGTCATGTTTGACTGATAATGTCATTTTTTTTATCCTGTCAAAGCAAATGTAGGCTGGAAATGACATCATCTTGCCTGAGGGAGCTTTATAACACCTCCTTGGTTTTGTGGCACTCAGCAGTGCATACTGTGGAAACAGAATCAGATGAGCACTTACCCATCATCAGCAAAACAGCAGATCTTCCAGACCCACAAGGTGTGACCTGTGCTTCCCACAATTTTCTTGCCCTGCTTCCACAGCAGAGGCCAGCAGAAGCCACAGGAAAAGAAGACAAGATACCACTCAGACCAAGGAATGCCTTCCTACATAGTGCCCTGGTTCATCACATGCAAAAACACACTTGGGACTGAGCTCACCTCTCCTAGGGAGATTCTTTGCCTGCCACCATGGTGCTGTGGGTGCTACAGCTTTGCTTTTTCCATCACTTCTGGGTTCAGCAGATCTCCAAATTGTATGTTTTGCCTGCAGCTGTAGCAATGCTTTGCAACACAGCAGCTCTGACTCCAAGTGATCACAGCTGGCACATCTCTTTGAGCTAAATTGGTGAAAGACAGGGTAAATGACAGGTTACTTCAATGCAGCTCTTAGCAAGAACTTATGGAGATTATTATGAAGGAGCTGGAAAGTCATCACTGGAATCTGCTTGTGGAGCTGACAACTGAGAGATAGCTTTCTTTGATAACTTTTAATCACTGTGTTTTCTACTTATGCAAATTGCAATAATACCCTTGATGCTGTGGATTTCTGTAGCGTTCAGGCTTGTGGCAATGACATGACAATTCAGAGTTGGATGTTCATCCTGCTCTAGCTTATGTCTGCTTCAAAGATGTATTACATCTGGTGGTGACATACACTGATTCATGTAGTACGTGTGCCACCAGAACATGCGTTCAGAAAGAAACATCCCACAAAATGCCACTTTGGGAGACTTCATCTCAGTTTCATCGTTGTTTAGGGTTTACTCGCACAGCTAATTGCAAGCAAGCTGCCTTTGCGTACCAAAAACAAGAAGAAAAACAAACCAAAAACATAGGAGCCTAATTTGTCTTGTACCAAGCTTTCTCCTAGTCCTTCATTCCAGAAAACAGGCAGAGAGAGACTGAAATACTCTGCCTACATATGAACTAGCTGGACATTTCAAACCCAAGTACTTTTTAAAGAGGGAGCCTCATAAAGTTCATTCTCGCTAGGTGAGACAATAGGCTTTGTATGCCTAAATTACCATCCTGGTTTTCAAAATAAAATGATGGCTCTCAAGTCATTCAGAGATTTTTTAAAGTGTCTTTGCACAGACGCAGGTCTTGGTGGATATCATGACCTGGTTTAATACCTTTCCATGAGTGACGTGGAAATTGCCTATTTATTCCACTCTGGCTCCATCATGGGATTAGTCTCTATATTACAGCTACTGGTGGTTTTCCCAGTTCAGCTTTCCATGGGTTTCTTTGAAAGATGATTTAATAGGCCATGGGGCCATAATGCTGTCAGGAGATGTGGTGCTGTTAGATCATACTGACGCTAATTGAGACTTAATACACCCCCTTGCCTGAAAGAATGTATTGTGGGTAATTTTATCTCGATATTCAATCTAAACTTTCCATCTCATTACTCCCAGCCTTACCCACTTCAGCCACCCTAAATGATCACTCTGCCTGTTTCCACCAATGATAAAGATGTGGACAGTTATCATATTCCAACCCCTGCTCCTCTGGATGTAATTAGGCCAAGGTGTAAAGTGAGCTGGGTCACCCAAGGTCACAGCTTGGCCTAAAAGAGGAGGTCAAATGGGGGAAGGGGAGCTCTATCAAGGCAGTGCTGTTGAGGAGCTCGACTAAAAAAAAAAGTGAGCCCAGCATCTGTAGCCCAGTTTATTTTAGTTTGCTCTGTTCTTTTTGTTAATGTGCCTCTTTTTTTCCCTGCTTGTAGGAACCAATACTAGGCTAAGTAGCTTCAACATTGGAGATATCTGGCCCAGGCTTTGCAAAGTTTTGAGAAATGTGGTATAAATTGAAGTTTTCTGATGAGACACAAGAGCTGTCAGTGCTATAGTGGTGTTACAGGGATAAACTTGTCAAGTTTAAGCCAAGTTTCACTCAGACATATGCTCTGAGATTCACACTAAACACTCAGGTGGCCTTCTTAGGTTTCCACCCAGGTTAGGAAACACAGGCATGCAGGAAGTTTAGTGGGCAGTCACTTAGACCTGTACTGAAATCACCACAATGCCAACACCAAGTAAGATTCATTAGATCAAACTTCAGCAAAAGGGCAGAGAGAGACAGGACTGAGCTCACAGACCCCCAAATTAAGATCTGCACAACTTCAGAGCTCAGTTCTGTTACACGTACACAGGTGCTTGCTGGAACCTGAGATGTCCTGGAGTACTCCACAAAATTTTTATGGACTGTCCCAGAAAGGCAGAAGGCTCCTTCAGGCCCCTGGAGGTACAC
Source organism: Motacilla alba alba (assembly GCF_015832195.1). Classification (NCBI taxonomy): domain Eukaryota; kingdom Metazoa; phylum Chordata; class Aves; order Passeriformes; family Motacillidae; genus Motacilla; species Motacilla alba. The sequence goes on along the minus strand of NC_052046.1, from coordinate 3,535,939 downwards.
CACACACTTCTTGATTTATCAAGAATATTAGAAATCCATATAGGTGGGTAACTGAATCGGGATCACTGCTGTATTATTTTTACAATAGTAAGAGTACAGAGCAAACTTTGTGCAAATCCTTTTATTTGGGACTTTTTAATGTGGGTGGGGTGGGATTGTTTTAACCATTCTTTTCATTCTGAAAAGACACTTTTCTAAAAGGTCAATTTTGAATCAGAACAAATTTGAAAAAAAATTAAAAACTTGATTAATTTCTTCCTGGACGGACTAAATTTGTAAAATCCTTTTATCAGCTCTATTGAGTATTAAGCTGGGTGTAGGAAAAAATGTACTTAGCTCAAGAAAAACAGCCAAAGTTCCAGAGTGAAAATGTTGGATTAGATTAAGGGATTTTGTGGTGGTTTATATACCACAGGTGCTCCTGTGATGAAAGGAGAAAGATGAGCCAGAGACAGTATCCAGAATTCCAACCAGAGGATGCAGGGCTCATGGGCAACCAGTCCTCAGGGTCATGGAAATGGCAAATTTTTGGCTCTGGCACTGTTCTTTTCTGCTTCTCAAGAAGCTGCATCCCTTCTTCAGCCTGGGGATATGTTGCTGTGACCAGCACTGTGTCACTCCTGAAAGAGGTGAGCTGGTGGTGCAGAGACACAATGGTTTGTCAGAAGTCAGGGCAAAACATTTGTGTTTCATGCAGCAGACACTTTCGATCCCCACCAAAAGAGCTTTGGCATTGTCCACGTGCTGAAAGACAATGCCCAAAAACCCCAGCAAAACCCCAGAAGAAGATACAGGCTTAGCAGCATCACAGAATTCACAGCCAAAGTGTGACAGGGCTCTTCTCATCTCACAGCCAGTGCAGCAGGGGCAAAGCCAATTTCAGCAGGGTTTTCCCCGGATGTGAGTTTAGCACCAACACATCATTAAACACCCATGGGCTGGGGTAACTGGACATTTCTGCCTACGAACGTGCAACAGATCTACAGCTACTTCAGGTCCCATGGCTGTGCTCACAAGCAGGGTCTCAGAGCTGATGGACACGTCTTGGTGCTCCAAATGTCTCTGCCTTCCATGTCATAAAAGGGTGTGAGGAAGGAGAGGAAAGATGGGCACATGGAAACCACACAGCTTCTCTGGGCAATTAACATCCATTGAAGAATCCCAGAAAATAGGTTTGGTTTTTTGGTTTTGGGGTTGTTTGTTTTTTTTTTCCTTTTTCACCGTAGAATCACAGAATGATTTATATTGGAAGGGACCTCAAAGCTCATTTAGTCCAATTCCACTTGCATGGTCTGGGACACCTTCCACCAGACCAGTTTGCTCCAACTCTGTCCAACCTGGCTCTGAACACTTCCATTCACAGCTATGGATAAATCATATAGGATGTGAAATAACCTTCTGGCTGGACTGTTCAATACTCATCAGATCAGGGAATAATAATGTTCCATCTGCCTTTGTAACCTTAATCCTGCCCTTAAGAGGATAGCTGCCATTCCAGCAGCTTTCATCAAACAAGTACACATTTTCATTGTAAATCCTTTTATAAGATTATTTTTTTTCCCATGGCTAAAGGTCAGAGTTTATTCTGACAGATACAGGATTGTGAGAAATGAGGGTAAAAATAACAGATGCACCTAATACCTAATCAGTAAATTAAGGGAGAAAAAAAAAATCCAACTTTTATTCTTTGTTTGTGTGAAGATGATTCCTTCAACAGTCCAAATCCACCATGGCCTCTATGGAATCAAAAGAGAAATACTCACAATAAAAACAACAGAAATTACTAGAGGAGACTGATGAAATGGTGTAAAGTCCTGAAATTTTGTGATCCATTTGTCACCAATGCAGGACAGCCAGGAAAAGACTGCAGGCTTAAAAAAAGTACTTTTTCTTGAGGCATCTGCACCCATAGGAAATTCCACCCTTCCTCCCACAGGATCAGGCCACACGGTATCATATGTTTGTCACTTCCAGGATGGATTACTGCAGCTCCTGGCATTTGGTGACGAATGAGAAAACAATGTAGAGAGTGCAGCTGATGCAAACCACTTCTCCCCACTTCCTGCTGGGGTGAAGAAACCCTGAACACATAAAACCCACGTACCAGACCTTCCACCCTCCTTTTCAACACCAGTTTAATATCTTCATCCTTATAAGATCGTGGTGACACTTTGCAAAGAGGTATGTGCTTCCTCCTCACAAACCCCTAAAGCCCCTCCAGGCTCCCAGATTAAGATCTATGAAAATGATGTATGAATATGCATTTCAGTCCTTTAATTGCTTTGTTTAATCTGGTCAAGTCAAAATACCTTATTTTCACGTTCTCCAGTTCCCATACTTATTAAAAATTAGGAAATTACAGCAAAAAGAAACACATTGAATTCAATAGATTCCTTCTCCCTAGTCTACAATTTTGGTGGGAAGAAGAACAAGAAAAAAAACCCAGCCTGAATAATCTCAAAAAAACCATTCATGCTATTTTCAGAGCTTTAACTCAAGAAGCTGATTGCTCACCAAGCTGTAATCCAAATCTAGAACACAAACAGTTCATAAAAAACAGATACCTCAAAGACAAATTCACAAGTTTTTAGCTTTTTTTTGCAGTTTATTTCCTTATAACGTCCTATATCAGAAAAAGAAAGTCATACTTTTCTTCTTGCTACCTCTGTAATGCCTCCGTAAACTGTAAAATGCCTCTTACAAAGTATGAAGGAAAAACCTGTTATGAAATAAGAGACCTGCTTACCTCACTGTGGTTTCAACTGCTCAGCAGATGACATAAAAACCTCAGTCTTGGGCTCTGCACTTGAATTAACTCCCTTTTAGCTGCTGAATTCCCACTGTCAACCAACTCAAGGGAAGGAGACAACTGGAATTCAGGTTGTTACAACCCTACCTTTAATCTAAGAAAGACACATTTGCACATCTAGGATGAGTTCGTGTCTCCTCATACCCAATCTGCCTTTGAATCTGTATCTTGTGCACATTGCCCTGGAGATTACTGAGCTCCTAGGTGATAAATACCTCCTCCCTCCCTTGCAACAACACTCCATATTCTTGTGAGGATCACTGCCACAGGTGAAGACCATGTGCGGTGGCCAAGCATCCTGACAAAGGAACTGGCAGCAGTTCCTTTTGCAGCCTGCCAGGGAGACTTTGGGAGAACCAATGCCTAAGGAAAAAAAAACAAAACAAAACGATTGAGGACTGCTGAAGCAACCCCAGCAAAATCAGCTTTATGTTTGAGTTGAAAGAAAGCTGAGCACCGAGCAGCAAAAAGGATTTAATTTCACCATTGAGGTGCCTGGAGGCCATCTGCTGCTGAATGCCCACATGCCCTTTGTTTGCCATATTATAGCAAGAAAGGACTTTCTGTTTGTTCTTGCTGGTCCTGCTTGTGTCTGTCCAAGAGGTTTCAAATCCATCTCGCTGACTCTGATGTTTTCCCCACAGTCCATGTCACAGAGCACTGGAGCTGTGCTGGTGACCACTTACCCTCCCTCTGAGCCTCTGAGCTTCTCTCCCTCTGTTTCCCTGTAACTCCAACATGCTTCGCACTGGGCTCAGATGGAAATTGCTCCAGGGACAGACCAATGCTGGGAGCATCTGCTGGCTTATTTAAGCAGTTTTTTGTGGTGGGAGCGCAACACCTCAAGGCTGGAACATCCCTGGCTGCCAGCAGACTTTGCAGAGGGGTGCTCCAGACACGCCCACCCCTAGGAAGGCTGAGGCCAGCCTTTTTTTGCCCCCTGGGCCCTCACTTTGTCCTGATGCATCTGTCTGACGAGCACTCTCCTGTGGTCCCTTCACACCACGGGCAGGTCTGTCACACTGTCAAAAAGCTCTTGGCACCAGTTATAACAGGGCACGCTCTTTACTCCAGAGCTTGCTGGTGAAATTGCTGGTGCTTTAGCCAGGGTGGTGCTTGACATGAGAATGCCCTGGCTTTCCATAGCCAAGGAATAAAAAAAAAAAATTCAAAGAAGACGGCTGAAGGCTTCCTGGCCCTCGAGTTTGGTGCCTATGATAGACTAAATGATCGATTTTCATAAACTGCTGCAAAAACTCCCAGCACCACCAGCAGTTTCTGAGCTTTCTGAGAATCATGAGTTTATTTGTTGCTGGGATATGGCCCTGAAAATGATTTCTAATGCTGACTGCTGAGTTGGTTAGATTATTTTAGTTTCTGGTTTTGGTTTTTTTTTTTTCCACAGAAAAGATTTTCAGTGTTGCTGGGGAGGATGTTTCTTGAAAGGATTGTTGTAGCAAGAAATGGCTGCAGCTGGAGTTAGAGCACCTAAAAATAACTATAATAGAAATAAACAAATACTATCACTCAAGCCACATGACAAAGTAAATTTAGGATAAAAGGTCCAAGGATTTAACCTTCAGCTCCCTTCCTGAGCAGACACAGAGCACTGACCAAAGTCATGGACTTTGCATGAGACACCATGATTCTCTTTGAGTTCCTCAACCTCTCCCCACCAAAAGTTCTAAGAACTGAAGGCTGAGCCATGCAGAGCTGCCTGTGCTTGAGACACTCCACCAGGAACCCTTGTTTGCACATGTTCTGATGAATTAGCACTTCACTGCTCCTTTGGTCTCAGTGGGAATTTTGTTAAAACCTTTTCTGTGACGCATCCCCTGGCCCCATCCACATTCCTGATTAGACAAGCAGAGAGCACTTCAGATTCTTTAAGAGACATACACAGAATATATGAACTAGCCTAAAAGCATTTTGGAGACCGTACAGACCTTAATATTGAGTTTCATGGGCCAAGTTCTCATTTTTCTGACATATCTGGCCCTTTTCTTAGCACCCTTTGCCAAAAATCATTATTCATCTAAAATACCTTCATCTCCACAAGGCTATGTAATCAATATTGCCAGGTGCTGTAAGGGCTAATAGTGGATAATAGCTTCTGGCTCTGTATTAAAGTCCAAAGAGTCACGAGTGAAATAAGGTCTGATTTGGTACAAACAAGGGCTCTGCCTTGGATTCACCAGATTTGCTGAGATTAAACTTGTGATGTCCATGTACAGTTGCTTCATATGATCTCTGGATCATATTAAGCACAGATCATTTGTCATGAGAACTTGCTGAAGGCACGAGACACCTCACAGAGGCCAAGGAGTGAATGCCACACACCAAACAACAAAACCTGTCTAACAACCGCCCACTGAATTAACTCTTCTTACTCTCCTCTGTGGCAATGCTGACAAAAGACACACATCTCCAGGGAATGAGCTCTCCTCCTTGCCTGACCCATCTGACAATCACAGGACTCAGAAACTGTCTTACAGCTGGATCCTGACAAGTTAAATCCAACTTACAGCTAAAGGTTGGGAGGAATCAGTCATGAAGGCCTCAAGTGAAAGATTTCTTCTGGCAGATCAAAAACGAGCAACATCCCCCCTCCTGCAACAGACCTCGTGCATTCCTGAGCACACACAGGTATCTCTGCTGCACACCAAAAGCATGAAAAGCTATCACATGAGATGCTGTAATTTTGTCAGCCACCCCCATACCTTGCTAAACACTTCATGTAGGAAACCAACTTTAAACTGCACGAAGCTCCACCCATCCAGATGATGTTGTCATTTCCATGGTAACTAAAGTACCTCAAAGGCAAAAGAACAGATGGAGACTGGAGGAAAAAAAAAATAATCCAAGGACCAAAAGTGAACATATGTGGTGCAAGATAAAATATTAAGTTGTGGGCAGCTATTAGGTTTATTATCACTTGCAAAAGTAGACCTTGATAAACTCAGTCACGGCTCTGCGGTTAGGAGTGGCACAATCACATCAGTTGTGTGACAATACCAATCTCACAGCAGCCCCTGCTCTCACTCCCTTCCCCTTACACAAATTTCAAAGAATAATTGTCTTTGCTCCCTTAATGACTTGTTTTGGTTTAAGGACAAGAGCAGCCAAAACAAGCAGAAAGAATGCATCAGGTCTCATGCTTGGCTGCCCGCTGCTTGTCTTCAGGATCAAAGTCTCCAGGAGGGAGTGAGGGGTTGTCCCTCCTCAGCAAGGCTGGGGCAGCCAAGGGAGCAAAAACTGCACACACATAACCTGCAGCTCACAGCATCCCCCTCACCTGCGTTTTGTCTGGCTCCTGTACTTCAAATTTACATGAGGCATCACATGAAGGATGTGCTGGCAACTCCACAGCAATTTGGAGCATCTTTATAATTGGGTTAATAGTTACGGCACAGTCTTTGCTTGACTTCCTCTGGAATTAATCCATCTTCGTGGATTGCTGTCAATCAGAAGGGAAACTTGCAATTTACATAGGACAATTTGTTCTGTGTCAACTTTCTAAGACTGAGCAAGGCAAGTGTAATTTGGGAACAGGAGCTGTGATGGAGAAAAAAAAAAAAAAGAAAAAAAAATCTTATATTTTTAGCTTGCTCTCGGAAGAAGTTTCCTGCTCTATATTATATAATTTATTTAAGATGCAGAGTTTCATCAAAGTGAAAAATGTTAAAAATATATCCTGTTTCCTAAACTTTTCACAGGGTAAGCTGGACAGAGTTGGTGTAAACTTCAGAGCATGGAAAGCTCATGCATGAACTAGAAAGGGGTGAGAAATATGAATTCAAGCCCTCCTGTCCAAGATTCCCATTGCAACCCAAGGTAAACAATTTTCTTTTTTGTTGTATGCCTTGCCTCCTTGTTGGTAAAATAGGAGCACTGGAGTCCCACTTAAGTCTTGCAGATTGTGAGGATAATTTTTTTTTTAGGAGACTGTGAATTGCTCAGGCCCTGCTGCAAGAAAGGGCCAAATTAGCACCAAAGGTATCTGCATCCTCTTACAATTTTCTTATTGGCAGTGACTTTTTGACATCCATTTAGTTTTTAGTCTGCATTTCACTCCTAATGAACATTGGGCTGCACCACGAGCCTCTCTCAAAGGCACAAGCTGCTGCATGAGCACATTGTTGTGCAGCTGTAGCAAGAAATGCTTTGTCAGTTGATATTTTAAAGCATGACCAAAATAAAATTTAAAAAAAACACCAAAAAAAAAACCCCAAAACATAAAAATGTATTTTTCTTTTAAATTCTAAGGACAGAAGTGATCCTTTTGCTGCTGATGTGCTTTTTTTTTTTTTCCTTGGTTTTGCCCTCCTTTCTTTTCCAAAAATTTAAATAACCTTATATAAATCGCTTGAGATTTTATTCTCCCCCAAGCCCCGGCGCTGCAGGAGCCGCTCGCAGCCAGGTGTGCGACCTGCCGGCAGAGGGCAATGCTTCATGGCTATTCAACCAAAACCACCCAAAACTTCACAAATTGCACAGGCTGGCGCGGAAAAGGGCAAGAAAAGCAGGCAAGGCAGTACTGCAGCCGTGAGGCAGATCCCAGCCGCTCAGCCCTATGCACACGTGTAGATTTGGGTTGTTTGTTGTTTTTTCGTTTGTTTTTGGTTTTGGTTTTTTTTTTGTTGTCGTTGTTGTTTTTTGGGTTTTTGGTTTTTTGTTTGGTTTGGTTTTATTTTTTTCAAAATTTATCTCAGTGGTAAAGAAAGTGTGACAAGAAAACACTGATAAATGATTGAGGTGTGAGCTAAAAAGTTATGCTGCACTTTTCCTGGAACACGGGGAAACAATCAGCTGCTGGTTTTGCAGACCTGAAATTCCTTGCCCAGTTTTCCCTTGGGATGGAGAGCCGAGGTAACCTCGGGGTGCTCCCTCTGAATCAGGGCATCTCTGTGTCACCCGATGCCGAGGTTGGATGTCACCCTGGGAGTGTCAGGAAATGCTAATGGACAAGGAAAAGGGAGAAAAGGCAAAATTAGGTATCCCGAGGCTCTGCTGTAGACCTGGAACTGACAAATATAATCTGCTTTCTACACAATGTGCTACAGCTCTCCATGGTAGGGGCTCAAACCTCCCCCTGTGTCCTGACCAACCTGATGCCTGTGCTGCCCGGCTGAGAACAGGGCCGTCCCTGAGATGAGATCCAGCACAGATGACAGAGGCTTAATTCCAGCAGTTATTCTTGTCAGATATTGCACTCTGGCCTTGCAGGATCTTGTTCCCGCCGCGCACGGGCTGGCAGGGGCTGGTGCAGGCACATGGTGCCAAACACCCTGAAGAATGTTTGCAAACTGCTGTTCAGATGGAGCTCCACTCTGAAATGAGATCCACCTTGTTCCTCATGTTTCCATCTTCAAAAGTTTCAGATGTCCCACAACAATGATAAATAATTTAAGCATAAAAAGCATCCATGTGTCAAGTTTTGCGAAGCCCTGGGAGGGAAGGAAAGGCGATTTAAATTTTAGATAAAGAAGGTGCTGAGGTATTGAGAACAGGTTACTCTCCATATGTATATTATCTATGGATGGATATCCATATGGATATTATCCACTGCCATCTGAAGGATTTTACACATTACTAATAGCATGTGAACATGCTCTTTCTTTTTTTCCTCCAAACAATTTTTAAAGCCAGCATCAGCTCACCCTCTTGCTGCTGATTTTATCTTGTGGTCTGTGTCTCCTGCCCTGTGACTGGCCCAAGAAAGTCATACAGACAAAGACAGATGATATTTTCTTAATCTCTTAATATTATTGGTGTGGGCTTTGTTGGAGGTTATTTTAAGGGAGGATGAGCTACATATATTTTAGGAAACCCAAGGCAATTCTGTGTTATTTCATGGGAAACAAAAATTGTTAGCCTCTGCATGGGACTGAGAACATGCTTGGACAAGATAAATCATTAATTTCTAATTCAAATAATGTTATCCATGCCTAAAAGAACAGCCTAATAAAATACAGTGGCAGACCCACCCAAGAACAGCCAGCTGTGTCATTCTTGGAACAGTGGACTGGAAGACAAGGTTTGGGTATCTGCTCTGATTTAACAGGTAGCAAATGAAATCACACATCACCAATGAGATCCAACCATGAAGGTAGGTGTCCCTTTCTATACCAAGAAACTCACCTTGGGTTGGAGAAATTTTCTGAGCCAAATTTTCTGAACCAATTTTCAGAGCCAAAGAAAAACCCTGACGCTTCAGGGGTTCAACAATTTCTTGAAAAGTCACGATTTGACCCAACCTTATGGCAGTGTTTCTTCAGTCACTGGATGGCTACTTTCACCTTGAAGTAGTAAGATTTTGATTGCTGCTACAGGACAGCTCCCATGAGAAATGCACTGTATGCACCTTGCTGTCAGGCAAAGTTCAAGAGACATTTACTCAATTCTTTTGCAAATTCATTTCCCAGGCTCCTAAGCCAGAAAGGACCATGCAGGCCATCTAGGCAGTCTCCAGCCTGTCAGGGATTCAGCAAAAGGAATCTCAGATGAAATCCAGAATTGCACCTGGGTGATTTGACCCTTGGCCCCAAAGTGGACCCCAAATGTTTGAGTGAGGTCTTAAAACTGCAGTGTGTGGACAGAGTTAGAAATTATTTAAATTTACAGTGGATAAGAGTCAATTAAACCATTATTTGGGAAATGTTAAAGAGAAGAATGGTCCCAGCCCTCTTCCTTGAGAGTTTAGGAACCTATATCCAGTCCCTTGATACTATTTAATTTTCTCACTCTTTCCATCTGCAATCAAATATATTTCTGATGGCTAAACACAATTCTTCAAACCTTGCCCTTAAGTTTTTTTTTTCAATTTTCTCCAAGTATTTGGTTTTGGTACTCTTTTCTATACCCTCTCATATGTCTTAAAATGTGGCTGTGAGACTCTTGGACAGCCTCAGAAATTCAACCCAAGACTCACACCAGCACTTCCAGATTTGAGGGTACAACTCAAAGCTGGCAGGGCCAGGTTTGTCCAGGAAGAAGCATCTTAGTACAATAAAACACATTTGTTTGCCCAAGCCAGGCAGTGTTTGCTACATCAGGCCATCCTGGACTCTCATTCTTTGCTATTTCAGTGACCGTAATGTCATCTACAAATGTCATCAGGAGCAGTTTTATATTTACTTCCAGATCACTGATGAATAGCATAAGAGGAAACCCTAGTAACACTCTTCTTTGGCCATAATTCTGCATTGACAATTGCTTTCAGAGAATCTGTCAGTTAGGCAGTTCTTAACTCATTTCATGTCTGCTCCTGTCCTGAACCCAATTACTTTTGCTTGGCTAAAACATATCTTCTGGGAAGCCATCCACTCTCCAAGCTGAAAATGTCATGAGATGGTGATTTTTACCTATCCTCCTATTAAGCTTCTGAAGTGATTAATTGCTCTGAACCTTGTACATCTTCATTTCAATGTGATATTTTCTCTGAATTCAACTTCTAGTTATCAATTCCTTTTATGGCTTCCCCAACTAGATTAAACCATTCCTTATAGCCAAAATTCCCAAACAGATCTGGTATTTCCATTCACTCCCTATCCTAAATTATACACCTTTCAGTTACCTCCTGCCCGTGCTGTGCTTCACTGACTGATGTCACATTTCTGCTGATGTTTTGTGCTTCTTATTCATGTTGCTGCTCCTATGATAGTTTATAAACCTAAGATATACAAAAGTACGTATATTGAAGGCTGTATGTACATATAAATGCAAAATTGTAATCTGTATGAAAACTGTGATGGAAATCCACAGCATCCTAAGGCAATGGTGCACGTGAGAATCCAGGATGGGTTTTGATGCTCATTAGTAATTAATTTCTTTGAAGACTTTTTTTATGAGGGAAAGAATTTAATGCACTTACGTGAACAGGGTCACTCGTTTGCTCGGGCAAGACTGAGAAACATCAACACTCAATAAGAGCAGTGGCAAACTGGTGGATGTTGAAAGAAGCAAATATTCAGGGGGTTTCAAAAGGACATGAGTGTCTGAGCAGCCTGAGCAAAGGGCAGGGCCTGGTGCTCTGCTGGTGTGCCAGCAAGTGCTGCATCACTGAGCATTACAACTTTTGTGTGCAGAGAAATGTTTAGACACCACCTCCACAGGGGTAAAGAAGGATGTGGAAAGATCAGATACTGGGTTTGAGCCTGAGACTCCCATGTCATTGTCTCCCTGGTTCTTAAGCTACCAAAGTTTTCTTTTAATTGTTCTGGTTGAGGAATTGGAGACAAAATCCTCTTGTTTTTGGACTGTAACCAACACGACACAGCCTTTGTCAGCATCATGAAGACGCTGAGACAAGGGTGTCAGTTCTGAGTTATCAAAATAATGTGCAAGGGAAATGGTTTGGGGTGGGAATACTGTGGGTATAAATGCCCTAAAACCATGGAGAACCAACCAAAACAGGGGAGTTACGTCTCCCAAAATTAGGTTTGCACTTGGTTTCCAACCCCTTGGCCCTGAAATTTGATTTTTGCCTGTCATTGTTCACACAACAATGTTGAAACTTGATACCAGATGTCAGAAAGATTTATAAAATACAAGGGTAACTTTAAAAATCATTGTTATTTCTAATTTGTCCAAACAGGTAAATTACCCTTTTTGATGAAAAAAAAAAAAAGAGTCTTGAAATATGTTCACATTTCCCCCCTGTGTTTTCACTTGTCTTGAAATTTGATTGTAGTGGGATACACTGAGTTGGAAACTGTGTATCTGAAATTTTGGTTGTGTGTATGTACATATAAATAACAAATAATCATAAGATGGTAGAGAGAGAGAGAGAGAGAGAGAGAGAGAGAGAGAGAGAGAGAGAGATAGTCTTCTTCATAAATCTCAGAAATGTGCTAGATATGTGATGAGCCAGAGCACACAAGGAAAGTATCTGTTTTAAGCAATTTCAATGGTAAATATATACTTTTAATGATATGGCTGTATTTTTGTATCCTGTATAGTTATCACTGTTTTACTGGGGGCCTCTCAAGATTTTTTTTTTTTTTTTTTTTGGTAACTTTCACATTGATTTCACCCAAGAATTTTCACCCAATAATTCTGCACAATTTTTATTCATACCTTGAACTTAGGGAGAGTTATATAGATATTTAACTTAATATGCTATTTATATAAAAATAACAGGCTCATGGCCTTCATTACAAAACATCTGTCTCATGCAGTCAAGGTTATGTGTGGACTGTTAGGCACAAATAGAAAACTCATCTCAGGTCTGCTGCAGAACCAAACCAACTTTATGAATGCCATCATACTTTTTTTTAAGTGAAAAGAACAAAGAGGAGAGAACTTCCTCTTTGAGATTATCCACTTAGATTGAACTCCTTGACACACAGCAGAGACAGAGGGAGGAGGTTGTTTAAAAGAGGGAAAATTTTCTAGAACTAGAAGAAAAAAACACAGGTCAGAAAACCTTTGATGTCAGTGCTGATCCACAGTGATTTATGCACATGTGTCCTACATGGTGACCACTCAAAGGGATGGGTCTTTTTCTGTTTATGAAATTTATCCTGGCAGAGTTTGATGTCTACAAGTAAAAGTAACCAGGTGTGATTTTTTTTTTTCTTTCAGTTATACATATGACAGGCCTAAAAATAACTTTGGGTGAATCACAAACTTCCTTTGCTAGGTCTGAGCTTTTCTTATTTTTGTTTCTTTAAATGTTTTCAAAATGAGCATTAAATAAGTCATTATCTCTATTGCTTTCTAAATAGAACTTACTTTGAAATTATTTTTTGTGGGGCTGCTTAAATACATTTATTTATTTATATGTATCCTCCCCAGAAGTAAATTAATACAAAATAGAAAAAAAAAAAAAAAAAAAAAAAAAAGAAAAGGCTCACAAAACACTTTTTATCCTAAATTTACTGAATATACTCAAAATATTATTTTCTAGCAAAGGGGAAATAAATGTGATTTTTTTTTCCTTTTCTTTCTCTCTCTCTTTTTTTTTTTTTTTTTTTTTTGAGTATTTGGTTTTCTGTGTTAATTTAATCATGCCAATTATTTCATAACCATTTGTCAGCTTATCCCAAGGAGGAAGATGATGGTCAGCGGAGCTCTTTGATACAGAGTTCACCTGCCAAAAGTTTTCATTTCAAAACCAGAATTCTTCACAGGAAATGTCACCACCAGCTCTGCCAAGAAATGTTGAAACTGTTTCTTTTTCCCTTTGTTTAGATACAAAATGACAAAATGCAGCTCCAGTTGGGTGATTTAATTCAAACAAACAAGCCTCCCTTCCATGTCAAGGAGCGGATTGGAAATGACAATCCCTGTTTGGTTTCAATCAGAAACGTCAACGTTTTCAGAGTGACATTTCCGATCCCAGGGTTTGCGAGTCCCGTGTTTGTTTGGGATGGAGATGGGGTTTTTCTGTTGGTTGTCATTTGGGAAGGCTTCTTGTGTATTTTACTGATTTATTTGTTTCCTCCTATTGGAGAGAAGCGTGAGGAAAAGACCGCGAGGGAAGGAGAGGCGCAGGCTGCTGCACCTGAGCTGGGGTGTTTGGCATTTGCAGGTGTCTGGCGGATGTCAGTCACACGGGGAGATCCAAAGGGAAGCGATGCTTTGGTGTGGTTTTTACCCAGGAATTTTTTCCCCAGGAGCACAGTGGGGCTGAGGTGGCTGAGGTAGCTGAGGTAGCTGAGTCCGCTGAGCGTTTGGGAGGGCTGTGCTGGCATCTCGTGGGCCCAAAAATCTCTTCCACCCATTTGGGGTTAGACTGTGACCTGTGTGTAGGTCTGCTGCTTCTCCTAAAGGGACAGGGTGAGGGAGCTGCAGTTTTCAGCCTGGAGAAGAGAAGGCCTTTCTAAGGGAGCCCCTGCCAGAGCCTGAAGGTGTTCCGAGAGAGCTGGAGAAGAACTTTTACATGGGCCTGGAGTGGGAAACAGCTTCAGTCTGAAAAAGGGCAGGTTTAGATTGAATATTAGGAAGAAATTCTTGGCTGTGAAGGTGGTGAGGCCCTGGCACAGGGTGCCCAGAGAAGCTGTGGCTGCCGCATCCCTGGAAGTACTCAAGTCCAGGTGCAATGGGAGTTTGGAGATGCCTAGGGTAGTGGAAGGTGTCCCTGGCCATCGCAGGGGGTGGGACAAGATCTTTTAAGTCCCTTCTAAACCAAATAATTCTATGATTCCATGATGTAAGGGATACCAGATGTGATATCCATGGCCAGTGAGGGTCAACCCTTGCATCAGCTGCACACTGAATTCAGGTCACTCAGGATGATGGCCTGAAGCCACCCTCTGTCTCAGAGCAAAGAGGAGAGACTTGGTGTTCTTTGAGCCTCCTCCAGCACTCTGGGACAGGGAACCCTGTGGCACCATCTTTGCAAGGGATCAAGCATGCAGAGAACACAGAGGGGTGCTCCCTACATTCCCCCTCCTGCCCCTGGAATGTTATCTTCCTCTATAAGTACAACTCCACAGCTCCATTCCACAAGTCTTCCCTCCTCTGGGGGTTCCTCCTCCTCATCATCTCTGTGATTACTCAGGCAAGTCAGCAATTTACTCGCACGAGTAAAGGTTTGCCCAGCTGGCAGACCAAAAGGCAGCGCCATCCAGACCTCTGGCAGAGCAAAGGTGGGAAAGGAAAAGCCCAACAATTCGGATTTTGCACCACCCCACTGGCCTGCAGCTGGGTTTGTGTTGTGTTTTGGGCACTGCTACTGGTCCATTCTGAAAGGTGGTGGGGGTGGGAGGGTGGATTTGGTCCTTAAATTAGGGGTTGAGAGTCCTTGCTTACCTCCCCCAGCCTCAGAGAGGGAATTCTCAGCGTGGCCCGAACAGCAGTCACTGCACCCCAAAAATGTCTCGCACGGGTCACGAAAAGCACACGGGGGGCTGGCGGGGGGGCGGCTGGGAGGGCGTGGGAGAGCTTGAGCTTGGAGTGGGATAAATGGGATAAATAGCCCTGCCCTGAATCTCACCTCCTCTGCCTCTGCTCCCCCGCCCCCATCAGTGCTGCAGTTGTGTCAGGTAGTGGCACTGTTGAGTACATTAACCCGGAGCTGAGCATTGCAGCCACACCGAGAGCGTGTCTGCGTGTGAGTGTGTGTGAAGCGTGTGTGTGCGAGTGTGCGTGTGTGCGTGTGTGCCTGATCATTACCATTTATTCCCCACACTTCGCCCCCTCCCCCCGCCCCCAGTGCTGCGGGACTCCGGGAGAGAGCGATGGAGACAGAGGGAAGAGAGAGACATCAGCCCCCCAGATCTGCTTAACCAAATCGCCGCCCCTTGCGGGGAGGGAGAGAGGGAGCGGGGGGGTGGGGGGGAGAGAACCAGACCAAAAAGACAAAATAAAAGACAGAGAAAGGAAAAATCCGGCGGGGGAGCAAAAAGCCGCCCCCAGGCGCACCCTTTCTCAGCGGGGAAGGGGATGCGGGTGTGTGTGTGTGCTGTGTGAGTGTGCGAGCACCGAGTCCGGCCCCATCAGGAGAAGGGGGTGTTTTCCCTCCGCCTTCCCTTCGCCCTCCCCCGGCCCGGCGCGGGGCGGCGCGGGGGGAGCGGGGAGCGGAGCGGGGCGGGCGGCCGCAGCCCCGCAGCCCGCCGGAGCTCCGGCACCCGCTCCGAGCCCAGGGAGAGCAGGGATAAAGGGAAGCTTCCTCGCCGCCGCCAAGCAGCCCTTTTCTCCTGGCGGGGCTTTGCTCTTTTTCTTTCTTTTATTCATTTTTCTTCGTGTTTTTTTTTTCTCCTTTTTCTTTTTCTTTTTCTTCTTCTTCTTCTTCTTTTTCTTTTTTTTTTTTTTTTTTTTAATATTTTTGAAACTCCTCGCCGGGAAAAGCAAAACCGAAAACGCTTCCCCGCAACCTCGCCCCCCTGCAAAAAGGCTCCCAACCAACCAACAACAACAAGCAGAGAGCAAAAGAGCCCCCCTTGCAAAAAAATTTTTAAAAGAAGGAAAAGAAAAGAAAAAGCGAGAGAGCTGGAGACCAGCTCCACTCCATCGATTTCAAATCCAGGATTTTATCCAGTGCATTGAGGGGCTTCTCTTTTTTTTCGGTCTCTCTTTTTTTTTTTTTTTTTTTTCCTTCTTACCCCCTCCTCCTTTCTTTCACCCCCCGCCCCCCTGTCCCCCCCTTCTCCTCCTACTCACCCCCCTTTTTTCCTTTTCATTTTATTTTGGATCCTGCTAAAATTAGCCGGGACTGCTCTGGGTGTTGCGTGTTAATTTGATTTACTCCGGGATTCCGGCTTTCCAAGACGCCATTTTCCCCCCTTTCTCGCTCTATCTCGTTCTATTTATCCCTCTCTATCTATCTTTTATCTCTCGAGCTGTCTCTCCGTCTGTCTGTCCGTCCATCTCCCTCTCCCCGGTGCCTTCCTCCTCCCCCCGCCCTCCTCCCTCTGCGCTCTGCGTGCGCTGCGCGGCCGGGCGCTCCCCTCATCCCCATCTGACAGATGAACACCGCCATGGGTTTGCCGCAACACAAGCAAAAGCACCTTTGGGGGCTGTGGCGAGGGATTGAAACCGGGATCTAAAAGAGAAGAGACAAGAAGGGGGGAAATCCGAGGAGGAGGAGGAGGAGGAGGAAGAAAGAAGGAGAAGAAGAGGAAGCTGCTAAGAAGCCCCCGCTGCCGTTTTGGGGATATGGGTTAGTAAATGCGGGGGGGGGGGGGGGGGGGGGAAAGGACAAAAATTCTGAGGCATCGAGGAAAGGTCTGCCTTGATGATCGGAATTGCAGGAGGATCGTACGCCTCTCTGCTGTTCCTTCTGCCCCCTTCCTTTTTTTTTTTCTTTTTCTTTTTTTTTTTTTTTATTTTCCCCCCTTCTGCATGCAAAAGTTAATGTCGTCCCCTTTTTTTTTCTTTTTTTTTCTTTTTTTTTTTTCCCTCCTCTCTGTTGTGACTTTGCAATGGCGCGGAAAAGGGCTTTATTTTTTTTTTTTTTTTCTTTTTTTGGGAGGGGGGCACATTTCTCCTCTATGCCTTGCATGCGAATCCTCTTCCCCATCCCTTCCGACCCCTTCCCTCCCCATGCTTTGTGCCTGTTTGGGAGCATGTGTGCGTGTCTGTGCCTGGTTCTCGTGGGGTGGGGGGTACTGGTGGTGTGTGTAAGACCGGGAAGGGGTTGGAATTTTTTTCAGGAGTTTGAATAATGTATTTATTCCCCCCCCCCACCCCACCCCGACACATACCCCCTCTCTCCCGGCCCCCGCTTTGGTAGCCTACATGTGTTTATATGTGTAGGTGGCAGCTATGCGTGTGCCTGTGGAAATTGGGGGGGGGACGGGAGTGGGGGGAGACACGACCCCCCCCGCTTCGTAAATTGCAGGTTAAGTGGAGCTAGAGAGCAACGCTGTAACCTTATGGGGATATTTGTGTGTGTGTGAGTGTGAGTGTGTGCGAGAGCGAGCGTGTGTGTGCGCGGGGCTCCGCGGGTGAACCGGGGGGCGCCGCTGCCCCGGGGTGGCCCCGCCGTGTTTTGACATTGAAAAGGACGCGCAGCCCCGAAAAAGCTGCGATTTTTTGGGGAACAACCAAGTGGGAGGACGGGGTGGGGGTGGTAATCAGCAGAGCGGGACACCCCCACCCACCCTGCCACCACCCCCCACCACGCTCGGTGGCCGGATAATTGTTCCGAATCCGCCGGTGATTGCCGCCCTCGGGACCCTGGCGGCCCCTGGTGCCCCCACAAGGGGTGGAAGCGGAGTTCAGTACGGGCAGGCTGAACGCCGCCGGTGTCACCGGGCTGCGGGGTGCTGTGGGGAAGAGGGGGTGACACGCAGCCCGCAGCCTCGGGCGGCTATTGTCAACCCCAGCCCCGGCGCAAGGCTCCTGCCCGGCGCCGGGCACTCGCACTCGCACTCACACTCACACTCACACCCCTTCCTCGCCGGGTTTCCCCGCAGGGCAAGGGGAATTGGGGTCCCCCGCAGCCCTTACCGAATCCCCGGGGTGCGAAGGTGTGTCAGTGTGAGTGAGCGTGTGCGTGTGTGTCAGCGTGAGCGCGTCCGTGTGTTTGCATCCCAACATCCCACCGCCCCGGCGGGCACGGCGCTCCCCGCGCTGCCCCTGCCTGCTGTATTTATGTCTCCAAAAGGCAGTTGAGAGAAGGATTTCCGATTCGTTTCCGCTTCAAATAAACGGCCCCGATAATCCCGAGCCTGACGCCTGATGCTCAAAAGGCACTTGGCCGCCGGGAGCCCAACCCGGCGAGGCGGGGGGGAGAGACGGGGCACACCCGACTCGGACACCCACCCTGGGCAGGCTCCCCTGGCCTCGGGAGGGGTGATGAGAGTGGTTTGGTGCCCGGGGGATGCGAACGGGGGATGCGAGGGGGGATGCGAGGGGAGTACCCACCCATTCCGGTACCGTGGGGTGGCGGTGTCCCCGCGGCTGCCGTGAGCCGGGCTAACCCAGCCGGGCTCCGGGAGGAGTGGGAGGATGAAGGGAGGAGGGCAGGGGAGCCTGGCAGGCTGTTCCTCCGGTGTACAGAGGTGTTTCATTAGCCACCGGCCCGCGGTGGCCCCGCTCTGGGGTGGGGGAGACCCTCCGTGTGTCCTTCTGTATCCGTCTGTCACACGGCAGAGGATGCAGAGGAGTGGAGAGAGGAGAGGGCAGAACAGGTCAGTGCTCTGCTGTCAGGGAGAGCATCTGAGCCTCCTGGTGTGGATGGAATTGTTCCACGAGGAAAGGGCTGCTGGCAGATCCTGTGTGGAATATTATGGGCCCAAATGGGAACGATTGCTGGTTTGAAAGCCCTTGCATGCAGGATTGACTTGGTGCAGGTATAGAAATGGTATTATCAGGTGTCTAGAGACAGGTAGTGGCAGCATGAACCTGAGGAAACAAGTGGACCCTGTATTGTGGACAGCAAAAAAATATTCTTATCAGGGAGTAACAGAATCATAGAATGTTTTGGTTGGAACGGATGTTAAAGCTCATCTCATTCCAGCTCCATTTTCCCCCAAGGCAGGGACGCCTTCCCCTAAACCAGGCTGCTTCAAGCCCCATCCAGCCTGGCCCCAAACACTTCCAGGGACTGGACACATTCATGGGAAAATGTGCAAGTGTCTGTTTCATGCACAGCTTTCTGCACTTCCTCAGCCTTTGCTGAGATTTCACTCCTCATCAGAAGCTCCTTCCACTCAAAGGAGAAACTTTTTTCCATCTCCATTTGTTTTTTAGCTGAAAGGAGAAAAAAATCCTATCCACACAATGGACTTTTACTTTAATCTGTGCTCATAGCTCAGAAGGGTTATGTAAAAATAGGGAAAAAACAAAAGCAGAAACACTCAGTGAATGGAGACTGCTCTTCCATCTCTTATTGGCTTCAACTTTTTTTTCTTTTTTTTTTAAACTTCTCAGACTCAAAGTTTTAATTGAAACCAGAAGTCTATTGAGAAGTAACTGAGCCAAGAAAACCTCTGTTTTCTCTGCAACTAGGGATGGGGAATAAATAATTTTTAGCTGATGTTATTTCAAGTTGTTTGAGCTTTTTGATTCCTGCCAAAAAGCCCAGCATAGATTATTAACACATTATCATTTTAGGAGGACGCACTTTTTGAAATGCTATAAAATGGTGTGTTAGGTTTGTGCAGAGCCATAAACTATGCTGGTTGTTGGCAAACAAAAGAAACAGTGGCCATGATTTATTATTAATAATGATCATAACTGAGCTATTTAGCTTGATTTGATATATACTGGTTTCTCTACTGAGGTTGCTCTGTATTGTTTTCAATAATATTGTACTTTGATTAAGTTGGGAACTGCTCTTGTTTAACAACTGCTATTGCTGTGTGCTTAATTAACTCAAGGAATTAAATGCTCAAAAAGGTGCAGCCATAATTTTTTGGCTTCAGACGCTGCTTAATCTCCTCTTCTGCTCTTTTTTGACCCATCCTTTGAGCTACTTTTCCCTACCACACACCATCTCTTAGGTACAAGTGCCAATTTACCAACAGGACTCTTGTTTTCCATTACCAGATTTGCCTAATCCCAGTTTCAGTGACTTTTTTTCCCTCTCAGTAGGGCTCAATTGCTCACACATAATCTTTCCCTTCTGTTTTCTTTCCCCTTTGGACAACACCCTCCAGGACTGAAAAACTCTTGCCTTGTGCCCTGAGACTTGCAATTACACAGCAATTTTGACTCTTGACCTAACTAGTAGCAAGAAAGGCTATTGTCTAATGAACCACGTAAAAACAGATCTGGGATCCAACAGATTGCTGTGATGGAAATGAAAGATGTCCCGGTGAACTGATGACTGATTTGTTTAACCATATGCCTAGGCGGTTTCCTTGCTCCCCATTAACTACCCATCTCTGGAGTATCTGTGATCTGTGGGTCTGTGACAATGCTGAGAGGCAGAATTAATAACTGCCAAAACGCGTCCCGTGAAGCATGGAGGGGCAGATTTTAAGCCGTGCTCAGAACATGCAGCACCATTTTTTGCCTACCACAGCATGCAGGCATGCAGGGTTTTAGATTTGTAAGTGCTGTGTTTAAGTGTGCTTCTGGTGATGAGACAAGGGCAGCAAATCTGCGTGTGAAAATCATAGAATCAGAGAGTGATTTGTGTCGAAAGGGAGTTTAAGTATCATCTCATTCCACCCCCTGCCATGGGCAGGGACACCTTCTACTATCCCAGGCTGCTCCAAGCCCTGTCCAATCTGGCCTTGGACACTGCCAGGGATGGGGCAGCCACAGCTGCTCTGGGAAACCTGTGCCAGGGCCTCACCACCCTCACAGGGAGGAATACTTTTCTAATATAGGTGATTTATAAAATAGTAAGTAGACAGAGGAAATCCATGGTAAGGGTTAGCCTCATTGCTGGGAAGTCCAGGAAACCTTAGGGCAGCATAAATACAAAGTTTAGAGCTAGTACAGAGAGGAAGGTGAGACTCTGTGGGAGAACCTTAGTGGAGAAGGTTCCCAGTGTTTTGCTGCAGGGCTTGTGGTTTCTACTGGGACTGGTTTCGCTGCTCTTGTAGGTTCTGTTAGCATTACTTTCTTTCCAGCTTTAAGGAAAAGAGTTCCCTTTCCCATTATTCTTGCTGAGGAAATAAAATGACTCTGACTTTTAGGAAATTGTCACCTTGATTAAACATGGACTTCAAAATCCCTCAACTCAGTGTTTGAGCCTGGGGCAACTGTCAGATCTGAAAGCGATTTGCAAACATTGGATATTGGGACTTCTTTTTCCTTCTGATATAGACATGAAATCAGTTTGTAAGTGTGTGTGGTTAGCAACACCTGGAGACTGTTTCTTTCTCCTCCCGATGAGAAGGTTTCTTCACCTGACGAGCCTTCGAAAGCTCATTGCATTTTTGGACCTGTTTAGAGATCTACTGGGTGCTGGGACCAAGCACAGCTCTGCAACAGGCACCTGGATTCTGAATTCACATTTCATTAGTTGTAGAGAGTACAAAGTCAAGGGAATAAACAGCTGGGGGAATAAAGGAAGACAAAATAATTTCTTAAATTGAATAAAAGCAGTCAGAGAATCTTTCAGAGCTGAGGAAATGAGTGAAGGAAGTTGCTAATTTCTATTTATCAGCTCTTGAGAGAGAGCAAGGTTAGGAGCTATTTTGCCCTTTTGGAGCTGGATTTACTTTAGAGGACAAATTGCCCAAATGCAATGATGAGCTTTTCAGTAAGGTTTGGGATGACTGGATATGAAAAGAAACCTTCTGACATTATTTCATTTAGAGTTTTGTTGTTCTTTAAGTCTCTTCAAAAGACCAAGCAGAAACTTTGAAGAAGAGCAGGTGACCAAAGAGAAAGGTGGCCAGGGAAATACTCTGGGAATATGGACCTTGGTGCTGCTCACACATCCCTGGGTCAGGTTTTCTCTTGCTCATGAGTAGGAACTCTGGTGGGGCTTGTGTACTTGTCCATCCAGCACTGGGGTTTTTCAAGGAATACAGGAGTTGTGCAGGTGGTGAAGATGACTTACCTTTCCTGTGTAGGGCTGCTGATGTGCCCTATTCAATGTGTGGAAAAGCCATGGAAGAGGAAACCAATTTCCACACAAATCTGAGGTCATAAAGTGGTGACGAGGCTCTGACCTGCCCTGGTGAGCACCAGAGCAGGAGGTGGCCCAAGGCTTGGCTCTGCAATATATTGGGAGGAGCTGGGATTGTGGCTAAATACTGTCGTGGGGTGACTTATTCATCTTCTCAATGCCTCTGAAAGAGTGAATTCCTGGTCCCAAAAGGGTTGCTGTGCCATCCTGGGCAGACAAGGGCTCTATGAGGAAGGCAGCAGTGAGAGCAAAGTTTCCTCTACTGTAGTATGGTATAACTTGTAACAGTGCTTGGGAAATCTTTGCAGAAGAATGTGTGGTAGGCAAGCGTGGGGTAACCCAGGACTCACTCAAATACCTCAAAATTAGAGATGGGTTTAAGATCGGAAGCCTGAGGTTTTAAGTTACTTTGAAATTTTTGTTAGCCTTAACCTTTAAAACTGAGATACATATATATATATACAATGAATCATTCTCTTTCTGTCCTGGCATTCTAGCAGATGGAGAAGCCAGTTTTAAGATGGAAGGGAGAAAATGATGATACTCAAACCAGAGGTCAAGATGCAAAGTGTTACAGGCACGTCTTCCCTCTATAAGAATTGACATATCCTGAAATGTCCTACTGATGTGATTTCTGAGACTTGGACACTGGCCTAACTTCCCACTGTGTTTCCAGACCCAGCATATTCTGGAATGACGCTGTGATCCATGACTACCTCAAGACTCACTAAATACTTGGCTTTGGAGAATGCGGTGGAGTTTCTACTGAAACTCCTCTGAAATCCTATTAGTGTCCTAGACAAGGAAACCCTTCCTGTAGTTTTTCTGTCTTTTTTTTTTCTTCTTTTTTTTTTTTTTCTTCTTTTTTCTCTCTCTCTAAAGCCTTTCTATGGAGCTCTATAGTGAGGATTCAATAGAATTCTATACTGGGAATAATTCTCTGCTGAATCCCTTAGTTCTTTTTCAGAAGGGATCAGAGACACAAAGCTTAACTGGGGGAGTTCAGTAAGTGTTCAAACAGCACTGTACACATGTAAAGTGCTGTAGCAGGCATCTGGGCAAAGTGTTACTATACATGTCCATTGTTCCTAAGGTTGCAAATCAGTTTAAAATATTAACCCATACATTCACATCCTTGTAATTTCCATAAATTTTCAACTAATGGGCTGAAAAATGGCATGCTTTCTCTCTGTTTCATGACGATTTTCTTCCTGAAAAGTTGCGTAAGCCTCTTCAGCTATTAGTTTTATTTTCAACTGATTCAGAAAAAGTGAGAGTGGAAAAAGGAAACACTTTCCCTCTTTAACTGCATGCTTTAAAGAGGACAGCAATCTCTACCTTATGGATGTAGGGCTTCTTGATGGCCTCTGTCGTCTTTTGGTGTTTGAGTGAGACAAAACTTGGAGGCCATGGTTTCTGATGCCATGAAAGATTGGAGTGTAGATATCCTGAAGTTAATGGTATTCTTCTAGACTATTGGCTTAAAGAGAAGGGCACTGGCCCAACAAATCCTGTTGGATAGGAGTCATAAATGACTTTTTTTCATAGGTGTTGGTGACATTAGATTAGAGTTCTGTGTCATAGGAGGTACTCACAGAAGCATGAGTCCTGATGCTCCACATTCATCACCAGCACAGAAGAGACATCTACTCTTAAAACATGCTGTCCTCTAGGTGTGGCTTTTAGGACAGAACATTTTATTCACCCTTAGCTCAGCAAACAGACCTTCCAAAACCCTTAAGGAAAACCTTCGGAAAAAAAGCAGTGTGAGTAAAAAATAAAATAACAATAAGGTGCAGCACGCTTCTAGGTAGGAACTGAGAACTTATCCACACCCACAGCCCTCTCCAGATGGGGAGCAGCAGCACAGACACCTCAGCTCAGGGTTCTCTTGGCCCATCACAGCCAACAGACCCAACTTTGTTTGTTTGGGAGCTAAGTGAAGGATTCATATTAAGAGATAGCAATCCATGGTTCATTGGTGAAGAGAGGTGGTCCCCATGATTGACTTGATATTGGATTCCTCTCCAAGTGTTGATCCCATCCCAACCTTTAACATCCTCATGGAGTCAGTGTTGAAAGTAGTACAAGTGACAGAATGAGAGGAAATGGCCTCAAGTTGCTCCAGGGGAGGTTTAGATTAGATAACAGGAATAAATTGTTTCCTGGAGGGTTGGTCAGCCATCAGAACAGGCTGCCCTGGGAAGTGTTAAAGTCACTATGCAAGAAATGATCAAAAAAATGTGTGGATGTGGCACTTGGGGACATGGGATAGCCTCAGCAGTGCTGGGGGAATGGTTGGAGTCTATGATCTTAGAAGGCTTTTCCAACCTGAATGATTCAATGAGTCCACAGGAGTAATAATCCAAAGTGCTGGTCCTGTTTCAATAGGGATTTGAGTGGTGGATCTGGAGCTCCTGACCCTGTGTGCTGCCTTGGAGGGAGCCTGATGTGTGCAAAGAGCACAGTAAAGTAATCGAGCTGGAGAGGCCTTTCAGGCCTGAGGATACTCAGCAGGCTTTTATCTCCTTCTGACTCAACTTCACACAGCACTTCTGTAACCACTTCCTCTTCAGCCTCATTAGAGGCAAAGGTGCTCCTTCTCTTTGCCCACAGCAGCTGTCAGTTATCTTGTCTTTATTCCTGACCTCAGGTCTTCCCATCAGCATGCTCCCAACTAATGTTTTTGTGCCTCTTGATATCACTGTCCCAGCACTGTGGGCTGCTCTTTGTCCCGTGTGCATCCAGCTGCATCCACTTGTGTCCTGGGCTGCTTTTGCCTCCTGATTTTTCCTCTTCTTCTTGTTGTTCTTGTTCCTCTTCTTGTTATTCTTTTTCTCCCTCTTCTCCTTCTTTGTCATCTTTGTCTTCTTCACCTTCTTCTTCATCTTTTCTTCTTCTTCTTTGCTGTCTTCTTCATCATCTTTGTCTTTGTCTTCTTCTATCTATGAGGCTATAAGGGAATTTCTTGTATTTCTAGCCCTGACACTCTCTTTCCCCCAAAAAACTGATGTACTCTGCAGGACAAAGCACTACCAATGCTTTCCTTTAGATACCCCAAATTATTGCCATTCTTCCTGTATGCCCTTCAGACATCCCTTTTTCTCACGGTCCCCTCTCGATGTTGGGGATGCTTGGTGTATTATACAGCACCAAGCAAGACACCACCGCTTACTCAGCATGGAAACATACAGAGCAGTGTCCTGGATGGACAAAATCCAAACTTTCCTACTCCCAGCATCGTTTGAAGCATGCGGAATGGAATAACATGGGATGTGTTGTTTGTACAGACTCCAGACTGGGCACAGGATAGATCCTGGACTGAAGCCTTTTAGGTCCTCCTTGTGCCATCACTTACAGCTCTGAGGAATGGATGCTGAGCCAAGACATGGTGCATTCCCTATCGGATGTGTTGTTAGATTTTATTTATTTCTTTGTTTTTCCCAAAGGAAGAGGAAGCTGGTCTATTTGGCACATGTGCAAGCAAAAATGAAATAATGGAGAAGGAGGGAAAAAAAAAAGGTGAAAGAAGGAGTTCTGTGGCAGCAGCAGTAAATAAAAACAAAACTCTCATTAATGATTCATGCAGAGAAATAATTTTCCACACATTTCGTGGTGCAGAGGGAAATGTTTGATCAGAGGGAGAAGAAGAGATTGTTGCCCTGCCATGACGGTGTTAGAAGGAGGCTACTGTGTATGATGGCAGCTCTCCAAGAGCAGAGTCAATCTAGGAAAGTTTGGTAACACAGATGATGGAATTGTACAGGGGTTTGCTTTCTGTGGCTGATCTCTGTGCCAATAACCTCTCCCTAAATACCCATAAAACTTTCCATTTGTAGCCTGGAGTAGCTGCTGCTACCTCCAGGATGGTGTGCTTGGCAAGAGCTGGCTGGAACATAGTAAGTATTTAAGTCCCCTTCTGTGCACATTGACACTTCCTACCAAAGAGTTTTATGGCTGCTGTTAATGGAATAAGTTTTATCCTTGCAGTGGCACACACTCTGCTGCGTCCAGCAGAGTGCTCAGGGTGGTCTCCTGGGTCATACCAGGAGTCACCTCTGATTGTACATCACACTGAGACTGATGATGATTGGTCTGGGAGCTCAGCAACCTGGTGTTGATCTGGCTTAGGCAAATTTACCAGCTTAACTTTTTGTGCTGTAATGAGCTGAGGCACAGCTGGCATCTCTTTCAGCTTTTCAGTGTCCTGGAGGCCTGATGTTCACCAGGAAAATGGGCAAAAACCACATGCCAGCTATAGATGTCATTAGGATCAAACACTACCCTTGATTTCCTAGAGAAGCTGTAAATGCCTGGAAGTGTTCCAGGCCAGGTTGGACTTGGGGTTGGAGCAACCTGGTCTAGTGGAAAGTGTTCCTGCCCATGGCAGAGGGCTGGAAAAAGATGGTCGTTAAGGTCCTTTCCAACACAAACCAAAATTTTGTTGCCTACCTCGGAGGGAACAAATGGGAGGAGTTTGATCATTTTAGAGACCAGAAACCTCCGTGAGAAGGTGTTCACAGGTCTGAGACTGCGCTCCCTTTCCCAACACTCTGATACAGCTTTAGGTTATGAGCGAGTAGATTTACAAAACCTTGGTACATTTCTCAGGCAGGAGCTCGTAAAAGTCCTTGGGCGGCACGATGGGCGCCTCTCCTGCTCCTGCAGATGGGTGCTTTGCTAAACTGGCCACAGCTGTACCTTGGGCAGTATTGCTTTCATTGTCCTTGTGATTTATGGCTGTGTCAGTTGTTTAATCATTCAGTTGGCCCTCCTGCAAGCCCTGTATGATAGTTAGTTACTTACATAGAAAGGTGACTATCTGATCTAATTATAAAGTCTCAAACCTAATTATGGAGTCAGACATGATTCCATAATCTACTCTAAATGTGTCTATGTTGAGAAGACAGATATGTGTGTGTGTGTGTGTAATGTGCACATTTACATGCTTCTGTAATTACAGATGTGCTTGGATTTTCATTTATTTCTGCCTCTTTGTCTTGGGCACGCACACTTGATGCTTGCAGCTTCATCTGGCTGTGACAGATATTTGGTTTACCACATCTTTTTCCCTCCAGCGTGACTTTTCCTGGCTCCCTTTGCCATCCTTGGGTACACTGAGACACAGCCATCAGTCAGTGTTGCTCAGGAGGTGCAGAGGGATGGTAACTCTTGGACTCAGCACAATCTGATGGAAACAAGTGAAAATTATATTTCTGGCAACTGCCATTAACTCTTGCTCCTTGTTTCCACCTGGATAACCCACATCTGGGACAGTTTGCATCCTGTCCTTTTGTAGAAAGTCCTCACATGATCCACGCAAAATCAGAGGCAGAGTCAGAAGGATTTGTACAAAAGCAGAGTTTGGAGGCAGAGGGATCATGTGAAGAGTAATCACATTTCTTCTTCCAATTCACCCTATTAATGAACTACATATCTTAGTTAGATAGACACAAGGCAGGTGACAGGGAGAGGGTGTTTCTTATGTGATCCATAATGTGGACAGAAAATAACTGCCACCGTCATTATTTGAGCTCCCTGCCAAAGTTGGGTTGTTCTTTCAGAGGATCATGCCCTCAGGAAGTACGAGAGGCTGTGGTCCAAAGCTGCCATAAATCTAGCTCCAGGGCTCTGGGCTGTGGATTAAATTCAGTACTGGTACATGATACTGATCCCGTATAAACTCATACTGGTTCAAATTTGCTCAAAATAGGAAAAAAAATTTGCAGTGATTTAATTTTATCCCAGAAGACTTTGTATTGTATCATATTATGTCACTTGTCTGCACCACTCTGGCTTTATGGCTTACAAGTTTTCCCATCCTCTGAAACTGACTTTAAGTCACTACAAAGAAAATTTTAAGCCTCATATTGTGCGCTTGCCCATTCCACAGAAGTGTGATCAAATGCCTGCTCCTGATCAGCATCAAAGTCATGCTGCTGGCTATCTGGCAGTGCATGGACAGAGACCACAACCAAGCATGAAATTCCAACTTCTTTTTGCAAAACAATAATGAAGGAAGAGGCTGGGCCATTTTTGTACTCCAGTATGGGTTAACTGGGTTCAGTGCAGCTTCTCACATGCTGCGATGTTGGGTTTTTAAGACTCATGACAAATTCTGAAGTTTCACAGACACTGCTCATAAAAGCAGGTTTCTGAGCAAAACTTGCCCTTGGCTGTAACATGGGTTGTCCTCTGGCTTCTGTCCCAGAGGCAGCTGCATTTCCACAGTGTCATACATGACCATGGAAGCAACCTGGGAGTCTTTGGACTGAAAGGTGAAATCTTATCATTAAACACTTCTGCATAGTCTCCAATACTTTGTGGTGAACGGTTTTAGAAGGATGGAATGTAAAGAGGGTTCCAGGATTCCTGATATTTTGCAGAGATTAGGGATTTAATGCAATGTCCCGTGGAAGAATGGAAGATCCAAAGGCAACCTGATAGACAGTTTGAAAAGTTGTGACCTCCCCTTTGCATTCCCCACGAGCCTCAGACTTGTGCCTTAGTTTCACCCCCCTTGAACCTGTTTAACAGACTTTTTTTCTTTTTCACCCATTCATTTTGGACTCTATGAATGAAATTAAAGCAGTCTCAGTAGTTACAGTGGTATCAGTGTAGAGGGGATTTGGACAGCACCTCTTAATATTGCTTCCACCTCTCTGCTGGTGTTCCTAGTACTGGAGCAGTTCAGAGGAACTGCAGAAACACTGAGCAGCTGAGCCTGCCTTGCTTGCATGTGAAACAGTGTTTTCTTACTCCTAATGTGGTTGCTGTCCCACTTAGAATCACAGAATCATAGAACCACTAGGGCTGGAGAAGACCTCCAAGATCATTGAGTCCAAGCTTAAGGCAAAAGCTGTGCCAAGGATGATGTCCACTGTCATTTCACAGAGAACCCCAAGCAGGTGGATTTCTTCTTCCTCCTATTGGGTCTCACTCTGTTTTCGCCCTCAGCAAATTTTCACTTCAATCACTTTATAGCTGGGGCATCTGAATACTCACAAGCACCAGGTTGCCTGAGGCAGAAGAAGGGAGCATATTCAGACCCCCTAATGGGAGACATCCAGTGTGACCCAAATGGAGGTATTGTACTTGAAGGTCTTTGCCTCCAGAAGAGTGTTTGAGGTGCCCAGAGGAGCTCATCAGAAACCTGAGCACTGGAAGCAAGGCTGAGCAAGCAGGCATTTGATTATTTCTCAGTACTTATCAGAGGAAGTGTGAATCTCTCCCTAATTAAGAGCTAATGCCAACTTCTGTGAAATTTATTGTCATTCACCTGTGAATTATCCTCCTCAAATTTAACTTGACTGCAGGAAGCCTGCTAGCAGTAACACTTTCCTCAGTGAGCCTAATTTGGATGGTAAAATGCCTCTGTAGCTGCTTATTGAACAGGACAATGCTGGTGAGCATTGGAGGCCAGGAAAGACAGCTTGGGTCAGCACTTAGAAGTTCAGACATATCTCATGTCCTGGGTATTTAAAATAGAAATAGAGGTCTTCCAGCAACAGGACAAGGAGGAACGGCTTTAAACCAACAGAGAGTTAGTTTAAATTGTATGTTGGGAAGAAATTCTTCCCTGTGAGGGTGGTGAAGCCCTGGCAGGTGGCTGCCCCATCCCTGGAAGGGTTCAAGGCCAGGTTAAACAGTGCTCGGAGCAACCTGGGATAGTGGAAGGTGACCCTGCCCACAGCAGGGGGGTGGAACAAGATGAGCTTAAGAGTCCCTTCCAACACAAACCATTCTATGATTCTGCTCACAGGCACTCTGGAGAGGGGAGGTTTCCAGTAGAGATTAAACATTCAGAGGCCTGAAGTGAGGTTTCTAATTAGTCAAAGCACAGGTAGCCTGCCCAAACTAGAAAGACGAGTATGATGTCCCTGCACCCAAGTCATTTAACTATTAACCCTGAAGGAGAGTAAGGAGATATCTAGAACAATGACCCAGTTAATTCTGGGTGCAGCACTTGAGCGCAGGGTTATTTGTTGCTACCTGTGGGTCTGGTGATATCATCTGCAGACTCTTGGCAGAACAGGAGGCCAATATTTTTAAGTCGGGTTTTAAGGTGGATTTGGCATGAATTCATCTGACACAGGTATAATGCTATGACTTTATTTATCTGTTACTTGTTTATGCCGAGCTGGAGGCACACGGCCAAGCAGGGATGAGTACTTGGACATTATGACCCAGCATGTGGGTCCCACAACCAGACTTCGGAGCAGAAACCTGGCTTTTTATTCACTCTCCATAAAACATTACCCAATGGCTCAAAACCTGAATGACTCTTCCTGTACCAGAGCCATCAGCTGCATTTAAGCTCCCTTCCAGGTGAGGGTCCCAAGAGGGTTGGTTCATAAAGGCAATGGCAGCCGTCCCTTCCTTGCACCCTTGGTGGCTGCGGGCTCATGCTGCTGAGCTGCTCCACAGCCTGCTCTCTGCAGCCAGCAGTGAGAGAGGTTAAAAGCCTGTGGGCGGAGGCCGGCACACAGTGCCCATTGTACATGCGTGCATACCAGAGCAGTAACTCCCTGGAATGCTGCACCGCCGAGCTTTTACCACCTTGTGTTTGTGTTGCAGCCCAGGAGAGTGTGTACATTGTGTCCCTCTCCGCGCAGATTAGCAATGTAAAACGGCAGATAAATAAGACCTTTTTTTTTTCCTTTTTCTTTTTCTTGATTGGGCCGGTTGGAAGAGGAAGGTGTCTCTGACTCCCATCACCTCCACAAGCACAAGGAGAGGCAAAGTGCAGAGTCAGTCACTTAGGTGGAGCAGCTCCTTGCAACTGGGTGGCTTTCACGTACTAATTGTGTTGGTAATTAGCGACTACCACACGGTTTGGGTTTAAAATGTATAGCATTTCGTAAGGGCATTAACTAACCCACTCTACAATGGGTTTGGGGGATGTTAAGTGTGATCCTTGTCTCCCAGAGGTGAACTGGAGAGACTTGCTGACCACAGGGTGAGTCAGGCCAGGCATGCATGAGACCTCAGATCTGTTAGTTCCTCAAGATCCTCTCAAAGGAGACCAGCCCTGGGAAACGAGTCTCTCCACTATTGCCAGGAGATGTGCAACTCAAGTATAAGTGTTTTTGTGGTGCATTTCTATCTCCTGTGAGCTACAGAAACCATCCCTAAGGCCAGAGGGCAAGTCCAAGTTGTTTTGGTTTTTTTTTTCTTTCTCTTTTTTTTCTTTCTGCTTGGGTTGTCAGCTTGTGCTATTTATGGGAACTTTATTTGAATTTGTGTCTGCTGGCACCTGGGTGGAGGTCCCCGAATGATTTTGTGGAACTGTAGGACACTTAGGACTTTCCACTAGTAGCTATATGCCCAGGTCAGAAAAGTGACACATGGCCACACTCTAGTGCAAATGTGGATCTATAACTAATAAAAGGCACTTGTTATTATTTCTTGTTGAATTTCAAGCCCCCGCGAGGTACCTTACCAAAAAGAAGCCAGTGATACAAGGACATGTGTTTCTTCTAGGTGAGCTGTGCTTTTAGTGTACACTGGCACTCTTGTTCTGATTTGGTGATAGGTAGCAAGATAATTTTTATTTTTTTTCTCTGTGGCATATCGCTGCCAAGAATGACCTGGGAAATCCCTGGCTGTGCTCAGATCTTGATGGCAGTTGGTCAAGTGTAGCTGAGCTAATCTAGCAGGGAGCTACTCCTGAAAGAGCCAGTCTGCACTCCCAGCACCTACTCCTGGCAGTGCCTTCCCGTTTCCTTCTCTGTTTGCCAGAATTGTTACTCGCTGTTTCTCCTAAAGTAGCAGAAAACATGTTTATTTCTCTCCACTAATTTTGTAGACTTGCACTTTTTTGTGGATTCTTATGCTAATTTTGTGGCCAAAACTGGCTCTCCATGAGGGGTGTGTGTGGGGTGGCAATAGGGGAGTTTTAGGGAGGGTGCATGAAATCGCCTCAATACCTTTTAAAACACCCCGTAAGTATTACTTATAACAAGACATCCTTGGGTGCTAAAACTTTTGCTTCAACTGAACATTCATAGCTTCTCCCTTTAACTGAGGCTTTGTACCAAGCACGAGTGTTTCCATCTCATAGGGTTCCATCATGTTTTAAAGAAAGATAAAATTTGCAAGGTTGAGAGCACAGTCTGTGCATCATCCAGCCCAAGGCTTTTCCACAGAACAGTGGGATGAGGGCATGAAGAACTCTGGAAAACCTTGAGTTCAGCTTTCCTCCATGAACTTCAGTGCTTGGGACACTGACATGCCCTGAAAGAATCCCAGGTGGATCCTCCTGCAATTCCAGTATCCCATAGAGCATCCTGGGCTGCAGCTGGTCTCTAATGAATTGTTCATCCAAAGCAGGATTACCCTCAGAATAGCTGGCAGCCAAGGGCATGTCTGTCTCTCACCTGGGAAGTGAGGAAACAGAGAGTTTGAAACTCTGCTGCTTGATTCAGAGGGCAGCACGATGTTTTCTGTGCTCTGATCACTGGGTTATTGTTTAACCCAAGGCAAGTATCTGAGTTTACTTTTTTCCCCTGCTGGAAACCCTGTGACAGTGAGCACGTTGAGGTAATGAGGAGGTTCATGGGTGTGGAGAGTTGGCTGTCCCCTCATTTATTGCATAGGTCAAGTTGAAGATGTTTGCGTTGAGACAACAGTCTGGGTGTTTGATTATTTTTTTTTTTTAATATATATCCATTCTCATCAATTTAACAATAGACATGGCAATTGTTCATTGCTTTGTGATGTCAGATCCAGCCCTCAGAAATGCTGGTGAGCCTTGGTTCCCATTTTGCTCCAAGGAAAGCCCTTGAGATGCTGCAGGGGAAGCCTGACTGTGCCCCGTGCCCTGTTTCAAACATCCCCACACTGATTTATGTGTACATGTGCTAACTCCCTCCTTCTTTTCTCCTTTCTTTTGACAGTGGCACATTTGGTCTCTTCTGAGCATCTTGCAGCCTCTGGGTGACCGGGACATTGAATTTGGTGGACAGTTGCCATTCGCTCCCTGGGATCATATCTGCCCTTGCTTCCCTCATCCCCTTCCGTACTCCCCTTCCCTCCAACCAATCTCCAGGGCGTTGTGATATTGCCATGGAGCCCAGAGAGACTTTGAGCAGCTCCCGGCAGAGGGGAGGCGAGGCAGACTTTCTGCCAGCTGCCGTCACCTCCACGAAGGCTTCGCCTGTCTCGGGCTGCGCAGGGGAGACGATGCTGTCTTCATCAGGCGTGGGGAAAGGGATCCCGGTGAGCAGCGAGAGGCTGGAGCCTGAGGAAGAGGATGAGCTGGGTTCCGGAAGAGACGTGGATTCCACTTCTAATGCGGACAGCGAGAAATGGGTGGCAGGAGATGGCCTGGAGGAGCAGGAGTTTTCCATCAAGGAGGCTAACTTCACAGAGGGGAGTTTAAAACTGAAGATCCAGACCACCAAGAGAGCGAAGAAGCCCCCAAAGAACTTGGAGAACTATATTTGCCCTCCCGAGATCAAAATCACCATCAAGCAGTCTGGGGAGCAGAAACTTTCCAGAACTGGGAAAAATAGCAAAACAACTAAAGAGGAGGACAGATCACACTCCAAAAAGAAGGTAGGTCCCATTCTTTTACATACTTACAGTTTCTCCCAGAAGCAGAGGGAGAGGGAAGAATGAATCTCCTCAAACAATTTGTGTCCAAGGCATAGCTTTTGCAAGATTTGGCCTTGGAGCAGCACAGGGCAAGTATCATCCTGCACTGCCACGTATGCATCGGGAATGATCTTGAACTATCCTTCAGATGAACCAATTCAGAAGAGATCAAAAGTTCAACCAGGCTTCTTCTATTTTTGTATGTAATTGAGTTTTGAGATTAATGATTACATGAGTGAGAAATGAAGGAGCCCACTTCTAAACTACTTTGTGCCTGAGCACTAATGCTCAAGCCTTTTGGCAGTTAAAGCATTCAACTGCATTTTTAAAATAGAGGTATGTGCATGGTGAACAATTGAATTCATTCCTGTATTCCGGGTGATGGGCTCCATTATTCTTGATTACAGCATTGTGTGAGTAGCACTATAGTTATGCTACAGAAAATACTTCCATTATAAGTCTCATTTTCTTCCAGATGCATATCATTTTCTTGAAATATCCTTCTGCAGTGGAATTTTTGGTGCTTTAAGTCTGGGTAAAAATTGAACTTTTTTTTTTTATTTTTCACTTATTCAAGGATGAGAAAAGAAAGACAATCCTTTCTTCATATGAGCTGTTTTCAGGAGCACCCTTTTGATTTTCTGTTGGCTTGATTTCCCTGTAGTGTCGCCTACACTTAGTACATAGACCAAATTTAGTTTGAGTGTATTACGCAGCACTGCTGGGGACACAAATTTTTAGATTAGTGGTATTTTCTGTCCTAAGCATTAGCCAAGTCTGTTTGGTCAGGTCATAGTAAAAATACTTCACCTCTGCCTCCTTAGTAACACACAGGTTTCATGATGACTTCAGACAGAACCCAGATTTGATCAAAGATGCACAAGTGTCTCCAAAACCTGGACAAATTGATCTGGGATTTAGGCACTCTCTGATAAGGGCTTGGGTCACGGCTTGGTTTTCCTGCTCATGAAGCTTTGATCCTTCTGCTCCCACACCTTATACACGTGATAGGTGCTCAAAGGGCTATGTGAAGCCTTGAGGGGACTAATTGCCTGGAGAAATTCTCCTTCACCTCTTCCTGGAAAAATCCCCCTTGGCAGACTCACTTAGACCAAAATTTTCATGACTCAAAATCACTTTTTTAAGCATTGATATTTCCCATTGACTCAAGGCAGAGCCAAGGGAGATTAAAATCACTCACTTTTGGAGTACTTTTCTTACAAGCAGAACTTGAAAACAAACCAAAAAAACCCAATTCAAGGGGACTTTTTTTCCCTCCTAATCTTTTAAGTGATGTAGTGTATGGGCATGAAAGAGGTAGCTCTTTTTAACAAAGGACAGGTTTGGCCCTATAACACTTTGAGAAGAGATTTTTCCCACCTATTGAAAAGGATGAGCTGCCTTCTTAGCGCCAAGCAAGGTCTAATTTCACCTTCCTGTCCTCTCTGAATGTTTGTAGAGGTCTCAGGGGAAGCAGCAGTTTTATGAGACTATGCTCAGTGACAGCAAAGATGTCACAAGCTATCCTTCCAAAGCTTTGAAGAGAGGAAAAAAAGAACTGCAAAGCCCTACTTACCATGCATGGGCTGTGGAGAATATGACTGCACAAAATCAGAGCCCTCATTTCTGTGTATCGCCCAGTCTGATGGGCATGGAAGGTGTGTTCTTTTCTGTGTGGTCATCCAAAAGGTTGAATAAATAAAGTTAAGCATAAGGAAGTTATGCGCAAAAAAACCACAAGCAAAAACCAAACAAACCCAGTGGGAACAATAGTTTAAAAAAAGCACCTTGTAGCATGGTTATGCTCAGGGTGATGACTTTATTGCAGGAGGATAAGGAGTTTGAAAGAAACAGACCATGGCTGCATCCAGCTTGCACCTGTGTTGCGAGGTCCAAGTTGGCTGGGGCTGTGCTCACACACACACACACCCTGTTCTCAAGCTGGGAGCGCTTTGGGTCAACACTGGTCTAATCTGGCCATTAAATCAAACAAAAAAACCTCAGCACCCAGCAGGTGGGTGCTCTGAGCAGATGGGGAGAAGGCTGCTGCCCCGGTGCACCATTAGCATAACACCCAACGGCTGCCGCGCGGCAGCTGCTGAGCCGCAGCTGCGGCAGAGATGTCCCCGGCAGGGGTCTGGAAGACCCCAGTGCTGTGATCTCAAGGGGTGTGCCTGATGCCTGGAGACCAGCAGCCCGCATCACCAGGATGGGGAATAACCTGCGTCCCTGCAGCCGGGCTGGATTTCACACACGCCTGCCCCTCAGCTCGTGGGGTTCCAGGATCAGGTTGTGAACGCCTCGCATAAAGGGGTGATCAAAGGCACTGCAGAAAGGGAGGCTGGAAGCGAGTGGGAGAAAAGTTCTGGTGCTGGCAGAGTGATTTCTTCTATGGCCAATATCTATCTTCTGTGGTACAGAAGTTTTAGGGGGGGAAGATAATTAGGAGGAAACAGCAAGTTTAAATTTGCATGGATATGTAGCTCTCTGGTCTGTGTGTTTCTCTGAAAGAGCAGAGCATGCAGGAACCCTCTGCATTTACTTGCAGAACCATTGAGAGCTGCAGTAATGGTTGTGTGGGGGAAAAAAAAAGTGATCTGTCACATTTAAATGGTTTTGGCGGTTTTGAAATTTCAGCGTTAGGCTGTTTTGATTGCCTGTTGCTTTAATCAGCACAAGCTCCAGAAAAGCAGCTCCTGGCAGCAGAAGGAGGGAACAACACATTTAAAGAGTGGGATGGACCTTCAGCTGGCATCAATCCACTGTCCTTTATGGATTTTTGCCAGGAGAGTTTGGCCCAATGTACACGTTTCCATTGCACATGGGAGCATTATTTGGGTTTATCACCTTGCTCATGGATGCAGAGAATATACACGGACTGAGCTGCAAGTGACATTCTTGTGCCTCTGGTGGGTGGGAGTGGTTGTCCTGCACATCATGGAGTAGCACCCAGATTTATTTTTCCCCTGAGGAAGCGCAAACTCCATCAGGACTTGAAAAAACCCCTTAGCTTGTTGCATAATATTTCCAGCTACATCTCCGGCAGTCCCCAGTGCTTTGAAATACCACTTCAGCATTCTTGCAGGAGTTTCAATACACACAGCACAGAGAGCAAGTAATGAAAACATGGAAGCAATTTAAGTAACAGCATGTGGGTACACAAAGGACTGGTAATGCCAGCAATGTAAAAAGGGACTGTGAACTGGGGATATAGCATTTATTCAGTGGCCACTTAGGGAGGAAGAAGATATGCCTGTTTCTAAGCTTTACACTGCTCTGCTAATTAGGCAATAGGGGTTAGTGCTTGATTTCTAAAGCTGTGGTCCAGAGAGCAGCAGTGATTAGAAGGGGACTCTGCGGAGAGCCACGATGCTCGTGTGCTGAGGCCCAGGGTTTTTGCCTTTGATTCCAGCTGCTACACTATATTAAAAGACATAAACATGCATTAAATACTTTCCTCATGTTGCTTTTCCGTGTGAGCAATAGCCCCAGGGATGTTATGCGATCCTGAATGGGAGGGGAGGGAATTCAGGAGAGGATCTTACTGGGTGCAGTTGCTGATGCCCCAGAATGGGAAGGGAGGCAGGGGATGAGAGAATACCAGCCTTGGGAACCTCTGCTCTGCTGGCTTGAATGCCTGGCTGCAATGCAACAACTTTTGGGGTTTCTTTTAAGTCCAGACCATGCCAAGTTTCACATCGGCTTCCCTAACTTAAAAAAAAAAAGAGTAAGGGTAGTTTCCTAACCCTTCTCCCGGGGCTGCTCAGAAGTTGAATCATAGCTTGAGCTGTTTCTTTGGCTGCTTGTGTGGCAATTGGAAAGTGCACAAATGTTCTGTAAGAGTTTTCTCTTGTTTCAACCCTTTGGCACCTGGGGATGGAGCGGGCTGAACTGTTGCCACTTATAAACCCACAAATAGCTCCATTTCATTTAGTCTGATTGGAGAAGGAGGGAGGGAGGGAAGAAAAAAGCCAGGAGCCCAGAGGATGTCCTGCTGGCAGGCTGGCAAGCCTGGCAGCTGCTGCTCTCTCACCTGCAGTAGGGTTGTTTGAGTCAACCACCTCAGCAACACTAAAGGTCCTTTTTCCTTCAGATAAGGAAACGTTATCAGTCTGGAAGAATATTGAAAGTGTGGTACCAAATGCAATGAAGAAAGCTATTAGCATTCCCTGCCTGCCATGTAGCATTTAACAAGTCCCAGATGAACAGTTATTTCTCTGGTTTTGTTTTATTTTCTTTTTTTGTCCCTTCCCTGCATTTGTTTTTTGGTTTTTGTTTTTTTTTTTCTATTCTCTCATGTCTGTAGGCACTTCATTTTCCATCCCTTCTTTCTTTAGGCACAGCCTGACAAAGGTTCTTAGCAGCTTTCATCATACGCATAATGTCCTTCGGAGGATGTAAGCTTGTGGTTTTGTAATTATTACTGCACTAGGGTTTTTTGAGAGCTTGGGATGGGTGAATGCATTTTACTGCTGAGAGATAAGCACAGCAGCAAGTCAATTGGAAGTAAAGCTTCCTTGTGTGTAGTCAGAGGAAACTCTATCTCTGGATTTTCTAGCAATGTTTTTGTTTTCTTTGAGTTTTTGTAGGTGTTTGCCATTTCTCTGCAGGAAGCAGTTCTAACACTTTCTCCCTTGAAATTCAATTCACAGTCTTCCTTTTCACTGCCCCACATAAGCAACTTTTCCTAGAGATTCACCTTTCATTGAAGACTCTCTCATTCACATGCCCTCACCATTGCTGATGCCAAAACGATTTTTGCCTTTCTTTTCTTCTATATTCTTTTATTATAGCTCTATATTCTTTACACATATATTTATAGCTCTGTAGCCAGTCATAATATTTATAGCTAGCATTTTACCTACTCTATTAGACAGAAAAACAAAGTGAATTCCCTAGCAGCTCCAAGCTGGGGGCCCAAGGTTAGATTCTTGGGAAAGACAAGGTTGAAACTAGCTGTCCAAGCCCCATTTTCATAAAGTTAAGTTCCTATCTAAAAGAGGGGGAATTGAAAGAAGGTTGAACTGGGAAGGAATTACCTCCCCAGTGATTGAGGTGATCCCCACCTCCCACTAAGTGGGATTTCTGTCAGATACGCCAATTTGCTAAACATATAAAAATTATGTATGCATTATGGTACGGGTCCATCTTCGGGGTTTTCCACCTGGTGAACTGTGCACCTAAGGATCCTGGTAAAGGTAACCCCTCTTGATTATCCTAACTGTGTCTGGCTCATGATTTTAGCACCAGCAAAAAGGCATCACTGCCCGCCTTCTTTTTCCACAGAAGATCACAAGTGCTCCCCCTCCTCTCCTTCCCCCTTCTTTTTATTGATGACTGCACATTGCACTTTCCCTCCAGGTTCTCGTGTGCATCCGCAGCTCTTGCTGCATTACCCCTGTGCCGGACTCATCTCCCCGGTGATTTGTGTGCATGATCATCCAATTGCTCACCATGCATGCTTATCCCTCTTTGCTAGGGGCATCCCTGTGCAAGATGTCATCTGAGTCAGCTCTTCCTGTTGCGATCCCAAACGTGGCCCAGGGGGCTGACGTAAGCGATTGGTCTAGTGAGGAAAAGAAGGTACTTGCGGGTTAGTTGTACCTGCTTGAAGTGGTAGGGTTTGTTTTACAGCTTCTTTTTCTTCCCCCTCCTCTCTCACACTCCCCAAAGGATGGAATATCCACAGTCCCTTCAGCTTGGACCTGTTTCTGTGCAGGTTTAGTCCTTGTTCTTTCTTTGTAAAGCCTTGAGGCAGCTCTATGAGATGCTTGTGGCGGCTACCTGGAGCTCACACCAGCAGAGTAGAGCTCAGCCTCTTCCCAGGTTATGGTATAATGGTAGAGCCCTAGAAGTGCCAGCGCAATGGAGCAGTGTTCTCCTAGCTGCCTCCAAGGTGAAACTGGCTCTTAAGCAGCTGAGAGATCAATGCAGAGCTGCTCTAACAGGCACAAGGCTCCTGGCATTTTTAGTCTTTCTACACAAGCACATGGGTGCAAAGATACACAAACTCAGCTCTTTGATAGTCATCCCAGGTGCCCTTCAGGCTACCTTTTCTTTCTACCACATTGTTGAAGGCACAAATTAAACAGCTGCAGTTTGGTGGTCTCCCACCTCAGGTATCTAAGGCTCACCGCAAAAAAAAAAAAAAAAAGCAAGAATGAATGGTGGGGGCTTCTTTGGGTTTTTTGGTTTGTGTTTGTGGAAAAATTAATTTCTTCACTTAAGAAACCAGTTTTTCCAGGAGGTGAGGACAACTTAGGTTCATTCTGGTTCATGACGGCACCTGAGGTGCTCACATTGCGAGCTGAGTCATCTTGATCCCCCACATAGCCATCTGGAGGAGGCTGGTCCCACCTGAAGGTAGTAACGTGGTTCAAAGCCTCTCCATGAAGAGGTGGAGGGCTGGATCCCAAATTTAACCCTTCCTTCTCCACCAAAGCTTGCTGGAGAAGTGTCTGTCTTGCATCATGTCCTGGATATCTGGATATCTTGTGACAGGAATAAGGCAGAGTATCTTTTCCAGCTCAGTGCTCTGCCTGAGCCTGCTGATGCCCATCCCTCAGTTCTGTCTGCTTCCAAAGAATTGTGAGGGTTTTTTTGTTTTCTTTTCTTTTTTTTTTTTTGGGGGGTTTTTTGTTTTGTTTTGGTTTAGTTCTTTTTTTTTTTTTTTTGTAACTAGTCAAGTGGGTGCTAAAGAAGCAAACATCTGTCAGTGGTGAAGGGATGGGCTGAGGAAATGCAAGCAGGCTTTTTCTGCTGAACACAGAGCACCAAACAAGGAAGACTTGGTGTACTTGATTAGCTGCCATATGACCAGGGCTTGGGGAGGCTGTCTGTGTTGAGGACAGGTTTTGTTTTGCAGCAGCCTCTCCCTCCCACAGCTGAGTTTCGATGGCCTTCTGTGACATTTCCTTGTTTACTGGTGCTGTGTCTTTCTCTTCCAACCATGACAAAATACCCACAGACCTGGTGTTGAGATTGAGGAGATGCTGCAAGGAAGCAACTGGGACAAGTGCAGGAAGCTGGGGGTCCAGGTGGAGGTCCTTGGCCCCACTCACCAAACTGCAAGAGGACAGGGTGCAATGCCTTGGCCAAGTTGGTGCACGTGTGTTGTTTCGAAAGCACTGTGGCCTCCAGGCTAACAGAGATGGAGATGTGATGTGCTGGCATGAACACCCAGGGCTGCAAACTGGTTGTGTTTTCATTTGCAGAGATTCTGGGGTGTCAGTCCTTCATGTACATGATCGTGTTTTTCCAGCATCAGCTTTTGCCTGCAGTGCTTCCTCTCCTCCCCTTCCAGGCATGACTGACCACAGAAACCTTCTGATTGACTTACAGACTT
Organism: Motacilla alba alba; assembly: GCF_015832195.1. Classification (NCBI taxonomy): domain Eukaryota; kingdom Metazoa; phylum Chordata; class Aves; order Passeriformes; family Motacillidae; genus Motacilla; species Motacilla alba. The sequence goes on along the minus strand of NC_052046.1, from coordinate 3,495,205 downwards.
TTCATCTTGACTTCCTTTTTCACACACACCCACCCACACACACACACATACATACAGAGCTAGCCCCTCAGGTAAGGTCTAATTCTTCCCATGCTTCATTCCCAGATGGGTTTCTTGCGGGCCCCATTTTCTGCCCAGCCAGTGGGACTGAGTGATGAACATCTTAGTCCATTTGAAGGGAAAGCATGTCTTTGACTGGTGCCCTCAGCTTGTCTATTATTTTGCTTTTTTTAAGGGAACAGAGACTTGTGAAAGTTGGTTTCTGGCCACTTTCCTCCTATGTGACTTCTCTGGTGTCTAGTGATGGATGAACTTTTCAGCTAAGCCCTTTTTGGGAGCCTCTCAGAGTTCCCCTTCTTCTGGCCAGAGAACAATCTGAACAAAATATGTTAGAATATTGTATCCCAAAGATTGTGATTTTGCATCACATTTGATCAAAACTGGACAAAATATTCAAAAAACATTGAGGAGAGAGGATTGTGCAGGCAGGCAAGGAATTTGTGTGTGCATTCACATATACAAAAACACCATGTGACCATGTTAGCCTTGTTTCCTTAGGAAACTGGTCTAAAAATATCCAGAATAAACATTAATTGTTTTGGTTTTTTAATGCTGAGACTTTTCCAACTCTTGGACCTTAAAATGATTCCGTTTCAGATGTGACTCTCAAGGACAAGTCCAGCTAGCTGTGTTTTCATAAGAGCATTATTTTCCACTTCTTGCCATGACTTCTAACACAAGTTAGGCTAGTGGCTGTTGGCTTCTTCGTTTCAGGACATAAAGTGCTATTTCTACATTGTGGTTATATTTGGACTCTGAGCTGCAGGTGGTTGCTGTGAGGAAAGGGATTCTCAAGCCATGGTATGTGTACCAGTAGCACGACACTGCTTTTCAAATGGACAGCAAACTCTACTTCTCCAGACTGGGCATCAGTCCAAATATCTTCTTCTTATTTTTCTTTTTTTCTTGGAGCTATGAGCCAGCAGTGAGAAGAACAGCATGAGGGCTAAGGTGTCTTACTACAGGTTGCAAATGGGATTGTATACCTGAGATCTGGCTTGGACTGAGGCCAAGACAGGTTAGCTGAAGACGAGGACATGGTCATTCAAGACAGACAGTCAACCACAGCTGAATCAAATGGGGTTTTAAGGTGCTGTCCCAAGCTGCCGTTGTGCATCCACATCTGCTGTTGGCAGGTCCTGTACAAAGGAAGGCATCAGGAGAGCCTGTCTTCCCACAAGAATTTCACAAATTCTGTAGAGAGGAGGATAAGTGGAACCATCTTGTCTCTTAGTACAGAATGTGAAATAGAGCAATGAGATTAAGTGACTCACTCAAGGAACCTGTCACAGGCCGGGTTAATGCTCAAACCTTTTTCACTGAACTGTGGTTACTTAACCATGACACAGTTGAGTCTCCCAGGGGTGGCCTGATCTCCAAGAATGGAATGCAGAGCTCTTCTGGAAACCAGTCCTCTTCTAGCTGTCATTTAAACAGATCAATTTGTTTCAAAATAGTTAACTCTCTGCACCTTCACTGCTCACTTAAAAATAAAACTTATCTCAGGGAAGAGCTAGGGTTGGATGCAGGAATAAGGGGGGTGGAGTTCTGGGGCTGGCATGCAATCAGTTGACCTAGATGCCCTTAATAATCCCTTTTGGTCTGTAAACCCTAAAATGTGGTAAGAGTTGAATGAGGAATATCTACTGGAGTACTCATTATCTTCTCATCAGTTTCTCATGGCTGTCTCTCACCTGGGTGGCAAAGTTTACAGAGGGAGATGGTATCTTTCTATCGACATTGGGTGTTACAAAAACTCTACCACTATAAACTTGGGTGGTTCATTGAGGAATTCCAGTACTTTGCAGCATCCTAACTTCATGTGAGCTGCTCTCCCTCCACATGGCTGAAAGATGAGAATCAGCCCAGAGGGGATTCGTGGGTTATTCTGACTTGCCCAATGCTCTCGCTTTCCGAAGGAATGTGGTGGCACAAACAAATGAGCCAGAGGACATGTTCCCCCTCTCTCCATGCTGAGGACTGTGACAAGGAGAGGGCCAAGCACTGGACTTCAGTGAGTCACCACGATCACACCCTCGCCTCACTGCAGGGCGAGTCACTGCTTCCCCAGCTGCTTCTGTGAGAAGGAACTTCTGTAATGTAGTTAGCAAACACTGCCCAGGAGGATGTGCAGGAAATAGTTTCCTCATACCTCCGAGGTAGAGCTTACACTGGGATTACTAAATAGACTATTATCAGTAGTCTCTCCTGCCCCTCAGTAGAACATTGTGCCAGCCTGGGTAGCTTCACCAAAACTTTACCTGCTGTATTCCCAGGTGGGTAATTTGATGAAAGGTCACCCTTAAGACTAAGAAAAGTATACCTGAGGCAAATATACTGGGCAGCAGCAGCACTAGCAGGGTCTAGATCAGCCCTCATTTCTGCCTCCCACCAAAGTCTATTCAGCTGCAGGGACAAGTCCCTACATTAGTCACCTATCTAATCCTTATTAACAGGGAGCTTGAAGGCACTTCTTTATTGCATCTTCCACTGGGAACCGACGCTGTTGGATTTACAAGGTGTTCTGGTTCTTATATCCTATGTTGTATGCTGGTTAGATGGTGATAATTAATTTGTCCTGTCCATTTTCTGACATTGCGTCCACCAGCACACAGCTGGTGAAGTTCTCTTCCCAAAGACAGCCTCTTGCTTTCCATGGGATATTCTTCTTCAATAATTTATGTAATCAGCAGGACAGATACCCTCCAGCCTTTTCTCTCTTTGGTCTTAATTCCATTGCATCACTTGTAATTATATTCTTGATTTGAAACTGGGGGGGAGAGGCTGGGGGGGGCGGGGCATGGGACAGCCTTTTTGCTTCTGTGACTACAGCACAGCCATCACAGGAAGAAATGAGGAGAGGGTGATGGGGAGGGACTGATCTGTCCTTAGGCCATCAAGCCCTGGGTGTGGGCAGGAGCTGCTCTTAGTCACTGGGGGACAGCGACTGCCAGCATGCTCCTTGGGAATCTGTGACAGAACAGGCTGGCTCTGCGGGAGGGCAGCACGTCCTTTGCTGCTCCCTGTGCTTTGGCTGGCAGCTGTGGTGCATAACCAAGCCATGCTTCATCCTTGGAGCCAGCTTGGGTCCTTGGGATGTGGAGCTCTGGGCTGTAATTTGGCTGTTCATGTTATCTAGACAACGTTTTAGAGAAAAAGGAGAGCAGCTTGTGATACACAGCCAGATGCTCAACCTGAGGCATTTGAGTGTGATAGAAAGGCTGGCAGTGATTTTTTTTGTTGGCTTTCTGCATTTGCTGGAGTTCATATCACTGATATATATGCAAGACTTTGGTAAAGTATGACTGTTGCAAATTACTCTCTAGATCAGTCTTTTACTATTTATACGTTACTTTGGCCACTGAATTTTGCTTCGACCTGCTTAGATGTTGGTGTTGAGGATTGTGCTAAGGTAGTGAAAAGGAGGGAGATGGAAACCCTGTCTCTTTTCAGTCAATCTGACCTCACTTAATCTAATATACTCAGCACGAGCCCATGGGGTACAGCAGCTGCCTGCTGGAGATAGAAGTCGACTCAGTCCATCTTGGCCACATGGTTTAATAGGCCTATGAAATCTCTGGGTCAAAGGCCAGCCACCATGCCCATCTTTGTCACATCTCAGTGATGTGTATCCTGGCAGGTTTTTCTTTTTGTTCCTCCCCGGCATGGAAAGAACCATCTGCCGGGTTGGCTTTCATAAGAATTTTGAAAAATACCAATTTCCCTTTGTTGAGGGGGGTGTGCGTGAGGGGGTGGGGGCACACGGGACAGAAGGAGGAAGGAGAGCCTGACCTAAAACCAAGCCAGTATTTTCAGGGATTTTAGAATAGCTTGTATTGTGTTTCCTACTCCCCAAGGAAGGGTTGTCCTCTTTCTTCTTTTCTCTTTGATTCGATTCCCTGCCACTCTGCGAGCAAGTCAGAAGCTGCAGCTGCTGCTGTCAGCTGGGAAGGGAGTCCCCTTGTTTAAAAACCATGTGTTAATCCCTGGTTAGAAAAAGTAGCAATGCTTTATGCTCCCCTTTTAGCCCCCTTTTCTCTCTGCATCTTGACTGCCTGCCCGCAGACTTGCCACTTGTGTGAAAACAGATGCAGGCTGACACCAAAGAGACTCAACAAGGACCACAGGTAGCAAGAAGGTCTGTAAATAAAAAAAGTCCAAAGCCTGGGCAAAGTGACCAAATATAGTTTTGAGAGTAGGGTGGGAGTCAGAAAGGACAAGTGTGTTATGAGGTCTGGGGGAAAATTGTGGAGACCTTTAGGAGTAAGGGGCGTTGTTTTTGTCATAGCTGTTGGACACAGATGGGTAGAAGTGTTTGCTCAAGGGGCCAGTGCTTTGTTCCCAAGGAAAAGCCAGCAGCCCAGTGGGAGAGGAATTTAAACAGTGAGGTAAGGAGAAAGGAGGATTTGGGCTCTGCCAGATGGAGACAGCCATGCAGGCAGTGCTGGAGAGGGTCTGATGGGTAAATAAGAGGCCCAAGGGGCTCAGTACATTTACCATCAGGTGTGATACCACAGCATTGATGGGTGAATGCAAAAGGTGGCCTGGGGCTGAAACAGAAGAGAAAGAAAGGGTTTTGATTTTGACCATGAGAAAACACCTTCCAATCTTTTCTAGCAGAACAAGAAAACTAATCACCACAAAGACAGGGAAAAGGGACTTAGATGATGGATGGTAGTTACAGAAAATTGAAGGCAGTGCCCTGTAACTGTTATAGATTATAGAATGATTTGGGTTGCAAACTCTTGCCACAGGCAGAGACAACTTTAGACCATGTCACCTCTAATGGTAGAAAAGAGAACAGGTTTTCAGCTCTTTCCTAAGGTTTTGAAGCAGAAAATTGAAGCAGACAGAGGTGCATCACCCAGGGCCACTGGAGAAGGCATCCCACCAGGCAGTGCCCCGGCTGCAGCCAGGACCCCAGCTCCCACCCCATGGCTTGGCTGGATCAGTCATTCCCCCCACCATGCCGCAGACCTCCTTGTCCACAGGCTGCAAGAAACAACAGGGCTCCCCGCAGGCTTTTCCTGCCACCCTTTCCCAGCTGTGCCGCTGCGGGCCGGCCAGCGATGCCCACCCACCATGGGCGGCAGGTGGGCCAAAGCTGCGGCGCTGGGGCCGCTTCCCAGCAGATTATTCGTGACCTCTGCTCCGCGGTTTGGGGGACAGGAAGGAGCCGGCAGCCACGGTCTGTACCCCACGCTGCTGCCGTGCCTTCCCCGCCGTGGCCCCTCGTTAATAACGAGGTGTAATTGGGAGCCCTCCCTCCATCCCGTCTGGTGTGAGGCCATTTGTGTGCCGGAGGAGGAGGGGCAGGCCCGGCTCTGAGGGGGGAGGCGGCAGCGGGGGAGAGAGGGAGGGAAAATCGCCTTTGTTTGTTCAAGTAATTTAGGCCTCAGATGTTTTTGGTTTTTTTGGGTTTTTTTTTGAGAGAGAAAAGCAAAAGAATGGTTGATCGGCGCTGCTGAAGGTGTGCTGCCCCTCTCATCCCAAGAGCAGAGGGGACAAAGTGCAGGAAAGAAGGGTGGATTTAAGCGGTTTTGAGTTTGCTTCTCAAGTTTGCCAGGCGAGATGCGAATCTTGGAAGAAGTCCAATCAATAACAAAAAAAACCCAAACAAACAAAAAACTAACCAACTGAGAAAAAAAAAAAAATCAGGAAAGAAGTTTGGTCTGCTTAGCTGGCTGAAGGGAAAATAGGAATGTTGCTGGGTTTTGCCGCCAATGAATTTTGTTTCTGTTTTATATGTGCTGGCACATTTCTTTTGGAGTCAAGATTTTCTACTTCATGTGCACTAACACTCTGCCTTTGGTGTTAAGAGTGCAACTCTCCTATGCCTCCCCATTTCCCATCAACCCCATTAAACATCTCTTTTTTTTAAATGAGAAAGAAAATCAAACAAGTGACAAACGTTTTTCTGTTCATTTTAGGTTGAAGTAAAACTCACATTTAAGCCTCATTGAAAGACCTAAACTAAGTTGAAAATGTGTGCACTATGAAGGGTGGGCTTTGCCATTGAAACCCTTGTGTTTCAACTGTGTGAAAGTTGCAGAAAAATGCACATGGGATATGCAGAATTTTTTTTTTTTTTTTTTTTTTTTTAAGTTAGAGAATAGGGTAGTGGTGTGAAAGAAAGAATTAGTTATGGCAAATCTTATTAGTGTCTATTGTAAGCAGAGAAGCGGAGACATATGGGACCACTTGCAAAATTATTTCTTGTTTATTCAGCTTCTTAACCGAAGCAAATTTTTTTGCATAGTGTCATTTATTTGGCAGCTGGAGGGGTGTGGAAGGTGTACGTCTATGAAGCAAAAAGGGGGGAAGAGAGAACACAGTATTGGTATTCCATTAAAAGTGATGCTCAGTGCTTTGTTTGTCAGGTTTTGGCAAGGCTTTTTGCTTTGAAAGCCATTCAGAGAGGATCGAAGCAGATGGCAGGGAGATCCTGTTTGTGTTATTTTTGGACATTCCCATTGAAAGTCTCAGATTGTTGTCCTTTTTCCCCCTTCCCCCACTCATGCATGTTTTTCTTTCTTCCTTCCTTTCCCCTTTTCTTCTTGAGAACATTTTTAGTTTTTTAAAACATATATTATTAATCATACAACATCACCTAAAAGCTGGGTGTGTTCCTGATGAACCAAGCTGTGGCTAGTTTATATTTTTGTCTAAAATCAGACAAAGCGGTGGGAGGACTGTGTCCTGAAGCAGTACAAGCAGAGTTAGGAGAGCGAGCAGGGAAGCCAGACTGCCATTTTGTGGGGTTCAACTCAACAGCAGCACATCTCCCTGGCAGACCAGCAGCTGTATTAAGCCCAAGCAGCAAGTTTAGATTGAAGGTCTCTGATAAAACAACTTTAGTGACCCCCATCCTTTTCTAAGCCCTTGTGGAGGAGAGGACCAGTTGTATATAGACTGGAAAACTGAACTAACTCTTGGCTCTTTGTGGTGGTCTTCCCATGCCACTGGTCGGATTCGTTGGTCTCAGGCAGCCTGGAAAGCTTTTGTTCTGCCATCGTCAGTGCCCAGATTGTGATAGCAAGAGAGAACCTTGCCTCACATTGCTGGTATAAACAGCTTCCCTGAGCAGTAGTTTAGTTTTGAATAATAGCGCTGGAAACGTCTGCAGCGCTTTTCATGTGGAAGTCTTCACAGAAGCCCTTCACAACCTTTGTGCAGGCAATCCAGCAAAGCTGAGCCTGGTCCAATCAGTTAAAGCACTTGGCTAGCCCAGGTCTATCAGTGGGGATGTGCACACACAGGGAGGATGGGAGGTCTTGGCTGCAGTTGGTATCCAAAAGTTCAGGTGATTCACCCGGAGCTCCTCCAGATGATTAAATCTCTTAAGCTAAGCTGGAAATCTCGAGGAAACAAGCATTATCATGCTTGTTCTGTCAGTGGTTATTCCCAGGTTGAAGCAGATATTTAAATCCTCAAGTCTTTGCATCAGGTGATATTAGCAGCACTTTGGCACAGGGAAATGGTTTACAAGGACATAAAGCTTTGGCCCAGAAAAATAAGCAAATGAACTTTACAGGTTTCACTTTTACTACTGTAACACTAAAACACAGCTCAGTGCGGGCTGTGTTTGAGTTCAAGGTGATGATTCATCTTGGTTTTTAGATTGATTGAACCTGCATACCCACATCCTCAATCTTTTTTTTTTTTTTTTTTTTTTTTTTTGTAACTGGTGCACTGAGGGAATCCACTTCATAAACTCTCATTTTGTTCTTAATTGAATGAACACTCAAAAGTCTTTCATGTGCGTTGCAGCACTTGAGTTTCAGTGCTGTAGTTGCAAGGTGGTAGCGGGTGACCCGTTATGTGTGAAGTGATGACTCTTGAGGTGCATATGTTGGCTGCAATAAGCTCTGGAGGGAAAAAAATAAAAAAAACCCCAAACCAATCTTCACCTTCCTCTCACTGTTATCTCTTGCTGGATGATGAACATCCCCTTGGCAGGATTTTTGTTCTGCAGTGCTGACTTTTGGGCCTGCCTTATTAAAGTTTGGCAACTCCTTTGTGCTACCTAGTGGACGAGCCTTCTGCTCAGAGGACCTTCCCCTGCTCCTGGGGTGGCAAGGCTGCTCTGCCTAGTGAGGATTTCCCTTTGAGAGCTTCCAGGGAAAAGGGCTTTCCTGGTCTGGCGCTTTGAGAAAGGAGCCAAGCAACAGTCTCAGCCTAGACAAAAGGCAAACTCGACCTACTATTTATGTAGTTACTTAAACATGATTTAACCTAAATAATGCACACTGTGACTTGGCCGGGGGAGAGGGGGAACGGGAGGAGAGGAGCTTGTTTCTAATGAGCCAGGAGACAGGACAATTAATTACATATGAAGGACAGATAACTGACAGCAAACTGTCTACAGTAGAGAGAAACAAAATACCAATGTGAACAATTAAAGCGTCCATGTGATGGAAGGGTCAGCGATTTCTCATAGAGCAGGCGGCTGGGCACAGCCCCTGGAGAGCCACAGTGGATGCTCGGCTGAGCGGGAGGCCAGGTGGGCAGAGATTTTGGGGTCCTCCACCGTCAAAGCTGAGCAGGCATTTCTGAGGCTGACAGGCAGCGCTCTGGGCATTATTTTCATCACATGCGCTTTTGACAGCGGAACTGTTAGCTACTAATCTCAGCAACACGTGTGGCGGGGAGGAGAGCGGGTGAGGCAGCAGAGCAAAGGCTCCACGGGCAATTAGGTACCTGCCTCAGGATGCTGCTAGCCACGTGAAGAAGAGCTGAGATGATGGAGGTTTTCCATCCTTTTTTTTTTCTTTCTTAAAAATTGTTAATTTTCCTCTCTGTTCCCTGGATGTGGAAGCGCAAATCTCAGCTGCTGGCAGTTGAATTCTTTGAGGAGCATGGTCCGAAATTTCCATCCTCTCTGCTCACCCTCCCTGAACTGCAATGAAATCTGGCATGACTTATCACTCACAACACCCCTTTCATCCTCCCCTCTCTGCAGCCCATCCTGCAGTCAGCCCCTGGCTGTAAAGGTTTGAAGGTAAAGGCCGATGGATTAGCCTAGAGAAGGGCCAAAGGTTAAATGAGCAGGGCTAGGAGCATGCAAAGGGCTACGATTGAAATATTTGCTGAATGCTGACAGGCAGCAGAATAGAGGCAGACAAGTGGCAAATTCCTGTTTTCTCCTCTAATTGAGAAAATATTTTGGGTGGCATTCAGGCAGGCTGCAGATCAAGACAGGGAAAGTCAGCCAGCCAGGGAGGGAAGGATGGGAGGACTTTAATAAAAACACTATTCCCATTAAACAGGTTTCCAAAAGCTTTGCATTTATTCTTGCGGAAATCCCTGGAGTCTGAGGCTTACCTTTTGCTTGGTCATTTTTGCCATGCAACTGCAGAGCCAAAATGCTGCCCCTCTGAACTTGAAATGTCTCGCAAGCAGAATTTGACCAATTCTTGAAGTTTTTGCGGCTACAGAAGTCTTTATTTCATTGAATTGTAGAAAGGTTTGAGTTGGAATGAACCTTCAATATCATCTTGTTCCGAGCCCCTGTCATAGTCAGGGACCTTTTCCACTTGACCAGGTTGCTCCAAGCCCCATCAAACCTTTCTTTGGAAGTCTAGCTTTTAGCATGGAGGTGCTACCATGAAAAATCCAGATTCTTGTGAGTATCCATCTCTCATCTGCTGGACAGGAGATTAATGAGATTTGATGATATACTGATAAAACATAACTACTCAATCCTTTATTTTACTTGCTTGTAACAGGGATAATACTCAGGTGTGTTTCAAGCCTGTGTAGTGCTTGGTGACCTCGTGCCTGGACAGGACTGTTACAGTCATTGTGGAACTGAAGAGAGAGAAATTGTGTTTTTCTGGTGCATCACAGGTTGACTGCACTGATTTCTGCCTTGGGCCACCCCTCTGGCATTCCTTGCTTGCTCTTGGATGTGAGTGGGAAGCTCTGGTGGGACTTGTGAGAAGGAAATTCCAGGTTGATGTCACCAAAAGCAGTTCACTGGCCTTTCACACCCTGACATCTTCCTTCAAGGGGTCATTCAATCCTGCAAATGCCTTCTGCCTTAAGCCTTCTGCTTTCCCCTTCCCCAAATGCTCCTTGAAAAGCTGGTAATATACCGAGAAGGTTTCAATTAATGCAATTTCCTTCTTTCTTAGAAATATGGTCTTAGTTAAGGAGTTGGGGAGTAGGGGAAGAAAGATGTAAAAAGAAACAGTTCCTCAAGCCAAAAAGCAGCATGAGGGTCAGCAAAGTTTACGTTCCCTTCTAAATGCTCTTGTCATAAAGCTGGGAGGCTGACTTATGAAATGTTTTCTGAAGCATGCCATAACTGCAGCAGAGGAAAGTTTTGGCAGGAGTGTACCCAGTTTGTGGCCAGCAAGTTGTGTTGCATTTGGGCTCTTGGAATCTCATGTGCTCCTTAAAGATGCCCAAGAGGCAGTCAAGAGATTCCTAATAGTCAATATGAGCTTGGTTAAAGCTTCAGCATTTATCAACAGCTCCAAAACTTTATTGTTGAGCAAAAGGAAGGAAAGCTTGCCTAGCTTTGTGGATCAGCTTCCAGTGAGGCATGCTGAGGGCTGCCAGGGTTCCATTCTGCTGGCCTTGCACCACAGTTGCTCCTGGAAAGCAGTTCACAGGGTTGGGGCAATATTCCTGATGCTGGAGCAAGGCAAGGGATGATTCTTTTCCTGCCTGTGGCTGTGAAGCAGCTGGTGTGTTGGTTGCTCAGCACTGCGGATTTTTGCCTTGATTCAGGAGGCCTGTGATGGGAATCAAGCAGCACAGTCAACACCTTACGTTGGTGAAACCGAGGCACTAACAGAGTGTGTCCAGAGAGGGGAATGGAGCTGGGGAAGGGCCTGGAGCCCCAGGAGCAGCTGAGGGAATTGGTGGGGGGAGAAAAGGAGGCTCAGGGGGGACCTTGTGGCTCTGCTCAACTCCTGACAGGAGGAGACAGCTGGGGGGGCCGGGCTCTGCTCCCAGGGAACAGGGACAGGAGGAGAGGGAATGGCCTCAGGCTGGGCCAGAGGAGGTGTAGATTGAATATTAAAAATTTTCTTAACCAAAGGGCTGTATCACCACCCCATGAGGGATTTAAAAGCCACATGGATTTGGCACTTGGGGACATGTGCCACATATGGTGGCCTTAGCAGTGCTGGGGGAATGGTTGGACTCCATGATCTTGGAGTATTCTCCAACCGAAAAGATTCCATGCTTCTGTGCTTCCCTCTGCATAATGCTCTGTGTCAGCATGAGCTGAAAGTGAAGCCCCTGACTCATTCAGTCATCAAACCATCCTCCTGCCTTTAAATCACGGGTCTGTCTTGACCTTCCCTTACCCCCCTCAGTCTGTGCCTGGGTTGCACAAGGGAGAACAAAGTGACACTTGTTTGCCTCATCCAAAGAGCTCACTCAAGCAGGTGATTGTCTTGCCTCCTTTTGCAGTCCCAAAACAAAGTGTTGAAGTGTTGTTCTGGGATGTAAAACATCCCATATATTCCCCTGGGACTGGATTTTTGCTTTCTAAGTGCAAGTGGCACTGAAAGGAAAAGAGGTCAAAATTGCAGGATAAGGGAAATAATTCCCAGGTGCTGAAATTAGGAGAAAGATATGAGCACTCATCCTCTGCACTCCTCACAGTGCAGGGAGCAAGGGAGCTTTAACAGCTTTAGCTACAGTCTCTAAAGAGCTGATCCTTCATTTGTAACCCTGCCAGGAAAAACAAACCAACAAACAAAAAAACAACAACAAAAAAAACCATCCAACCCCCCCCCCCCAAAAAACTCCAAAAAAAAGACCAAGCAAGAGGATGAGAAGTAAATTAAATTCAGTTAAAAACTTGTCATTGTTTATTTGTTTTGGGGATGTTAAGAGGCCAGCACATCTGAGACCAACACAAAACTATGTCTTGCAACAAAACAGTGTCTTGCAGCAAGGACCATGGTTCTCAGCCACCAGCCCCAGTTCACCTCCAAAAGGGAAATTTATCCCTTCTGTGTTGAGCAAGGGAGGTTTGGTTTTATTTAATCATGAATATTTTCAGCACATGTGCCGCTTCATGTTCGCATGAAGGTTTGGGGCTCTTTTTCCAAAGAGTTTTGGACCTCAAAATCCAGGTGTATCCAGCATGCAAGCCAAGGAATTGGAAGCATGGGTTTTGTGCTTAAAATTAAAGTTAAACTTCCTCTGTTTTGATCTCCCTCCCTTCAAATAAAGGATATGACAGCACACGCCATTCTCTTTGAGAAAAGAGTTAAATCTACAAAGCACTTTGAACCCCAGAGTGATATCTTTCATTTTATTTGGTCTGTTCTGGTTTCTAGTCAAAATGAGAGAATCACAAAAAGATTTTGAGTCAGTGTTGCTTTTGGTTTTTTGTTTAAATCTGAAACTCTGAAAATGAAAGGGCAGCAAGACAGGAAATATAAACTGAAACTAAAAAGGAGACTTGAAGAAGCCCAAGAGAAATGGAAAATCTAAACTTTGCTGGTGTGTCTTCAGCCATAAGGACCTGAAGTTTGAGCTCACCCCAGAGAGGAAAACTGTACTTTTTCATGCAACAAAACCTGAAGGGTTTCTCTGAGGGGACTGATGATTCTGGTCACTTCAAAAGTTCTGATTTCTAAAATAATTCCCATAATAGCAACCTCTTACAACGAAGGAGTGTTTTTGTTGTTGTTGTTTTGTTGTTTTGGTTTTTTGTTGTTTTGTTGGTTTGGTTGGTGTTTTGGGTTTTTTGGTTTGTTTGTGGGTTTTTGGGGTTTTTTTGGTGGGTTTTTTCTTTTTTTCCTTTTTTTTTTTTTTTTTTTTTTTTTGTAGGGAGAGCCAGACCACTTTGGTTATCAGTTTCCAGGGGAAACTGAGGCTCACAGCTGTAACCCAAGTTGCCACAGGCTATTAATACAGGGCAATGCTGTTCTAAAAACCTTAAATGTCAAAATTTCCAGGCTGTTATACTTCGGGCTGTTATATTTCTACAGAGTTGTCTACTCAGTTGCTCAGGATTTTATATCGAGAAGAACCAGCTTCTGACAATAAGTTTAGAAATTTGCCTTCTTCACAAAATAAATATATTTCTTGATTTTTGTTTCCTCACTGTGTGTGGCTTCTAGTTCTCAGCAACTCATTTCTCTGAAAGAAAATAAAGGAGCCTCCTACAAGCCCCATGACACAGAGTTTCAGTGAAGCAGGGACCAAAAACAACTGTGTCTGAGTAAATGTCTTATTTGGGTGTTTGTAATCTGACTCAGCAGCCCAGACCTTGATTTTTATCTTCTCAGAGGATAGGGTGGGAGGAATGGGTAATAACAGTTCAAAGCAATGCAGCTCCTAACATCTGGGGCTGAAGGGAAGGATGGTATTTTGCAGTAAGGGCTATCAATATCTTGATGTCATTGTTCAGTTGTTTGCCCTGTTGTTGTAACATTTTACAACCAGAAAAGAAGCTTAGATCATCCATGCTTCCTAAAAGACACATTGCTTTTTTGGAATATTTTAATAACTACAAATATACTTCATCCTTCCCCCACTGACTTTGCTTGTAACACCTCAAGAAAATACAACAACCAAGCTTGTGTGAAAGTGAACATCAAATGTTGGAAAGATGTTGAAGTAACATGGGTGGAAGCTGATAAATTTGATACGTTTGGTTGGAAAGATCTCTCTCAGACTTTGAATGAAAACAAAGCAGATCTTGCCCTCCCTAAAAATGTAATTTTTCTGTCAAAGAATAAAAATGCACAGAATCATGAATTTTTTTTTTTGGACATCAGGCATTCTCAGAAAACCCTACATTGCCTTTAGGGAATTTGAATGAAAACACTCTCCTTTTTTTGGCCACATTTGGCTAGATAAGAGAGGTCATTTGGGCATTTATTTATTTATTTATTCATTTATTTATTCACTGGCACCATTGTTAAAACAAGTCCAAACTGAAGATTTCTAAGCATTCGAGTTCCTCCTGCTGCTTTGATTTAGGCCTTTGAAGCTCCAGGCAGGCCAGGGAGGAGGCTGGAGCTGTGTCTGCCAGCACTCTGCTTCTCTGCCTGGGCTGTCCCCAGCCTCTGCTGGGAATTAAGGAGGTTTTGGTTGTGTTTTGTCTCCTCTGGGGCAGAATAGGCTGCCTGGACATCAGCTGGCTATCTCCCCATGCTTGCCACTGAGTTGCATGTGACCATGCTGTTTCCTGTAGTTTTAGATCCAGCTCTAGCAGCAGCAGAAAGGCGTCGGTTTAGGTCCAGTCTTACACAGTGGATTTGTGGCCCACTGTGACTCAGAGCCTTGGGTTATTTTTGAACTTCCAAGACAGATGCTGAGACAGCTGATACAGGAAGCTGGGGGTGGAAGATGGCCTTAAAGCACCCCTAAAGGTGAGAATCTGATAAGACCCACTAGTTAAGGCAAGGCTGGCAGCCTTGCACTAACACCCATAGGCTTTGTGGCAAGGAGATGTAGGGCTGTTAGGCTAAAGGGACTCGGGTCTTCATAGAATCATAGAATATCCTGAAATGGAAGGGATCCACAAGGACCATTGACTCCAGCTCCTGGCCCTACACAGAACAACCCCAAAAATCACACCATGTGCTTGAGGGCATTCTCCAAATACTTCCTGAACTCTGCCAGGCTGGTGACTGCTGCCATGTGGAGCTTGTTCCAGTGCTCCAGACCCTCTGGGGAAAGAATGTTTTCCTGATATCCAGCCTAAACCTCCCCTGACACTACTTCTTTCAATTGTCTTGGGTCCTGTCATGGGTCACCAGAGAGGCTTCAGACTTCTCTCATATCTTTGACCCTTCATGCTGGTGGTGTGCTTGGGCTTCCTTGGCCAGTGAGTGGCAGCTTGTCACACAAGTAGTCCCTGAGTGTGTTGCCCCTTTTGCCCACATGTTTAGACATGATATGGCACAGGGGAAGCTCCTCTTTATAGGTGAAAATTGTCCTGTGGTCCTTGTGAGGCCAAGATCAGCAAACATGGTCCCTTAGATTTCACCACTATTGGTCTTGTAGCTGCTGAAGGTGAATTATGCAGGTCTAGATGGATTCCATATGTCTGCATTAATCCAATATTTGGATGGGAGAGCTTTGAAGGTGTTCAGTTCTGTTGTATAAATAAAGGAGTCACCACTGAACACCTCAGGTATGGTAGTTTAGAGATAATCCTGCTGTTTGTTTGAAAAACTACTCTCAGGCCCTCCTCTAATGAAAAGATTTCTTATCAATAAACATGGAAGAAGGGAAGGAATCAGAGACAGTGAAAGTGTTTTTTAAATACAAAAACCTCTCAGAGGGAAGGCAAGTCAAGGACCTCAGAATTTCTCAGTGTCACGCCAATAGTCATGAGAGAACAACATCTTCCCTTATTACAACACACAGATGCAGAGTATTTTGAAACCTCGCTACAGAGTGTAAATGTGAAATGATGTGCTTCTGGGATGGCTTCATGCTCAGAAGCTCCAGTTAGAGAGGTGAAAGTTGGTACTTGCTGCTCCTTGACCTGCCACTCACTCATCCTGTGAGTGAGCACATTAGAGGATCTTCTGGGGCTTTCCCTGAGGACTACAAAATGCCCAGTGTCCTCATTCCCTTCACAGGATGAATTAGTTGGTTTTGTGGAAAACTGTGACCTCAAAGGGGATGCAGTGTTCAGGAGTCAACTTGGATGCCATTAGCTCAGTGTTGATTGCTCCCAGCTCCCACATCTCAAAATGAAAGTACAAGAAAAAATAACCCTCCCCTTCCCAGTTTTCCATGCTGCACCGCCTTCCCATTGGTTTTATTGCAGTTCATTGTTATCCCTAATGAGAGAATTCTGATTTAATGGAGTGTTGGACAGATCGTAGTCAGCACAATTCCTCTTTCCTTCCACCCTATTTCTGTAGAATAATGTAATATGATCTTTAGCAAGTCCCTTTTTGTTTAAAGGAATATCCAAATGAGGAAATCAGATTGATTGCCGTCTTGGTGTGCTCTTCTGTTCTCTGAAACACCTTCCTGCAGTACTAACATCAAATGTAAAGACTGAGGAATCCGACTGGCAGGTGCCAGCTCTTGGGAATACAAATGTCCAGCTGTAGGAAATATCTCTGTTGCAGCAACACTGTGGAAGTAATTAGGCAGAGGATAATGGATGGGCTGCAGTGAGATGGGAGGGAATGACTCCACAGAGGTGCTTCATGGTGAGATCATAAACTACAACAGTGGAGCAAGGATGGGCTGGTGATGTCAGCCAAAACCTGTGGTGAAATTCGTCACCTCACACACGACTTCTCCCTGGCTGTTCCTGCTTTTATAGGCTCCCAGAAATGGAGACCCCTCTGCAGGGTGACTGCAGCAAGTGTTAAAGATGGAAATGGTGCTGTGTTTCAGTTTTACATGAACTACGGGTTTCTGTTTCCCCTGTTACAACATATTTTGCATTCACAAAGCACTTCCTCCTTTCTGACGACTGCAGGTGGGCTGTTTGGGTGGGGAAAGAGTTGTTCTCTAGTAGCAGGCATATGATGTGAATCTTGGGGTGAATTTTGTGGTTGTTCTGTGAAGGTCCAGGAGTTGGACTTGATGATCCTTGTGGCTGGTCCCTTCCAGCTCAGAACATTCTATGATTTTCTGATTCTTTTTTAGGGATCACAGCTGGAACACCAACAGCTGTAAAACTCAATGCAACCTTTCCTTTGGGGCATCCCTTGCCACACTATGCATGTTGCTTCCCTGCATGTACAGATGCAGGTGTAGATAAACAGGGATCCTTAGACAGACAATGTTCGTGTAGACCACTGCTTGCAAGTAGAGGAATGGTCATGAGAGAAAGCCTTCAATTTCTTCAGTTTTGTTCTGTTGGGTCAGGCTGCAATGGAAAAACAAAACCTTGAATCAGAAGGTACTGCCTTCAGGAGGATCATCTCCTCTGCTCTGTGTTTGGGAAGGACTCAGATGTAGGAACACGGCTAATCGAAGTGCTCCTTCCCTAGCAGTCTGTGCAACACCTTTCCCTCTGGGCAGCATCTGTGCCCAAACACAGCCCTGGAAAGAGGAGGTCTGCTCTTCCTCCCCAGCTGCCTCTCCCTGCAGGGGATTCCCCTGCATGATCTCATGCAGCTCTGGTGGTAATTATCATCATCTCATGGCTCAGTGGGGTTTGTCTCCAGAGGAACCAACCGTATGGCTTTTGGCACCCATCTGCCCAGGTATGCAATATCTCACTGCAAGTATAAAAAAAAAAAAAAAAAAAAAAAAAAAAAAAAAAAAAAAAAGGAGAAAAACAAAAACTCAGTAAAAGTTATTGAAAAAGTAGTTTTCTTACTCCTCTTTCCACTCTGCTGTTTAAACAGCTTTGTAGTTGTCTGGTTTAGAAAACTATTTCTCAGGCTAATCTATTTTTTTTAACCTTGAAATTTTCATTTCAGCTTGAAAAACAAACATAACTTCTGTTTTGCCCACAGACTTGCTCCCACCCTGCCACAATGTTTTGTGATGATGAGCCATGCAGTTCCTTGAGCCAGCCACTTTTCTTTTTCCCTTTTCAAAAAGAAAAAAATAAAAATCTCTGCTGTCTGCACTTTCCAGGGATAATTTTTTTAAAGATGCAGTGTGGAAATAATGGTGTATTTTAGAAAAACTTTTTTTTTTTTTCTTTTCTGATGCCTTTACTGCCACTTTCTTTCTTTCTTTTCCTCTGGTTTTGCAGGGTCAGGAGCTTGGGAAGTTAAGGTGTATCAAAACCCAATGCAACTTTCCACCCCCATAGTCACACCTCCCCTTGCTCTAGCCTGTGCTATTATAGGAAAAAATAAGGTGTCTTGGAGACTTAAAGAAAATCTTATCCCAGCATCACAGTCATCATGTCCTGAAGAATCTGCCAGCACAGTTCAGGAGATGAGGATCTCCCTTTTCCTCCTCTGGCTGGAAGTCTCTCAGTGGGAATCTCCTTGCTGGAGTGTGGTGCCTCCTTGCCAGGGGAGCAGCACATGGGTTGATCTCTGTGAACAGGTTAAATAAACAGGACCATGTTTGGGTTAATTGTCACTGGTTCTACTGCTCTCCATTACTGATCTATCTGGGAGCCTGGCCAAGGAGCAGATGCGAGAGACAGCATCATCACCTCCCTCATCGTCTTCATTGTGTCTGGATTTATCCTTTTTCTTTTCCTTATCCCCCCCACGCCTTTTTCTTTTCTTTTATTTTATTTTCTTCTTTTTTCTTTTTTCTTTTTTTTTTTTTTTCACTATTTTTGTTTTTCTCTTTGGCTGAGCAAATAGGCCAGATGGCAGTGAGGGGAACAGACAACAAGTGAGCCATGGCATATGGGCAGCCTGTTTAATTTCAACTCCTGTTGGGAAGTGGCTTGCAGGGAGATAAGTTACAAAAGCAGAAGAGGAGGAGGAGTGTGTGTTGGAGGGGAGGGGCAGGAGGAAGGGAAGACCCTTTTTGAGATGAAGCAGCCCAGCTGAGAGGAGTCCGGGGCACAGGGGACTGAAACCTTGGCTGCATTCCTGACACAAAGCAGTAAATTAGCTGTTTCCGAGTCAGTTGGTGCAGGAAGTCTTGTTGGCTGCACATGGGAAGGAGAGATGAGGATGTCTGCCTCAAACAAGGAGGAGGAGGAGGAGGAGGACATGTCTCTGATTTCCATCTCACTCCCCCTGTCCCAGGCAAGCTCCAGCCAGGTTTTGGACCTGGGATATGGAGGTTTTTTTGCCCAGCTACAGAAGAGGAGTCATGCTGCCTAGATGATTTTTTTTCTTTGCAAATAGGATTGTGTATGTTTTGCTCCTATGGGCATCAAAGTGAGATCGCCCACTAAACAGTCTTTTGAAGCAAAAGGCATAACTTTTTAAGTTTTGAAACAAAACAAAATAAAAAGTTGACACAAAACAAAATTAAAGGCTGCTTAATAACAATGTAGTTGACAGTGATTCCACTTTCCCCTTCTCTTCTGTTTTGGCCTTCTTTTTTCTCTGTCTCAGTTTGCTTTTTGGATTCAATGTGCAAGCTATCAGTTTCTGGCTATCTATTCACATCGTTCATGCATTTTGGATTTTGTTGACTAAGACCAAAGAGAGTCTTGCCTTAAATGTGTCCTGAATGATTTAGGAATAAAATTAGAGGGAGTTGCATTAAATTATAGACATGTGAGGCTTCCTGTCTTTGTTTTGATGTACTCAGACTTTGGAGAGAGTAAGAAGACATAGATGCTTTTCTTACTTTTTGTAAATGTATTGGTTCTGAATCTCAGCTTCACTGAAATGTAGTTTAAAATGGCTACACAATTTAGGAACTTGAGAAGACTTTTTCCTTAGTGGGTTTGGTGTTCTTTGGTACAGGTTCTCAACACCTTAATCCTAGAGGCTTTTTTAAAAAAACACACATTTTGGCCAACAACATCATAAAATTTTGTTCTATTTGCTCCTGTTTGATGAGAACAAGCATGGAATCCCAATACAGTCATCACACACGTGGACCATTTGGAGCTCTGTGCATGTTGTCAGCATCCTGACTGGTGTGTGGCACTCCATCTCGATGTGCCCATGTCTGAAATTCAGCTGTGAGCTCCATGCTTGTGCTTGCCAGGGTGGGAAAACTCTACACATCAATTAGCTCTGGAAGTCCTGATTCTGTTGGCAGGATGCAGATGATGCTGGGCAGCAGTTGCGCTCTAAGCCTGCACAAAGAACTTTTTATATGGCTTTAAATTTGCAGAGAAGTTTTTATTCACTAGAGATTCTGCAAAGAAATGATTATGCATCACTGGCTTGGCAGAGCAGAATTTTAACTTACAGCTCAGGCACTCCTCCACTGATTAGTTTTAACATGAAATAGAAACACAAGCCTGTGATTTATTGGTGAAATATTTAAGATAGATTGTTAAATTATTTAAATAGCAGAGTTTAAAGCAGGCAAGATAAAACAAAACAAAACAAAAAAAGGCAGTTCATCCAAATAAGAGCTCAGTTTTCCTGAATTTGAAAACTGTACATTTATACTCACTAGTTATCTGAAAAAAAAAAGTTTCCACTTTTATTACCCTCACAAAATACCTAATTTTGAATCTTGTTCCCTGCAGACTGTATTTCATCTGCAGTGCTAGTAATTGTTGCAGCCTCCATAATTTCCTGCCATTCATCTAGCACGTATTTGGGCACTCGCCCACACTGGATGCAGTTTTCCTATTTCTACTAATGCTACTGGAGAGGTTTTTTGACTTACTGTTGGTAAACCAGATGAGGACTGCTCCAGTCTTCTTGCCTGGGTTTGGACATCACTCCATCTTGTCTTGCCCTTAGAGATGACCTTCCATCCTTCTTTGAAAAAGCTTGTTTGCATCTGCTACATTTGTCTTTGCCCAATTGCCCTCTGGCATCTGTATGACATTGCCATAAAGTAAAATTTGAGATATCTTCTCAAAGGAGGAGACAGAGGTCATACTTGTGGGTCTTCAAAGGCTCTAGAGTGGTCGCAATAACAGTGTAGAATTGTGACAGTGTCAATAAAGTGTGAATAAGCACAAGGATATTTTGTGGACCCTTAACATTCATTTAATAGAATCACAGAACAGTTTGAGTTGGAAGAGACCTTAAAGATCATCTGGTTTCAACCTCCTGCCATGGGCAGGACCTTCCACTAGACTGGGTTACTCAGCCCCGTCCAACCTGGCCTTGAACACTTCCAGGGATGGTGCCTACACAATTTTCGAATTTTTCCCCCCTAATTTTGATATAAAATACATGGGACTTGCTGCATCCTAAGGAGCATTTAATGTTTTCAGTTTCTGTTTGTCTAAGATTCTCCAAATTTGAGAAAGCTTGCTGACTTCCTCAGACATATCTGTTCTGAGTATCAGATCAGTGTGACACATGAAAAGCAAAGGTGATTAGGTTTTGACGTGTCTTCAGTAAAAACTCATGGGAAATGTGCATTATGTGCAAAGACCCATAGCTTTGAAAATTTCAGTCCTTTCTCTTCATCTATTCACATTTCAGCACAAAAAAAGAAATATTTTTCAAGTCTGACCTCCTCTAGCAAGCCCTTCGTCTTGGGCTGTGCATCCGAGAAGGAGAAAACTTTCAAGGTCTGAATCTTTTAAATGTGGCAGCTGAAAAAAATATAATTAGGCCAGGCAAATCCAAACAGTACTTTTGCAAATGGTATTTTTCTTTTTTTTTTTTCCTCTGTGTATGTCTATATTATACTTTTCCACCTGCCTTCAAAGGGAAGCTGATAAAAAGGATTTGCTTGGCCTTTTTGTTGCTGAAAGGGGAAGGGTGCTATTTTTGAGTAGTGCTGCAAGACAGATTCTGCAAGTGAAACTACCCCAGCAGGGGCAATCCTGCCCGGAGGGGACAACTCCAGGGACTGAAGCAGATTTTCTTTTTTTTTCCTTTGCTCTCCTTTGTGGATTTGTTGTGCTGTGGGACCAGGTCCTTTATGGCATGTTAGGAGTGGGGTTTATGGAGCAATCAACTCCATCAGCAGTAGTGGCAATCACATAATGCTTTGGTCTTTTGTAATAGGTTTTGTGTGTATGAGCTGAAAGTATGGCCAGGAGGGAAAGGGAAGGGGATCTGAAATGTTGTCTTTTTTTTTTTTTTTTTTTTTTTTTTTAAGTTGGAAAGAGTCTGTCTGAGTTCCTTTATGCTTTTCAGGCTCAGAGATGAGAGAGAGCGTGTGTACGTGTGCGCGTCTGTGCCCATACAGTCGCTCAAGTGGGAAAAAACCCCGTTTGCAGTTCACACAGGAGGAATTTCTGATGGAGACAACAGTGCTAAGCAGAAAGGCACATCCTGATCTCTAGCAAGTGAGGGGCACGCTGGCGGACACACGCACACAACACATACTCTCCAGGCGCTCTGCATAATACGTGCAAAGCGCTGCCCTTTAATGAACGTAACCTATGGTGGCTGGGATGCAGCCGGCCAGACCTCACCATTAATAAACTGGGAACATTCTTCTCCTTTTTAGTCCCTTTCAATGCCAGCCCTGCGTTTTGATCTCCCTTGAATGCTGCTCCCCCTCATTTGGGGCTCCAATTCTGAGAAGATTTGGCGCATTGTTTGAGGTCGCAGGATGTCGGATTGATTTCGGAGCTTTTGTATTGACTCCGGGCTCCTGAATGAAGCTGTCATGTGTGTCTGTGGTTGGCTAGCAGGCTGTCCGGCTGCAAGCTGTGCCTTCCTTTGTTGTTTAGGCCTCATTGAGCTGAGGGAAGAGGCTCATTTCAGGGTGATTTACCACCACCCAAACACCAGCTGTCTGTTGTACTGCTGCTTGCCTCCACCTTGGATTCAGTTCTTGTTTCCCTTCCTTTCCCCCCTTCTCTCCCACTCTACCACTGTAGGCACTTGGGTACTGGTTCTTCAAAAATGTGTGGATCACCCTGACAGAACAGCAAAAAAACCATAACAAACACAGAATGTGTTGTTCTTCCTAATGGTGTTTATGCAGCCATGGGGATTTTTAGAGTTTGCTGTTGCAGTGCTGTACATAGATTCAAAGAATGATATCCCTCGTGTGAAGGGACTCACAAGGATCATCGAGTCCAAGTCCTGGCCCTGAACAGGACAGCCCCAAGGATCACACTGCGTGCCTAAGAACCTTGTCCAAATGCTTTTTGGACTCTGGCGGACTTGAGGCCTTCTCTGGGGTGATTCCAGTGCCCGACCACCCTCTGAGTGGTTGTGCCAGCTCCCTAGGGAAAAAGCTGCTTCCAGTATTTTCAATTGCTGTGGCTCAAAAGAGAGAAAGGCTAATGAAAACCAAGAAGGTTAGAGCCCAGCTGGACCTGTCATCTTCTGCAAGGTGCATGGCACAGTGCTGAGCCAAGCCCACCTCTGGAGCTGAGCTTTCCAGCCACAGGCTTGGAAGACAGGATCCTACTGTTAATTCCAGCCAGCAACTCCAGAGTACAGAGCCTGGCAGCTCCCTGGAGGCCAGCCGGTGCCATGTGCCTCGTGTCTGACTCCTTTAAGCGGGGCTGGCAGCTCCACACAGGATGGCTCTGGGCAAAGCTGCAGTGATTTGTGTGTGCCCTGCGCCTCCCCTGGAGCTGCTGGCGTGAAACGAGTTGTGACCGACCCTCATTTGACTTCTGGGTGATGCAGTTCAGTTTTTCTCGACCACAGGCTGTTAAAACTGGCAACTGCTCAGCTCCTGTCACCCGTGCAGCTGAGATAATTAAGCCTGTTACTATTATTACGGGTTTTTTTTTTTATTTTTCTGCAAACTTTGGCCAACTGCTGGAGCCCATGGTGCAAGGAGGTGGGTGAGGCCAGCCAGATTCCCTGTAAGAAGTGGATAATAGGACATATGTCAAGGAGCCTTCTTGCTCTTTTGCCTTGGGAAGGGTGATGTCTGGCAGTGGATGTGAGTCAGCAGAAGGCAAAACGATCTTTCCTGTTGGAAAACCTTGTGCTTCTAAACAATAGCACCTCATGTTAATAAAAGGCCAGGAAACATAGAAATTATTCTCAGTGAATTAAGACCAGACATCTACACCCAGTCAGATGAGGCTCCTCTCTTTGTGGTGTTCTCTCTTTCCCCTGTGTGCATCAAGCACTGCTGGACAGAGAAAGGAGGGAAATATCAGGAGGCAACAATCACATCAGGATAGCCCCAGCGAGGTGTTTTAATTTCTTAACGAACTCCTTGGGTACTAGAAACTGTAAAATAACATACAGATAAACAAACAAAAACTCACTAACCCTTAGCACCCTGGAGGGCTCTGTTTCAGATCGCTGAATAAAAGCTGAAGTTGCACATGCATGTTTAATGTAACACAAGGCGTGTGCTGTGGAAAAGCATGCTTTCCTCTAATCTGGTTCCAGACAGAAGCATCCAAACAGAAGCCCCTTTCTCTATCCCCACTGAACTGCTTGGTGTATGTGAGGAAACCCCTGAATGACAAGGCCTCCATCTGCTCTGGAACAGAGTTGCGACTGGCTGCAAATGTTGTCCATATGCTTTTTTTTTTTTTCCCTTTTGCCTTTCAACTTATCTGCCTAATGTTAGACACCTATCTGCAAATTAATCGTCTGCTCATAAGGAGCTTTCCTAAAATAGGGTGGAGGTAGTAGCTCATTCATCCAAAGCACATTAAGAGAGGTGCATCTGCAGCTGGAAAAGCCGGTGGGATTATTTATCCAGTGCAGTGCTTTCATTTGGGTTTTCTGATGGGAATTGAAGAGCCCCTTCATTCTTGTCAGAGGAAGACAAAAAACTGTCAAGTTTTGGGTTCTTATTTCCCTTGCACTCTTGATTTTCCAGGTGGTTATGGGCAACATCTTGTCATTTCTCTCTGCTAAGTAAAACTGCTGATACTTCTGTTTGGGCAGGAGAACATGGCCATGGTTTGCCATGAGTTCAGGTGGCATTAGACCCATAGAAGGGTGTAAAACTGGGAGGTTTCTTCCCTCGGCTTGTGGTTAAAAAAGGGTTGGATTATCTTATTTGACATAAAAACTTTGCAGTGGACAGTGGGACGAGCTGAGCACCAATGAGACTTATGTGGATACAGTTTCCTTACCACAAGTGTATGTTTATGCTATAGCCACCCCAAGGCATCCAGTGGCCTTTTGGGAAATGTGTGAGTCTTTCCTAGTTTTTTTTTTATAGATCCAGCTTGTCTCATATGCTGTGGGGTGTCTAGAAGGTACTCTGTGGTTAGACAAAGGGGTCTCTCCCCATGCCTCAGTTTCCTGTCTTGTAACACAGCATTTTAACACACTTTGCTTTAACTTATAGTTTAAGCACTTCTTTCTGAGGAAAAAAAAAATTAATAGATTACAGACCAGTTGTTGAAATATTGTAGTAACGGAGGGCAAGAGTGAAACACCTTTGACAGATGGGAGTCACAGGCAGAGGAGGCCAGTTGGAAGTAGTGCCCTGAAAACTTCAGAGTCTGACAGTTTGTAATCAGCAGCCCAAACATGAGGCATTTTGGGTAGTTATCAGATTAGGTATCAGTACAACCTTTTCAGTGTCATAATTTTTTCCCAGCTTCTCTTTTGGAAAGAGAGAAAAAGATAATTTCTGCACATTATCTGACCTTGCTGAGATTTGTGATATGCTGAGCTCACCAAGTAAGAGACCTCTCCACACCTGGCAGGTTGCAGACTCTCCCAAGGTGACCAAAAGTTTATCTGCTTGTTTTTAATTCCTGCCACCAAGGGTCATCTCTCTGTTGTGCCCTGACATTGAGCAATGGCTGCAATTCCTTTTAATTGTGCCCTTTCCCTTCCTCATCATTTAGGGCAGAGCACTTCCACTTGACTAAACTCACTGACTGTGTTGGGATCTTCTTTTCTATATAAATTATTTCAGCTGAAATCTCATGACTGTTCATGGCTGCACACGAGCAGATTCTCCCTCCGTTCCCCAGCAGATGCCAAGAGTGTTTATTTTTCAACTGTGGACAGCAAAAGTCTGGAAGTAGGCAATGTCTTTGTGTGTATGCCTATGGAAAAACAAATAATTGTGATACATTTGTGGGGATTCCACTGGCTGTTTTGGACTCTGTGCAGTTTAAATTCAAGCAGCATTTTGACCAAGTCTGGAATCCCAACTCCTTTCTGACATAGTGATTTATTGAGATGTCCAGGATTGATAAGCAACAAAAATACTTTGTTGAAGGACCAAAGTGACAAATAATCCCCATAAAAGAACCCTGTTAACATGAGGAACCTTGCTGCTTGAATCATATTCAGTCAGTCTGATAGGTTTTCAACAAAAATAAAGGTATCTGAGGTTAGCTTCTCTTTCAGACTGTCAGTTACAGGTAAAAGGAGAGGAGTAGACTCTGTTTCTTTGCAAATCTCTGTTGGTTTGAGCATCAATCCCTGGAAGTGTCCAAGACCAGATTAGACAGAGCTTGGAGCAACCTGTTCTAGGGGAATATGTCTCTGCCCATGGCAGGGGGTGGAACAGAGTGATCTCTAAGGTCCCTTCCAACCCAAACATTCTATGAGTCTATGTCACAGACATTGTAGAGTCTGTACCAGCAGTGTTAGGTGAGAGTGTGCTTTTGGGCACCTGGCATGGGTTTACCAGGGATGATGTGGACCCACTGTTCTACTGAGAGCAAGTTTCTCCTGAAGAATTTATTTCACCAAATCTGGGCACGTTAGAAGCAAGTAGGCATTAACTTGGTAAAGGTGAACAGAAGTAGTGTGTGAGCTTTTCCTCCAGTCACTGCTGTTTGGTATTCATACTGGGTGAGTATGCTAGATATGTATCTGTTCATGCAAGTGTATGAAAACCATGGGTTAAAATAACGTGTTTCTTTTCAGCTTTGCTTTCCCACTGTCTTTTTCCACACACCTTGCCTTCCTTCTGCCTCTGTGTGATTTCCCTAATGTTGGGATATTATCCTTTGGGGAAGTCTTCTTGGCAGATTGGGAGCTCCCCCTCTGTGAAAGTGAACCTCTCAGCAGCACAGGAAGAGTCTACAGGCTGCCCTTTCTTCCCCCGCTCCTGATCACAAGTACAAGCCTCTTGGTCTTCGGTGGTTCAGATTGTGCTGATATTTTTCCTTCCTTATCTCTTTTAGGGAAAAGTCATTGGAGATGCAAAACTGCTTATGAGTTGTGGTTGCAGAAAAGGGAAAAATTCTCAAGTGAAAGACTCAGATCAGGTCAGTCAATATGTACCTTAACTGGTGAAATCTAAGAATGTCTTAACGTCTAGTGGATTTGATCTGCATTGTTGTGTATCAGAATTCCTGGACACAAACAGAGTCCTTGGCATGATTGACAATGGTACAACATTAATGTTTTTGTGTTTGTTACTTGTAGAAAAACCCTCAAGCAAGATTGGGGATTCACTGCACTAGGAGATGTTAATTCCCTAGCCTGGCTTATTCCCATCTGGTTTATTTATTCATGAATTCTGTTTCTTTATAAGAATCCACTCCAGGCAATGCCTTTCTTAAAGAATATTGCTTTTCCTTGCTGGCTAAATGCATGCAACCTTTGGTCTCCTACTGTAGCTGCCTGGATGGGTGGTAGTTCATTGCACGCTTTTGTTCTCAAGTGACACCATCACAAGGACATTCTTTATTGGGGTTCCTCATGACATTTGTTCACAAACCAATGGCCGGGCTTCAATATTCATTACTTGGAATGAATGGCCCCTTATTCCAAAATTGGTCAAATTGACATTGGTGGGATCACTGGTAGGATTCACTAATTGCAAGTGAGATGGACTGTGCTTGGAATAACAGCCAGTTGGTGGTCTCTTCCTTCCCCCTACCACTTGGCACTTATTCAGACTAGCCAAGTTCATCCCTGACAATTTTTTTTTAGTTCTTATGCCTCCTGTCTTATTTGCTAAAGATGAGTTTGAATCTGGAGATCATTTTTTTTCCAAAGATGAAACAAAATTTGGTTTGAACATAAACTTTTTATAAAAATCAGGTCACCCAATAATAAATGTGGCAGAGTGAAGCAGCTGGTCTCAATTACCAAAGAACTTTGCTGTCTGCTCTCTAATGTATCTTGAGGACATCCTGTGACTGGGTTTAGACCTGGGGCAGATTCAAACTGTGTCCATGAAGCTCCAGAAACTCCTTATAGTTTCCTGAAAGGAAAAGAGATGAATTCTCAGGAAGAAAAGTGTTTTTCACCTTCAACATGCATGTTCAACTTTAATTAATAGCAGTGTCTCAAAGACTTGTCTTGTTAATGTTTGAGATCTTAGAACAGATCTGTCTTACCTATAAACCTATCCATCCATCAATGTACCTGCTCTGCAGTATTTTCTCTTGCGAGGAATGTTGGTCACACTTACAAATTCTTTCTAGAATTAAGTCTTTCATTGACTTGCTTTGTTTTACTTGGGTGCTTTTATTAGAATTTTCAAATTAATAAATTATTGTCATGAGCTATATCATCAGTTTACCATCAAGACAAGGATTCATATTACTTTTCTTTAAAAGACTAGCTTCCCATTCTCTCAAATGGAAGCTTAATATTCTCATTTTTAGGTTCTAACACGTCAGGGGAAAATTAATTTAGAAATAAGCACTCTTACTAATCTTAGTCTTTTGTATTTTGATGTACTCTGGTTGAATTACTTTAAAGGGACCAGAAGACTGTTAAAGTACTGGTAGCATTGATTAGAAATAAAGTTGGAACATGTTGATTGCAGAGAGGTTTTACAAAACACTATCTCTAGCAAACCCTGGGTAGTAGACCTCAAACTCACTAATGGCAATATTTTAATTAGAGTGTAGGCAACAGTTTTCAGAGGGGAAAAAAATATTCCATTCTCTTTGATGGTTTCTGGAACAGTGATAAAGTATTTTTTTGCATTCAGTTACTTCCTGAAATCTAATTTTTGATGCCTGATGTTGTGTTGACCATATCAGTATCTCTTTATTTGCTGTATCAACATAAACTACGGGGCAAGTGCTTGCTTCAGAGGCTGTAAAGCTCATTCTTCATGCTCCTGGCAGGGTCCTGTCTATATTTCAGGGGATAGGAGGTAGATGGAGAGGAAACTAGTACAGGAGGGTGGGTGGCAGTGTGGAACATTTGTCTGTGAATGCAGGACCTCAGCTCAGCTTATAAATTATCCCCTGGGCCTTGTAGATAAACACAGACTTCTATGGTGACATTGGCTGGGAAAGGCAAACACTTGCCAATGATTGTAGGCTAATCCTCCAGGACACTAATTGCCAGAAAACCAAGGAAGTATTTTTTTTGATTTTTTAGGAACAGCTTGTTTCACTTTGTGAAGGGGAAAAACAGTGCACTGGATTTAGTTTTTTCTGCAGAGCTCTACCCCTGCCTCCTGCACCCTGTCTCAGATTTTAAAGATTTACCTTCATTATTGTTGTTGGGATCTTTTTCTTTTTCCATACATTGCTTTATGTTTCACTCTGGTGCCTCTATAAAATTTTGTGAAAATGCAACTTATTTTATTATTCGTTTGCATGAATGTATGCATAAATAGGTATGTGGTTTTTATGCCATTAGCTATTTGAAGGCTTGGTTTTAAAGTCACCAACTACTTTTCAGCTGAAATTTTTGTGAAAGGTGATGTTTTGCAAAGAGATGACTTTTCTTTCATTGCTTCAAGTGCATTTGGAAACTGCAAAACAACTACTAAACACACTGCCCCAGCTGAACCAAATCATAACCTCATTGCCAAGGGTTTAATTTACCAACATTTCTTACTTCAGCCTGGAGAAGAAGAGACTTAGGGGAGACCTCAGTGCAGTTCCATCTTCCTTGTGAGGGAAGGAGGAGGGGCAGACACTGATCTCTTCATTCTTGTGAGCAGAGAGGGCTTGAGGAAACAGCATGAAGCTGAATCAGAGGAGATTTAGGTTGGATATCAGGAAAAGGCTCTTCCCCCAGAGGGTGCTGGGCAATGCCCCGGCTCCCCAGGGAATGGGCACGGCCCCAAGGCTGCCAGAGCTCCAGGAAAGCTTAGACACCACTCTCAAGGATGCACCGGGTGGGATTGTTGGGGTGTTTGTGCAGGGCTAAGAGTTGACCTTGATGATCTTAGTGGAACCCTTTCAACTCAGAATATTCTGTGATTCTGTGATTCTCCAGGATGTCTCTAAAAGCAATGGCACTTCTTGACCTGAGCCATGCTTCCTTGAGCATGCCAACTATCTGCATGGTATTTTCCATGTTGCAAGTCACCAGTGTGTAAAATCTGGACCTGTCAAGGGCAGAAGTTCAAATGGTCTTACACAGGGCTGGGATTTCACAACAGGCACAAGGAACCCAACCTTCCTGTTGGATTTGCACCAGACCAGGAGAGGGACTGGTGGTCTCTGTTGTGGCCTCCCAGTCCAAATCAAACCCTGCATGATGATGTGGTAGGGTAAACAGTGCAATATAAATCCCACCAAAGCTTTGAAAACCTCGCAGGGAATAGAGCTGAGTGCACTGAAGAACTAGAGTAGCGTCCCCCATGGATGGTCTCAAGGAAGCTTTGGGTCAGTGAAGCAAGATGATGGAGAGGAGTCCCCAGATAAGGTCACCTTTTGCAAGCAAAACCCCCATATCCTAGTCTGCCTTTGGCACCATTGCTTGTTGTTTGTGTGCTTTGTGGGAGTAAAATTTATCCATGCTCTGAGGCCCAGAACTAAGTCTCTACACCACAGGCATCCTGCTGTAATTGTAAGGTTCATATATGCCCTTTGGAGTGCTTATTAGATTCCCATTAGTTTATGCTTCCCCATAATGTTATAAAGTTATAATGTTCCTTATTATTTGAGATGCATTGTTGTTTAAGAATGACAATCCTGGACTAGGATTTCCTTGTGCCAAGTAGCATACTAATATAAAGAAGGAAAGATGTTTCCCAGGGAGCAATTTCATTTGTGTGCTTTCTGAGGAAAACAAAAATGTAATTTAAGAACAGGAGGGAAATGTGTGGGTGGGCAAATAATGTGCATATTAGAGTTATGCATAAGGTTAGGAGCCAAAAGTAGCAGAGTGCACCATATCCTCAGCACGTGCTGCTTTCCCTTCTGAGGGTTTGGTTTTATTTGCTTTCCATTGCTTCTCCAAAAATGTGGGTGACTCATCAGTGTTTAATTGCTTTTATACTTTGATTTGCAATTGTTGTTGTAGGGTTTTTTTTTTTTTTCCTTTTTTTCGCCCTTCTTTGCTTAACTTTTCTGGTGGTTCCTGTGAGATCAAGTGTTACTGAGAACTCAGATCCCCTTTTCCTTCCCTGTGTTTGGTCTTGGTTTTAATATGACAAACATGTGCCTCCTCTGGAAATGGTATCCATGCTGCAGAGTAATTATTTAGTGAATGGTGGATCCAGTTCATGTTGGCAAGGATCAGATTAATCATTATTAATCATGACCCCTCCGACAGTAACCTCATCCTTTGCCTAAGTGCTGTGCTTTATTAAGAAGTAAAAGCTATTAGAGAATGGCTGAGCCACTGCTTTCGTTGCACCAGCACAGGGCTCGGGACTTCTGGCAGGAGGCAGAGGAACTCAGTTCAAAGCTAAAAATAGATGCACATGGCCCATGTTCCAGAAATGAAATAGGCAGCTTCCCCTGTGGGCTGCTTCGGCCTCATCTGAGTGTCCTCCTTTCCCCTGAAGCCTCACTAGATTTTGACTCTTTCCAAAGGTTGAACTCAGTGTTAGGGATTAAATAATCTCTCTCAGACTTTTTTTTGCTTGTCTGCTAATTTGTTTTTCTTTTCAAACCGAAGTAGATTTCAGTATAATCTAATGCATGTGCAGTTCTTGCAAGGATAGGATTTTAAGATCCGTTTTAAGATCCTGGTTACAGCGGGATTCAACAGCTGGTGAGACTAACCAAGAGCTTAGTTCTCTGGGACTTCAGTGGCACCAAGCAGAGCCTAAATCAAGCACCCTTTCTGAGGATTTCTGGATTCCTTGAAGAAAACACTGCACTGTTGAGGTGAGGCATGTGGTGATGTTCATCTTCTGCAAAACAGCCGTGAGAAGTCAAACTTCTCTCTCCAATTCACTGGATTGGGGTTTGCAGAATTATATAGATACATATATATACCAGAACAGAGCTTTCAGTCACCAGATATCTGCTGAGAGTAAACAGTAGTTTAATTACAATTATTCTGGTTTCCCTGGCAGTTTCAGGTTTTTAAAAAGGTGAGGCAGTGCTATCCATTGATGTTGTCATTGTTTCAGCAAAAGCACAATGACTTAAGTACTGGACTGAAACCAATCTCCACAACCTTCCCACCCCACAAAGTCCACCTTAATTGCTTTTTAAAATGTTTTCACTGACTGTGTAGAATTCCAGGACAAAATCCTTTAGGACAGAAAAGGAAAGGAAAACATCTTTTGTCTCCATCTAGCTCTTCATTACCTGGCTGGTAGCAGTAGAAAATTGGAGCAAACCTGCCACATTATTTTGATCTTTGCCAAAGCTGTTGTGGGAATAACACTGTTTAATGGTTGAAGGAATTTATAGAAGAATAAAAGTAACAGCAAAGGTGAAGGGACCAATACAGATTGTCTGGTAAGCTGCTGTAAAATTTTACATATTCAGGGCTACTGATAATTTCCCATCTAAAAAAAACAGGGTAGGAGGTTATAGGGGAGGAGGGTGAAAAGTATGTAAAATAAACCCTCCTCTTTAAATGGCTAACTGTCCTGGGCTGAATTGTGTCAGAGCTAAGTTTCTTTGGCAGCCAGCACTGTTATATCTGCCGAGGGCATAGCAGAGAACTGAGACCAAATTTTGGAGAATCTGCCTTAGCCTTGCTGGCTCTCCCTTGCATTTCTTCCACTTGTTAGCAAGAAATGCACTGAGGCATGAAATGAAGGAGTGCAAAGGCTCCTGTACTTCATCTGAGCAAATCTGGATCACACCCCCTCAGTTAATGTTTCTCTCAGCTAAAAGAAATAAGAGTAATAAAAATAAGTGAAAGCATTGGCTAACTTGGAATTACATGGGTGGAATGAAGCAGGAGAAGAGAATAGTAGGAGTGAGTGTATGCTGTCCACCATCTCCTGTGCCCACATTTATGGCAGAGTTTGAATCTTTGCTTGAAAAAATCATTGGATTCTGCACAGGTTATAGAGACCTAAAACAAGAAGTAAAATTTAAAGAGAGACTGTTAAATGCCTGTGGTATCTGGGCAGTAAAGGGCTCTTAAAAATACTTTGCTGGTATAATAAAGCAGGGTAGAAGATCATACATAGAACCTGGAACTGTAGGAAAGTGTTCCACTCACTGAGAACTCACAGAAGTGTTATATATAGCACCACTGATAAACACATCCCTTTTGGATCTGGTGCCTATTAAAAGCAACCCTTATACCTCTGTCATTATGCTTATCTAACCAATTAAATTTTTAGTGTTCGAAATACTCATGAAATACTTGTGCATCTTGTTCTTCCTGCCATGTCAGAGTGTTTCACCCTTCCATGATTCAGGTGTTGTATTTAGCAAGATGGATCACCTTTGCTTATCCATTCACTTGCTGCTGGTGGTGCTCTAGGGGAAAGAAGTTTCACTTGGTGAACCAAAATGCTGGAGAAAATTTAAATTCAGAAATGTTTTATAAAAGCTGGAATCCTCTCACTGGGATCTGGCTGGGGACAAGAGGTGTTTGAACAACAGATGCCCCAGATGCCTTTTCTCGGGACCTCCCAATTTCATACAGCAGTTGTGTCCAGGTAATTGCTGGATCTGCTGCTGAGCATCTGAATTCCTGGTGGCTGGGAAATTTTTTTAGTTTCATTCACCTGTTGGGAATGGAAGATGAATGGATTAGTCCCCATTCTTTGGATGTATGTAAGTTTTGGAGTGATAGTATTATGAAAGAAATTTCCTAAGTGTAAACCTCTGAACAAAAGAGACTGAAGTTATGGATGTCCTCTGCAAGTTCAGCTGTGGTAGATTGTCTTGCAGTGGGTTACACCTCCCTTCACACAATGCCATTTGTACGCTGACATTTCTAATGACCTTTTATAATCACCTATTTCCTTTTCTCACTCATTTTATGAATAGTCTTGTACTCACTTCAAGAGTTTTCCGCCTTATGGTCTCCTCTTACTGTTCATATTAATTTCAGAGTGGGTTGGGCTTCCTGTAAAGTGTAGCACAGTGTAGACTGAAGTTCAATAGAACCTTTCCTTTCTTCCGGAAAAGGGAGACCAAAAAACTCATAGTGCTCTTTCTTTTTGTTGCAGCAAAGGCTTCAGAAGTGCAGTCAGCAAATTGCCTTTTTTCTTTTTCTTTTGAGGCACTTCTGAATGTGAGCGAGCATTAACACAGTACCCTGCCCTTGTGCAAGACGTAAAGATTGGGTCTCTGACCTTTTCTAGTGAGTGATGATCCCATTGCACTCTCCCTCCTGAGTTGGAGCTGGTGATGATGTTTTGTCCATGCTCTTATTCAGGATATGCTTTCAGCCAAATTTACTTGACCCTCTGCCTTCAGTGGGACATATAATTCTGGACTTCCTGCCCTAAATTGCTGTGTACCACCACCTTGCATTGATGGTTTGTTTTGTTCCACCTGGGAGGTAGGTTCATTTTGGTGCTGGTTGAAGGGAAGCCATACTATTTGAAAATCAATTTGAGAGCCCTCTGAATGAAAAGTGTTGCTAACATGAAAAATATTATTGTTATCAATTGTCATCTGTGGCCTCAAATGCTGAATTTGAAAGGGTCATTATACTCCTCAAAGGCAAACAGGTACCAGCGTGTTAAATGAGGGCTAAAGCAGCTGAAGAAAATCCTGTGTTGTGGGAGTTAGGCTTTAAAAGCCCAGGGAGAATTAATAACTGTTTTGTTGTTTTCACTGATCTCTCTGCATGGATGGAGAGGGAAAGAGTGATCCCATACCCTCTGCCTTAGCAGCTTACCTGCTGTCAGGAGACTCAGGCAAGGCAGGAACAACATGCAGATGGGTGAGGAAAAGGCCTGGGCAAAGATTTGGACTTGTCCATTTGATAATTATATAAGAAGGACCATTTTCCTCATTATCCTCTGATATTCTGGCTGCCTGTCATGGAATCACGGAATCATAGAATGTTAAGGGGTTAGAATGGATCTTAGAGACCATCTGCTCCCAACCCCTCCTTGCCATGGGCAGGGTCACCTCCCACCAGACCAGGTTGCTCAAGGTTTATCCAACCTGGCTTTGAGAACTGCCAGGGATGGGACATCCACAACCTCCCTGGGTAATCTGTGCCAGTGTCTCACAGTAAACATTTTCTTCCTGATATCTAACCTAAATTTCTTTTTTTACAACTTGTACCCTTACTCCTTGTCCTATCACTGCAGTTCCTGCAGAAGACCTCCTGCCCAGCCTCCCTCTGGACCCCCCTCACATACTGGAATGTTGCTATGAGATCTCCACACAACTTTCTCTTCTCCAGGCTGAACAGCCCCACCTCTGCTGCCTCTCCCACTCTGCCCTGTTACCATTTCCCCTTAGCAGATGCCAGCATGTGAAGACACCACGGCAGGGTCAGCCTCAGTCAGCCACCTTTTAGATGACAGATGCCACGTGAATCCAGATCCCATCTCCTCTGAGGCTCATGGAAACTGAGCAGCCCGCTCAGAGCTGCTGAGAGCTGTGAGGTGCAAGGGAAGTGCAAAGGCTTTGTGGAGGGTGGCAGATGGAGAGCAGGACCTGCCTTGTTGGTTGGAGTGTCGTGTTCAAAGCTTTGTGGAGCGCTTCACGCCTGTCTCAGTCAGCATGGGTGCAAAATGCTACCCTAGCAGAATGGTGGCAGGTTGCACCCTCCTTTTGCTGACATTGTACCAGAGTCAATGTCAAGACGATGAAATTCAGGTCCCATATTTCAGCAGGTCATCTGTCTGGAATTGTACCCAATATGTTTGCTCTGCATTCAGCAAATATTTGGTTCTGACACTGGTTATACATGGAAAATGTATTCAGTTAAATTTTCCACCAGCTCCAGCTCTTCGGGAGCTCTTGGGTTGACCATGGTGAGAGGAGCATTTTGCATTGCTCCATCCAAATAGGCCTTTGTTCCTTATGTCCTTTTACTCCCTACTATATCCCACTTCATGGGTTTCTTGTTCTTGCACACAAGTCTGGCTTGGTAAGTGACAGTAGATATGTGTGCACCTTGGGTTTTAAGTCTCCTTTTATTGGCCAGATCAGTTTTTAAAACATTACCTCCTGGAAACCACTCAGAAAGCTCTGTCAAATAGAACTGTAACCAAAATTTTCTTTGTAGAAGAAAAAAAAAAATCTCTCATGCAGGGGAGAAATCATTCAAGCTGTAGTTTGAAAGTCTTTAAAGCAGGTGGAAAAAGAGGAGGTTCGGTGCCTATGGAGTTGGCTCACCCTTCAGAGATGCTCAGTCTGTCACAGGTTTCCCACACAACCAATCATGATTTAATTCCTGGAAAACCTCAGCTCTCTTATAAAGAAAGCAGTGAAAGCAGCACTGATATCCTTCATGTTAAAGGCTGGGGAGTACTTGGATATTGGCATGGGGTAGGGATTGCCTGAGGTAGGTTAACTCTAGCTTGCAATATAGTACAGCTCCTACTAGCCTCATGACAGAGGCATGTTTTATTCTTTTTCTTTTTATGTTGTATCTTAAAAAGAAACAGACAAAATTGTGATCTAAAGTAGCTGGAAAAGAAAAAAAAAACCAACCCAAAAAGCCATATGATTCGCTGCAGGAATAAATCCCCTTGGCAACTGGTCCCAGCCTGGAGAATATATTCACAGCTGGGTTATAAACCCTCAGAACCAGCCAACGTAACCTTAACTAACACAACATTACTAAGGCACTGCTGTAATAGGATCATTCTGCTATGGCTCCTGGGCATGTTTTAAGTGTCATCAATTTAGTCTACAACTGGAGGCTGTTAAGTGCAAAACCATTTTAGCAACTGCATCTTACATGCAGGAATGATTGAATATTAATGGCTTTTCTTTTGTTGAGGAAAAACACAGAGAGGAAAGTGAAAATCCACAGGAAACCTCACTGTCTGTCCTTGAGTAGTGAAGTTCATTTTTGGAAGACAGCAGGATCAATCTAGCAGCTGAGTATTGGAGTGGGAGGCCAGGAAATTGACTCTCATTCTCCAGCACTGATCTCCTGTACAAACTCAGCCCAGTTATTTCATCTTAGTTTTCCTTCTCAGCCTTACCTCTCCAAGTAGACAGAATAGTTATTTCACTCTGTTTAGACTCAACCTGCACAACACTGAGAGCAAACAGGAAAAAGCTATGAGGGCTGTGGCCCAGTGTTTTGTCCCACCAAAGATGCCCATCTTGGCTACTTTGGTGGAAGAGGTTAAGCACTTTAAAAAGAGCTCAAAATGTTTTGCAACTGAGTGGGAAATGTGTTTGCCTCACCTCAAAGCTGGGGTCAGAATAGATGATATAATCAACTTTGCCAACCCTATGTGCTCTTCAGTACTCTCTGAGCTGCTCAATCTTTTGCCATGTCATGTGTTGGTCAGGACAAAACAAAAGTTTCCATTTGGATATGGATACTTGTGTTGTCTGTAGTCTTGCGGGGCAAGACTTGTGTGAGTATCCTGAGGCTGCCTGAACATCTTTGTGAGCAAGATGACAAGGAGGTGGTAACCACTTTCCACGAGCTTTGCATTACCTGGTGCAGCAAGGTTGGAGCTGTTGCAGGATTTTTGCAGGCCACTCCTGTGGCTGGACTTTAGATGACTAACTGAACGAGGTGTTGTCAAGGCACTCATGTCTCCCTGCACTGACATTGTTGGGAATAAAGGCTCTGAGTTGAACACTGGCTGTCCTCATAAAGAAGTTAATTGAAATGTCTCTCTCAACACCCTCCCAGCAGGTCAGTGGTTGTGCTTAGAAAACAAGGGAATGAATGAATATCATAATACCTGATGCAAAAGCTTTTGTGTTCTCTTTTTATCATTATCAAATCATGCTGAAGAGGCTGCAAGGTGAAGAAACTCTCAAGCTGCATTTTCAAGAAGCTGTTAGGATGAAGACAGAGTGTTTCAAAATCAATACTGAAGCTTGCAATCCAAAGAGCAAAAGGGAGAGTCATTATAAGCTGCTTTGCTTCTCATCTCTAATTCCCCATATTCATAACTTAAGCCCTGTCATATGGATTTATCCTCTGTGGCCTGCAGTGACACTAGGAAAAGTCCTTCTTTTTAATTCTGTGGCAAAAAAATAGCAACACTGCAGGGTAGGATCATATCCCCCCAGAAGTTTAGGGCTTAAATGTTTCATGTTGGGCACCAGATTTTGCCATCTCCTGCCCCTCCCGATAGTCTCCCTCCTCCTTCCTCTACTGTTATACATCAATCATCCTCTTTCCTAGAGGCTAGGATACAAACAGTGTAATCCCAGGGAGAAGGGATACTGATACAGCCAGTCCTGTTGCTCTGTTGCTCTGTCCTTGGAGATGCCATCACTAAATCTAATGACAGGATTTTGCTGATGGGAGTGTTTCAGCTGGGCTGGAGAATGCAATAGGAGCAAGTAATCCAAGAACCCAGCTTTGCCATTGCTGGGAGCTCTGTTCTATCTCCATCCACTTCTCTTTTTAAAGTGGCTCTCTAAACTGCTCTTTCCTTTATTACTTCTTAGTTTGTCTTATCTGGGCACTTAGAACATCATAAACATTTCCCTCACTGGTAGTATTTTTGATTATGGCCTGGAAATGAACCTTAGACCTGACTCAGCCAACCCAACTGAACAATTCATAGCACATAAAGGTTTGGTGTTGAATTAAGTAATTATTTTTAAATAATTTGGATTCCTGTATAGGTTGTTGTTTGGACAAAATACCACAACCTTAAATGCTGTTCTGGGTAGAGGCCTTCTGAAGGGGTGCTGGGGTTTGTTGTGATTTTCTTTGGTTTGGATCTCAGAAATGTGTTTAGAGGAGGTGATGTTACCTCTGGAAAAATCCCTATGTTCAGGAGAAGCTGCTGAACCATGGTTGACATGCAAAGACCAGGCAGTCAGCAACAGGTTGTTCCAGCAGCACAGTCTTCCTGCTCCTGTGTTTGTTGAACCAGACTTGAGATCACATTATATTGTGCTGGCAAATTTGGGAATGGCCTTTGGTGGGAGCCCAGCACTTTGTCTCATCTGCTAAGCCCTTAATAAACCCCACTACTACTTTTTCTAACTCCCCTCTGGACTTTGAATTACACTGCAGTGAACATAACACACGTGAGTAAGAGCTTAAGGTCTTTCTCACTTGGGTGGTCCCATTAAAAAGACCAGGTTTGCTGTCTTGGCTCCAGAGCCATTCCAAACACCACTGCTATTTTTCTTCCCCCAGCATTTCTTTCACCTGCCTTTTTTTCTTCTTTTTTTTTTTTTTCCATGCCAAATCTATTAATATGTGTTTTAACCAGTTAACTTTGGAACCAAAATATTAACTGCATAAGAGGCAGGTTTATAAAATATGTATTGGAGCAGGGAATATAAAATGCCCCCAATTTCATAGCAGAAAAAAAAAATGTATAAAGTGCTGAGTGAAAATTGAGAAGGACCCAACTTAAATCTTTGAAAATCACTGCCAGTTCCTATGTGCTGTATTTTTTTTTACTTGGAAGGCTCAATCCAGTCCAGATGAGGTCATTTGGTTGGGAGAACATGTGTCCATGCAGAGCCAGGAGGCAGGGAAGCCTGCAGGATGCTCTGGCTTCAGGGTGCTGAGCTGCCAGGGTGCAGTGGTGGGAGCAGGGCAGGCAGACCATCTGTGTGTTGATCCTGGCATCAGAGCATGGCTCTGGGGTGGAGGTGTTGTAATCTTCGAGCTGATTTCTTTTGAAGGCAGGCAGGACAGTGTAGCTTTTGTGTCCTCAGCTGTTTGCTGAATGGGGTAAGTAGAGGCAAAGCTTGATGTGCTCTAATAACCTGGGGACAGGGGAGTATATTTAGTTAGGGGTGTCTTTGGTTACTTGTTCATCTGACTTCATGCAACAAAGAGCCTGTTATTTTGTTTGCCCAGCTCTATCTTTGAGCTTGTCATGTTTAACCCTTGCCCTCTCAGCACCTGATACTTGCTCAGCACCATTTTACTTTCTCCTCCTTCTGCTCCTTAGTCTTCCCTTGCTCCTCTCACCAACCGAGATCAGTATCTAGGCCATTTGTGTCTAAGAAATGTCACTTTTTTCTCTGGGAGCTCCATCTCTGCTGCTCAGTGCTCCATCCCAGCAGGTGGGGAATGTCCTGTGTCCTCCCCAAGAAGCCTTGTCTGTCCTGCTGCCCCTCTCCCCCTCTCCCCACCTTCCTGCCAGCAGCCTGTTTGCCAACACTTTGCACGAGGAAGCTGCCTCTATAAAAATAAACCGTGCTGAAATCTGAGAGAGAAACCACGCCAGCCTCACACTTCATTATTGGTAATGTCAGCCTATTTGATTTCCATTTGCAAACAGTAGCCTG
Source organism: Motacilla alba alba (assembly GCF_015832195.1). Taxonomy (NCBI): domain Eukaryota; kingdom Metazoa; phylum Chordata; class Aves; order Passeriformes; family Motacillidae; genus Motacilla; species Motacilla alba. Next base: position 3,455,307 of record NC_052046.1, on the reverse strand, counting down.
CATATGTTCTTCACCATGTACCCCATCTCCCTGTGCCTTATTCTGTGAAAATTCAGGTTCCCCATACGTGTTGCTAAGTCTGCTTTGTGGTTTGCTTGCTCTGGGCCACAGACACCCCTGCTTCACAATTAAAGTGTGGAAAAAGCCTGTTAAGTCTCTGATTTAATTGCCTGGTCACTTAGGACTAACACAAGGTTGCCATCTGCAACAGGCTTGAGCCTCTTCTCCCACCTCCTCTACCTTTATAAGATTTTACTCCTCGCAGCTGGCTTTTATTGCTGATTTACAGCAGAAAAAGCCAGCAGAGACAGACCTGTATTTCCTGTTTTTAACCCCAATGTGCAGTGCCATATGGGCATTGCTCAGGGAGGGCTGGATGTGCAGACAACACTCCCCTGCACCTCCAACATTGCCTGGCTGTTACGGTGTCTGCCTGGGTTGAGAACGTAGGATGAAACTCAGTTTTGCAGGAGATGTCTCTATTAAAAACAACAGAAAAAAAAAAAAAAAAAAAAAGAAAATGATGAAGGGGGAGAAGTAAGACAAGCCAGGCTTTCTACCAGTAGGGAAGCACTGCATTGTGGCTTTTAAAACCCCAAACCTGAGTTGACGTCCATGTCTCCACACAAGGATGAGCTCTCAGATGGGTCCAACAAGTGCTGGCAGCAACAAGGGGCCCCCAGGAAGGCTCAGGGAGGGGGGATGTACCCAGAGCTTGAGGAGGAGATGCCTGTATTGACTTTCACTCGATTTACTGGAGCAATTGAGTTTGTCAGTGAAATGTGAGAGGGGCTCAATCAGCTGTCACACTGAGACACTCCTGTCACTACTGTCAATAGCTTCGAGTTTCTGATCCTTTCTCAGATTAGCTCAGTGCCAGAACATCAAATGAAAAGCTGTTTGGGGCATGGGGAGGGGAGAAACTCTGAGCAGTTATCTAGGAATCAGTTTACAGACTTCAAAGCACTGCCAGGTTTATTCTGATGGCCTATAGCAATGTGCTGGGATCCTTAATGCATTTGGACTGTAATGTAGACTCTCCTCTTCAGCCCCATGTTCACTCATGAATTGGGAGGCAGGAATGGAAGAAAAAGGAAGGCTCCCTCGCAGAGAACCCAAATGGCATGCAAATGGCCTGCCTCCTCTGGAAGAACTGTTTTTTAGCTTGATGGAATAAGTTGCTTTTCTTACGTTTCGTCCTGAAGGACTCCTCTGTGTTTCTCTCAGCACCAAATGGAGACTTTTTCTGGCAGAACTGGGTTATGTAAAAGCAATCACCCCCAACAATAGGACAGGAGTGAAAGTAAGTGGGACAGGTTCGCCAAGTAGAAAGTATGAAAGGGAAAACGAGGGAGGTTTAGCTAACCCATCTGAGCACTTTTTAGCAGTGTTGGGCCTCGAGAATGTGCATTTCTTTTTCTATAACATGGCAAAAGCTTTGTAGTCCATGAAGATCTTCCAAGATCTTTTCCTTGAAGTTTTACTGGTAGGATCTGAGACAGCCTTTACTGAGAATCTTTCCATCATAAGTCAATATGAATGAATGAATATGTCTCTTTTTGTAGGAAGAACAGGCCATCAGGAGACTTCTTAAAAAATAATACGTCAAGGAATTGAGAACTCTTTTTTCTCTGTTCACACTGAAACAGCTTATGGCAAGGTGAACTCACCCATTTGTACAGAAGAGGGTAATGCTAATCCTATTAGAAAAATAATCTACCACCAAAAAATAATAATAGTAGGGGTGGAGAAGGAATCCTTTTTAGGCCAATTCTCAGAGTAATTCCTGTGTATTTACTCTTTCCTTGTTAGGGTTGCAATGTTAAACATTTTGCTATCACTACATGAATTACAAAGATTACTATTTTCCTTTCACATTCCTAAAGAAATTAAAGAAGAGAAAAGCTACATTCTAACATTATTGGTAGAGGGTTTTGTCTTTTAGGGAATTCTTCTCTTTTTTTGATAAATGTTGTCTCAGAGTGAGGCAGTGTCCATATAGATTTTTTCCTCTAATGTAATTTTAAAATTTCCATTTTTCCCTTGTAACTCAAATCCATTAGCAAGTTTCTTTTGACTTCAAAACATTAAAAAATTTCATCTGTTCCTCATTCAAGATCACCACTATCCTTCCCATGCAGAAACTGCAACTGCATTCCACTGCTTAATATTTAAGCAAGTCTCTCCAGAGCAAGTTATACCTTCCCTCCTCCTTGAAAAAAAACTCAAAACCAGCCCAGTTCAGAGTGTGATCTTTAATACCAGAGGGAACCCTGCTTGATTCTCTTGGTTTCATGAATGTGAAAAGGCCATGGAGAAGTATGCTAAAGGCATTAGGAAGGGAAAAAAAAAAAAAAAAAAAAGAAACCCCTCACCACATTCTCCTTATAGAGTATTTCTAAACGAGTGCTGGATACATACCTTTCCTTGACCTTTTCCTTAGATTAGTGCTATAGGCAGCTGTTGTGCTTGTGTTACACATTCCAGTGCAGGGACTGAGTCTCCAACAAGGTAGAGGGGGGTTTGGGATGTGTGTGTGTGTGTACACGTGCGTGTGTTTGTTACTCAACCTCTTAGCCAAAGGTCTTCCATGTTGGTTTTAGCTCTCTCTGTTTTTTTCAGTTTCCAAGGGGAGGTGTGGCTGTTTGTGCACTTTGTTTATGTTCACAGGATGACAGGAAACCTAAGAGCTTTCAGTGAATTCAGATATACTCTGGAAGAGGTGCGAATCTCCAGCCATTTGGATTTAAAAGCTTTCATTAAGTCTGAGAATAGAGGAAGAAAATAAACATCTCTGTGCTTTCTAGCTGCAAAGGGATGAAAGGTTCTCAGCCTGTGGGCCCCCAGAATGGATGCCTACAAAGGCAGGAATTAGAGGAGAGATAAAAAAAGCTGGAATTGCGGGTAAAAAAAAAAAAATCTTAGAGCTGCTGCTCAAGTTGTATTTGGTCTCCATTTTACTGAGTCCCCTTGAGCAGTTGGCCTTGGTAAAACCCCGATGGAGCAGAGCGACCCCATCACGCACAGAATGGGCTTCACGGGAGGAGCGATGCCTCTAACAAAGGCACGAAGGCAGCTCTAACAAAGCCATGAAGGCAGCTCTAACGACTCCGGCTAATTGCATCCACCCCCGCAGAAAGGGACGCTGCCAGGGAGGATGCGCTCACCCCCTCCGTGCCTGACCTCCCTCGCCTGGGAAGGCAGATGGGCGACGGCCACCGCGGGCAGATGCGGAGAGGGACGCGTGTCTGCTCTGTGTCACCGCGGGAGGGGTTCAGTGTCACCCAGCCGAGGTCTGGCCAGTACAACTGTCTGTTTCTATCATAAAGTGAGAGGGGTTATCAAACTTCCCCTGCCTCTGCCCATCTGTGGGCTCCTTGGGGCAGGTACTTCCCTCAGATCGCGTGTTTGTGCAGTGCCTAATTGCAGATGCAAGGGTAATATAAATAATAAGGTTAAAAGTCACTCTTCTTGAGGGGAGGTGAAAAGGGAACGGAAATGGGGCTGCTACTCAGCTTCCTGACTTTTCCTGGAGTCAAAAAGAGAGTGCAAAGGGTATTGCAGGATATGTCGGAGTATTTAGTCTTGAATCATTTGCCATCCTGTTTTTATTCCCTTGCAGATGTATTTCAAAGAAAGTGTTTAGATGGAGCTGATGACCTCTCTTATGGCTGAGGTTGCCTGTCACTTCCTATGATAAGTCCCTCATTTGATTGTTTGGGCTGTGGCAGCCCCCAGTGTTAGAGCTGAAGCCTCCCCTACAGCACGCCAGACTCCCACCGAGTTCATTTCAGAGGAGGGGGATTTTCAGTGCGCTGCTAAAACCATGATGGCTTTTATCATTTGGGAAGAGGATCCCTACTTTTTCATCTTTCAATCTCTAAAAAGCTCATTCCAGGTGTGCTGTTGCACACCAGTCCTTAAAAGTGAGGATGAGCTGTGAGTTGAAGTGGTCCCACATGCTGGGCACTACCCAGGGTGCTGCCTCCAATCCTCCCTAACACAAAGTTTGCCTGAGAAGCAGTAGCAGTCCAGCTGTCCTTATCCTGGAGAAAAGAAGGATCACAGTTGCTCGTAGCTTATTGCTCTCATCCTGAAAGGAGGTGGTAGTCGGATGGGGATTGGGTTGTTCTCCCAAGGAACTAGTCACAGGGCAAAAAAAAAAAAAAAAATGGCCTCAAGATGCAACAAGAGAGGTTTAGGTCAGCTATTAGAAAAAAATTCTTCACTGAAATCTTTGCCCTGCCCACACAGGGGCTGTGGAGGTGTTCCCCACCCCTGGAGGCATTTAAAAACTATGTAGATGTGGCACTTGAGGACATGGGTTAGTGGTGGCCTTGCCAGTGCTGGATTAACAGTGGGCTCAATGATCTCAGAGATCTTTTCCAACCCAAATGATTCTGTGACTCCCTCTGCACAATGGGCTGTGTCAGCATGAGCAGAAAGTCATGCCCATTCTTAATCGTTCTATGATCATTCCAGCAACAGCAATATCATGGAAAAAAACCAAATTAGTAGGGGAGGCAGCAAGAGAGTTGCAATTTTAGGACATCAGAGGACTTGAAGACTTTGTGTGTTGCACTGTTGGTAGGCACCATCACAGGTTGTAGTGATGTCCTTCTAGGGATGTGTTTAGGTTTTCCCATGGACATGTTCCAATGATGTCAAGTGATGATAAAGCATTGTTGTGAAAGAATTTTGTGGAAAAGTTATCCATTTCTCTTGCTATTTTTTTGTTTGTTTATTTGTTGGTTTTTAATGTGTGTAGGATTACATGAGAGTTCCTGTGCTTTGTTCAGTACTCATTCTGTTGCTGTCGATTCATTATCAACCAATTGCCATAAGAGAAATTCACTGGCTCCATGGATAGGTACAGCAATTCCAGAAATTATCAGTGTCTGAATAAGGCCACTAGTCAGGTTTTGATGGCAGTAGTGGTGTTGCCTCTGATTCCAATCCTGTGTAAACACCATCTGGGTGTTCCAGAAGTTGCACTTACTTGCTGGGCATTACATGTAAATAGTAATTTACTCAAAATTACTATTTCTATTTTTAAGTTCCTCCAGGTGTCTCGACCTGTATTTCTCCAAACCTTGTACAGTGGCATCTCAGTTGAACGGGGGCCCTTACTGTTTTTCTGTAACAATAATGAGGTTACTTGTTCCATACTCATTTTCACTTTCCCTTATCTACCCAAGATGATGAGCCAAATTGTTTCCTGCTTAAATCTGGTCTTTGCTGTCCCACTGAAAATAATTTTGAACTCTGTTTCTCTCCAGCCTTGATGAGTCATCCTGGAGCTTGGCTCTGAGTCCCTCATCTGATAAGAGGCAGTAGAGGAAATTCCCAATCTCAGAGACTGGTGCCAAGAGAAATCCATTAGCAATCATGATAAGAGATTCCAGTTATTCCAACAACTCAGGGCTTATAGTTATTGAAAACAATGCTTGCATTAACATATCTATGTACATAAGTGATTTTTTCTATAAGATTTAAGACTAAAAGTGAATGGACTTATTTTTTTCTCTTGAATAATGTAGTTTCCAATGAGTGTTGGAATTTTCCTTCACCAGTGTTTTACTTACTGCTGTGGAAAGGATGCTCACAGCAGAGCTTAAGTGAAGATGGCCTCTTCAGAAATGAAGAATCCATTTAACTTTGTTCCCAGCTGTCCCGTATTGGAGATGTGGACCTCTCTTCCTCTCTCACTTTCCTCCTTCTCTTCATCTCTGATGATAGTTGCAAATTTTCCTTTTGTATCCACCGACAATTAACCAGTAATGACAAAGGTGGTGGAACACAATTTCCCTTTGCTTTCCACATTTAATATGTAGCAGTGAGAATATTTCCATTCTTGCTCTGCCAAAGTTCCTAATTTTCCTTGTTCTTTTCAATTTTCCCAAGCATCAACATTTGAATATTAACATCCTATGTATCTTCTCCACTTAGCACTCAGCTGGATCCAGAGGTGGAAGAACAATTGGTTTGCATGGGCTGAGTTTTTATTTGGGACCTCCATAGTCAACTCATGTGATTTTTAATAATGCTATGCTATGAGGTGTGCAGCAGTTTGTATTTTTCTCCCCCCCTTTTTTCTTTCTTTTTTTTTTTTTTTTACATCAGTATCAGTGAGTGATGAGGCTTAAATTATAAAGTCCCTGAAACTCAGAAGGCACATAAATAGAATCTAATTTGCCTGATTTTAATTCAGATTTTAAGGAGCCTGATCCACAATTCTCAAACATTTTGAATTTAGCAGTATTAGCAACTCCAGTTATAATGCTGCTGGTAGTGGCTCACATATAGTTATGATTTTTAATCCTCAATCATGTATGATTCAGTACCAAATAACTCTTCCTTCCATGTCAGCAACTGCAAGACACATTCCTTTGAAAAGCTGAATCCTCTTCCTAAATCTGCGATACATACATTGACCCATTTCTCTGCTCCCTTCCAACACTCCCAAGACCAAATGTTTAAAAACTAAACTTTCTGCTCAGTGGTTCTGATGACCCCACCTTATCTTTCATATTACATACAAACAGAGGGCTTGCACCATGTGGCTGTCTTTTCCTACAGAAAGAGAAAATTACATTTTTCCATTCTCACATTCTAAAATAGCTATAAAACCCCCTGAACACCAGTCTCTAACACACTATTTGAAGTAAGACTGACCTCAGATTTTAATTTTTTTTTTTCATCCAGTAGCTCCAAATGTACTTCTCTGGTTTGAAAATTGTGCTGACATTTGAATTGAGGTAAGCACAAAAGGGTCTTTCAATTTTCCTGCAGGATTCTGAAATAGTAGAAAGTACTGGAGTTGCATTTTAAAGATGTTATCTTCAGCAGTGAGGCTGACAAATCATCGCCTTATGCAGGCAAGGGGACTGTGGATGCAATTAGTTGAAATTGAATGGGAAACTCGTTACATTTGTGAGAATTAGCAGCAGTTCATATGATTTCTAAAAAAAAAATAAATCCCTGCCTGCTGAGCAGGCATCAGCCCTACCAAGTGCAATGGAGCAGCCTCAAGCCAGGTGCTGACAAGAATTTCCTGATCTCCCTGTGACCCCCATTGCGGGAGGTGAGCTGGAGAAATTAGCAGGGATGCAGGGGGACGAGAAGATGGTCTGTTTATTTCTCCTTGCTTGAAAAATGTGTGTGGCTGTCAGGGCCGATGTGTTTTTGTGACACCCAAGCTGCCTCGGCACTGCTTCTTGTGGACTACATACTCATCTTTTATCAGGAGGATGGTGGCGTGGTGAGAGACATCCTCTTCACAGAAAGTCAGCTCAGCATTGCTGCACAAGCATTTGGAGGGCTCAATTCCTTTTATTCCTCCTCTCTGAAGAGCCCTTTGCCCAAGTTTTTTTTTTTTTTTCCCCTTCTTTTCTAAAGACTGAGAAATGCCTCAGGAATGCACTTGCTCTCTCTCCCAGACTGGCTCTCCCAGTGATGTATTAATTAGCTGGAGCACTGCACACTAACGAGCAACTGCAGGCTGATCTCGTTAAACATTAATGCTTAACTAGAAAAGCAAGAGCTGTTAAAGATACGCCACTCAATGTCATCCATGTCCAAATGTAAAAGAAGTCAGCGGCTGAGCTGCTGGCACTTGAGTTTCCAGAGGGAGTGAGAAGGGACAAGTGGCAAACTTCTCTTTTCCAGAAGAGCCAGATGGGAGCACCTGGACCACAGAGGAGTTTCCATTCTTCTCTGACTAACTTTAACACAGAACCCAGCCCTTTTCCAGGGAACAGCTCTCTCTCAGGGAATTAGATGGGCAAGTTCTTGTGCCCACACTGCTTCTCCAGCCTTTTCCATACCTTGTTTTTAGTGGTCAGGTCCTAAAACCAGCACAGGTCTGCTCCTTAACCACTATTTAACCACAAGCAAATGGTTCAGGCCCGTGTTTTCAAACATGAAAGTTTCATGTCAGGTAGTTACACCTCAATGCGGTCATCCAAATTAGTGGTTGTCTTCATTATTATTGACTTTGCTGGATATTTTAAGCAACACCATTGGAAAATACTGACCTTATCACCTCTTAGTTTCAGTTTACCCTTGGAGGAACTTGTTAGGGCAGCTTTTGATATTGTGAGGCTTTGGCTTTTCTCAGGGAAAATATCTTGACTACCTCATGAGGAGCTTTCAGCGTGTTTGTTCATTAACCAGCTGGAAATACTGCTGATGAAAGGGGATCAAGCCTGAGCCTCCTGCCCAAGGAGCCCTGCTCTTCTCCAGGAACGTGCTGTTACAACCCAGCTGTGCATGAGTAGTTGCCATCGGTGCTTCTGCCCTTCATTTGCATAGGCAAAAATGGGATTTTTTTATGCACTGTCTTAATGACTGCTACATGCAAATCAAACACAGAGTTTTGCATGAGTATCTGCGCTCAACTTACCATGGAGTTACCTGGCATAGCCAGAGTATAAGATATGTTTCAGGATCTGCAACAGATGTAGCAGCCTCTTAACTTACTCTCTGCCTCCACCTCCTCTCCAATATAGTAACATAAACACAGCAGCCAGTATTTTTCCTTGCTGTCCAGCTCTTTGCATTATGCAATTTGATTTCAATTGATAATTCATTAATCATTTCTTATCGTAGTTAATATTTGCCCAGCTTGCTACTGTGCAGCAAGGGTGATGGGAGGGGCAGGAGCAGGAAAGTGAAAGATACAGTCAGGGAAGCACAAAATACGTGGGAAAATAGTCTTGAAAAACAGACTCTTCCCTTTCCCTTCCCTTCCCTTCCCTTCCCTTCCCTTCCCTTCCCTTCCCTTCCCTTCCCTTCCCTTCCCTTCCCTTCCCTTCCCTTCCCTTCCCTTCCCTTCCCTTCCCTTCCCTTCCCTTCCCTTCCCTTCCCTTCCCTTCCCTTCCCTTCCCTTTCCCTTCCCTTTCCCTTCCCTTCCCTTCCCTTTCCCTTCCCTTTCCCTTCCCTTCCTTTCCCCTTCCCTTCCCCTTCCCTTCCCCTTCCCTTCCCCAGCAGTTTTAAAGAGTTCATCCAATGTTCTCAAGACAAACCCTCCTTAGATCATCATCAAGGCAGCTGCAGCCATATGGAGAAGGTTTTTTTTGTTACTCTCCAAGCAGTGCCTTTTTCTCCCTGAGGAAGTGAAAGGGTTACTGCAGCCCTGTTGGGATTTTACTGTTGTTTTTTTGTTTTGGTTTGGTTTCTTTCGTCCCCTAGCGTGATGCTCCCTCAGACTGTGCTTAAAAGCCACTGGACTTGATTTCCTCTCTAATGGTGTTAAGGCTGGAACTGGAGCTGCCTCTGCTGCCTGGTCCTCCTCCTGCCCATGTCTTCAGACATTATGTCACAGCTCCTGGGGTTGCTTGCTGACTCCAGCCGCCCTCCCCAGGGGATGGAAAGCAGGTTCCCCTCCCCGTGGCAGCAGCAGTGCCCACATTTAAGAAGCTGTAGTGCTGAGCCGTGACTGCATTAGTTCTGCTACATTAGAACAGCAGCAAAGAGCTTAATTTAATTCGCTGGCCTGTATACCGACACCTGAGGGCCACTAATTCACTGTCACGTATTCTCAGTGAAACCAGGCTCTTTAGTGTTCACTTTTTTCTTTTTTTTTCTTTTTTTTTCTTTTTTTTTTTTTTTTTATTATTAGAGGAGAGCCTTGCAAGGCAAATGCTCATTTTCTAGGGCTAGAGAGAAACATTTCCTTCCAAGGATCATGGCAGGTCAGGATGACTCACTTTTGCCCATGTCCACAAGGGATGGAAGATCACACATCTCTTTTTTTCTTTTTTTTTTAATTTCTTTTTTCCTTTGAAATGTATAAATTGATCTCAGTTCTGTCATTTTATGGTTAGCAGCATCCATTAAAAAGTTGATTCACGCTGATATATGAGTGGCCCTAAAACATTTATTCACCACAGGCTGTATTTGGACATCATTCAAGGGCTTTGAGCCTATTAGACTCTTCAGCCCTCTGTGTCTTCTCCAGTGATAGCATCAAGTCCTGTAGTAGCATTTTCTATGCAGTAACTTCCAAGAATCAAGCCTTGCCTGTGTTGTTTGCGCATGAAGACCCATTAGGCTAAATTAATCCCCAGGGTAAATGTACAGACTTCAACAGAATGTTATCAGGGATAAATTAGGCCTATTGATTTTTAATGAGGTTCTTACCTGAATAAAGAAAATAGAGTTTCTCTTCTGTTCTGGTCTATTGTTCTGCTGCAAGCATCACCAGAAGCGCTTGCTTTGATCCTGAATTTTTAAACCTGGAAATTTTACATTTCTAAAAGGATTAGGAAACATTTTTCTTTCTCCCTGTTAAATGTGAGCAATGCCATTGTACAGTGGAATACATTTCCCTGAATTTACACATCTCAAAGTATCTTTTTTTCTGCAAACCAAGTGAATAGATTGCCTGAAAAATTACAGACTTCCCGTAGTTTAATGCTGACCTCCTCCTTCAGAGACCACCCTCATCACAAGGGGTTTAATCCATGCTAATGAATTTCTACAGAAATAATTTTGAGAAGTACAAAGTGATTTTTTTTTTCCTTTAGCTGATCTGGCTGAGATAATTCATGTCTTGTTGTTTCATGCCAAGGATTTCTAGTGTCACCCCACTGTCTGAGCTGTCAGGTGGGTAATCTGGGGGTCACTCCACATCTCCAGTGGAGACACATCCTCTGACCCCCCTGGGTAGCAGCTCTTAAGAACAGAAGGATGTTACAAATCCCATGCTGTTTCCTGGGAGGGTGGTTCACAGTTGATCCCAGGTATGGACATTCACAGACAGGTCTTGGCAGGTGGCTTCTCTCTGTCATTGTCATCAGTGCCTCTGCTCTCCATGGGAAGACAGAGAAAGCAAATTGTTTATAATTTAGTCTCTATGCCCAGAGGTTTGAAAAGAAACCATTCTGTGATTCTGAAAAGTGACCCTTCCATCAGGTTGTGGTTGATTTTAGAGCAAGAGTTGCTCCCAAAGCCGCTGCCCCTGCTGAGGTCTGGGTGTGTGGAGATGGAACCATTGCTGTGGTTCATTGGTGGCATTCAAAAACAAGTGGGGCCTGTGTCATCACAGCCCTGTGGTGGCATGCATGGCTGCAGGGAGCACATGTGAGTATCCAGGTGCCCTTTTAGATGTCCCTTCACCGTAGGTCCTCATGTGACTGGAGATTTTTTTTTTTTTTTTTTTATTCTGCCCTTCACCGTAGGTCCTCATGTGACTGGAGATTTTTTATTTTTTTTTTTTTATTCTGCCCTGTAAAGGAAACTTTTCCATTACACCCAAATCTCTCTGGAGGCCCAAAAATACTGGTTAATTTGCATCCTTTATAATGTTTAATTTAAACTTTTAGCTTTCAAAATGAAGAAGCATTTGTTCATTTCCTAAAAACTATTAGCTATCTGTTGGGAATAGACTTTGTTTAATAATTGGTTGGCTTGGCTTTAACCACTGATCTAAATGGCAGCATGTCTGCAGACTCTCAAGTCATCAGTTCGTATTCCCAAATGTGCCTTGTTAGTGGAAGAAATATTTATATTTACTCAGAAGTTCCAACAGAGGTTGTCTGTGCCCTTCTAGCACACATGATCAAGGCCAATGGTTTGAACACTGGCGGTACAAACTTTGAGTCAAGAAGTTGTACTTCTTGAATATATTTTTTACTCAATCTTTTCTTTTTTTCTATTTTTTTTTTACTTTTTAATGTACTTTCACTATATACATATAGCCATATATATATATATATGAATACACATTTTCACTATATACATGTAGAAGGGTATATGGGTCTTTTGCAGAGTCTACATGAGATTTTCCTCTCTTACAATTTGTGATCTCAGGTCTGTATCTTTAACTTTTCTTTATCTTGATAAACCCCATAATCCCTGCAGTTCCCTGGGCTGTGGAAGAGAGCTGTTATTTTCTAGTGCTTTGCATTGCAATTCCTTCTGTAGCATTTCATAGCAAAAGTAAAAGGAAACCCAAAATGTTTAAATTGGAATTTTCCTTTGGAAAAGCAATCGTGGAGGAATATTCATGCACTGCCTGGCTCAGGTCCTTATTTAAGTAACACAAAACACCAGATGTAAACTTCTTACAGGCTTAAGTGTGGGATTTGGAAAGCGATTCTTCTTTTTCACGAGCACGTCTTCCTTCCCAGAAAACACCACAAAACACTTCACCAAACCCGTCATCGGCAGCAGAGATAAGGAATGCTCCAATGCAGAAACATACCCTAAAAAGGGAAAGGCCAATATTGACTTGCAGGGAAGCTTAAGCCCTTTAAACTCACCCCTTGGACAAGGAGAATCAATGTCTCTTGTAAAGAAATCTCTTGTAAAAAAAAGAAGCACTGTTACTGTTATAGAGCAGGCTGTTAAGCTATGCTAACAGTCGCATATTTTCTATTCAAAACTGTACCACTGTGTATATAAACACGGGAAGGTTTTGTTGCTGTATATGTCCAGATTTTTGACATGCGTAGGTGGAGCCGCCGCAGGAAAGCCTATTCGGGAGCTGGGAGCAGCTGCCCTAATGGAATATTATTGACTTTAGTTACATCAGGGGCTAAATATAGATCGAGCTGCAACGTACACAGGGCTGTGTCTGACAGCCAGGACAGAATGTGCTGCTCGACGGACAGACAGATGGACATTGCTCCTGCGCAGATGCTCCTTTTAGGTCAGGGAGATCTCCTGGGCTCTTTCACCCGGCGCCACGACTCCTGTGGGTATCCTGCCACTGGCCAGCCAGGGCTACCGATTTGGCTCCAAGGAAAGATGTGGTCTTAGTCTGGATTTGGACACATCTCCTGTAGGCACCTGTTGGCAGGGCTCCCCAAGTCAGTGAAGTTGTATTGATTTATGTGTGGTAAGGGACTGATACCAGCAGCTAAAAAACTACAAGGAATAGTTATACCTTGAATATTTTGCCCTGGCCTTCCTCTATTTCAATCCTCAATCCCTCTGTTCCACCCTCTCTCCCATCCAATTGTGCTTTTGTGCTATTTAGAATTTGTGATGGCATCCCTCCTTCTGAGCTGACACATCCCTGAAGTTTTGTATTTGAAGGCAAAACCTGCAAATCCAGCAAATATTCCTCAAAAGCCCTTTTGCAGCCTGGACTGAAAAAAAGAAACAAAAAAAGATCCATGTGTGCCACATCTGTGCACACAACAGGAGAGTCTGTCCCTCTGCTAACCTTCACGGAGAAGCAGTGTGGAGAGATCATCTGTAACATTTCGTCTTGCTTCTTTGGGGCTGGAAAAGCTAGAAAGGAGCCTGTTCTTTCTCTTGCTTGAATGAGGATGAAGCCTTTCTAGGAAATTGGATTTTAATCATTTTTTTTCTCCCTGCCTCCAACCCTTGGCTGCTATTTTTAAGCTGGGAGAGCACTGGTATTGAAAGGGGTGTGCGTATCCTGACAGGCTTTATAGAGGAGCATCACAGGGCTGCAGTGCAGCTCAGTGCAGCAGTGTTAAAGAACTCTGAAGACCTGGCAAGCCACGGGGATGCTGAAGGCTATGCCCAAAGTGCCCAGAAGTTCAGACAGTCTTCTGTATTTTCCTTTCTGGGAGGGAAAGCCCAAGGCTCTTGTATCATAGGAAGTGACAGTTCTGAAGTGAAGCAGGTTTAATAGTCCGAAAGCACCAGATTTGTGATTCTTTGGGAGAAAAGGAGTGTGCACTTTTCCCTCACTGCTGTTTGATCCTGCAGATTTAAATCCAGCTAATGTGCACAGACAGGACCTGTGTGGTGTCCCAGGTGGTTTATGGCTGCACAAAACATTTAGGCCAGAGCTAGAGAGAATCATCTGCTCATATGTGCAGTGACCTACATGAACCAGTATTTTTTATGAGAAACCATTTAAAGGCTTTGGGGTCATAAGAAACCCTACAGCAACACAAGGCAGGGATTGATCCAATTTATCAGACTCTATTTGCCTTCTTCTTTATAATCTCTAAGAGATCTAGAATATTGTAGCTTTGTTTTCTCTCGTATCTCTAGTCCTTCCAAATTCATTGAAAATACACACAACCCAGCAAACCCCGGCTACGTGGGAAAGGACTGCACATACTATTATTATTATTATTATTATTATTATTATTATTATTATTATTATTATTATTATTATTATTATTGTATTTGGTAAACTCTTATTAGAGCCCATTTTCAATGCTCTGATAATTGCAGATTGTATTTTTGATAGCTGCTTTTGATAACCTGTGGAGTAAAACTGCACACTCCCCTCCCATTCAGTCTTTGGACAATCATTTTTTTGTCAGGAGTACGAGGAGGGAAGCAGAGTGAGTACATTGTCCTCTTAGATTTATAGTCCAGGAGATAGGTCACAACCCTTAGCCACTTTAAAAATGATCTATACTTCCGAGGCTTGGGGGACAAACATGGGATATATATTGTATTACGCCTCGAGCCACCCTGGGCTGTGAAGGTGGTGCTGATCTGAGTCAGTCATTATCCAATGGCATCTCACCAGAGGGTAGGGAGAGCATGAACAGCCAGGGATGTCATCTCTGCGAGGCTGGTGCTGCTCCAACAGCAGGGATTGATAGTTCCAAGTCCCAGGGGCACTGCTGATCCCTTCAGCAACGTCCCTCCTCAATAAAGAGGCTTTTACAAGGGTAAGGAGACACATCTGGCTCTGTGTGTTTCCTGCAGCAGTGTTGCTACCAGGTGACGTGAGTTTAGTGCCATGGAGAGGGATTAGGAGCTTCACCCATGCAAGATGGTGTGGGCACAGCAGAGCATCACTGCCAGCTCCACCACTATGGCTGGGCCAGCAGCTAAGCCTCACAAATGAAGCCACTTCACTCCTTAACTTTTTTTTTTTTTTTTTTTTTTTTTTAATATCTGCACAGTCAGCTGCAGTGAGACACACTTTGAAATACCAAAAATGGAGTTGCACCCTTTCAGTTCAGAGGAATAAATCCACCCTTCCTCTTCCTGCTCTGCTTCCAAGCACTGAAGTCAGGCTTGGGGAAGCCCTGCTCCTCTGTACTCACATTTCCAGGAGAGAGTGAGTCCTGTGCTGTGATGGGGAGGTGCCTTTGGGTCCTCCAGTGCACGTTCAGTCCTCTGGGGAGTTGATAGAATCCACCGTGTTGAACATGGAGTATCCAGAATCATCTTCTCCTGCTGAAATATTTGGCCCTTGCAAGCATAAAGCCCCATCAGGCTTGCATGTCCCAGCCCAGTATATTGTGGAAGCAGACAGATAAGCTCTGGATTCATTTAGTTTCTTCATGTTGGAAGCAAGGAAAACACCAGTTAAAGCTGAAAATGGAAAGAAACAGAGATTGAATTTTGGATTTTTTTACTAGCAAGTGTTTGTTCCTCTTGTCAAAAGACCTGAGACATGAGGAAATATTACCTAGAGTCCTTTCCTTGCTGAAACTGTGCTTGTCATCTGTATTTCTTTCCCTATCTCTCTTATATTGCTCTTATCATCCTTTTATCAAAAGTCTTCAAAAGAGACCAGCAGAGCTCAGTTCTTGTATCCCCTTGAATTCCAGTGGAAGGGTTACATTTGGTTTTCTAGGAATGACAGAAAAGATTTAAGGCAGAAATAAGCCACTATGGTTTTGGGTTTTTTCGGGGGGGGTTTTGGTGTTTTGTTATTTTTTTTCTGGTCTTCTAAGCCTTTTTTTTTTTTTTTTTTTTTTTTTTCTGTATGCAGGGAGTTAGATTCTTTGAAGGGCTCACTATTGTATTTCACTGCTGAGAAATATGGTGAACCACCCATCTTTCCTGGTAGTGGGTATGGATTCATGCAGGACAGTCCTGACTACCCCATTCTCATCTTTTTGCTTCAAAACCCAGGCCTTAGGTGTGATTATCTCATAGAGATTTCTTAACTTGCATCAACACACATCACCACAGCAATGACAGTGTAAAACTCATAGTTACACACTCCACTCTGCCTGACAACGCACACACATAATTTTTTCTTTCCTCTTCCATATCCATTCACACAGACTCCCCTAGCCCCAAGCCGTGGCAGAAGATAGAAGAGCTGGTGTTGTCTGTTCTCCATCACCTCATCCTCTCTTTGTCTTCAACCCCCACTTCCTCAGATGACCCCACTGTTAAACTAGGTTGAATGGGACCAAGATGTCAGGGAGAAACAATATTTACAGCTGTCATCGTGTTCTTTCTACTTCTATACTCTCTGTCAGTCCCACCTTGTGCTTACTTCAGGCATTTGGAGCTCACACTCTGTAAGATGCCCTGCAAGTTTTTATCACACCTTGCTCAGAAGGACATTTTACTGACTTTAGGCACTCATGTCATAAGCAAAGCATTTGTAAAAATTAAGATATGATCTTGCTGCTGTGTTGTGGGTTACTCCACTTTGCTTTGAAGATTACATGCTGAAAATCATTCCCTGACAGTCACAAAACTGGTGCAGCTTGCAAGGGCTTCCCCAGTCTTAAGCACTAGACGTGGTGCTGGAACACGGCTAAAGCTGGAATGAATTGAAGTATGCCCATTGTATTGAAATCTCTGTGGCCTGTGGCCTGATGCAATACTAATTTTGAGATGTTCCAGATGCCCTTTAATGGTTAGAGCACTCTTAATGCACTGCAGCTGCTGTATTTTGGAATAACTTTTGTTGCCAAATTCCTTCATGTGTAAAAGCAAGGGTGCTTATCTGGTGTAATGGGAAAAAAAAATATTGCAACTGAAAGTATGAACTGAAAGGATTTATGAATCACCATCTACTTTTACTTAAAGCTTGATCATTATCTTTTTCCTTTCTGTATCTACAGACACATCTCTCTGTGCCATCTCTCTAAAGAAATCCATGCTCACATTCCTGCAACACACAGAATTAAATAAAAGAAGCAGACATGCTTAAAAGCTCCACAACTGGACAGTCCCACTTTTAAATGTGTGGGCAGCCTTTGTGCCCATTTGCCATCATTTTCACTTTCCATCACATTTGGCTTGCTTCAGAGAAAAAGTCTGCTGCCAGGATTTCTGCTGGCTGAAACAAGGGTGAAGTTCTGGCCTGATTAAAATCAATGGCAAAGCTCCCAGGAACGAGTAGGAGAGCAGACTGTGATTTGGAGTACTTGGAGGGCGTACACAAAGCAATCACACATAGCAATATAATTGCGGCCATTTGATGGATGCTAAAGTTAGAGATCAACAACCAACAGATAAAAATAGCAGTAAGTTCTGCTGATTCCTAGTTCTGTTATTTTAACTACTGTTGAAAATCAATTCCTTTCCAGCCTTCCAGGACAGGTAAAAACACATCACCTCCCATAGTAAAACTGGAGAATTTTGTTGTCTTGGAATAAATGCTATCCTCCTAGCCATGCTGCTGTGTTGGCATCCTTAATATTTTCCACACGTCCATGCAAGACCTGTTAACATGTTAATGGATTTGTTTGCTTGTCAGGGAAAATTTTGCCCCCCTGCAATGACAGCTTCAAACTCACACTGCAAAAGGGCAGGGCAAGCAGTCACTCAATGGACAAGCACAACACAGCTCTCCCGGCAATAAAGGCTTCGGATTCGAGACGGGTGCCTTGCCACTTTGATCTGCAGCGCTGGTTTAATCATGTTAATGTGCTGTCTAATTATGGTAAACACTGCATATTATTCAAATTAAAAATGTATATTGCTGTTCACGTAGTCAGCCTGCAGACGTTTTCACGCATTAGTGTTTTCTAAGCTGAATGCCCTTTGGTCAGCAGCAGAGGCTGTGTGTTAGCCCATTAGTTAAAAAGGGAGGTGGGTGATCAAATATAGTGGCCAGGCGACTTCGGCCATGTTTTTCTTGGCATGCACTTGGGAGTGAAACAGTTTCTCTGAAGCAAAGGTGTCATGGAAAAATCCTGTGTGAGGTGTAATTCTGAAATCTGCCCTGCGGCCTCTCTCATCAGTACGAAACCATGCCCAGTGTGGTCTTGGATGCACAAGTTTGTCTGCCTTGGGTTGCACCCACCCTAAGAAAAGAGAGATTTTCATAGTCAACGTCTTTGATGGTTCAGACTTTGTTTCCTCCCCTCATAATGGACATCAACTCTTGCTTTCCCAAAAGTTCATCTTGCTTGGTGGGCATCACTGGAGGGTGCCAAACTCATAAATGGGTTTCATCAGAAGCAACAGTCTCTCGTTGCAGTGAAAAGCAATCCCAGTCCTGGTTACTGGTCTGGCAAGCTTGCAATTATAGATCCAGGATATCTCATTAGACAAAGAAGTTTCTAAGATGGGCCCAAGGTGGAAAGTATTCCACTAAATCTAGATATTTTCCCTCTTTGTCTGGGGTTTTTGGGATTGTGTTGTGGTATGCTGTACCTAATGAAAGCATCCATAAATAAACTTGTTATTTAGTGATCTTGTTAATGATAGGAAAAGAATTTAGCACTAATAATAATAACAATAGTCATAAAAATCCCACTCATACTCCCATTACTATTATTAATACTATTAATAGTAATGTCATGTTGGCTCTTGCTGTTATCAGATATCCAATGTGGCTTCTATTGTAAGAGCAGTATCATTCAAATTATTTCACATGACTATGCACTGCAAAGTGTTTACTTAGATATTTCAGTGCTTGCCACATTTTTATACCATTGTTGTGGGTTACAGAGGAAGCTGCTGGGCAGAATGAAAACATAAGAGTACTGGATAGAACTGCTTAACAAGCAGGCAATCCAGAAAAGCTTGGACAATTCAATATATATCCGTAAAGATAGGTGCTTTCCTGGCAGCTTTTTTTTTTCTGTTCAAAAACGGGAATTTTGCATGCCCGTACAGTTATGCAATTAGACTGATAAAATTCTGTTTCCTGATATTAGGTATTTATAGTTTCTTTTGAGGAGTTTTCTTATATTTTTTTTTCCTCTGGGATTCAAGTGTGGATGCTTAGACCTGTATGCTTAGCATGCTCTTTTATTCTTTTGATTGCCTCCCCATTCTTTGTTCACCAAGGTCCAAGATGGAAAATTACAGTGGAAATTGCTCCTTTGCTCCTGTGCCTTGAAATTTAATTATTTCAAGGGACAGGAAGAGTTCCCTGAGACAAATTGTGTTATGATTCAACTGTCCCAGATTGTTTATTTGTTTGTTTGCTTTCTCTGTTTGATTTGTTTCAGTTTGTGGGACTTGTTCCCAGTCATCAATGCCTTGTAGACCTGAAATATATAGGAGGAGCTGGAGAAAGACAGATTCGCAGGTTGTGAATGCTACATTCCTAGAAGTTTTTTTGGACAGCTTGGTCCAATGGAAGGTGTCCCTGCCCATGTCAGGAGGTGGAACTGGTCCCTTCCAACCAAGATGTTCTATGATTCTATAGTTCTTTGTATAATGAATTATTTATGTTAATAAATACCTCAGTAATTGTCCTCTATTGATTTCAAAATGACTTGTACTGAGCATTTTGTATAGGTGAATGTGACAAAATGGCTCTTCTTGAGTTTATATGTTGGGAACTCTGCCAGCAGTCATGTGTAAGTAGTGATGCCCTCACTGGATGAGGATACAGGTTTGTATAAAAAAGACCCTCAAGAAAAAACTCTCTAGGTGATTTAACAAGATGGTTTGTTATAGAAAATCCTCATCAGACCACATAACTCTCAGGAAGCCTACTGGCTGACATGCTTACATTGTTCTTGATTTTTAAAGATACTGATATTTATAAATTGATTATTTGATCAAACTTTACAAATATATTTTAATAGATTTGGCCACATGTAGTGGAGGTGCAAGTTAGGATTAAATAGCACAAGGAAAGGGATGGGTGTTGTTCTGATCTCCAGAAAAGAAGACAAAATTGGCTGCCTAAGCAAATAAATTAAATGTCTGTGATGAAATAATTTCATGCTGGATATAGCTTTTTTGCAGAGCAGAGGGAAGGAAGTTGCTGGAGGCACTTTGCAGAACAAGTGAGAGGCAGCATCCTAGTGGATGTGTGGTAAAGGGAGGGAAAGAGCATCAGTTCATCTGCTCCAACCCTGGGCTGTACGGGGCTCATCCCTTTGCTGTATTTCCCCAGGGAAAGGGGAAAGGGGCAGAGATCCTACCGTGTGTCTCATGCACCTTGTTGCAACTCCACTCCAAATCACTACATTCAGATCACTGGAATTTTAGTAAAAAACGTGAGTTCACAGGGCTTTTTTTATCCTTCCCCCTTTTGATCATTGTCTGGGCAAGCCACAACAAAACAGTCATTAAAAAGAAGTTTAAGGGATGCCAGTGGGATCACAGAAACACCCGCTAAGTGCCACCCACTAGATCAGGTTGCTCCAGGTCCCACCCAATCTGACACTGATTCCTTTCTCCATCACTTTGGCAGTCTCTGTCTCCATGTTCCCTTCCCCATCTCTCCCCCTCCTCTGTCACTGCCAGATCTGTGGTTGAGCTGGTACTGTGTGGCTGAGGTGCTGCTCAAGGGACCCTGCTGGGCTGTGCTCTGCCCAGAATCCTCTGGCCATTGATCAGCACAGAAACTAACAGGTGCCCTGTGCCCCAGGAAGGAGCAGTTGCCTTTTTCTCCAAGGTCCCTGGCTGTGGAAAGGGAAGACAGGCTGTAAATTTGACCCATCTCCTGCAGCAGGAGTGCGGGTCAGTGCAGCAGGATGCTTGGTCTGAGTGCCTGGTGGAGTGCCAAGGCCCTCTTTGATCATGGGGCAATTTTTTACACTGGACATGGCTAAGAGCTTTCCATTACCACGTAAACAGGGCTCGTGGGAGTTGGGTCTTCCCTCTTCCCCCACCTCTGACCCAAGGTGTGGGGTCAGCTGCCTTAATCCACCCCAGGGCCAGAGGAATGAGGACACCTGTCCTGAAAGAGACACCTGAACATGAGCAAAAACCAAAACAGATTTCAGGTGCTATCAGTTTATTTCTGAAACTCCAGGGTGGCTCAAGGTACTTGTTGGGCCCCATCTGTGGCCTTAGATCCCATGGCAATGGTCCCTTCATGTCCAAGAAGGAAAAGCTGATGGATTCATTCACTGAAGATCTCAACTGGCTCCCAGCAGCAGCAACTAGCTGGCTGCACCTACTTGAAAACTTGATGCACTTGAGGATCTTATAATAATACTTAAAAAATCCCTACGTCTCAGATCACGACCCAGTTGAGAAGATATATCTGTAGGAGGGCTCTCACACTTGGGATGAAACTTGTCCTTCCTTGGATGCACATTTTTGGAAAGCAAAAGGAGAAGCAGGACCTGGAAGGTGTCAGTCATGGCAGCTAAACCTTGCTTCTTTCAGGAGCCTGTTTAGGATTGGTTGTGTGCCTTTTTGGAAGCAAACCCATTAAAATGGAGACACTGAGCAATGAGGATGGTGTGATGGGTTTGTCAGCTTGTGGGCTTGACAGCTAGGGGGGAAATTCATCTGTAAAGATGAACCTTGAGTGTGGTCCAAACACAGGACACAGGGAATGAGGGTGAAACCACTGGTCCTGCTTTGTCCCTGTCCCAGACACCAACACTGCAGCTAAAGTCTTCATTCTATCATGAGTATATTGTTGGACAAAACAAGCAAACATACAAACAAACAAAATGAAAAAAGCCTGAAACATGAGCTTTGTGACAGTGGAAACTGATAGCATCTTACAGTGAAGGAAGGGGGAGAAGGACAAGGTCAGTGCAAGTTTGCTGTGGTCAGATTTCTGGATGAACCACTAGCTCATCACCTCCTTGGGGTCCTTGTTAGAGAAAGCTATCTCAGTGCATATGTTTTTATTATCTTGTCTCTGTAGGGATGTGAATGGTTTGATTTGGTTTCCAGGGTTGGTGTCCTTGCTGCTTTTTGACTATTTTGTCTATATAAACCAGCCTGATTGGTCTTGCAGCCTCCAAGAGTTTCTTCAGCACACTAAGGAGATTGCCCTTGTTGTGTTTATTGCTGGCAGGTTGTTCAGGAAAGAAAAAAGGGGGAAAAAATCCCAGAAAACAAATCACTAATATGGGGGAAATAAAGGAGGAAAAAAAAAAAAAAAAAACAACCCAAAACAAACATGGGAAATTCTGCTTAGACCATTAAGAATTAGGGAGAAAAAAAAATGACCAAAGACCAAGCAGGGACATGGGGCAAAGACAAACAAATCTAGAAGAGACAGTGAGTTCAGAGAGAGGGGATGAGTGCGAGCCTGGGTGTATTTTGCATCCAAACACAAGGATGCAGGCAGAAGTGAGCACTGCAGCTGGAACCACAAAGCACCCTGGCAGCACCCTGCAAGGGCTGGAGGACTCTGTGGGGACCCCAGGACAGGAGCTGGAGGGGTCCAAGCACCCCACTCACCCTCTCTAAGGTTTTGCTCTCAGCCTGGGCCCCGTGTGCAGGGAGAGAGCGAAGCCTCTCCGTACAAGACAGCCCCTTCAGATGATGCCTGGGTCTCTGGAATAATAGATGGTGTTTTTACAACCTCTCAGAGGCCTGTTCCTGGGTAGACAGTGAAAGGCAATACCTCAGGACCACTGGGTTACAGGAGGTTGTAAAACGGCTCCTCCTCATATATATTTTTTTGACAATGCTTTCACTGAGGAGTGTTTCCTCCTTTTCTCTTTTTTTTTTTTTAAATTTTATTTTTATTTTATTGCCATGGCAATCAGTCACTCTTCCTCCCCCCCCCCCCCCCCCCCCCCCAGCCCATCCTCCCCTTTTCACTTTGACCTATCAAACTGTAAGTCTTATTTCAAGCTGACGTGGAGGCATTAAATGAGTGACTGGGCCACCAATTTAAGGGAATTGATGATCTTTCGGGCTTACACTCTCACGGGTCAAATGATAATGTTGCCCTTCAGGTTAAATTCATACGTTACATAGGGAAAACTAGGAGCTTAAACTCTACCCAGGGCCAGAAGGATGCCGACAACATTTGGTCATAAACAATCATTTAAAAACAGATTTTGAAGAGGACAATTCAGGGATGTACAATTTTTCATTTGCTGTTTTCATAATTTTTCTTTTTGTTGTGTGTTTTTCCTCCTCTAGATTGCTGTGCTACCCTGAAGGCAGCCATTCTCTGTGTTCTGTAAACTTTTAAGTAAAAATGTTTGTCCTACAGTTGACAAAGATAGATATGGAGAAAGAGATCCAGATGGAGTGAAAGACAGAAATACAGAGAGAGATGGAGATAGTATAGGCATAGATACGGATATGGCTATAAATAATATAGATGTGGATAACTATATAATTGCATAGCTAAAGATACAGATAAATATATAATTGCATATATAGCTAAAGAGACAGATAAATATATAATTGCATATATATCTAAAGATACTTATATCCATTTTATTGTGTCCCAGACTATGGATACAACCAGAAGCAAAGGCATGAGGTTCACAGGGCTTAGAGTCTGATTTATTGGCACACCAGAGCAAGGCCTACAGCTGATATCATTATACTAATTATTAATTAGATTTGCTGCCTTCCCTGTTTATTATAGACTCCTTTCTGCCCCATCACGTTCTGTCTATGTAAATCTTTCCAATCCATTTCTATCTTCTCTTCCCTTTGCCTCATTGTACTGCTGCCACATACCAATGACCAATTACACTTTGCTCAAAATCAAGTACCTAAAGCTACTGAATAAGTGGGAAGAAATTACTAGCCCATCCCATATATTTTTTTTTTGTTCTGGTTTGCATTCTCGGTGGAATCATAAAAAAAATCATTGGTAATGGACATTTATTCCCCTCTGCATCCATGACAAATGAGATTGACATTTTGGGTCCTTAGCTGCTAATGGTTGCAAAATGGTTTAAAACCTACTGGGTCCATTCAAAATAAAGCCTGCAGTTACTTCTATGGTCATAGATTTTGATAAATACATTCTTTTCTTTGGGGGAGA
This sequence comes from Motacilla alba alba, assembly GCF_015832195.1. Taxonomy (NCBI): domain Eukaryota; kingdom Metazoa; phylum Chordata; class Aves; order Passeriformes; family Motacillidae; genus Motacilla; species Motacilla alba. The sequence continues at coordinate 3,431,489 of NC_052046.1, read as the reverse complement.
TTCTAGCAATTCCACATATTTAAAAAAAGAAAAGAAAACAAAAACAAAAACCTCATGAAATTTTGGCTCGTAAATGTAAATGGGAATTGTCTGTTGTGTGAGAGAGGAAAGAGAATTGATAGCAATGTGTTTACATTCATTTCTCCATCTCTAGTATGTCAGAGGAACACTGGACTGCTGTCTCAGGGCAGTGAAACATGGATCCTTCTGTGGCTGCACAGAGCAGAGCAATGCCAGTGGGATTTTGGGTTGATCCTTGCAGTTGTTTTTATGGGGCAAGGATGAGGTGCACAGGGGAGATGGTGTTAGAGTGAGTTTGGCTGATCTCCAGTGTTGTTTTAGTTGAATTTACATCTAAATCTAGTCAAAGATGGGGTCTCAGTTGCATGCTTGGCCACACAAAGAAGGGACAACTCTCACCTCAGTGCAAAGAGCTTAGGTCATGTCTCTCATCCAAGAAAACATTTAATTGCTTGGACTTTATTGCAGGGATAGTACTGAGACAGATACTTAACAGGTACTATTCAAGTGGAAAAAAAAAAAAAAGAGACATCTGTTGAAACTATAAACCCATATTGCTTTCAAATATGTGGCTTGACATCATTTGCAGTGGCCTCACATTCAAGACTAGCAAGAGGTCTGGAAAGAGGACACCAGATAAGCACTGCTGCCCCAGACAGTCTGGGGAGGTTTCATCTCTCAAGGCAAAGTATGTGCCTGTCATTTATCAGTCCTCCATTCAGGACGCAGCAGGGACAAATTCCTCACGCCGGCACCCCTGGGAGCTCCCATCCCTGAAGCTGAGCCCACCATGAAGTTGCTTGAAGGGGATGAGAGGCTGCCAGCTCTGGGCTGGGCTTCCAGGATTTCCTAGTGGCACCTCTCACTGGGAAGGTTTCATCAGGCAGTGGGGCAGCAAATGGCTGCATCTCACTTTTCATACTGAGAATTTTTCAATATTTATACTGGAAAGGCCATACTATAAATGCAGGGGTAGGTGAAGCAAAAAAAAAAACCCCAGGTTAAAGTAATTGGCAGATGAGACCACTCAATGTTTTGAGCCAGGACATGAACGGTTCTATGTCTATGACATTTTGGGGAGCTTGAATATAATTTCCTCCCCCCAGGCTTCTGAGTCATCTTTGCAGAGTTCAGAAACCAAGAGCTAACTATTTTCTCTGAAAACAATTCTGTTTCCCAGTCTTTACATGTTTAGGCTGCAGATACCAATGAATTATTTGTGAAGGTCATGTTGAATTTGTAGGACACCATTAACAGTTGCCTTCAAGGGAAGCAAGCCTTCTGTCAGGAAATTTCTTTGAGAAATTGATTATTACTGCTATTATTTTTGTGGGATGTGTCATTTGGTGATGCTGGGTGAGTGCTGGGTTGGTAGGTTGGATGCTTGTGTTGGATATTTCACCTTTGGTAATTACCAGCTTTGCTTTAGGAGACCTTCAGTGCGGACACATCTGACAAGGAAATAAATCTGATATTTCCCAATAGCACTTCACAGTTGTTTCAAATAAATAAATGAGGGTTTCTCTTCCCCAGATCCTGTTGAGGTAGTCAGCAGCTTGCAGCAGGTAGATAGATTGCTACCTACACAGAAATGACAAGTATCCTCCAGGCCCAGGAGAGGGAGATCACTTACAGCAAGGACACTGAGAGTTTATGAGCTACCAAGGAATAAATATACAACAAAGAGTTCTCCCAGATGTAACTGAAGTGAAGGGTTTTTGCCTCAATTTAAAAATAAGGAAAAGAAAAAAATCTTGCTGATTATCGTGTTTTGTTTTCCGTCTTATTAAGGTTTAAATGTAACTTCTCCTAAACACCAGTGAGTTGTTTGTTTAACTTTGAATTTTCATGTCACAGAAACTTACCTTTCATTTTCAGGCAGAAGCCTCAAAACTCAGAACCTTGATTAATAAAATATGAAGAGTTTATGCTATCTGTTTCTCCTGGTTTGAAGGAACAATTTTTCTACTGCTGAGAAGACAGGTAGCATTACTAAGAAATACAGATATTTCTCTCTCTCTCTCTCTTTGCTCAGGCATTGGACTAGGGAGTGAGATATGTGGGCAGAAATCTCAGCTCTGCCAGAGACTTTCTGGGTGATGTTGGCTGGATTAAAAAGGCATAACTTTCCACATCCTGGAGTTATATCATATTTGAGAGAGTCACTCAAGGGCTTTCTAGGAGAATTCTGGAAGTGCTGGTTTGTTCTCTATAGAAGCAGTCTGGAATCAGCTGACACTTTGATGTTTAAGGTAGATAAAACAAACCCTCCTCTTCATCCTCCTCTTCATGGTTGGTCCATCTCCCGATTCCCTCAGTTAAATGGGCATAACAGTCTATCCTTTTTGCCCATGCTTCTGGAACTGCCTCAGGGCTTTGTTGTCTCAGCAAATGCTGCCCATTGCAATGAAGCGCTGATTCTGGTACCGGCCATGAGTTCTCACTTGCATTTCAGATAAAATAATAATAATAATAATTAATAATAATAATAATAATAATAATAATAATAACAACTTTAAAGTCATTAATGGGAGTTTGTTGCATGTAGTAGGTGTATAACAACCTTGTCCATGGCAGGGAGAGGTGAGTGGAATGAGATGATCTTTAAGGTCCATTTCAAACCAAGCCTTTCTGTGATTCTGTATTTTTCCTCTCTATTAAACCTGTGCTATGTACAGTGCTAAAATAAAATAACCTGAACATCAGTTTCAACGAGTTTCATGCCTGAAATCCAAATTATAAAGGGAATGTGGACATCTAATCAAAATCTAGGTATTAGTGTGGCATGCTGTGATATCTGAGAACTATGAAGACAGGATGCCTGCATGGATGTACAAACATAAGGCACAGTGGCATGACAAATGAAAATTAAGTATTTTTTTTTTGGTTCTGATGTATAAGGTGTTATATTAGAGGTTATACAAACCTCCTTCTGCTGTTGGAAAGACAAACACAGTTTTATTTTTACATGAAGTTCAAGATCTTCAAGCAAATGAAAGGTTCCAGAAAGTGTGAATTTAAGGCAACAAACTCACTCCTAATAACAGCATAACAAGAAGCTAGAAGTTCTGCACAAACCTAAAGTTTGGGCCTGAAAATGCAAAACAACACAAAGACCAAAGCTTTCCACTCACTTTTCCGTGGCAAACGGACAATAGGGGACATGCAAAGCATTTGTTTTTAATTTGTTTGTTTGTTTTGGACTTGTCCTAATCAAGGGCTTTTCCTAGCTGTTCCCTTCCTCCCCTGCCTCCCCAGACCTTCCAGACTCCCTTGTGCTTCTCTCATCTTTCCTTTTATTTATTGAATTTTTGAAAAGAACCGAAGGGGGTCCCCAACATCCCATCGCCTTGGAGAGCTTGTTTCCCTACAGGGCTGCAGATGCCGGGCAGAAAGGGCTGAAACAGGCAGCAGAGAGGCAAGGAGAGTGTTATCAATCATTCAACATGTTAAAAGAGAAGAAGGAGGAAGAAAAAGAAGGAGAGAGAAGGCGGGAAGCGGGGTGGGGGGAAAGAGCCTGGGCTGAATTGGAGGAATTTCCTCCCCCCGGTTGCTGAAGGGAGGTTTTTTGGACATCTGCCCAGACACATGCCGAGTCAAAGAAGCGGGATAAATTCTGGAAGAATGAATGGAGGGAGAGGAGGGGTCAGGAGGACAGAGGGGAGCGTGGGCTATGGGGAGCAATGGCAGCTACAGGGACAAAGGAGGTCTGTGGGGGAAGACTGTAACAACAGCATGCATATGTGTGTGTGTGTGTGTATTAGTCTTTTTCATTTTTTTCTTTTTTTTTTTTTTTTTTTTTTTTTTTTTTTTTTTTTTTTTTTTTTTTTTGTTGTGCCTGCTAGATGTTTGAAACATTCATTTCTTCTAGGGCACTGCATATAGCAGTGAGACCTCTTAGTTTCATGGTAAGAGGCAGCTTGTTGTCTCTTGGATCTTCTAATGTATTGCCTGGGACAGACTAGGTGGAGGAACAAATAGAATCTATAACCAGTCAGGCTGCATCAGGGCTGGTAAACAAGTTTGATTGTTTGAGCAAAAGTCATGCTAGGCTCTTTCCATCTTCTGATATCTCCAGGCAAGGCAGTGTAATCTGAAGGATGCATTGAGCCAGGCAATTTCTGACTGTGAGTCAGGGCATAGATGGGCAAATTGAGTGGTCAGCTTGGACAAGTGAGATGAAAGGTCAGATAAATCATTCTCTGTAGCAGACCTGGGATGTTTAGGTCATGATCTGGGCAGCTTGTTCCCATGCCTTCTCCATCCCTGAGGTTTCAGGAGGTCACTCCCTTGGCTCTCTCAGTTTAGCTGTTCATCCAAAAGAACTCTGGACTTGTAGGAGGGTGGATGTGGGTTAGGACCTGCTCAGATTGCTCAGATGGAGAGACAGCCAACAAAACTGGGCTGGCAGCAATCCCTGTCCAGAAGAGCCAGCTGGACATGGATTGGTAGCAGTAACTCCCTCCTCATGTCTGATTCAGCCAAAAAAAGTTTGTCTGTCCATCCTTTCAGATCTCTGGTGGCCTTAAGAACTATCAATCTGAAAATGACTCTGAATTGTCTGAAGAGTCTCTGTGACATCTCATGTACCCCAGTAGAGAGTCATCATGTATTTCTATGAATTTTCTTCCAGTCAATGGCTCTAGTTATGAGCCAGTTTCACGAATCCCACCCCAAAGAGGATCACAGCCTTGTGCTCTTGAAGCAGCTTCTTGCTGTGGTTGAATCTTGCTCTGATTGTGCCACCCTTTTCTTGTGTTATTTTGATAAGTTTCTGATTTTTTTTTAAACTTAATGAGTTCTCTATTGTACTCACCTTGGGTGACCAAATCTTATCCAGAGTTCGCATTATTAGGGCCACCTAAAGAAGTGAGGGGTAAAGCCTCTGCCAGCTCAGAGCCTGCACCCATAAAGCAATTTGGTTTCAGCTGCTGATGAAAAACTTGCTACTCATGTCATAAAGGATTTTATATTTGAGCCAGGTCACTTTTCCATCATAACACATAATTATGCAACAGTAAATGAGACCTCCCAACGTGAATAATTCGTATAATCATAAATCATAGAATATCCTGAGTTGAAAGGGACCGACAACAATCATCAAAGTCCAACTCCTGGCCCTGCACAGGACAACCCCCAGAGTCACAACCACATGTCTGAGAGCACTGTCCAAATGCTTCTTGAGCTCTCTAAGGCTTGGGGCCATGACCACTGCCCTGGGGAGTCTGTTCCAGAGCCAGACTACTCTCTGGGAGAAGAACCTTTCCCTGATGCTCAGCCTAAACCTCCCCTGACAAAAGCTCATGCCATTTTCTTGGCTCCTGTCACTGGTAACCAGGGAGAAGAGTGTCTGCCCCTCCTCTTCCTCTTGGGAGGAAGCTGCAGACTGACTGAATAGGCCAGGGCAGCTCACCTGGGTTACTGATTTTACAGAACAGAATCAGAGAATCACAGAATGGTTTGGGTTGGAAGGGACCTGAAAAATCATCCAGTTTGAACCTCTCTGCAATAGTCTGGGGTGCCATCCACTGGGTCAAGGTGCTCAGGACCCCACAGGTGCAAGCATATTCTATCATTACACTACTGTGACAATTCACTTTTGCCAGTGCAATCCACAGATTTCTAAAACTATAACTCTTTGGTAAATGAATGGACTAATTAACTCACTGAAAGTCCAAACTACCTGGAAGCTTCTTCTGATCAGATCCCAAACTGAAGGTTGGTCTGCTGTGATGGCTCTGGTCAGCACTTTGTCACTCATAGGTTCATCACATTGTCTGCTCTCTTTTGGTCCAAAAAATCCTCTGATCATTTTCTGCCAAGGCTTTTCTAGAGGCAGCAAGCCACTACAAGTCTACAAGACTGTTAAAGATAAATATTCTCTCTGATATTTTAGCAATAGAAGACTCAAAAATAAGCTTGATCCATTTGTTATATTCATTGCCATTGTCACCCTCTTGCTGTAACTGAAAATATTTCTCTTGGTACAAACTGTAGTTAAATTAGCTTTGTAGAAAGTATCCTTCTTACCACCTCAAGAAGCAAATAAGCAGAGAGGTATCCCCAGAGCAGGTTCAAATACAACGTTTTGATCACTCACACAGAACAAACATTGGTATAATTCGTTCATGGCTTAGTTGTTTTAGCCCCTAAGAAAAGCACAAAGGAGATAAGCATGAAAAGGAAACATGAACAAACAGGGCTTGTGTCTAGAATAATCATTATAATAATTTTGCGTTGGGATGCAGTGGCTTTAAAAGAAGCAGTGGATGGCAATACTTACATTACACTGCACTTAGCCTATGTTGAAACTTGCAAAAGTATATTAATTCAGTTGTTTCATTTATCTTTAGCGTAGCAACACATTCTTGCTCACAATATATCCATTTAATCCTTATTTTGCACAACTGAAATACTGTTGACCTGCAAATACAAAATCAGAGCTTACAAAAAGTGTCCAGCTGTTGTGCCTTTGGGAATTTTGAGGATCCAGACAAGCCTCTTTTTACTTGATTACTTTTGTGAGTAAAATCATGTTGTTGAGGGACAATCCAGGGAGAGCACCAACTGGTCTAGCGGAAGGTGTCCCTGCCCATGGAAGTGTGTTGGAACAAGATGAGCTTTGAGGTTCCTTTCCAACCTAAGCTGTTCTAGGATTCTGTGACTTGGATGTCAGTGTTAATGGTGGGGCACTCCTCCTTGGTGTTGTGCTTGTTGCTCTGCTTAGAGGTGGGATTCAGAGCCTGGTTCCTCCTGCTGTCACAGTCCCAGTGAGCATGATTTTAAAATGTGGGTTTATTTCTATTTTGGGTGGAATGAGAGAAGGCTTGCTCCGTTGCTGTTGGAGCTGCTCAAGTTGAAAGTAGGGAAGCACCCTGTGGCTTGCACAGCTGTGCTGCACTACCTGCTGAAACCTGGGAGAGGATTTCAGCCTCCGGACTTGCAAACTTGGCTTCATACTCACTTCAGTGTGATAGTTAGAAATAAAAGATAAAATAAAGAAGAACATCCAGAAAAGTCAACTTAGCTTTAAATAAATCACTTATATTAGGTACCAGTATCCAAAGTTTACTTAGAACATGCACTACAATGTTTTTCACGTGCAGCACTTGAAGTGCTGGTCTTTATAACCCAGTACACATTTTATGACAGGACAACACCCTATGTTTTATCAGTGTAATATAACAATAGTAAGTCATATGACACCTAGATTACACACAGTTCTGAGAATTAGGATGCCTTTAGGGATACTTTTTTTCCCTTTTCTTACATAACTGCTGTCTAGAATCATTGTTACTTCAGTATAATGTTATCCATGTAGTAAAAGCAGTTTAACTTCTTCATGGTAAATAATCTATTTAAGTGTAAGGCAGAGATGACCAACTGTTGCTCCAAGGCTTTGTTAGGACAACAGTGTGTTGTTTTTGTTTTTTTTTTTTAATCTGGTGCCAAAGAGTTTTGGTCATCAGTGAATGCATCCACCAAGGATATTGTGGGAGAAGTGTGTTTAAGAAGAAGTGTGTGTGTGTAAGGCACATATATTTATAGATCCAGTGTGCATCTGCTTAGGGTTTACTGTTTCATCACAGATCTATGTACACTAATCTGGGGATAAAAATGGCCCCTAACTAAGCAAAATTTATCACCCTGTCAGAGCATTGTCCCAGTGTATCTTCTCTGTACAGTCCTTGAGTAGAGTGAATGAGTGGAGCTCAGTACTCCTTGAGTGGAGCTCAGTGTTTCCAGACCAAAATGATGTTATAATCGTAAATGAGTTTGTCTATTATTTTTCTTCTATATTTTCATATTGGCTGGTTTTGTCTCACAAAGTCAGCATTCAGCTCTGTCTAAATAAACAGATATTACATTATAGATCATTCCCACAGTGGATCAAATCATACACAAATCCCTGCTGGCTTGTTTTCTGTTGATATTTGGCTCAATGACTGAGACCCAACCCCATGTTTACCAGCTACTACTGATATTTAGCTCAGATATAAGTACTTGGTGTAAAGAACGGCCTGTCTTCTTTACCCAGCCAGGAGATTGACCTGTCAGCCCAGAGATTGGGGTTGACAGTGCCCTTTGTTGAGCTCTGATTACAACAGTGCTGGCAAAGCCACCGTTGTGTTTGGCACTTGTTGGTCTCTGATTTGCTCCACAGCGCTGTACACTGAAATGAAAAACATCTGGTCAGCTCACACGCTCTATTTAGACTGGTTACACAAATGCATGAGATTATGCAACCCAGACCTGCGATCCTATTTCTCCCTCTTCTGAAGCATTTCATATTTTGTCTGTAATCACATCGGACAGCCAGCTGGCTGGTTTCCAGGTGGCCTTTCTCAGATGGCGAGCCTCGCCGCTTGACCGTCGGCACAGGTCAGCCTGCCACCACCTCGCTGTTTTGCGAGGATGCCTCATGTCTTTCCTGCCTCCCTTCCTGAGCAGTGGAACCTTTTGCCAACAGACCAGCTGTGCAAGCTGGTGGAGTTCTTGAAGTGCAAGGACCTTCTTCAGGCAGCGTGTTGAGCTCGCTCGCTCCTTGGGTTCCTCCTATCTGACAGTGTGGGCCTTCCAGCAGGCAGGGCAGAGCTGACAAACCTCAGCCCACAGCTCTAGGAAAGGCTGCCTGTTCCCTGACACTGGCAGGAGATGATGCACCTGGGGGAAGGAGTACAGTGAATCACAGCAGAAGGAGTTCAAATCAGGATTTCTGATGGCTTTGCTCTTATCGTTCTCTTTGATAATAAATGGCTCAAACATGCATTTCACCAGGCTGCCTCTTCAGCAGCTGAGTGAGGAGGTTTCCTGTGCAGAGGGTTTATGAAATGCTCAACACTGGAAAATGGCAGTGCTGTCCAACTGGCTTCCCACCAGGCTCACGGCAGCTGAAAATCAAGTTTAGTAGCTCAAGCTCAGTAAGTTCAGCTTTTAATTAAAATGTATAATTTAATGTTAGAGACCTCATTCTCCAAGAAGGGTACCATTATAAATGCCCACATCCGACCAGGATTGCTAAAAATTGGCAAAGTGCCTTAATTACGTTAGAGATAGCAAACCCAATCTGACTTATTGCTGTAACCCTTTGCCAAGCAGACACAGTCTTCATCCCAGATACAAAAATAGGAGCAAACAGTCATTGGAGTTGACTTATTTTTCATGTGAGGTGACCAACACCCCGCTGTGACCACAGGGAGAGCTGTGGATTCTGAGCCCCCACAGTGCCACACTGAATCATGGCCAGACTGCCTGCAAAGAGCTGAGTGGGGATGGTGCTTAACAGTCTGTCCTAAACTCTGTATCTAGATGCTATCCCAAACTCTGTATCTAGAGGCAGTCCCAAACTCTGTATCCAAAGGCTATACCAAACTCTGTATCTAGAGGCTGTCCCAAACTCTGGATCTAGAAGCTGCCCTAAATTGCTGTTGCTGTCTATGGCATCTGAGCAGAATTTCTCCTTCTTTGTACATGTGTCTTTCTATGTTTGCACATTAATAAAAAGCAGGTAAATGAACAGGAAATAGTTAGTGCCCCTTATCTCAGGAGCCCATACTGATTTTTTCCACTGCCCAGTTCATGCCTCCTTTATAAGTGTTTCCTCTTTATTGTGTGGTAGACTATGCTATAATCCTGGGCTTTGCCAGCTAAGATTGAGGAATGGCTCCTTTAATTTGCTTGGAAGTGGTCCAGTCTTTGGAGTCTGGATAGCTCTGGTTCATATCTTAATAATTTTCATGCCTTTGCATGAATTTTTAAAATAGGAAATACCCTGGTGAGCCCCTGGATCTTACTCTCTTGGCTGGCAGCTTCCCATCTCCATTAAGGCAGCCAAAGAAATCTCATTCTCCAAAACCACAAGAACCTCCTCTTCCACGCAGGGAGAGGAGCCTGAGCTTTAGCTGGGAGGTGCATGCACAGACGTGTGTGCAGACGTGCAGGCATGCACTGCTTGATTCACTATTCCTCTCGTCCCCCTTTCACCTATTAGTGTCCTCTGAAGGATCAGGTTACCTTGCCAGTGGAAATATATGAGCTCGTTGTGTGATATAGCATAACTGCAACAGCAGATCATATAATTTTCCCCCGAAGGCTTGTTGCAGACTATGTCGAGTCATTTGTATTTATGACAGCTTGGGGGTGATTTAGTACGACCTCACTTTGATAAAAGCCATTTAGAGCTCATAAATATGGGTGACACACTGCCTTCTCGGCTGGGATTTTAAATGGAGAGCTGCATTTGCATTCCCATTGAGCTTTTATTGTTTAGGGGGTGAGGATGGGAACGGGTGAGGTGAAACAGGAAACAGAATGAGTGTGCAAAAAGCAAAAGGGCTTGAGGAATGAAGGATGCTGCTGTGCTTAGAGGACCCCTAGCATGAAGCACCCATGGTGGCCTTTCCTCTCCACATCTCCTCCTGGGCACAGGGCAATGTGAAGTTCTGCTCATCCCAAATTGGTCAGTAGGTGGGAGAAGGGGACTCTTAGGTTTGGGGGCAACATGGATTTAGCATTGAGTTTTCATAATAAATAAAAAAGTCTTGTGTGTGACAGCAGGTTTTCTTTTAGCTTGGTTCTTGCTGTTGTGTGCTGTAATTTTTATCTAATTTCAAGGAGCCATTTACCAACTATATTTATATTCTGTGCCCAGATTTATAAGGAAGCTGACAATTTATGGCCAACAATAAAAGATACTTAAGCCAAACATAGAGTTGTCAGATTTTATGCACTGTGCTTAAATTCATCATCGACAGAAGCAAGTAGGAAGATTGTTCTTGAAAAATTATTCTTTTTTTTTTCCTACAATTTGTGATGCCCAAAGGAACCTAAGCATCACAACCCACTGAATTTCTCAAAGAGATGAAGATCTTATTTTATAAAAGAGGACTCAAAAGATGAAGCAGCTTTCATCTTTGTAGTCACTGGCAGAGGCAGGACCTGAGCCTAGGTGGGTATCTTGACCATCAGGTAACCAAACAATTCACTCCCTGAAGCCATGAACTGTCCTGTTCTCTGGTTTTCCTTTCTGCAGTGCAGGCCAGTAGGAATACTGGAACCTGTTCTGGGTGGCTGCAGATTTATCTGACACATTCTTGGTTAGTCCTTAATGGTGTGATTACTCACTGGAGGTAGATGAGGACCACGATACTCAGTTTTGTGTGTAAAGCTATCCTGTTCATGGCCTTGATACTTAGGGCTGAGGGTTACCAAATTAAACTAACCCAAATCTCTTTAGGAGCAACCTATATATGTATATATATTTTCAGAGCTTTGTATGTGTAAACACTTTAAATTTTTTTTTAAGCCTGAACAATGTTACTTCTGAAGATTACCTCTGAAATTTATTTTAGGATATACCTGTACATTTGAAATATATCAGAAAGATTTAAGCTGCTCAATTTTTAAGCTCTTGTTAAGCTTTTTGGAGTGTTCTTTATGAATTATAGGGATTTTTTGAACATTATTTTTATTTTTGATGTCTAACAGGATAAAGCTGTCACAAAAGCAAAATAAATCTTGCGCACCTATCAAATCATTCTTATGGTGCAATACATCATTAGAATTATATACCAAATTATTTAATTTTATCCATAAGCTAATCAATTAACTGTGTTGAAATTCTTTTTGTCCTCTGGGTTGGATAATGCTTACAGGTGGTTGCACCTGTCAGTTCACTTTGATGTTTACAGCAGCAAACCCAATGCTTCCCTTTAACCATCTTATTACCAAAAATTATTTGTGTCATAACCTGATTATATATAAAAAAACTTAAGGAGTCTTCAGAATTGCTTGTGGATGGTGGTGGACCAGCACTACCCAGGAACTGATTCAGAGGTGGGGATGAATATAAAGAAAGGTGCTGAGGCTGCAGCCTGGTTCTGCTTTAGCCTCTGCTGGCCCATGGGCATCACGTGGCACAGCCTCTGTCCCCCCTGCTGCTGCCATCCCTGGGGGCTCCCACCTAAAAGCTAAGGCAACAGGATCCAGAGGAATTAAAAGGCAGTGTGCTTTTCATTAAGCAAATGAAAAGAAAATCACAGTCCCTGCCCTGAAGATTGTACACTGTAATCAATGGCAGCACTAATGTGGAACTTCAGTGCACTCTGAGGAACAGTAAAACATGCATGATGGGACCCTGAAGATGAGACAACCAGTAAACTACTTACTCTGCTTCAGCTTCATTAGCCATTAAAGCAGGATAATGGCACTTACCTTACCTCGACAGAGATTACTTAGTCGTCACTAGCACAAAGTTATGGAGGGAAGAAAAGGGGAAAAAAGCTAAAAATAAAAGGAACATCCCTCAAATTCCTGCCTTAATGATGCTGGCAGAGGATGGGACCCAGGTCATGCCACATGGTTCTGGTGGCCAGGCTGATTCTGGAGGGCAGGGATGCTCATGCATGGGCTCTTGATCTGCAAGGGCAGCATTCTTGGGAGTGCACCAGCACATGCCTTCAGTTGTACTTTAAAACTCTTTTGGGTTCATCCAGTGCAGGTTATGCCATGATTCTATGATCTTCAAATGGAGGTAAAGGAAAGCATTGATTTGGCCAGCTTGACCTTTTCACATTTGGGGCTCAAATGTGGATAAGCTCCCAAGTGAGCTTGCTCAGAGACCACTGACGGCCACCCTGCAGACATTTGGCTGCTCTGTCTAGAGCCCCACATGGCTGAGGCCTCCCCTGTCCATCTGTGCCATGGGACTTCTCCCTGGATGACAAAACAGAGGCAGGGAGCAGATGTGACACCGCTGTGTGGGCAGGGTTGTGCAACACCTGTCCACACCATGCCTGGTGTGACCCACATGTATAAACAATTTTATTAAAAGTAGGTCCTAGAGCAAACAGAACCTCTCAGTGTGGCTTTTTACATTAAATGAGCTTGATTTGGTCTCTGCTGACTCAAAAAGCCAATCAACAAGCCGTCTGAATCTTTGATCCATTTTTCTACTTTGCTGTTCTCTAAAGACTCAATTTCCTCTCCTGTCATGCTTTTGAGAGGGGGGAAATACAGACTAGTCCCCCAGTTATAGTACAATTATTTAGTGCAAGGGCTTTTTTTTTTTTTTTTCACTTGAATAAATTAGTTGTTAATTAAAGCTTTTTGATGTAGTGCAAAAGGAGTTATATTTGATACCAACAGCTGTATGCTGTTTGATTTATAGTCCTTTGGGGTGTTGGTTACAGCGATCCATTTCTTCCCCCTTCCCCCACAAAACACACACACACACTCACTTCAAAGACCATTAAGTGGTACTGTGTTTTCAATTAGAAGGAGAATATTTTTGCTGTTGTTTCCACTTTTCTCTGCATCACTTGAAAACAAGAAAGCAATGTTTCATCACTTTGGCCATTTTCCCCAGCCTACAGCCCTGTGGCAGTGGCAGCAAAGACAGTTGTGAAAGACTCTGCTTGAGGTGATGGGTTGATCCTGAATGTGGTTCCCTAGCTTAGCACATTACAACTGCAAAGGGGAGACACTGGCAGAGGATTTTCTCTGATTTTCACTTCAAGCAGGTGAAATTCCCACAGTGGGAAATGAGCCAAGCTCCCAGGTACTGCAGGAAGTGTTTTGAAGCTGTTCTATGTCTTTGGGTTGAAGCATCACTGTAGTCTTCAATCTGTGCAGAATTAGGGACCTGGGTGAATTTAAGCAGTTTGGGTTTGATTTCCTGATGGGAAATTAGAGCATGCAATGGGAAATGCTGGCCAAGGCTCTGGGTGAGATAAAATTTCTTCTAATCCTCTCCGAAGAGTAGATTAATGCAGTGTACATTTGGTGCTCTCACTTAATTGATCAATTTACCTATCTCTAATTTCTCAGAAATTACTCAACACTCATCTGCTTAGCTTTGACTGTTTCACACCAGCAGGGACCATATGCCAGGGGTGTTTCCAGGAGGATGTGGCATCTCAGAGGGTTGTCCCATAATCCCTTGTCTCCCTTCCTCACCAGTGAGGTGAAGAATGACCTTAGGAAAGGACTTTTGTCAGTTTAACATGGCAGTCACACACAGGTTAAAGAGGAGATTTTCCATACATGGTGCTGTTTTCACTCAATTCCCAGCACTCTTTATCTCCAGTGGAAGTGGCTGAGCAGAAATTCTTCATGCTGTTTTGTGTTTGGACTTGTGTGTCTGGGAAATGGCAGTGGCACGCCCTAGACTTGTAGGATAACACTTAGGGCACCTTTTAGAGATGATCCAAGCTCAGCTGAGCAAAGTAATAGGATCAGCTTCCTGTGCAGACAGAGAGAGAAAGCCCTGCTTCTCCAAGAATCCCTATCCCAGGCAAGGTTGTCCTAATGCTGCCATTTAATTTGCTTTAATCCGATGGAGGGGGGGAACGGGTCTTAATTAATTGCCTTCTACTCCAGGCTCAAGAGGAAAACCTGCTTTGGAACAATTTAATGCAATCAAAATCTGCAGGTTGTGAGGCTGCTGGCAGAGTTCCCTGTTTGTGAGTAAATGAGTGCACATTTCCAGCTCTCAGGGATGGGTGAGGCTTTTCTGAAGGAGAGTCGCTGAAGGTGCGGACTCTTGGTGAACATGAAGCATTGGAAAGTAGAGTGGCTTTGTCCTGTTCCCAAGGGAGTATGACTGCCACTGTGGCCTTTAATCTTTTCCATAAGTCTTGAGTGCTGAATCAAAGTTGGAGGAATCAGAGGATGGTGGAGAAAATTTGTTTTGGAGAGGGTGGTTGGAGAGGAACAGAGATGTCCACGTCATCTCCCTCTCTCGCTCTATCTCTCTCTCTCTCTCTCTCACTGGAATAATTTTTCTTTTCCTGCTCCCTCTTCAGCAGTGACAGAAGCAGTAATTCCTGCCTACTTAACCCAATTTCTGGAATCCCACATGTATTACATAGTTATTAATACTTTTCTGGTATGCTCATGTTGAGCTTTGTACGGTTGCACATTGTGGAGTTTCCAGGAGGTGTTTTAGGCCACTGAGACTGGCAGCAGACTTGGGAAATGCCCTTTCATTTCAATGTGATGGTGATTACTTTCCATTTTTGCTATTACATTACTTGTCCCAATGACCTGCTCTGGGAAGAGCTTATTTATCTAAGGATCAATTCGATATTCTAGTTCTCAGGGCTGTAAAAAATGTGTTTCTCTAAATTGCTGAGAGACTGTCTATCTGTTCCACAGCATGTTGTTTTAGTAGGACCTACAGAAATACTCTTTCAAATGCTTAAATTAATCTGATAGTAGAGAAAAAAAGGAAAAATTGTTCATGAGAAGTTGGATTTATCTACCAGGTATTTAAAAACTTTTGTCTATGTTCTTCTTTGCCTATTTGAGTTTAGTTGAAGAGTGAACAAGGAGTGGGTATTGAATGAGGAAATGAAGATTCTGAATAAATATGGAAGAAAACACATGTTTTTCAGTTGTGTGCATGTCACCCTGCTGGAAACCAGGATAGATATTTATGAATATCTGAGTTTGTCTCCTTTCTGCATTAGTAATGAGGACTTTGGGAAAAAAATATCTGGCTCTAAGTTAATGAAAAGCAGTATGTGCTCACTAACTGGAATAACATCTCCGCCAAGCATACAGGTTTGTGGAGCAATCAAAAGTTAAACAGGTTTAAAAGGATGAAAAAAGAAAACCAGTATGAGAGGAGTGAAGGAAAAGCAAGAAGGAAGGGTGTAAAAGCCAGCAAGAAAGACAACTTTAGCCCAAGGGAAGTGCCAGAGAGGACATGGCCCTCAAGGGTCACTAGGGGGCTGGTGAAAAAGTGTCAGTGTGGTGGGGAGAGTGGGGATGAAGGAGAGGGCCAGGGAGGAGCCATCAGGGATGGGGAAGAGAAACCCTACAGTCAGAAGTAGGTCAAACTGTGTGCAGCCATATCTGCATGAAGTGGATGGATTTACCTGAGGAGAATAATTTTCCAGCACAGGAAGGGCATGGACCTTCTGGAGCAAGTCTAGAGGGAGCCACCAAGATGATCACAGGGATGGAGCAGCTCTGCTGTGAGGAAAGGATGAGAGAAATGGGATTGCTCAGCCTGAAGAAGAGAAGTCTTTGACCAAATTGTGGCCTTCAGGTACCTGAAGGGAGCCTACTAAAAAGATGGAGAGAGACTATTTTCAAGGGCCTGGAGTGACAAGAAAAGGGTGAATGGCTTCATACCAACAAAGAATATGTTTAGACTGGATATTAGGAAGACATTCTTGGCTGTGAGGGTGGTGAGGCACTGGCACAGGGTGCCCAGAGAAGCTGTGCCTGCCCCATCCCTGGGAGTGTTTAAGTTCAGGTTGCATGGGGGAGTGTTTAAGTTGTTTAAATGTTTAAGTACAGGTTGCATGAGGCTCAGAGCAACCTGGTGTCCTGAAGGGTGTCCCTGCTCACAGCAGGGGCTGGAATGATTTTTAATGTTTCTTTCTACCCAGGACACTCTTTGGCTTTCCCTTTCCTGAATAAATAGCAGAAGCAGTTGGTAGGGGGAGAGTTGACAGGGAGCTTGCAGTGACTCTGTATTTGGGTAAAAAAACCCTCCACTGTAATGTAATTTCATAAATTTTGGAGACGCCATTGTTTTCTTATTGATAAAGGCAGCAGCTTTACATTCCTAATGATTTTGAATATCAAACTTTCTCATAAGTTCTTTATTTCTCTGATTTTATTTTTTTTTAACAAGCAGTAATATCTCTATTGTTTGAAAAAGAACCTTTAAATTTTGGCAGGGACAAAAGCCCTGCAGCCGAAGATATGCCTTTCCCTGCTCCCATGAACCTCCCCTCTGTTCTGGCTGAGTTATGAGCTGTGTAAGATCAACATTCCCCATTTCTGCCTTGTATGTCTCAGGAACATTTTGGCAGCGGGTCAGAATCATAACTGAACAGGAATCTTCCACAGACCTGGGCCCAGAGCGCTGCCAAAGCAAAAATAGCAGCAAGAGAAATCCCTCAGGGCTTGTGGGGCAGGTGGAGTTGGTGCATCACCCCCTGCAATTTCCCACTAGCAGAGGCTGTGGCAAATCTTGCCAGCCCAAGCAGTGTGCGCCTCTGGGGATCCTCGATGAAGGGAAGGATGGCTCTGCTTTTGGACAGAGCATACACACTCACTGCCTTCACGCTGCTGAATCAAACAGCAAGAGAGTCATGAAGTGTTGCCTTCCTCCCCGTGGGTCCAGCCCATGGTGTTGGCTGGGGCACATACATGTTAATCCCATGGTGACCTGTCCCTCCTGTCATGTGTGAGGGAGTGCTTCGCTCACGCTGCTGGAGAGGCACTCACTCGAGCAGAAAATAAGTTCACACAAATAGCTGTGAAAGTTGTGAAATTCCTGGGGGTTTTTTGACACTTTCAGGGTAAACATGTTTCTTATTGCAGCGGCCGGTGTAGTAAACGGGGAGAAATTGTGCGCATCTCCACACATGTGTGTGCACATGTCGCATGACAGACATCTGGATGGCCATGCAAGCACCACCATATGGGATGTAGTCATGTTTAGGCTTAGAAAATAGAAAAAAAAAACCCAACAAAACAAAACAAAAAAAAAAACCCACAAAACCAACCTGTTTTGCAGCAGTACAGTGCAGAGCAGAAGCAGAAAAGCACAACTCCAGTTGTTTTGTTGTTTTTTTCTTAATTTGGGGTTTTTTGTGTGTTTGTTGTTGTTGTTGTTGTTGTTGTTGTTGTGTTGGGTTTTGTTTATTTTTTTTTTTTTTTTTGGGGGGGGTTGTGGTGGGGTTTTTTTGGGGTTTTTTTTGGCAAACCAAATAAAAATGCCCGTTTGCTGACCAACTCACAAGAAAAACTCCACATTTCCAGAGGCACGCACGAGGTGCCGGCGCATCGGTGGCGCTTGTCAAGCCGAGGCGGCTGCACGCATCTGCGTTTGCTCCCATAGAACAGTTCCATTTCCTTTTGAATAACAAGGGGCTTTCCCCGCCTGCCCGCCCCTTCCCGGGAGCTGTGTGCTCCGTCTCTGACAATGCACGGCTGCGCTGCTTGTTGGAGTGCCTGTCATTAAGCAATGCGCTGATTATTCTGGCATCTCTGCTACTCGAGTCCCCACGGACGAAGTCAGACATGGAGAGAATTGAATTTCGCCAAGGATGGGGCTAAAGGTCGTTCCATGCAGTGGACAGCTGTGTCTAGTCAAATCGAAACTATTGCTCCAAGTGTTACCAACAGAATAGCTGATAGCTCTGTTGTCAGTTCATTTACACTTGCATCCTGTTACAAATTAAACTGAAATTGTGGTGTGCTGAAGGAGCAGAAAGTCGGTTTTCTGCCAAGTTGACAATTCCTTATATCACCAATTTCCAAGTGCAGCCACTATAGATCATTGCTAAGGGTTTTTGTGATTTCCAGAGATGAAGATTTAGGATTCTGATTTTCTGCCATGGGCAAAATTCCCATTAGCACCTGCTCTCATCTTCTAATCCCATAGGTTGAAAAGGAAATGCAAAGCTCTGGTAACTGGCCTCTTTTCTCAGCTCTGTTCACAAACAATACCGTAAAATACAGAATTGTTTCATAACTTTTCCCATTTTCCAAGATTGCTTTTTTCTTTTTCTTTTTCTTTTTATTTTTCTTTTTATTTTCCTTTTCCTTTTTTTCTTCTTCTTTTTCTTCTTTTTTCTTCTTCTTGTTATTCCCGTTTCCTTTCCTTTTCTCTTCACTTGCCCTTTTCCTTTTTTTCTCTTTTTTCCCTTTTCTTCCCTCCCTTTTTTTTTTTTTTCCTACAATTAGGATGTTTGAATTCATGTACAGTGCAAACTATGAAATACTTTACTTCTGCTACAAAGACTCCTGCACTGAAGCAGGGTGTAGCACTGAGAACATCTTAAGAACACTGCTTA
The DNA here is from genome assembly GCF_015832195.1 of Motacilla alba alba. Classification (NCBI taxonomy): domain Eukaryota; kingdom Metazoa; phylum Chordata; class Aves; order Passeriformes; family Motacillidae; genus Motacilla; species Motacilla alba. The sequence goes on along the minus strand of NC_052046.1, from coordinate 3,412,647 downwards.
TATGCCAATATTCCTCTCAGCCCAGCCCAACATCTTCCCCTGAAACACTCCTAAATCTCTCCATCACCAAGACAGAAAAATGCCTTCTGGGCAGAAACGCAGCCTCTCCCAGGATTCTCAATGGGTCCTAGCAACCAGGCTGAAAGCCTGGGACTTGACCACATTTGGAATAAACTTGCCCAAAAACATCAATGCTAATTAGCTCGCGTTATGAATGGATTAAGTGAGACACCAGCTGCAATGGGGCATTTTGATTTGGGTTGTGGCTGGGTAATTAGATTCACATAAGCTGGCTGGGGAGCTGTCAGTCAGCAAGCAGCAGCTCTCTGTGCTGTGCTAGGAAGAAGAGCTTTTCTGTGTCCCATCATCTGTTTTGCTGTGAGCCTTTGGGTGATGTACCAGTAATCAAGCACAGCGTCGAGCATGAACTGAAACCCTCCCCTGAGCCACAGCCACGCAGCTCAGTGACTTCAGAAACTCACTCCTTGAGCAGCTGAGCAACACTATTTTATTTATACTGCAAAATACTCCTCGTGTGATGTCTGCTAATGGGAATGCCATCCTTCCATTTGATTCTTGCCTGCTTTCCCCTGATTTCCAAATTGTCATTTGTGCTTGGAACACAGTTTGGGGGAAAATGTGATTTATATTGCCATGACATGACCTAGAACAATAGCAACTATAGAAAAGTATGCAAAATTGAATTTAGAGATGAATGAATACATGCAAATCAAAGAGTCATAGAATGGCCTGGGTTGGAAGGGACATTAAGGCTCATCTTGTTTCAAAATCCCTGCCATGTGCAGGGACATCTTCCACTATCCCAAGCTGCTCCAAGCCCTGTCCAACCTGGCCTTGGACACTGCCAGGGATCCAGGGGCAGCTGCAGCTGCTCTGGAAAACCTGTGCCAGGGCCTGCCCACCCCTTAAATAAAGATTTTTTTTTTTCAATATCTAATTTTAACCAACTCTCTTTCTGGTGGTGTGAGCATCTGTGCTGTTCTGATTGTCTCTCTGGTGCTGTGATCTATGGTGTAGCTCAGTTAGTGGTTCTGGGGTCCCTTTCCAAGTGATAAAGAGAACTAGGAAACTCCAGGGAGATACACCTATTTCAGACATCATCTGTGTTTGAAGGAGAGCATTCACAATAGGAATCCCCAATGATTTGTTTAGATGAAGTTGTTTGGTTTTCAGACCTCTATTTTTAATGGATGAAACAGGAGGCAAATCCTCCTTTTCCTCCAAGATCTGGAGCTTTCATGGAAATAAAATATTCAGACAGCAACTTTCTTAAATGTGAAGAAAAGCAGGGAGTAAAAAGGTGGCTTGATGTTTCTGACATAGAGACTTTATCAGCTCCATAAATAAAGGACATATGCATGTGATGGCTGACTGCATCTCAGATTGCAATACCAATGTTTTAAAAGCCTGCTGACAGAGCATCTGCTTATTTCATTACTCCTCCAATGTCTTTGCAGGTAAGTCATGCATTATACAGTATCATCTCCAGCAATGCATGAACAGAGGGGACAGAATGAAAAAATTCTGGATGGTCCATCACTTTCCCTTACCTTCCAGGAGAGTGGAACATAAGGAATTATGTACTCAGTTAATAGGCAGAATTAGCAAAATAAGACCCTATTTTTAGTGAACTAAGATTTTCATTTTTTTTAAAGAAAAGACTCTATCATGGTGCTTTTTTGAGTTGTCTGCTTGCACAGCAGAACAAAGATCATTTTCAGTAAACTCCTGTTCAGAAAACATACTGAGGGGATCAGTATTAGTCAGGTGAAAAAGGAAGTGTCATGCTTGACTGGAAAACACACAGTGGTGAGTTTCAAGAGCCTATGGTGAGCTTTGACACTGCTGCACAGTTTTGAGGAGCACAGGTCCAGATTCAGCCTGGCGCTGACTGTAACCCAATCTGTCCTGTGTTACCACCAGTAGTGTGTCAAAGGATTAGTGGCCCCACTCCATTAAGGCTTCCCTTTAGAAGCAAAATTTGGTCCAGAGTTTGTAAAATGTGACTAATGGGCAAAGAAAAACAAATATCTCCTCAGACAGGTTTTCCAGTCTGCAAATTCACGTTACCCTCGTGTGTGTCCCACTGCTGCACATCCCAAATGCTTCCTCTGGTTCTTGTTGACTAAAAATATTGGATCTCAATGCCTTGTTTTTTTAGTGAGAGGTGATTTTCTCAGCCATGAGTGCCCACTTGCCTGCATGGCACTGTCTTAGTTGAGTCCATAATCCACCATTCCCAAGCCTTTCCTTTCAAATCTCCCTCCCTCCCTGGCCATGTGCTTTTGAGACATGAATCTGCCATGTTTGTTTGGGTACCTTCTGAGTTGTTTACAGGAAAAGACCCAATCCAAAAGCAGTTTTGTCACTGAAGGAAGAGGCCTTAAAAGAAGATCCATAGTGCCATGTAACACTGTGGTGGTACATTATGGGTCAATGAGGTATATTGGCCAATTTACATACATCTCCATATCTGTTGTTGGTGTTTGGTTTCTTTTTTTTTTTTTTTTTTTTTTGGTCAAAAATAGCAAAGAGCTTTGAGACACCAAGATGATTATGTAAAATGGGTTTCTGAGCCTCTGTCCATTTGATACCCACAAAAAAATTATTTAGAAAATGCTCCTGCATCCAGCAGAGTAATGGATGAAGATGACAAAGAGAGCCATGGAAGCGTCTTTCACTTCTGGAGTACAGGAGAATGTAGGCAGCAAAATAGTTTTAGCTTTATAGGCTTTCCTAATAAGCATCCATCACTGAGGAAATGCCATAAGACATTTTCCACAAGTATTCATTAGCTGTTGGGTTTTTATAAGCTTGGTTAGACTTTGTACACTTTCTCCCACCATTCTGTCATGTTTGCTCTTGACAAATATTCCAGCAAACATGTTTGCACGCAGTACTGTTTGTGGAGCTGTAAATACTGGAGAATATTCCTGAATAGTGCCTTTAATATTCCCACTGAAAACCTGCTTCCAGAGATTGTAATGACCCTCTGTTCAGGAGACAAACACTGCCGTGTCATGCAGACATTTAACAGCCCGTGAACTGGGAAAAGATCAAGAAGAGTTTTTAGAAAAGAATTTCAAACACGTTTTCTTAGGCAAACAGCAATCTGCCAGTAGTTCACAAATCAACACACTGAATATGTCAAATGCCTGTCTGTTCCCATTCCTGGGATTTAAGGTCATGAACAAATTTTGAAAGCAAACCCAAATATTTTATTTGCTATTCTCCTCAGTTTCAATCTGTGGAAGAAAAGAGGTGTTTAAGAAAAAAATCTAAAAAATTTGTTCCCTTTAAAATAGCTCCCATAACATGGTTTCTTATTGACTGATCTCTAAATAAGAGACTCTTGCTCTTGACTCCTGTTTAGATGAATTACTTCTAAGGCTTTTCTTTTTGTGACAACGATGAATTGGTGAATGTTTGTATTAAGCTTTTCTAAGTGCACTATTAAACGGAAAAACTTCAAAAATAAATAGGCTGACTGGCTCAATGATAAATTGAAATGAGGGGAAGGTGTGTATTTTTAGACAGAAGAATCATCATGGAAATTGTCCAATTGCCATGCATTTAGTGAAGGACCATGTAGAAAATGCTTCAAATAGGTACCAGACATTAGCTGCTGTTCAATAAATGAGACTGTGCTTTGGGAAAAAAACAAAACAAAACAAACAAAAAAAAAAAGCCCACAAGAATTTAGTCTCACCAATGCCTATCTTGTCCAAAGGCTTTCCTAGGATCTAAATATTCCTGATAGTGTTGGAAGTAAAACCTTCGGGCATTCTTTAAAAATCCTTTGAGTTTCTCGTGTCAGCATGACTGGAAAGCAAGCTTGGATATTTTATCTTACCCTTAAATGAGAAAAATATATGGTCAATGAAAAATGAAACAGACAGGGGAAGAATCCTCCTGGACTTTTGTATTGCTTTGGGTTTTTAATAACAAGACCAGGGTCAGTGCTGTTATTAAAAACTGAATGAGGACAAATAAAATCCCAAGTTTTTCCCCTGTTTACACATCAGAGGATCATAAGTGTGAATGGCTATTTCAGGAGAGGACAGATGGCATTTTCATGGTGCTCCTCTAAATGGGTCTTAAGTTCTCTTTGTGGGAAGAAGTTCAACCCTCTGTTTTTTCAGCCTGACAGACATCAGGGCACACTGTCAGTTCCAGGATAAGCTCCTGAAGTTGCCAGGCACATCCCCACATCCATGGAAAACCTTGTGGTATTTAGCTGAAGGTGAGGCTAAGGGCCTGCAGTGGTTTCCCAGCTCTGGTGCTGGCTGGCTCCAATCCTCAGCAAACCTGCACTTCTCCGAGCTGTGCAAATGAGATAGCAGTATCTGTCTCACAGGGGGTGTTAAGAAGCTTAATTCATTAGTGTTTACAAAGTGTTTCTAGATCCTCAGATGTAAGGCTCTATAAACAGGCAAAGTATTACTAATTGCCAGCTTATACTGAATTGCAAAGTAAAAATAAAGATGGTTGGAGGAAAGAGGTGCTGGATTCTCTGGTAAGCTGAATCGGTCTAGTGGTTGAAGTTAAACAGTTTAAAGTTTGATTTTACATTACTATCATCTGATAAATCTCCATTCATTTATACTGGTGTAATATTTGACCTCCTGTTTACTTAGGGGAAAATAGGAGTCTGCAAGTGGGGCCTCCTATGGTAAAGAATAAATCAAAGGCTTAATTCAAGTAATCACTCCTGAATATGTACCATGAGGTTGCATTGCTTTAAATGGAATGAGTCTTGCTTTACAGAATGTGGCTTCAATTGTGCTGTTCAATTTAAACCAAAATATGTCAGAAAAACTACCTTGCACCTCTTTGTGGCCAAGGACAACACCATGGTTCCAAAGTTGAGAGCATTTCAAAGCATATGGGTGGATATTTTTTGTTTGTATGGTTTAGTTCCAAGGGGGTTTTTTGTCCTCTTCATACAGCCCTGGCAGGAAAAAACAGACCATTTTATGTAGTTCTTCCCACTTTCTGAATTTCCTGCAATGCCACAGCAATATCATGCTTGGGTTCCTACTTAACTTTTTTGTTGGCATTTTGGAACATATCAGGAATAGGAGTAAGTTGGCCAACTTCTGCTGTTTGTACTTATAAGTTGTGTTATTTATATGCATTTTTCTGCAAAGCCTGATTTTTTTTAGAACCATTCCCTCTAAAAGGTTCCTTCAAAAATGATTCACTGTAATGGAAAGAAACTTACTTAGTGCTCTTTCACTCCTTAGGAAACACCACATTTTATGTTTTTCTGCCTCAAACCACACTGTTAAAAAAGTAGTGGATAACCATTTCCCACTTGGCCTCCAAAGGGTGAAATCCTCATCTGGTATAAATTGGCATAGCTCTATTCAAATCAGAGCAGCTACATTAATTCATTCCAGCTGAGGCTCCAGCCCTTAAAATGCCAGCAAGGAGAGCGAGTTTTGCACAGGATGGATTTTTGGGCTGGGTGGAAGGTTTTTCTGTGTAACTTAGCTGTGTGCCTAGGCTCAGGGCTGTGGGAAACTGTCTGTTTGACATCTGCAGCATACACAGCAAATGCTTTGGCAGTTTGAGTTAATGCCTTTTGAATTCACAGGTTGTTTACTTTCAGCTTGAATGTGGATTTGCTTTCAGCCTCAGTGGGAAATCTAACACAAGAAGTAATAGGACAAGCCATCTGTCCAAAAAAGCTATGAGAATTCCTGGTTTTGAACCAATAACGGAGATCAGGGACAAGTTCACCCTCTGTGTAATCTCTGCCAAATTATTGGCCTGCTCCTTGGGTTTCCGACCTGGGACCCGCTCCCTCTGGTGCAGTGTGAGCATACATAGGGGACTTAGGGGAGGAAACCTGCAAAATGAGCATTGGTCAACAGCCCTTTCCAATGGTGACTCTGACAGACAAGCATTTTTCCAGCCCTCTCTTCCTCTGCTCTGATTTACAACCCGTTTTGGCAGATAAGCTGTGCACCTGTGAAGCGGCCGCTCCGCCGTCGCTGCGGCCCCTGCTCCTCGGGGAGCAGTAAACAGCACGAGTCAATGGGAACCCCCAACTCCTGCCAACACTTCCTGCAAGTAAATACCAATCCATGTGCTAGTCACAGGCCAGAGAATGGTGTAATAACTGGATTGATTGGGTCACTTTTTCTGAAAAGCTCAGGGGCAGATTTCAGCACTCTTTCAAGAGTCCAGATTTTTTTAACTTTAAAGCCAAAAAGCCATGTCTCTCTCCCACTGTGTAAACCAAGAAGCTGCACAAGACCCTAACTTTGAAAAAGGAAAAAAAAAATCAGCATCCTGCAGCATTCAGCAGGACACAGTGGACAGATTTTACAAAGAGCACAGAATGTGACAGGTGGTGGAGCTGCTCCCCATTCTCAGATGGAGACATGAATGGGAACTTGGGCCTCGTGCACCTGTCTTGGTCACCGACAAGAAGTGCTATCACCTTCAGTGAGAAAATAGTTAGCCTCTATGTACTATGTTATCTAGAAGGTGGTGTCCTTGTTTTGGAAGCTCTGTGGTTTAAAATCTTGGTCACAGCTTTTCCTCTGACTTTGTCCATTGTTTCTTTTGACCTGGATTAAGTTGTCCTTGTTTGGACCAGCTAGAAACATGAGTCTTGGTCTCCAAACCACTTGGGTGAGCTGAAGATCTTTGCTTGAGTATTTAATAAATAACAGGGAAGGCAGAGAAAAGGACAACAGGAAATCATTTGGAAAGAGCATCATCTGGTCTTTAACAGCAAAACCTTCACTGCATTGTGAAGTGAATCTATAGGCTTTAAACCTTCATGAGGTGAATGGCTCAGGAGAACAGGATATCTGCCAACATCCTTAGAAGCACACTAGCCTGATTTCAACCTGCCCTAGACACAGAGCAGCATTAACTCAGATACCCTGGTGTAAATCCAGCCAGAGGTCAAACCCAGCCCCGCGGCAGCCCTGTTTGTCCAGAGGACTTCATCAAAACAGCACCATTCAGCATTCATTCCAACAGCACCAGGCTAATTTACCTCAGCCACACCTGGATTTCTGAAAACTGGAGGGCACCAGATCATGTTCAGACTGTTTTCTTTCACTCTTCTCTGTCAAATCAGGGCTACTGCAGATTGAGTGGGGAAATAAGAGTTGCTTCATAGTTCTTTTTTTTTTTTTTTTTTTTTTTTTTTTGGTTTATAGATTCAATAGTATTTCATGGCTAATAACCACCCTTGACTAATAGGCTCATTTCAGCCAGGAATGCTGTGATCTCTTCCATTATTTAATGGCAGAACAGCCAGTTTACAGATAAGTAGTCTGCTTAAGGTGGGAGAACTCAAGGCTTGTAGTCTTTTCTTAGGGAAACTACCTTCTTTTTTCTGCTGATTTTTAGGAATCCTTCGCTGAAAGTTTTCTATAGAATCACAGAAGCTTTTTTCTTTATTTCCCGTGTGCTTGCATAGTCATGAGAATGAGGATGGCTTGAAATTAAAGTAGCACAGTTCAGCCTTCTTAAATTAAAAACTTTTTTATTAGCTTTTTTTCTTGGAACCAGAGGCAGATGAGCTAAAACACTGCATAAAATAAGAAGAAAGCAAGCTGGTTTTGCTGTATTTTTGGCACGGACAATGGCTCTCAGAGATACTGGAAGTCATGCAAGAAGAGTGTGTTCTTAAGAGAGTTCTATCCCTGCTCTGATGACTGAGGGCTTTAGATAAGAGTCTGCATGTGGGGATCTTTATCCAAAACAAATCACCCAAACTTTTGTAGTTACTAATACTGATTTCTTCCTCTGCATCTCTCTGTGCTGTTGCTCACACACATAAGTTCTTCAAGGCATCCAAAAAGCTTTTCTTTGCCTGTAACAATTTAATTGCCTCTTGGCCAAGATCTTCTCCTCCGTGAAGAAAAAGAACGTGATCAAAGTGCCCCATGCTGCCCAAAGAATTTCCTCTCCTCAGCCTCATTGCACACACCACGACTGTTTTCCTCTCCCTTCTCCTTTGCCACATCTCTGTGTTTTGCACGATTGTTTCCTTTTTTTTTTTTCTTCCCGGTTGGAAAAATCCAACATCTCCTCCCCCTCCCCTGGCAGCATGGGTGACAGAGACAGAGAAATCAGCACAGTGTCAGCAAGAGTTTAGCCCCGCAGCTGGGACCTGAACTTTCAGCAGCGGAGCACAGCGCTGGGTCACTGCACTAAAGCAAGCCAGATTGATACAAAGTGCTTGCTCACCCTGGAAAGGGAAGCATCAGAAGCCAGTTGATAAAAATCTTTAGGCACCCTCTATTGTGAGCTTAGGCAGTTTGTCCTGGGAAAATGACCATGGAGTGTATATTCAGTGTCATCACACCCAAAGTGATGCAATATTTGGGTGCTCTCTGCACTCAGGGGGTGATATTGCACTGGGGCAGCGTGGATTTTAGGGCTGTTGAAAATGGAAATGGAGCATGTGGACTCAACATGCTGCAAACGGTGTGAAGTTTTCAGCTGTGAAGACCTGAATGAGCACGTCTGCCAAGAGTTAATGTGCTCAGAAAAGGATGCTAAAATATTCCTTCCCACTCCAGTTTGCAACTGAGAACTTGCTAGCCTGTAATATCTTTTATTTATAGCACCTTTTGACTCAAAGGATCTGAAAGTGCCTCTCTCTGGGAGTCACTTCAATGATACCTGCAGGCAGGGGTGTTTCTCCGCGGATTACTCCAGCTGAGGTGTCAGGGCCTTCTTTGCCGTGGACACATGCAAAGAACCCCCTCTGCCTTGTCAAATGCCAGCACTTAGTAATAAGGCTTAGAGGGAAGGGCAGAAATCTGCCCTATTAAACCTCAATAATAGCAAACAGAGAAAACAGACATATAAACATGGGAGAGAGCACTGAGATGGTCACTGGCTGGCTTTGGAAGCAGATATTGGGAGGCAGTATGGCCAGCGCTGGATGATATCCTTATGAAAAGAGCTTGGGAGAGTAAAACCACAGCTCAGAAGAGGGCATTTGGTGGCCCTACCTGGATAACACTCCAGCCAACCCAACCAGATCCAGCTGTGCTGTGGTGGCCTGGAGAAACTCCAACAGGGACCCTACACAGTGTATGCATCCCAGTGTTGGAGGTGCTCCTAAGGGGACAGACTGGGTTTAAATCCTCAAACTCACACTTCTCTTAGTGAGCACAGTCATGGCAGGGCCTTCTGCTTATCCTAAGTCCACTTCAGCACCTGCCCATCAGCTGCTGCCCACTCAGCAGCTGGCTGAAAAGGACCAGAGGACCAGCTCCTCCACGTGGCTCGGGGCATCTAGGGAGGTGTCACCCAGCCCTCTGCTCCCCTCCTGTGCTATCCCTGCAGGCCAGGGAGGCAAAAGTCAGGCCCATCTGATGGATTTACAAATCCAGCCCGCGATTTCTGCTTCATCCACAGCCAGGCAAGATGCTGCCAAGACACATATTAGGCAGCTGCCTGGGACACTGCTGTTTTGTCTGCACCACCCTGAGCATGCTGCCTGCCTCCCGCTCTGACTCCGCAGCCCCACGTCAAGCCAGTTGTTTTGCTATTCCCTGAGGTGGCCAGAACATGCTCAGCAAGAACCAGTCTTTTTTTTTTTTTTTTTTGGCACTTCTGCCGGGTCTCCTGAGGGATTTGCCACCAGGAGGGAAAGCCCATCTGCTTCAGCATCCTCTGAGTCCTGTGTTTTCTAAGGAGTCTTGATGTTTCTCCGTGGACAAAGCCATCCAGGCAGTCTCATGAAAACTCCAGGGACACCAGTGGCTGTTGATTCGGCTGCCCCCTACCCTGGGTCTCTAGACAGGTTTTCAAATTAATACACTCATAGCCTCCATGATAAAATCCTCAGCACATCTCTCCTACCTCCATGTCCCTCCCAAGCCCATCCCCGGAATCACCATTATTATATTTTTTCTCTAAATCTCTTTCCTCCAGGCACCAGACAAGGTGTATTTGATAGCACTTTATCTCTGTCATGCATATGTCAGTGTCTGAAACTCTGGTTTAATAGGAGTCACATCAGTGGATGGAAGTTGGCAGTCTCAGGTCCTTTCCATGGAGAACATGCGTTCTGCCTCATTCTCTACCTTCCAACAAAAATTGACTCCTCCCTCCTTTGAGGAGGGGACTGGGGTTAGCACATCCTGGCTGTGTTGCCTCCTTTTAGGGCATCTCTCACTCTCTCCTCCTCCTCCTCAGAGAAAAGAATATTCTTCTTGTGTGTACATATGAGGGTTGGTTTAGTTTTTTTTTTTTTTTTTTCCTGTTCTTGGTCCTTTGAGTATTACATCATCTATTGCTTCCTTTGGTGCCCCTTCCACATGTGCTGCTTTGGATTTGGGGGTGGGAATGGGAGGAATTCCCCCCAGAATCATGGAATTATAGAATATTCAGACTTGGTAGGGACTCACCAGGATTACAGAGTCCAGCTCCAAGAATACACCATGCACCTGAGAGTGATGTCCAAATGCTCTGGCAGCCTTGTTCCTTGAGTGCCCTAGGGTGCCTAATCATCCTCTGGGGAAGCAAACCTTCTCCTAATATCCATCCTGTACCTTCCCTGATACAGCTTCATGCTGCTCCCTCAGGTCCTGTCACCAGAGGGAAGGTGGCAAGCCATGGACAAGCCCTGTCTCTATCCTGTCTCTATGGAAAAGCTGAGGGGAATAGGGAAAAAAAAACCAAAACAACAAAAAACCCTAACAAAACAAAAACCAACCAAACAAACAAAAAACCCAAACAAACCCACACACACAAAAAAAAACCCAACTAAACTTTAGAGGAAAAAAAAAAAAAAAAAAAGAGGAATAAATACTGAAGAGGAGGGCGTTTAAGAGGAGAGAAAAACAAATCAAAGCTGGTGCCAGGCTGGAACCAGCATCTGGTCGCCAGCACAGCAGGCTGAGAAGTTGTTGGTGGAAGCTCTCAGTGCCATGTTTGGGTTGCTTAAAAAAATACAGTGTGTGTCTCTCCCTTGTTATCCTGCCTCTGCTTTCCTGCCGGCCCCACAAGCAGGAGGAGGGACTCGGCTGCCCAGCTCAGCCTTGTGTTCGCAGCAACGCCGAGGGATGCAGAGCGTGCCCTGCCCTGCCAGGCGTGTGTGTGCACACACCTGTGCGCCCAGGAGCGCTGCACCGGAGCCGCCAGGCACCTGTGGGTGCACTCCCCTCTCCGGGGAGATGCCAGGGCATCGGCAGCCGCGGCACGAACCTTCCTGCCGTTGCGAGGGAGGGAGGTGGGAGGGCTGGGCATGGAGGAGAAAGGGAGGGGGTGGAAGGTTGTAACGCTTGGCTGGAAAAATTTAGAGGAGTACAAAAGGGAGCGCGATGAAAAGGGGTGGCGGCGGGGAGAGGGGGCAGGAGGCTGCGAACTGGCTGCCGTGGAGGTGGAAGGAGATTTGCGTGAGCCGAGTGGCCGGGCTGGGAGCGGGGCTGGGAGGGTGTGGGGTGCCCAGGCAGGGCTGGGGGTGCTGCGGAGAGGCTGACAGCCCCGGCAGCGAAGCAGCGGGGCTCGATTTTCTTCCTTTCTTTCCGCCTCCCTCCGCTGGGCGCTCGGAGGAGAAGGCGAGACAAAAAGCTGAACCGGTGCCAAGAAGGAGCTGCAGCGACTCGAAAATGGCACTCTGCGCCACACTAATATCTCGAAGCTGGGCTGTGCTGGAGAGCAGGGAAACGTGTCAGGAATGAGAATGGCTGAGACCGTGGGGCTACTGGCCGGGCTCAGGAGTGTCCTCCCTCCTCCCTGCCACCCCTTCGCCTTTTAAATGTGACTCTTTTCTCCTCCAGCTCCCCCCCACCACCCCCGGTGGTATTTATTTAGGAGCTCTGGGAAAGGGAGGGGATCTTTGCTGGGGACTTGGAGTGAAAAGGGTCTCATCCCCTCCTTCCATCTTCGTATCGGGGAGGGATTTTTATTTTTTAATATTTTTTCCCTAAGGAGGAAAAGAAGACTCTCAGGGAGTTTTCTTACTGTTTTCCTGATGCCCTTCCCCTCCTAATCACTGTTCTCCTCCTCCTCATTGTACCCATCAGCTGCTGTTGTGGGTCTGTATCTCGATGCAAGGTTACCTGTAGGACACAGGAGTCTCTGCTGCAAGGTGCAGCTTCGCCTGCGTCGGTGTTTCCCTCCGTTTCTCATTTGCTGGGAGATGAGGCAACTTCCAAGCGGCTCCACGGCTCAGCTCAGCTCCTGGTTGATGCAGTGGCGCCGTTTGGGCTGCAAAAAGCCCCTTCCTGCAATAACCTGTCTGGGTAAAACAAGCAAACAAACAAACAAACAAACATGTAAGGCTGAAACTGCTTCATTTTGCGATGTTGGTTGATTTGCAAGAAATGGGATGGAGTTTTGTGGTGATTTCTGTCTGAAAGGGAAGATTTTGCCCTGTGCTCATCCCCTTGTTCTACCATTCCCAGGCAAGGAAAAACCAAACCAAACCACTTCTTTTTCTAATAGGGTTTTGATTTTTTTTTTTTTAGCAATAAAAAATTTTAACCTTGTAGCAGTTCAGTAGTTGAAGTTAAATACAAAAATATCTCCCCCTCCACCACTTCCTGCTGCACAGATGTTCCTTTTCGGATCATTCTGGAATTTATATTTAAAGTTTTAGGTCGTCATTACAGAAACTAGGGACTGGAGAAAGGGAAAACCCCAGTCTCTGGTTTTCCAAACAGATCTAGATCCTGTTAGAGCAGCAGTTTTAGCCCTCACATAGTCAGCAGGTCAAGTTCAAGGAGACCTTTCTAAAGCACGGGCAGAGCCTCATTAGCTTGCTGCATCTCAGAAGCTTGTGGATTATTGGGTTGTTAGCTTGGCCCATTTTGTAGTCTCAGGCATGGGATGATCCCTGTGACCTCTATCTCACCTGAAAACCATGCCCTAGTACACATTCAAACCACTTCAAACCTCACCTTTGGTCTCAGACATGTAGGCCTGGTTTGGGAGCACCTACCCCTGCCCACGAAAGGCTTTTGGAACTGCTGTTATAAATAGGGGGGAGTTCAGGCAGACTTAAAGGTGTTGTCAAGCATGCTCCCCTCACCCTCTTCTCACAGCTCCTCACAGATCAATAGTCCTTCCTCTGTGGAGGATCAAATTCTCTGTCCCAAATTAATGCTGCTGGGAGTGGCACTCATTTCTAAGTTGATGCCAGCAGACTTTGTATGGAGTAGGATGAACAAAGCAGCTGATCCCTTGCTCTTCCTCACCTCTCAGCTGTGCTTTGTACCCTGTATTTGCTGCAGTTCAACTTGAGCTTGTGCAGAGAAGGTGCTGCCATTCCTTCTTGCTCTTTACCTTCACTGTGACTGCAGGGCGTGCAGTGCTTGGCCCAGGAAATCTTGGTTTCTTCACCATGGAAATAAGAGGGTTGGCCAAAGAACCTGGAGTGTGTTCTTGTACCTTCCACCCGATCCTACCTGTTTTTCTCTGAATAAAGGACATGCCTAAAACACATGGATTGTCTGTAAACATGTGTGCATGCTGTCTGGGTTTCAGTTGTCTCTTTGGATGCCATGAGTGGAGCTATTTGAAATACCATCCCCACCCAGGGCACACACCATGCAGCCCTTGCCTGAATTTGATAGAATCACAGAATCCCTGGATGGTTTGGATTGGAATGAACCTTAAAGTTGATGCAGTTCCACCCTCCTGCCATGGGCATAGTTCCAAGCCCTACCCAACCTTGGACACTTCCAGGGATCCAGGGGCAGCCACAGCTTCTCTGCACAACCTGTGCCAGGGCTTCTCCACCCTACAGCCAAGAATTCCTTCCCAATATCCCATCTGTCCCTGCCCTCTGGCAGTGGGAACTCATTCCCCCTTGTCCTGTCACTTCATGTCCTTGTCCCAAGTTCCTCTCCAGCTCTCTTGGAGCCTTCTTAGGTGTGGGCAGATGCTCAAAATTTCCCTGGAATCCTCTCTCCTACTGACTGAACAACTGCGATTCTTCAGTCCTTCCTTGTAGGTGAGATGTTCCAGAATTTTCCAGATGTCTTTGCTGACACTTTTGGCTGCAGCTGTACTTGTTCCTCTGGGCAGAACCTCCTTTTTTAACCTGAGATCTCTGGAGATGGGAATCTCAGGGATCTGTGGGATTCTAACCTGAAAGGCAGAGTGGTGGTTAAAGCCTATCAACATGTCCTGAGGAGACCCTGGTTCTTGTCCTGACCCACCATGCACTGCACAGACCACTGCTCATGCTTTTAGATCTGGAGCCAGCTTGTGTTTCCTACTGATTTAAACTTCTTCAGTGGTCAAACACTTCAGTTATCACATGACAATTCCCAACAGATTTATAGAGAGGATCCCAAAGACATGGGCAGGTATTAATGTGGAGTGGCAGCATCCGTGTGTGCACAGCAGCAAAACAATGTTTGTTAGACAAGGAGAACTGGGGGCAACAAATTAAGAGATCTTCACAAACCTTGTTATTTCAGTAGGCAGATCGCTTTCATTTCTTGAAATCTTGACCATAGGGGAGCTTGTGGAATGCATCTTGTCCATCTTGGAGCAAAAATGCTTCTCTTGTTCTTTCCAAATGGTCAAGTGAGCCATCTGGACAGATTGGTCATGCTTCCCAAGGAGGGAAGGCTTTGACAAGGCAGCTGTAGGCTTTTTGTCTTTATTTCTCCCTGTCTAAAAGAAGTGTCTTTGGATATATTCTCCAGAAATATGATGTCTAATGTGTCTGAAGTTGCTTCCTTCAAATCCTTCATCCTTTTAGCACTTTATAATGAGAAACATTGTCTACTTGGAGTTGTTATGAGGTGACTTGTGTCTGGAAGGGTCAGTCTAAAGTGCTCTTCTGAGGCTGTCTTCCACTCCTTCTCCCCATGCTCTCCCCACTCCCAGTCTTTTTTTTTTTTTTTTTTTTTTTTCGGACCTGTAATCTCACATTTCTGTAATCTAAATGTGCAAATGCTTTGCAGTCACGGTCCAGTGGCTGGGTTAATCTCAGACCCCTGGAGTGGCAGATGGCTGATTTGTTGCTGATTCCAGTTATAGAGAATTGTGTCACCTATTATCTTTGCACAGACTGATGCTTTAAAGGATGCCTTTGGCAAAATCAGTGAAAAGCAAAGAAAAGCAAAGCAAACACTCTCTGATCTGCATCACCACAGGTGAAAATGTGAAATATTTCACCTTTGTGTGAAAGCTGGAGAGGTGGACAAAGAGGAGAGGAGAAGGGAGGGGAGGAAGGGGAGAGGAAGACCTCATTTTCATACCAGAAGTACCAAAGCACAGTGCAGAGCAGGTTTGCAGTTGTCACGTTGTAGAATCACGAGCTCATACTCTGTTTTAAATGGTTTTGCAATGTAGTAATCCTTGGCTTCAGCTCTCTACTTTAACTCTTATACAAACCGGGCGGGCTGGCTTCTTGTGACACCTCCCTGCTCTCTTCCCAAGCTTTTCTAGCACAGGTTGTCGGAGGAATCCTCACTCCCTGAGACCGTGGCTCACTGTGTGCCCCACGGCTGCTGGGGAAAGCTGTGGTGGCTCTGTCATGCCAACATGCTCACAAGGGACACTTGGGAGGGGAAGCTTACACATCTGTGGGAGGGAGGGGAAGCTTGGGGGCCCTTACAGAACACTGCAGGACCGAGGGGGGACCCCACCACTGGGTGCTCACAGGGCCCCGGCTGGCAAGTGGGTGGTAGTGGTCATACTGAAACATGTAAGGAAATTGAGAGGGCAGAGCAAGACTCTGGATGTTTGTGACCATTTCCTACACGGTCGTCCCTACAATCAAGGTTTTCTTTCTTTCTCTTTGCTTTGGGAAACACCACAGAATCAGATGAAGAATTTGGGAAGAGAGTGTGGATTCCCTGTGCAGAGTCCAGTGACGAAATCTGTGAACAAGGTAAGAACAATGGGATATGGCTGTGATGATTTTTGTTTTTTTCCTTTTCTCTTTCCAAACACAATTTTGCAATGTTGGATGCAAAATTTAGCTATGTGTATCACAGAAACCGATAGTCCAAGCACTAAGCAAATGAGTCTAAAACATTAATTTGGGTTTCTTTTAATGCATGCCATTATGATGGTTTGGGTTTTAGAACAGTTTGTATCATATCCAAATGATCTATGTGTGAATAATTGTTACCAACCTCCTGACACCAGGACCTAATTAGGAAGTGAGAGACTTAAATAGGCCATTTGCGTACTGAGCTTCCATATGTCTCCTTGCACAATTTATTTGCTCCACTCCATTGAGGTATAATGAGAACGAAACTCTTAGAACTGCTTTTGACTCTGAGGCTCTTCTCTTCATCTCCTATGCAGTTAAAGCCCCTATTAAGATAATATCCGTTTCCCTGTTTTCCGAAAAGAAAAAGCTATGATACTTTCAGTCCAGATTGCCCAAGCTTCTCTGTTTCCAAGGTTTCAATGGAAATGGAGTGAAAAAAAAAGCCAAAAAAAAAAAAAGTAAATGAAGAAAAATGGAATGCCATCAAAGAAAGCAGAAAGGTCAGGACAGGATGATCTTGAGGGAATACTCCCTATCCTATCTACCTCACAGCCCTGCTGAAAGCTGATGCCATTGTATTTCAGTTAATGTGTAGATGCAAAGGAAGGATGCATATGGATAGAAGCAATTTGAAGAGATTTTTATCAGTTTTGTTTGGCTTTCTTCCTGCTAGGATGTGAGGAAGGGGGAAAGGTTGGTGCAAGGTGGCTTGGATTTTTTCTTAGTTTTGAATATTTATCTCAGTCTGAGCCAACATCCTCCCTGGGACTCCTTGTTCATGTTTAAATACATGGTATGTTCTTCAAGTGTACTTTTAGAACACATTCTTTATTTCCAAACACCTCTTGCATACATGACTTTATCTTATACTTCATGTGTCCCACTTGATTCTTTTACTCCCATCATTCTGAAGTCAGAAAAACTTAAATGTATGATTAAGTGTCATTTTCTATCAGGATAAACTTTAATAAATTCTTAAGGCTTGCGTTGTTTGTGGTTTTTTTCACCCCCAATTCTGGATCTTGTTTAGTTTCCCAGTGAAAGACAACTCTACTTGCAATGATTTTGTTTATGATAATTTACTTGCATGTTCCTTTCCAGGAATTGTCATTGCCTTCCAGAAGGGAGGTTAGTGCTAGTCCCCTCGCAGTGATAATTATAATCAGACCTGTCAACCTTCACACAGTCTACACTTATCACTTGCATTTAGAAGGATTTTTCCTGAAGCCTATTACCAGTTCTGCTTCTTAGGGAAAAACAGTCATGATTTTTTTTCTCCTAATCTTTGATGGCTCTCAGCTTTGAAAGCATGGAGAGGAGCAAAACGACTGCCAGTTGCAGTTAAAGAAACTGTCTGTTGGTCGTGGTGTAGAGCTCTGGAAAGCCAAAGAGTGGGTGGATAATCTGGGAAATGCTGAGGGGTTTAATTTGTTTGTGACAGCACTTCAGGTGTGCTGGAAACAGAAAACAGTTTCCCAATGGTGTTGCTCACAGGAAGTGCCCCTGCAGACCTGCCAGACATAGGCTGCAGATGGCAGGTGGCTCTTGGCAGTGGTGCCCTCTCTCCCTGCTGTTCTGGGCAGTGATCCCTGCCCGTGTTGAGAGAACTGGAAGCAGGCTGGACAGAGAAGTGGCTGCAGTTGCTGCTGGAGGCAATGACTGGCATCACATGGACCAGTTGCCACCAGTGCAATGGTGACCAGCTGGGACAAGTCAAGGTGTTGAGTAGGATGTGCTTCAGTATTTTATTCATCCCAGGATGCTTGAAAATTGTCCCCCCCCCTAGTGTTATTGCCTGGGAAACACATTGACTCATTTATTAGATTTCCCCCTATTTTCACTCCATTATTGCTGTTGGTGTGCTGCTAATTCCCCTTTCTTACCTTTCTGGTTTTTACTAGCATGAACACAAAAAGGTGCAAGTTTTACCATTCCGTTAGACTAAATGAGTTATGTATCTTTAAGTCCTTTCTCTGTTATTACCATGATTTTTGTAATTTACTCAGAGATTTAGGCTCCCTTGATTTTGGCAGAATCTGAGGATGGTCAGCACTTTATAGCTTTTTTAGCAAAGAGATGGTGGAAGATTGGGGACTCTTATGCTATGTGCAGTTTTATATTTACAGTGCACAAAAATATGATTTGCCTTTGTTTTATTTAAATTCACTGGGAACTAGAGATTTATTTATCAGGTGTCATTCCCTGAAGGATGAATAATGCCATAAAGAGAAGATTTCATCTATTATACAAACAGATTTGAAGTCTTTGCTGTTACATTCCTCTGCCTGTTGAACGGAGTAAAAATGCCTTTGGCTGAACAGAGACAGAGTGATACTTAGCAGTAGCATCTTATGACCTTTTGATCAGCTGAGATCTCAAGCCATATTAGTGGACAGATTATGATGTGATGGAAAGAAGGCCAGGAATAGCCTTTTCATCATGAGATCTTTTCTGTGAATATCCTTCTTGGGTGTATTCAGGTGGTTAATCACTGGGGCCAGGGCAATCATTTGGAAGCAGGGGAGTGAAATGCTGGTATAGACAATCCAAATAAGCACAGGTTTGCCAAATGCAGCTGGATATTAGAGCTAATAGTTTCTTCCTAATATTCTTCTACCTTCCTGTTTCTATCAAGGCTGTGGGTGACCTTGTGATTTTTTTTCCATCTGTAATAACCACATTTTGGCAGAAAGAGCAACACAAAATGAACCTTGAGTCCTCGGACCACAGGGGAGCTGCAGTTGCCGAATCAAAGGAATGCACATGGTGAATATGGATATCAGACTGCGAAGGGAAACTCACATGAAAATGTCTCTCTCATTTTAGAGATAATAACAGTAGTGCTTGAATCTATTTTAACCCTTCCAAGGAAAAAAGAAATAATTCAGGTTTCAAAAAATGCACAGCCCTGATAGCATTTTTCATTTTACAGGGCCAACTAGAACAAAGAATGACTTTTGCATTCTCTTACCTGCCTGTGCAGAGTTACTCCTCAAACTTGGCTCTAGCTAGCTTTGAATTACCCTCCTTTTCATCTTAATGGCCAAGAGGAATCTGCAGCCTCCTTAAAAATCAAACATAAAAAAATCACTTGTTCACTGCTGACTCTGCACATCAACAGCAGTTGTGCCAAAGCTTGACCCAGGTGCTGTGGTCACTTTTGGAAGCAAAAGGGGCAGACACATGGGTGTGGAATGCCTCCAGGCCTGTCTGAGCATGTTTCTATGCCCAGGCAGCCCATGCTGGTTATGGGCTACGCAGCATCATCCTGTACATTGCTAGCACAGGGGTGTCCAAGTTACACTTTTTTTTTTTTTCCTCCTGAAGCCAAACAAGATGCTCATTTCAGTGTCACGAGGAAGAAGGGCTGGCAGTGTGGAGAATCCCAAACCATCAGTGTAGTGGGGATGATGATGCACCAGGTGTGGAGAACAATAGCTACTACAGAGTAGTGGAAACCCTTTGAAAATAAGGAGGTTATGGAGGTGGGAGAAGCTCACAGCAGGACACTGTCTCCTCTCATCTCCCCCAGCCTCTTCAATCAGGTGCCTGCTGGGCTTCCAGCTCCTCCTGCCTTTTGCACTGGATGACAAGATCATAAGGCATTAGATTCTGCTGGCATGAAGGAATCTGCCATCCTCCTGGCATTGCTGCTTCCTGAGTCAGGAAGCCACTGTGAAACATTGAGGCTGTGAGCCCACATGGTGCTTTTTAGCTGCTTCTCCCAGGGCCACAAAGGTGTCCAAAGGGGAGCTGGGAGGTGACACCAACTCCTGACACAGCTCTGAACCTTCTCTTCCTTGGGAAAAACAGGCAAAACTGCAAAAGGTGGATGGCAGCCTTGGTTCTGTCAGAGAGAAAGTGCCACTGCTGAAATACAGCCAGCCCACCAGGATAAGGAGCTCCCTCCCAAGCTCTGTCTGCAAAGATTAAGTAGGTTGCTGCACAGGTGATTGTTAGAAGCGTCATGAGCTAAACCATTCAGAGGGATGCATTCCTCTGAACAGTTGTTATAAGAGTTTCTGATAGCAGCTTTGAAACTTTTTCACTGGGAAGGCTTTGTGGTGTGTGTGGTGGAGAGAGTGTAGGCATGAACTATTTCCTCTGCCTCCCTGCTCTGCCTTCAGTCCCTGTGGGATGTAGGAGGGTGCCAAGATTTGGGTGACATAGGACCAAGATCTTCCCTCTTGGTTTGGGATTGCATTAATCCTGCCCTACCTTCTGCCAGATGGCCTTGCCTTGATAAAATCAATTCTCAAAGTAAAAGAGCTTGCATTCATCTTCTCATGGCTCAGAGAAATCCATGAAAACAGAACGGCTCTGCCTTTTGCAGGTCAGGACAGAAAGTTGCTATGGGACATCTAACAGTGACCCAGTTGTCATGGTTTAACCCCAACAGGCCCCTCATAGTCCCTCATTCACTCGCATTCACCAGCAGGATCAGGGAGAGAACTGGAAGGGTAAAAGCTGGAAAACTCATGGGTTGAGATAAAGATGGTTTAATAGGGAAAATAAAAGCCTTGCACACCACCAGAGCAAAAAAATGAATTAATTCCCTGCTTGCCATTGGCAGGTGGGCGTTCAGTCACCTCCGGAAGGTCAAACCCATCACATGTAACAGTGACTTGGGAAAACAATCACCATCACTACAAACATTCCCCCTTCCTCCTCCTTCCCCCACTGAGCATGATGTCACATGGTCTGGAACATCCCTTTGGTCACTTGGGGTCACCTGTCCTGGCTGTGTCTCCTCCTGAACTCTCAATCACCCCCATGCCCTCCCAAGCCTGGCAGTGCAAAAAGCAGCAAAGGCCTTGGCTCTGTGCAAGCCCTGCTCAGCAATAACAAAAACATCTCTGTGTCATCCACCCTGTGCCCAGCACAAACCCAAAACACAGCCTTGTAACAGTCCCTGGGAAGAAAATGAACCCTGTCCCAGACAAAGCCAGCACACCAATGCAGCATAGTTAGAGCATATGGCAAGTACTTGGGCTGGGATTCTTTTCTGGGGGTAAGCAATTTAAAGCAGCAAACTTTGAAAATGTGGTAATCAGGCAGATGTCAGTGATGTGCAGTGGGATAAGGAGGACAGTGATTTGTTTACGAAGTTCATCTGTCCACGCATAACAATTTTTTCACTTTAAACACATCACATCTGGTTCCTTGCAAAGATTCTTAGATTACAGACAGCAGTGAACATGCGTCCTATTGAGTAAGAGTGATTTCATGAACCAGCAGAAGGATTATTGTCATAACCAAATTTAAAGCCATACAATTCCCTTTTTCTGGCTGGAAAGAAGTAATCTTGATCGGGAAAAGAAATATGTCATAACAATAAATTAAACAAGTTAAACACTATCTGGGGACGTTCACGGGAATGTAACTGGGTATGCTCAAAGTACTAAACCAGTTCTCAGCACACTTTTGGTCCAACTAGCAAGCTCCTAAATCATCCTTAAGCATGGATCAGGGTTCATCCCTGTGAGCTGTTTGCATTTAGCTGCTGGGCTAGGGAAGTTATGACACGGTTGTGAGCAGAGGTACAAACCTCTCTGTGCCAGTTGGCCTCCACGCCTGGGAATATTTCTGGGCACATTTAATTACTACTGGCTGAAGAGGCTCAGGCCCAACTGAGAAACTGGACTCCTTCACTCTAAACTCCATTTATCAGCAGTGGGAGAGGGGAGCCACCAGCAGAAGCTGATTCAGCCTCTCTTGATCCTGACCTGCCCAAATTGTAGACAGTTGCTAAGGCAGCTAAGCCTGCGGGGTTTAACATGCTGATAGCAGAGGAAAGGCTATACTATCCCCCAAAAGGCAATGGATGGTACATTTCTGGCATATTTACCAGTCACCTCCCCAGCCTCTTCAAGCTCATGTAAAAAGATTATAAAGTCATTAGGGTGCTCTTTCTTGCAGCAAGGAATATCACCCATTTTTAATTTTTTTTTCTCTCTTACCATGAGGGGGGTCCTTTTCAGCCATAAGATAGGTGTTCTGTATAATTTACTTTCAACAGTTTGATAGTTGAATGTGTCCCTAGGAGACAATTATAGACTTATACATAATAAAGAAGCTCATGGAAGGATACAGCATTATGTCTTTCAAATGTAGGTAAATCCTTTGTTTGATATAGAAAGTTTTATTTTGAGTTCACCCTATCAAAATATATTTACACACATGTATAGATACAGCTATCTATTTTTTTCTCACTGAGTTAAAAACCTCATTGAAAAGAAATAACTCTGGCTCAGCTCCTGCAACCACAGTATAAATGCTTCATTATCTTTTCTTTCATTGAAATCTTCTCATGCACAAGGTGATCTAATTTAATACTTGTTTAAACAAATAAAACAAAACATTTTCCCTTCAAGAAGATCTCAAGTGTTTGGTCACAGTGGGGATGAAATTATTGATTGTATTTGGCACATATCTGGAAACATGACCTTAATCTGCAGGTTTCAGGGGGGAAAGGTATTTTCCCCAGGTATGGCAGTAAGTCAGATAAGTAAATTATACTTTTGACATGTTAAAGATGTTCAATTTTAGACAAAGGAAGTGATATCCCAGTTGTGTCACTGAAACCCAATGTCCTGTGTTGCTTGTTAACAGCTGCACATTTGTTGTTTCAGTGTCCCAGTTTGCTCTCAAGTATAAATGAACTGCTACATGCCAAATAATCAATAGTTCTGCCAGCTCTGGAAATATAATATTGCTATTAATATTGATCCACACAACAGAAATCAAGGCATCAAATTTTGCAGGCATTACTTGCCAGCACCCTGCGTTTTACCTGCGGAGTAACCGCTTGAAAATCGCTATTCCCCAGGGAATAATGTTTTATGCTCACCCTCATTCCCTGTGTCATAACGAACACAAATATAAACACGAGGGGATCAGGGCACAGGCGACCAGCAGATAGAGTGCATATATATTTATTTCAGCCTTCTCTGGTTTCTTGCTGCAGCAAACCAGATGCAAAGAGCACCAGTGAAAAAAATCTGCCTCAACCCAAGTGTCCATCTCTAAGGGCACAGCAGACAGCCTGGCTGGCCAAAAAAATCAGTGGCCCGGATCTTAGAACCCTTTATAGTGCCTAAAGGGGCTCCATGAGAGCTGGAGAGGGACTTTGGACAAGGGTCTGGAGAGACAGGACACAGGGAATGGCTTCCACTGCCAGAGAGCAGGGTTAGATGGGATATTGAGAAGGAATTCTTGGCTTCGAGGGTGGGCAGGCCCTGGCACAGGTTGCCCAGAGAAGCTGTGGCTGCCCCACCCCTGGAAGTGCTCCCAGGCTGGATGAGGCTTAGAGCACCCTGGTCTAGTGGGAGGTGTCCCTGCCTATGTCAGGGGAGCTGGACTAAATGATCTTTAAGGTCCCTTTTCTGTCAAACCAT
This sequence comes from Motacilla alba alba, assembly GCF_015832195.1. Lineage (NCBI taxonomy): Eukaryota > Metazoa > Chordata > Aves > Passeriformes > Motacillidae > Motacilla > Motacilla alba. The sequence continues at coordinate 3,389,277 of NC_052046.1, read as the reverse complement.
TCTGTGGTGCTAAGGGAAGGGTGAGATGGTCCATGGATGGCTGGCCTGAGCCCTCTCCATGCACTGGGAGTACCATCAATAGTGCAAGCTCCTACAGTTTTCTTGCAGAGGTATTTTCAGATTCAGGTTCTCAGGTGGGGAAAAAGGGGTCCTGCAACTTTGAGTATTGCTGGCAGCACCAAGAGCATCTGTTCCTTGTTCTCCTGTCCCCTCCGAGCTGCCAGGTTGCCTTTGGAGAGAGAAAAAGTGGTGCTCCCCATTCTCACGTGTGTTCACACACACCTCTGTGAGTTTGGCAGGTTTTGTCATATCTGTAATGACTTTGCAATGAAGCTGTGAATGAAAGTTTGGCAGACTGGTTTTACAATTGTCAGCCTTCCCAGAAGCAGCCCAGAATTTCATTAACTGAGGTATAGGCATGATTTCTTATAAGCTCTTTTCAGATTTTACTAGATCCAGATAAATTAAATCAGTATTTTATCTATGTGGCACCAAAATTAGTTGTCACTGATGTCTTCATAAAGGAATGCTGTAGTTCTGGCCCCTCATGTTTGAGCAGCAGCTGCATTAGATGATGCTCCCATTTTTTAATAAGTGCCTGTCGTTCAATAAGAATGATGGGAAAAAAGAAACTCAGATATGAGTAAAGCATAATCTTGGTCAGGATAAGTGGGTGAAGTAGGAAATTTGAAAGGGAATGGTCACACTATGTCACCATGGCTGGGTAAGGGTGCAGAACATTGGTGGAAGTCTAGAAGCAGGAACCTGAGATGGCTGGAAGGAGTCCATGAGAGGCCCTGACAGGGTAAGGGAGGAAAAAAGAAACCTTTCCTTTCACACGACTTAGGAAGAGGGAATCAGAAGAAATTGTACCCTCTGCAATGCCTTGCTCCTCTCGTTGAGATGGTGGCCTGATCGTGATTCAGTGTCATCATGACCCGCTGTGCTACCACCTCAGTTCTCTCTCCTAGGTGACCTTTACCCACATCGTCCCCTGGCTCACAAGGAGCAAATTTATCAGCCTTATCCTTCATCAGAGAACTTCAGCTTATCTCCTGCATGAAAAGCCATTTAGCACCTGTGAGATGAAGCTCAAGACAACATCTTGGGAAGTCTACATGAGGAATGAGATTTGTATTATCTCTTACTGGGAGCAATCAAGGTCAGGATTGAAGAGCAGTCAGAGTCGCAGGGAAAATGAATGCAAGGCTCTTTATCTACCGGCAATTCCTAAGACCTGACTTCATATCAAAGATTACATTTCTGCACTCTTTCTGAGGCAAGAAACTAAAACTCACTCAGCCAAGAGCAGGTATGACTTAGGGTTGCTTCCTTGGAAGAACATGGAGGTAGGGCTGAAGTTGTCATCAGCTGTAGCTGTGTAGCAAAAAGAGGTGGTGCCGTGATTGCAAGCTTTCAAAACATTTCTCCCCCCACTGCTATCACTTCTTCTCTGTACAGCCTCAGCAGCCTACTTCAGCTGTGACTGAAACCACAAGTTATGTTATTACATTTTTTGCTCTCATTGGATGGTGAGTGTATGGCCATTTCTTCCCTTATCTCTTCTTTAAGATAAAATGCCCCAAAATGCCATCATTGAAGTTCAGAGGTCATCAGTGACTTTAAAATCCCCTCTGATTGCCTTGGATCAAACCCAAATTAAATAAAAAATCCATGAGAGAGTCAAGGGGTCAAGATACCAAAATAATGTGTCCAAGGCAAGCAGCTTGCTGGTTTCAGAGTGTTTCTGGCAACCATCTGCTTGTTTGAATTTGAGGATGTGACGCTTTTAGAAGTCATAGAAAAAAACACACTCAGACTTACAGTCTTCAGATATTTTACTTGATAACAGGACTCTCTTTTTTGTGCCTGTTTTCTTGCAACCTCAAGAATGTCCTGTTTTGCAATCATACTGTCAGCAGGTGTCTGTGGTGCTGATATACCAGGATGTGTAATTATCCAACTAAAAAAAGTAAAAATCTTTCTGAAGCCTTGAAACATTTTTTCTTCTCTCCTCTTCATGAACGAGCAACAGAATGGACTGTGTTACTAAAACTTGATAGTCACTCATTTATTTACATGGTTAATGACTGTCCCTTTTTAGCTAAAAAAGATACAGTTTTTATCATTCTACTCCTATTTCAAGTCTGTGGTCTCAGCCTTGTCCTGTGTAACAAAGAAAATGATCCTTTTATGGATGGTGTTAACTGAGACACCAGTGACAAAACCACATTTAAGAGCTAAATTCCCCTTTTATTCTCAAAGGTGATCAGGATCAAAGCACCAAGAGTCCAAAGCTGAAAAGAGAAACTTGAACTCCTGGTGTATCCTTCCTGTGAACAAATAAAGACATTATAGATTCCCTCGTGCCAGCGTGACCCTTTTAATCAGCAGTATGGCAGTAACAGTTATGAAGATGATATTGTGGCAGTCCATAAAATCCCTGTCATGGCCAGAGCATCATAAAGCAAATATATTATTGTTCTTGGCCCCCAGTATTTGTGACAATAAAAGGTGAAGATGGGAGTTAAAAACCCTGCAGAGGCAGGCAGGAGTGGGAAAAGGCTCTGCAGGGCCCATTGGTACAGCCAGCTGTGGCCAGCTGTTGCTAGGGTTGGGTGCATCTCACTGGGAGAGGTTTGCAACAGGGCTGTGGGCAAGGCTGGTGTAATGAGAGCTTTTCCTTGCAGGAGTGACAGCCTTGAGGAGGAGATGAAGGTGTAAGAGCAGAAGATGTTTACTCTCTTACTTGGCACTTGCTTAGGGAAAACATTCTTTCTTGATTTAAAAAAAAAAAAAACAAAAACAAACAAAAAAAAAAAACAACCCAAAACTAAAATGAATAAGGCATTCATAAACTAATGAAAGCTTCATTTTCATCTTTTATAATGGACTTCATTACATTCTGGACATTCACCACATTACAATGTTTATCTGCAAAGCAGTATTTCCCCATGCCTGCTGAAAAGGAGCAGCAGGAGTACCTCAGCAAATTCAACCCACTTCTGGCATCTGGTGTCAGGATTTTAATGGCACACACATTACCTTGTTTTACTTTTGTACACCTTCATTTTGCTTTAAGCGACAATACCTAGCTTTGAAGCCATGCTTTTCACACATAAATTTCAGTGTCTCAGTAAGCAGGGCATCACATTACTCCTGTTTCAGAAAACAGGAAAAAAAACCAAACTGAGTGAGGTGATTCAGTTGTGGCCACAGAGCAGAATAGACCTTGATTTTCTAAATCCCAGGAGTACATTGCATCTCCCACTGGAAGATTTACCCATGAGCAGACAGTGTCACACCGGATGTGAACCAAAGGCTTGTACCAAACTTGGATGAAGACAAAGGACATGTCTCCTTTGGCTTCTCGTGGTACTGGATTGCTCATCTCCAGACTCTTCTTCAGAGTCAGGAATTCTGAAGGAGTTACTGAAGGGGAAAATATTCCACTTGGTAGATAAAGCAAATACCATGAGGCTGCCTGTGTTTTCCTTCCATTTTTGCCACTGGCCATTGTCAGTGACTGGCTCTTTCTAGTGGGATTTTCTGTAAGTCCTGTTTGGCATAGAGAAGCAAACAGATGACCTCCTCTGTGCTTCCTGTTTGTTTTATTCTGGTCTCAAATTTGCTTCTAGGGCAGCTTGGGTTCAGTCTTCTGCTGAGGCTCTGTAGGACTCACCAGGTCCTGTGTTGGTGTCTGTCAGCAAGCAGCAGCAGCAGCAGCAGCCACTTGGGAGGCCCAGAGTCATTGGGGTAAAACTGGAAGTCCCTGCAAAATCTATCTGTGGCAGTAGGTCACGTAATTAGCCAATTTTTTTGGCAGGAGGGAAAGCACCTTCTTGTTTTAAATGGTCCAACTGTTCAACTCTGTGCTTCTGGAGGCATCCTGAAAGTCCTGGGACAGGGATTTAATCCTAAAGCCATCCTTCTGGGCTTTGAGTTGGGAACCCATGGCATTCCAAATTGGTTTGTTGTATTACAGGCAGCCTTACTGCAGGCTTTGAGGAGCCACACCTTGGTACAACCACATTTGCTGTTGAAGAGCCATTGTGTCCCCTCAAATCCTCTGGCTTGTTCTTTTCTATCACATGCCACATCATTTTGAAGTGAGGGTTATTTTCTTTTCAAAGAAAACAGGAAAATTGGTGTCAAGCAGCTCCCGAAATCTCTGGGAACCATGCTTCCAAATGTCCTCTCCCTTTAGCATTGGGAGTCTCCCAGAATGGCACTGCTTTTGATGTACAGTGAGAGGAGATGTGACAAATGAGCCTCTCTGGTCTCCCTCTTGCTTGGAAAAGAGCTAAATAGGTTATATCCTTGGTGAACCAATCAACCAAGTGAGTTCAGAAATATTCCTCTGCTTCCAGGGAGAAATCAGAAATAACTCCCTGGTAACTGAGGAGCCATCCCCCACACGGCTGCAGAGCCACTGCCCACATGGCACTTTCCACAAAGGCAGCCTCAACACACTCCAAGAGAAAAGGAGGGAAGTGGGCAATAACATCCTTCCTCCACAGTCCTGTCCACCCTACAGACATTTTTTCTGGCCAAGTTATTCCTGGACTTGGTTGTCCTCTAATGGGCAGATCAATTGGCCAAGATTAGGCCTAGGGAGTGGAGGAATCTGTGACTCAGCACCAAGCCAAGGTGCTTTTTCTCATGGAAGTTTAAAAGAAGCACCATTCCCCAGTTTTAAATACCTTGAGATCCTGGCTGCTGCCTACAGGTTAACGATTTTGTGAGGCTTTTAAGAAACACTGGGGAAAACTAGGATGCCTCTGGCCAAAATTTCCCTCTCCAAGCAGGACTGACCTGCAGGGAAGACTTGGTTTTCTGGACAGTGTTTCACAGGATGAGGACAGTTTGGCAAGAGAGTCTAACAAGCTGAGGGAGAAAAGCTTTCTGAGCACAGACACTCAGCCATTATTGACATTTTACTGCCATCCCTGGCACTGTTCAAGGCCAGGGTGGATGGTGCTCTGACCAGCCTGATCGAGTGGAAGGTGCCCCTGCCCATGGAAGAAGAATAGAAATGAGATGGTCTTGAAGGTCCCTTCCAACAAAAAACATCCTGTGTTTCCATGAAATGGTGTGATTAATGCTCCTAATAACACAGGAGCATTCCTATGTGACAGAGAAAACAATTTTACCAATAATGTGACTAAAGCACCAAACCTACTCTTTGCTGACATCAACACATGCAGTTTTTAACCCTCCATTTAACTCACAGTATCTTAGGTACTACAAGCACAGGACTATTTGGTAGTGCCAGAGTTGAACTTAAAAAGAACTGGGGTAACAGAAAGATTGAAATTATTTAGGTGAGACCCATTTTTCTCCATATTTTCCTTGTCTTGCTTGGTTTGTGCAAAACTTCATTCCCCGTCTCACAGCTGATGGACAGAGCCAGGCAGGCACATCCAAAAGTTTCTGTCTGCAGCTACAGCCTTGATACACTCCAGAAGGGCAAAAAGAGCAATCATCTAGATGTGAATTGAGCCAATTAAATGTCTGAGCTGTGTTTTGAAAGCGAACATGGGCGGCATCAGAAATTTTCCATCAGCTGTAATAACGCCAATTACTTAGCCAGTTGCTGATTCCACTGTGATTTGTTTAGTGCAGTCATGCTTCAGCTTCTTGCCTGGGCTGATACAGTTTGTTTATGCTGACTCCTCATTTGCAGAGCTTTTCTGTCTTTTTTCCCCTGGTGTTTTCTCTTTTCCTTGGGCCCATCTCAGAGCACAGAATGATCCTTTTCCCTCTGCCCCTGCCAGATGGGGCAGAGTACCCTAAAATGGTGACAAGTTTCTTGGGAGCAAGAGATACTGCTGCTGTTCTCAACTACTTTGTGCATGCAGAGATCATCCTCTCATTCTCCTCCTGGCACTGAGTTGAGAAAGCAAAAAGCCATCCCAAGAAGTCAAGGAGCTTCTCAAGGAGTGGGCTGCTGGGACTGGATGGTGAAGGTGGCTCTGAATCTGATTGCTTCTTGTATCTCAGGGATAGAAAGAGGGACCTTGTGCCTCTTCTTGTGACAAAGGCACACAGATTCATCTGCACACTCACAGTGAGTCTCCCTGGAAAGTTAGCTGGAGTTTTTCATCAGTGTTTACTTTCAAGTCCATGGAAATTATTGGGCCACTTTGCACAAGAGCTGTGATTCTCTTCCTGCTAACTGGGGAAGAGCCCTAATCATGGGCATTAAAGGAATGCATCTTCCTGCCTAGTGACTTGAATGTAAAGTGCTGCAATATCTTCCAGGGATTTAAAATGCTGGTTTAATTCCCTTTTCAGGCAGGTTTAGACTGGGGAGGGTGGCATGACATTTTCTCTATCCTCCAAGAGATGCCAAGAGGTGGCTTGACCTCCAGGGTGAGTAATGTCTTTTCCTCCTTTCACCCTCCCACAGCAGCAATTGCCATCACCAGAATGCTACTGCTGCTGCATTTTGCACATACCAGCCTTGCTGCCATCTTTCCTAATATCCGATCTGAGCCTGATCTGAGCACCATGAGCACATTTTCTCCAGGATGCAGCAGGACATTTTTTCTATCCATCCCTGAGGCAAGCAAAGGAGTCCCCAGAAACATGATCTGCCACATGAAGTATCAGCTGGAGATGAGGCTATCAGCTCTATTCATACCCTGCTATCAGTTTCAGCTTTGCAGCTGACTAATATATGTGACACACTTTGCTGCTCACAGCCCTCCTTGTCACCAGGAATTGTAAAAGATCCCCTGGACGTGTCACAGTTCATATCAGCCACAAATAGACACAAAACAGACAAGCTGCTGGCTCGTGTCAGAGAAATGTGGCAAAGGGACTTTGTGGGGGAAACGTTTAGGAACCCTAAACTGAGAAAATTAAGGCAGACTGGCTCTAGGAGATGAACACACTGGGATGTGGTTCCTTTTTCCAGCAGTGCCACTGCGTTGGACCTCATGCCCAATTGCCTGGCAGTTTACAAAAACTGCAGTCAACAAAAACTGCAAAACATGACTGAGGCTGAAATCTCCCCTTACACAGCCCAGGATTAAAATTTCTTCTCCACTCTGTATTCACAGCAGCACAGCTGCCATGGACACCAGCTGCAAGTCTTGTTTTCTTTATGGGAAACTGAGACACAATAAAAAATAACTTTTCCAAGGCACAAACCTACTTTGAGAAATAGTTAAAAATACATGAGATCGTGTCCTACCTCCTGTCTCACCTGCAGGACAGCCTTGCATTCAGAGATAGTTTATGTGTGAATGTTTGTGCAGAAGCATGTAACTCGGTAGTCATTAAGTCCATACCATATCAGTTCACCCTCAGCTAAAAAAATCATACAACATAATCATAGAATTCTTAAGGTTGGAAAAGACTTCCAGTATCATCAAGTCCAGCCTTTGACTGAATGCCACCATGTCAATTAACTGAAGTCCCACTCCCAGTCATTGCTTGACCTCCAAGGATGGTGACTCCACTACCACTCCACTACCTCCCTGGGCAGCCCCTTCCAATATTTAGAGACCCCCTTCTGTGGGGTCTCTAAATTTTTCTTGATGTCCAACCTGGACTTCCCCTGGCACATCTTGAGGCCATTTGCTCTTGTCCTATTGCTTGTTGCCTGGGAGAAGAGATCGTCCCCCACCTGCCTACAACCTCCTACCAGGTAACTTTAGAGAGCAAAAAGGTCTAAAAATCAAATGCTTCTTCAGATTTTGAAAGTACAAAAATATTTTCTTTTTCAGAATGCAGACAAATCAAGTTCACTTAAGACTGAAAAGCCACTAACCTTTTTCTTTATTTTTCCTAGTCCTCTGTATTCCTACAGAGTACTGTTGTAGGGTCATGACATACTTATTGTGTATGTGTTGCAATATAATAACTCATCTGGAGATTTAAACTAGCAAAGGGATTATAAAACTAGAGGCTGCTCTGTTGGTATGGCTGGCTTGGTGTTTATTTTAGGGAAGGATCTATCACTGTGTTGGAGAGCTGCCCTCAGAGCACCAACAATTCCTGCCCTTCATTTGAGGTCAAAGGCAGGTCTCTCTCCTGGTGTTTAATCTGACTTTTTTTATGGGATCATCTCCTGGGTTTTAGCAACATTTAGTAAAAGAAATAAAGCCAAATTTGTCATCAGCCTCATTAGGGAAACTTCACTGTTGGGTTACCAAATAAAATCTGGTGGGGTCCCACTGGATATGTTTTCAATCAGAGCACTGGTATTTTATGCAACCCTTATGGTGAGTACAGCAGACTTTGCTTGTGTTAGGGTCTTGGAGACTTTGGAGTGGTTTTGTCTTCAGCCCAAATCAGCAGAATATAATTTTGCCCCAAAAAAAAGGGGAGAATAACAGCTGATATGACAAGAGAGACCACAAGGTAGAGAACAGGTTGCAAGAAGATGTGCTGTCTAAATCCAGCTGAAGTCTCATTGACATGTCTGCATGTGAATATCCTCATCCATAAAATGGGAAGATTACTAATTCTCTATCTTGCAGAGGGCTAAGAAGCTAAATTAATTACTGTTTGTGGAGCTAATTGAGATTCCCAGATGAGTACTGTTTGGAACATTTTAATTCTTATTATTATTATTTCCATTGAGGTTTGCCTCCATGTAATTAGTTTGCTGTATCTGCAAACAGGTATGTTCTCTCAAGCTCTTTGGAGGCGTTCCTCACGGGACTGGCCCAAGCTGTGTGGCATGAGGATCCACTGGCAATCAAGACTGAGCTGTCTTCCAGCTCTTCTACCTCACCCCAAACCTATGTCCATCTCCTTGTATGGCTGTGCTCTTTAGAAAGTCATATTTCCTCTAGTGAGCAGAAACAGCTTAAGGAAACCAGCTTGATTACAAATTTATGCACCATTATAAATTACTGTGGTAAATTATACTTGTGTGTGTGTAGTGGAATCAAGCCTAGAGGTGGATTATGTCCATTCCAGGGAGGAAAAGTGTTTTGCAACAGCATTACAGCGTGCCTAGTTTTGCCATCAGTCTCTATTGGGTTGAAAATTAAATAAATTCTCACACAATGTGTACCGGTCACCTATTGTTTTAAGTTTATATTCACAAGTGCTGTTCACTTCAGTAATTCCGAGTTAGCTCAATATTTTCAAAAAAGTCAATAAAAGCTGCAGTTGCCGCCATTGAAGATTCACTTGTCAAATACCTCTCCTATTTAAAAGTAGCACAAGAGTAGTAGAACAAAAAGACATACTAAAACGGTGCCAGATTTAAAACAAAACAATGCCTTAAGATTATGTAAGAGCTATATGAAGTATGTTGTTTTATTTATGAATGTGGAACTTTGTCTATTCATTGTTTCATGTGTCTGGGCTGGTGGGGTTTGCTTTTCCTTTCCTTTCATAAATAAGCAATAATTGACATTGAGACAGACAAAGGAGTGAGTTTTAAGGACCTTGAAACACAAGAGGCAGTTTTGCCAGAGGTTTCATCTGAGAGAAACTAAGTATGAGCTGGAAAGCTTGGGGAAGTAGACAGAAATAATCAAGTCAACCCATCAAAAAAGGCTGTTCAACTTGGGCTGGAGCTGTGCTTGTTTACCTTTCTTGTGCATAAAGCTTAGAGGAGACAAACTCGGTGATGGGAAAATGATTTTAAGCCAGTTGAAGTATTTTATGGTGCTCTCGTCTCTTTTACAATGGGAACATAGAGGTGCAGGCATTTCTATTTACTTAACAAGTCAGTGAAACCCTAGGTCTGATACTGTGTCCAATATAATCAATTTTACTGTTGTGATTTTTGTGTTCCTGTAATCCTGGGGCAGTCCTTCCAAATCCATAGTTGCCAAGGCAAATATATTTGGCCTAAAGGGAACTGGGAGATTCCTTTTTTTTTTTTTTTTTTTTTTTAAACATCTCTGAATGAATAAGAGGCTATAGTCCATTTTTAAGGATGTGTTCATGGACTCTGAGACACCTGAATATTTTCCAAGAATTGCCACTACCTCTGAAAAACTGAAATAATCATTGCCATTGGTGTCTCCTTTGGCAGGAAACCTGTGGTTAGAGGGAGAAAGTTAATATAATAATTAGTTGTTTAATCTTCTGTTTAATCTATGTCCAGCTTGAACTTGCAAATAATAGAACCACAGCCAGGGTGCTTTTGCTGAGTGTTTCACTGGCTTTCCCCATATTATCTAATACAGCACTGGAAAGAACTGAAATTTTAGACCTCCATTTGCAGGATTCCCCAGTGTTGCTATCAGCAACCTCCGAAACGGATCCATTCAGTTGTTCCTTTGATGTGCAATTAAACCCAGGAAAAAATAGCTTTGTGTAATGTATAAATAGAAAAGAGGAGAGATAAGGGTGGTGTTGAATTTGCTGGCTGACAGCTTGGCATCCAAACGTTAAAGGTGAATGCCACTACCACTCCTTAAGAAAATTGTCTGCTCCTTCCCAAATTCCAGCCCCCTGAAACTTAGCACTTTATTTATCTTGTAGCTACTTTGGTGAGTTGGAAAGAAGAACAAAACAAAACAAACACAAAAATACCCCACAGAAACCATTTACAAAAAGTCTAAAGCCAACGTAAGGTCTTTGAGGCCAACTTAATTTGTCTTACTTGTAAAAATAAATTTTTTGTTAGAAAAAAATATTGCTCGCTTCCAAGGACAGTTTTTTCATTAGATGGTTTTTCTCTTTATCTCCATAAAAACAGCATTCTCACAGGAAGCATTTAAGTTTATTCATTCTGATTGATGAATAATTGGCATTTGAAGTACAGACCTCTTTCATGCTGCAAGAGTTGTGGGTACATGGGCTGGTCTTGGAGGGATAAAGCATCCAGGCACATTTTGATTAAACTGACAAAAGCGTGAAGGAAGGGGAAGCGAGGGTATTTGAATGAACTCCAGCAAGAAATTCAGTTTCACCTTCTGAAAGTACCAAAAATAGCTGATGCCAATGAATGAAGAAAGCCATTCAAATTCAGGAGAAAAAAAGGATGGCAAAGGAAGTGATTATTACCCGACCATTACCTGCCTGAACCATGTGGATGTCAAGTCCCAGATGGATTTCCAGGTTGAAAGTATCTCTGTCTTGTTGGTCTCATACAAACCAAGTGAGGTCTTCCTAACTTTTGAGGATCCCAATGGCCATCTGCTGCATGACTTCTGGCTGGTTGCTCCTCATCCTGCTGAACTGCTAAAAAATGTTTGGAAATTCAAAGCATCCTCCCTGATAATGTCAAAACAAAACAGAAAAGTCTGTTCTGAAAAGGTCTACTCTCCTGGTTTTGGTTTGGATTTTTGTTGTTTTGGCCTTTTTTTCGTGTGAATGGCTTTTTGGCAATGATTTTTTTTAGGAGATTTTGCCATGCATGGTTTTGTGGCTGCCAGAGGAAAAAAATGTGTGACAACACCTGCTTGTTTAGTTTTGTGGCTTCTCAAACTTAGATATAAAAAGTAGGTGTCACCTTTGCAACAGTGACTTTAGAAGAGGAGGTTGATGTCTCTGGTGAGAGAGAATGGTGAGAGTCAGGGCTGAACTCATTTCTAGGTACATATGTAAAGCAGCAATACATGAGCTACAGTTTAGTATGGAGAGAGCACCACATCTTCCAGCTGCTCAATTAGGACTTCAGGCCAGGCAATTTAATGATGCCCTGGCCTCCTCCTTTAAGCAGATTATCACAGTGACACACTGACTGCTGTGCCCTGCCCTTGGTCTTTGCTCCTGCTCTTCTGCCCATGGTGACTCTGCTGTCCATGAAGAGAGGAGGCCGGGGCTGAGAGGAGGCTTTGCTCTGGGCCAGGGGTATCCCTGGATTTTGTCTTAGACAAACAATAAACAGCAGCAACAAAAAAGTGTTCATGGGGATTGTTTAGATGTATTATTAAGAGTAGTATTGTTATTATTTAGCAGCCTTCTCAGGTTATCTTTGCTGGGTGCAGCTCTTCGAGCAAAAATAATTTCCCTTGCTGCAGAAAAGCCTTTGGTCCATGCTGCTGGAGGTGAGCCGTCTCCCTGGGGCTCTCTCTCCACAGTGTTTATTTTGTCCCACCACAAGCTTGCCAGTTCCCCGTTGTAGTAAATTTCACTTTCTTCTACTCTTTGAGAGGGAATAATAGTCCTTACAGGGCTTTGAAGTGCGTGTAAGTGTTGGGGTCACAGATGATAATACAACTGTTACAAGGACAAAGGCAGTGAGAGTGCTAGAAGGGCATGGGTATATGCTTTCCTAGTGAGAACTGGTGATTTTTTATCTAGGTTTTTTGTATTTTTACCACAAAATCTGTGCAAAAAACCAGTAGAGTGTTTCCAAAATAAATGGCCCCACACTGGGATTAAATTCGTCCAACAATTTTGGCTCCAAAACTAGAGAGTGGAATTCAAAAAAAAAAAAAAAAAGTTTTCTTATTGAAACATGTACATTGAGACAGATGGAGAGGAAAAGAAGGATGAAAGGGAGGAAACATAAGCAAGAAGATAAAAAGAATTGGACTTTTTTTTTTTTCTTCCAGAACATGAGGAAATGCAGTTCCTGAGGTATTTTATGTATATTTCACCCCCACAAAAATACACTGGTCTTTCAGTTCTTTTCCTGGATTCTGTCATTAGATCCAGTCTGGAATTGACACGTGACCTGCAGCAAGTGACAACTTCTGTGTGACTTCGTTCACCCTTCTGCAAACCTGGGGGTTTAATGGGTTTTGTTCATTAAACCTGTCCAGCTCCTCTCCAAGCTGGAGGTGAGGGTGGCACTACGTACATGCCAAGGCTTGATAGAAACTGTCAGTCCTGTCTGCTCTAATGAGACTTTTCTCCTAAAGAGGACATCAGTGTGTAACCCATCTGCTGCTGTCATGTACACACAGCTTGCCATATATGCTGAAAAATATTCCTGGAGGTGCATTCCTTCACTCAGCTTTTTTTTGTCAGCAGTCCTCTGAAGATAGGAGGGTTCTGTTCCCTTAATGAAAGTTGATGGTGAAATAGCTCAAGAATTTTGGAAAATAGAAGACAGTTTCTTTGCATCAATGACAGGTGTCTAATTCATGCCCCTGCCTATTACATGATGCTTCAGCCAGGCAAGCAGAGAACTCATTGCCCCCACAGAAGGACAGACATGAGATGGCCTATTTGGGTATGAAATAGGTGCTGGAGTCTATCACAGCAATGGAAAGCAGCAGTCATACATCACAGTATGACATAATTTTTCATCATCCTCTGCCAGCTGAGCTGTGATTAACGTGTTAGCAAGTTTGTCAATTGTCAGATCATAAAACTGATCATTGGAGCTGCACTAAAATGTGCAAACCTTTGAAAACAGGCCAGGCTTTCAGGCTGATCCAGCACTGAATTTGCTGCAAGTTTTAGTTCCCTCAAATGGAGGGGAGATGATGTGCAAGCAACACCCTCGTTCCCCACATGTCTTTGCTTGTGTGCGGTGTGTCCATGCTGTGTCCATGTGAACATCAAGGTGTCCTGTGTGCTCCTTTTCATCCACACAACACTTCAGCTGAGGCCTCTGATGGCATCTTATCTCAACTAGGACAGAGATAGATGCACTTTGGGCTGTTCAGGTTTCCCAACCCGTTTCTCAGTGTTGTTACTTTAGCACAAAACACAATGACAACAGTTATGTGTAATGGGATTAGATAACTAACCACTGACAAAACAATGGTTACTTGAACTAACAAGCATGAGAAAAAGAAAGAGAACTGAGGAGCGTGACCTAGAATGGGAGAGGAGTGAATAACAGATGCCTTTTCACAGTGTTTTGCTACTGCTTGTAATGAAAGAATGCTCAGATGTTTGGAGAGTAAGCCAAGACTCGCTCTGGTCAACGGAGCCCCAAGGTGTTTGATTTACAAACAGCTAAAAATGCTGCAAAACTTTGAAAGTGTATTTACAGCCTTTTTTTCACCCTGTCTGCTTGCTGGCACATAGAGAATTACGAGGGAATGGTTAGGGTTGTTACTGTGGTTTTACTCTTTTACAGTTGTTCCATGCACCATTTTTTCCCCATTTTACGGGTCCCTAAAGATCCACAGGCCACCCCTTGAGAACCAACAGCCTGGAAAGACAAGGTGGAAAATTTGTGCTTTGGAGTGCATTTATTAGAGTTTCTTGGTTCTACCGGAATGCCAGGAGGAGGAAAATCATGGACTTTGGGTTCTTTGCAAAAAGAGCTGTCTTGCTGTGACAACGAGGGCTTTTCTTGAGACAAAAGTGGACAAGTCTGAAGCTGTTGGGCAGTGAGCTCATCGTGCTCACAGGGGAGTGTCGCATGCTGCAAAAGCACCCAGTGCCCTTCAAGGCAAAGACTGTGCAACCAGCAGGCTCAGTCTAACCCTTCCAACAAGAACAGTTCTACCGACTTGTCCATCACTCCCCAGGATCCCCCCCAGGGAATGGGAGGCAACAAGGCGCAAGGATGTAGCATTAGCAAGGTCACCCTTCCCCTGACTTTTTTTTTTTTTTTTTTTCCAGAAGAATGGGTTCATTGAAGGGAAAAAAGATGGTGTTAAAACCGTCCTGCTTGGCACCAAGCGCCCCATTCCTTCTGGCAAAGCTTGGTTCTCTGCTCAATTTGTGTCTACTGTGTCATGTTATCCCTGCATTTCCCATGAAAAAGTTGATCTTTGAAGCACTGAGATGAGGTGTTTCTGGTGAGGTTGAGTTACATGGTGACCACACAGCTGAGGAATGCAGGTATTTGGGACTCCTCTGGAAAGACCCTGCTGCAAGATCTCCAGGGTGTACTGTACTAAGCATAAGCCTACCACCCCCAGGGTTTGGAAGAGAGCAAATTCCTTCCAGGATTATAGGATTAAGAAGTTGAAAAGTGATTCAAATTCTTCATTAAACAGAAAAAAAAAAAAAAGAGAGAGAGAGAGAGAGACATGACGGGAAGCTCTTCAATGCATGCATCCCTCGACGTGTTTTCCTTGTAATTAAAGGAAGTTATTGAAAAATATTTGAGGGGATTAAATGCTCAGAGTGTATGTGCCGATCAAATAACACAAGAGTCTGCATTCTTCTGAGTAATCAATGGAGTGACTTGAATGGGGAGGTTCAAAAGAGCACAGTTATTGTTAAAGTGCCATTGTAGTAGTATTCACCATACTGTATGGCAGATGGACAGGCCCAAGGGTTTCCCAGCAGGGAAACCTTACTATAGCTGAAAAAAGCAAGGGTCTAGAATTCATACGTGGGTATTTCCACAGTCATTGTTAAAATTTCAGGCAGGCTTTTCTTCCTGTTGTGCTCCCCAAGCTGAACGCAGAAAGAGACATTTCTAATTTCTTCATTTCTCAGTTTGAGGAAGGCTTCTTTTGGACTGAAACTATATTTCTCTTTATTCAAGGAAACAAGACGTATGTCCACAGACTATGTGGACAAGAAAGGTGTTTAAGGACTGAGCACAGGGGCTAAGAAATGGGAGGTGCTCCTGTGGTAAACAGGGAATTGTACTTACCATTATCCTTTCTTCTGTCTTCTGACAGCTCAATTGTTAGTGGTCATTATTTAGCCATTAATTAAGAGGTCATTATGTCCCAGACACCTGGTGTCTAGAATAGCCAATGTATCCTGCAGTTCATGCGCAGCACCATGGCCACTGTGTTGTTCTGTGAGTGTTTTCCCATGTGTGTGACAGAAATGTTTCTCTATCCAGAGATCTTTGCTTTATTCTGACCTTTTCTTTGGGTGGTTCAGTGCTGAAATGGGCACAAACAGCAGTGTGATAGAGAAGAAAGCGATTCAAAGGGTGTTTGAAGATCGTGAGGCTATAGGATCCTTTGTCATGTTACAGCAGAATGCTGGGAATCAAATTTCCCTGAATTACCAGTATCATGTTTCCAATGCTTTTGGAGGAGGAAGAACCTGACTTTAGATAGAATTTGGCCCCAAGGTTGTACTTCCACCTTTGCTCCTGCTCTGCCATTACAGCCTCACCTTTTTAGCTTCATTTGGATTTTATGAATGAGCAGATTAATGGCATCCCCTTCAATCCTGGATTAAACTAAAAGTGCTTTGAGATCTTGATATGAAAAATGCTATGTAACTGTACAGAGAAAGATTATATTTATCCTCTCCCTCTCCTCTCCTCTCCTCTCCTCTCCTCTCCTCTCCTCTCCTCTCCTCTCCTCTCCTCTCCTCTCCTCTCCTCTCCTCTCCTCTCCTCTCCTCTCCTCTCCTCTCCTCTCCTCTCCTCTCCTCCCCTCCCCTCCCCTCCCCTTCAGACAGAGTTTTCTAAATCAGATCTCACACATCCCATCCTCACCTATGAATAAGGTCACAGTAATACCAAAGGTATAGCCACCTCAGAAGTGAGGCATGGGTCTGGTAAGTGGTGCTTGTCACCTCAAGATGCTTTCTCTCTAGAGCTGTTCATGACAGAATTCTTGCCAGACCAGGCTCAGGAGGTCATTGAAGCCATCCTCCATAAGGCAGGGCCAGTTCTACCCCAAACTCATTTGTCTGATTTACTCCCATGCAGAGTCCTTCAGCATCCTGCACCACCATGCAACTCTCCTGACCTTTTAATTGTTTCCTTAAATGTCTTACCTATATTTCCCCCACCTCAGTTTAATTACATATTTTTTATGCTACCCACAGCAAACAGTCTCCCATTAGTTCCTTTCTCTATGCTTTGGCCACTTATAGAAAATCAGTCTGGAATTTGATCCAGTCAGGAAATGAATCAATTTCAGACATCCCATTATCCTCATGCTTTTGCCCTGCCAGAAATGTCCAAATCAGGATGATTGTTTCTTAGCCAGTCACTTCAATCCTTTTTAGGCACTTAAAAGTAAACTTTCTTAGAGAGAGGCTTAGCACACCGAGTACCCAAACTGAAGTTAATGGATGCTCCTGAGAGCAAGTCCTGTTTACTTTGGCATCTCTCACTACAAATAAAAGTCTGATTATAAGTATCTGCATAAGAAAGTGAAGACAGAAGAGATGTAGTTTTTTTCTTATTTCAAATATTTTTCTTTTATTTTAAACTACTTGGGCAAATCAACCATACATCATCTCACTTCCTCCTTCTAAAAGCTAACCAGATAGCATATGCCAGCACCCAAATTTCCCACTGGTGGTTTGTTTATCATTCAGTCACCTTGAGCATGTAGTGGAAAGTCTGAGCTGACCCTCAGGTATGGTATTTGTTGATAACCAAAAGCATGATTTGACCAAGTTGCCATTTGAAAAACTCACAGTGCAGTTGACTTTGTGTGATGCCACACAGTATCAGTAGGTGTTGAAATTCAGCAGAACTGAGTACAAAATGGGCTTTGGAATCCTCTGTCTCCAATGCCCTAGGGGCTAATGGAGTGGGTATTTTTCTAACCTTACAATCGTGGTTAATAAAATAATGGATGAGGAATGAGTGAAAGAAGTTTTTTTAATTTTTTTTTTTTTATTTATTTTCTTTTGGCTCCACAGATGTGCTTAAGCAAACATAATCTCCTGATCCTACAAACAGCAGTTCCCTTGGCAAAATGGTTTGGGAAGGCTTCAGATAACTTAAGTTAAAAAACACACTTGCAAAAAAATAAGCTGTCAGAGAGTAAATATTTAACTTTTCCATTTGTTTTCTTCTTTTCATGGACTGTACATGACAAACCTTATTCATAGCTGCTAATGTTGTAGTTAATGTCAACAGAGTTATAGTTGGAAAGGAAATTACCCTGACTGTCATGATTTCACATCCTTTTTGTAATTCCTTCTCTGGACAAATTGGTGGATCATGACGACAGACACTGAAACAGATTAACCTGCCAGCCAGCTCATAGTGACACACATTAAAAGGCAAGTTCTGGAGTTCTATATAAAAAAAATTACCCATAGAAAGTAACTACCACAATGAGAAAAGCAGAACAAACCCACTAACCAGAAGTTAAAACCAGCACAATCTACAATAAAGAGCCAAAGGTTTAACAGATTAAACCAAGATGGTTCCTGGAGACTGGTTGTCTTGGGGCATCATAGGAGATTTTTGAAGGATGTGTGATTTATTTGAACTTTACTAGACTTGAATGATGTTGTTCTGCCCCTCTGGCCCTGGGCTCAGGTGAGAGCCCACCTGCAGAGCTGCCCCAGCCCTGCTCCAACAGCACAAGGACTTGGAGCTGCTGGAGTGAATCCAGAGGAAGCACCAGGAAGACCAGAGGGATGGAGAAGCTCTGCTGAGAGAATTGGGACTGTTCAGCCTGCAAAAGGGAAACCTTTGGAGTGATCCAGTTGCAGCTCCCTCCAGTACCTGAAGGGAGCCAACAACAAAGAAGGAGAGGGACAATTTACAGGAGTCTGGAGTGACAGGACAAGGGGGAATGGCTTCACATTGCCAGAAAGTAGGTTTAGATTAGATATGAGGAAAAAATGCTTGGATGTGAGAGTGATGAGGAACTCACATGGTTTGCCCAGAGAAGCTGTGGCTGCCCCATCCCTGGAGGTGTCAAGGGCAGGCTGGATGGGGTTTGAAGCAATATGGGATAGTGGAAGGTGTCCCTGCCCATGGCAGGGGGTAGAGCTGGATGAGCTTTAGGATAACCCCAAACCAAACCATTCTGTGACTTCATGATTCTATGATGCATTGTGGTGTGAAATCTGCAGGTGGTAAGGAAGTCTCTCTCACTTCCTTTTTAGATTTTTGATTCACGGAGAGACTCATTACAGTGTTCTCTCAGCCTCAGCTTGACCCAAACTGGGCCAAACTGGGATCCTGGTGGGCATTGTCCTACATCTTGCAAGCATGGGCACTATAGAAAATGCACACACTTTGCAAACAAGGCATCTCTTTTTCACTGTTTTTTTTTCACTGGAATGAGGCAGTGTTGAATTAAGCCAGGTGTAAAGTGTATGTGAATACCATTAGGCAAAGGCTGCTTTAAACAATGAGACTTACCATGATAATGAGTGTTAAACTTGGTAGTCAGTAATAACAGGGTCAGCGCCTTGGAGAGCAGCTCATTGCAGAGTGTCAAGAAAAGGGAAAGTGATTAGCTTGAGTTTCCAAGGGAAAATGAGCAGTCCACAAGTTCAGTGCTAGATCGTCTGTAGTCATGTTAACAGTCTTTGTCTCTCTTCCCTTCAGCAGTGGGATCAAACTCCCTGCTTGGGTATGTGCCTTCCCTGTTGCTAAATCCATTTACACTGGGATTTGCTGGAACATAGAGGAAACACAGCGATCTGAGCAGGCAAGAAACCCAGGATGTCCTGAGTTCTCGTGCTAAGACTTGGCAAAAAAATTGGCTCCTGCCATTTCCTCTTCTCCCTGCAAAGAGTTTAATTCAGTAATTATTCTAAGAAACAAGATCTCTGCATGCTTGGCGAGAGGCCAGAGATTCATCCAAAGTTGTGGGCTTACTTCACTGATGTTCAGGCCAATTGGTGCACTCAGGCTGCACAATGAGTTGCAGATGTAGTGATCTCATGTACTTCATTGGTGAAAAGCACAGAAATGTTTACCCTGTAGTCGAATGTAAATGCAAAAAGATGGTTGCCTGAGACTGCAATCTGAACATCCCAAAACAGCATCACACCAATCCTCCCCCAGTTTAATCCTCTTCTTTGTTGCCTCATCTCTCCCATCTGTGAAATGGAAACAATTCCACTTCACTTTGTCCTGCTTTGCCCCGAGGAACTGGAATGAGCTAGACCTTTCAAAAGGACTTTGAAGACAGATTATTGTTTTTCATTACTCTGTGCAACACTTCTCACCATGAAGTGATATTTCAGAATAAAGGTACAATTCTGCTCTGCCAAGAAAGTAATGCTAACTTTCCACCAAAAACATCACTGCTTTGTTAGATGAAAATCAGCTGTGTTTGACAGAGTGATCTGTAAACTTTGCCGATTCTGTGTGGTTCTGCATGACCAGCCTGGCCCTGGTGTATTTTATTTTTTTCCCTTACTTTCTGGGGGGGATTATGTGCTGTGATTTTGACCTGGGACATTTCCTTTCTTCAGGAGGATTAAGCTTCAGTTGTTTTTCTGCTAGCAGTGAGTATCATTTGCAGACTAAGAAATATGATTTCCTTCTTTTAAAATGGGTCAGACCCTTTTTGGTGTTTTAACCACAAACAATGGAGTTCAGAGAAAAATCCAGAGGCATACGGACTTGGGAGCCTTTGTGGCTTCAGATGTTAAACAGGCCTGTCCTAATGCATTCAGTTCCTTGTCAGTTGTGAAAGAAATGTCTAAAGTTTCATAATATCATATCAGTTGTGCAAGCAGCTTGCCCTTTAAAGTAGGTGCTTAAATCTGCACTTGGTTTTAGTAAAGCTTAGTCTATTTTTATGCCTGAAGAAGTTTCATTTTCTAAGGGTGGTGGAAGGAAGGTAAAGAATTAATTTAAGGGTTTTTTTTTTAGCTAGGAGAGACGTAACTCCATTTCAGATGTCTGTGTCTCATTCAGGGCAATTAAGGATTTCATGTCATTTGATATTCTCTTTGAGAAGCACAGGAATTGGTTACGAGTTTCTACCCTTGTTAGATTTAAACTCCATTTCATTTTAACCCTGGGGAATTAGTCTGGGTTGAAGTGCACGCATGCATGAATTAAATCACAGCAACATTGCTGCATCTCTTTTTAGCACAGAGCTCTCAAAGCTCTTAATCATGTGTTCATTTCTCAGACCTGCCCTGTGATATGAGTACAGTAGCTGTATCATTTCCAGAACTTCAGAATCCGTGTGCAATAAAGCACACCTCTTCCTTTCTTTTTGCAAGGTCTGAACCTTGAGCAGGGTTCTATCTCCACTGTGCAGCCTCCAGCTTGATGTGCTTTGTTTATAGCTCAAGCAGAGGGGTGCGAGTGAGGCTGTTGCCTAATAAAGGATGTTTTTAGCTGGTTGAGCAGGAGTAATTCCTGTTTAAATGCTTACGATCCCATTGATTTAATCTGGCACAGTTTCAGCAGGCTAGACGGGTGAATGTCTGCTGCTCAGAGTCATCACTGGCCTTAGGGCTTTCTCCAGTGGGGTGTGAGATGTGGATTTGAGAGACAAAGAGCTTCAACTCTGGCTCATCTGTGTGATCCAGCCTTGTGTAAGAGGTGAGGTTTGCAAGGGGACAGCCCCGTGTTTGCAAAGGGGACATCCTTGCTCAGTTCTCCAAATGAAAGCCTTGAGATCCTCATGCTCAGGCTGCATCCCTCCTAAGCAGTGCAGCCTTTCATCCGCTGGTTTTTGGGGTTTTTTTGTATCACCTTCATATGCCACAGGCACAGGAAAAAGCACAAAACAACCCAGGAGAGGGTGAATGACTCTGCAGAGCTCAGAACTGAAATTAATTGACATCACTCCGCCGTTGCTGGTAAGCCCCTTAATGGGGCAGCTCGAGTCCCTCAGCAAAAGCTGCAGCCCATTATACGACAGAGCTGGCTGCTGAAATCTGGAGGGATGAACAGCATGACAGCCGTGGTAGGTCACCTCCTGCAGAAAGGATAACAAAATATTTGTGTACCTTAGGCAGATGGAGGGACAAGCAGCAGAAGCACATGGGGAAGCAGGTACATTTGTAATTACCCGGAGAGGCAGCTCACCTTCACAGACCAGCAGAGCTGGCTTAATGTGGCAACAGCAGCTATTGCACCAGTTGAAGGAACAGCAAAGCTGCCATGGCAACGTCTTCTCCTCAGGGGATCACAGGCGGGATTCTGGCCAAGCCAGACCAAATTTCTTCTGCGCTTTCCACTGGAAAAGTGCCCCTCCAGCTGGCTACAATAGACAAAACCCAGCCCATAAGCTGAAATAGAGTAAATATTAGTTAAACAGTTACAACTCTCAAGATCTTGCGAGCAGTAGGAGCAGCTGTCAAGCTGGGAGACACCTCTTCCAGTGCATGGCACAGCCCAGCCACAGTGTGTCAAGGATGCTGACGATGGGATGGCTGAAACCACAGCCTCAGGGAGTGGCTCGAGTGATCCAGTCCGAAATCAGTTCCCACCCAGGTGACTCAGAGATGAGAAGAGCCACAGAGTGCCATTGATGGACAATTTTGCTACAGGTTTCTGCCTGGTGAAGGCCTTTTCTCCCATGTAGTCCATGAAATACCGCAGGGAAAAGGTTCAGCTGAAAAGGTTCAGCTTCCTTGGCAGAAGCACAAAGATGCAGAGAAAGGCTTTGGATTTGTTTTTCCCCCTGAAGTTGGTGCTCAGACTTCTTCTTTTTAATGAAGCCATCATGGAATGCTCAGTTTCATGAGTTCCCCCCTTTCTCTCAAACAGCTTTGTCTGTTTTCATTAATCATTAATTGCCTTGGCTGGAGCACAGACCTTTAGCGTGGACACTCATAGCAGAAAAAGGAAGTGATCTTTTCTCTTGTTTAATGCTGCCTCTCAAGGAACTGCAGGTATTGATTGATGCTTCTCATGTTTCAGATATTCTCTGTGATGGGAAAAAAGTCATATTCCCCTAAAGTGTCAGTTATATTACATATCAGAAAATATATCCCTTTAGTGAGCTCAAAGCATCACTTTTTTTTTTTTTGAAATGTCTCTTTCTATGTTGGCATATAAAAATAGATAGATAATATGCATCACATTTTTTTCCTCCTAATGTGATTGAGTTTATGGCAGTAAAAAAATTTTCCTTTCCCCCCTCTCAATTCACGCAATAAAGTATATCAGAGCTGTAGACACAGGGTAACATGCTGGATTGCTCTACCTTAAGTAACTGTTTCTCATGTATCCATAAACATGAATAAATATGGTAGTCATGGCTGTCAATGTTCCTTTGTTTCAACAAGTTGGCCACAATTAAGCATTGTATAAACACGATTGATAAAATTAATGTCTCTCAATATCCCTGGAAGTTTTAAATCCTTTAAATTGCAATTACTTAGCTTGTGGCTATTTTTATAAAAGATGAGAAAGAGAGATATGAGGGTTTTACATGGACCTTAATCTTCAAAACGAGGTCTCCAAAGATCAGGTTGCTTTTTAAAAAATTTGGGAATAAGTTATTAATGACTTTGCTAATTAATATGCAGTGTAAAGCACCAGTCGTTCCTTGAATAAAATAAAATATATGTTCTAAAGCTTTTGTTGTGTAGATTTAAAGTCAGGAATTGCAGAAATAATAATAATCTTTTCCAAGGAAAACTAGCTTTAAACCAAGGCAAAAATGGAATCTAAGTATTTGGGAAATATTTTAAAGAATGATTGATTTAAGGAACCAGAGCAACAACTGCTCAAGAAAAAAGAGTAAGACAGTACTTCTGGAAATTCTGGGAATCTATATGATTGCAAAAAGGAAGCTTATGCTCTGTCAGCACTGATTTTTTTATTTACCTTCAGAGACCTTTTTTTTTTCTTTTTCCAATTGTGGAGACAAATAACCCTATACCTCAGCAGTCTCATTTGAGCAATGGGTGTAAAGATACATTTGTAGTTTGTGATGTTCTTTGAGATTCTTTGGAAAACATGCTACGTGAGGACTAAATATTCTTCTAGCATATAAATATATACATATACATACTTATATATATATATATTTGTGTGTGGAAATAGGGAATGGATGCTCACATTGCTGTGGATCTGAGAGGAGAGGAATAATTTAGCAAAGGAAAAAAAGATCCAGAATTCTGGGCAAAAAGTCATTGGATGTGATGGATGAAGGTTTATCTGCTCTTTATAGTGACAGATAAGTAATGAGGTTGAACTGCTGCAATATTGTCTGGAAATAGAATAGATGACATTTTTAATAGGCTCAAATTGACTCTTAATAGTTCAGACCATCTGCTGAAACTGTGGAATAATAAAACTAGTACTTTTATTATGACCTTCTAAAGCACTAAATACTCTGGGAAAGCATGTGGACATTTCTAAATCTATGTTTTGGTTGGACAGTTCGGATAAAAGTGTTTTATCCAACTCAGGCCTGGCTGTTATGAAAGCAAACCCAGTGAGATTCCAGCTCTGCTTGCAGGTGCTTAACAGCTTCATCATCCATTTAAGCCAGTTCCTTAAAA
Source organism: Motacilla alba alba (assembly GCF_015832195.1). Taxonomy (NCBI): domain Eukaryota; kingdom Metazoa; phylum Chordata; class Aves; order Passeriformes; family Motacillidae; genus Motacilla; species Motacilla alba. Next base: position 3,365,334 of record NC_052046.1, on the reverse strand, counting down.
GCTAAATGTGCTAAAGTACATATAAACAAAAGTGCAATATTAATGCTAATACTAATGATGATGATAATAATAATAATAATATTACAACAACAATAAAACAACTACAACAACAGTAAAAATAATAATGATGATGATGCAACTGCAAGTAGTAGTGGTAGTAGTATTTGGTAGGATATGACCTTGATCAGAGTTCTCAGATCAATATATTATCCAAATGATGGGTGGGGACCATTTATAACAGTATAGTCTGCTCTAGACAGGCACAGTGATAAAAATATCTGTTAACAGACCAAGTTCTTCAAGAGGAATATTCAGTTTGAAGCAGGAAAAACAATGCACACACATTGCAATAAATATGAGTTGAAGAGAGTTCTGCAAGGCAGAGAAAACAGAACTGAAGATGAGGAGAGATTTTTACACTTTGGGATATCTCTTGTTCCTGTCCATTACGAAATAGCTTAAAATTGGCAGGAACCTTGTTGTTACTAGGTGTATTTGGAAACTGATCATAGAGACATTATCACCATGATATGATTAGCTTTATCTAGTATCTATATATAGCTGTGGGGACTTTTTATATGGAGATGCTTTCAACTATATTCTTTCACTTTGGCTGCGTTAGATGGAGCTCATGAAAATAAAAACCTGGACTATCCTTTCTGTTATTGTGCAGTGCAATGTGCAATAGGCTTCTCATCCACGATAGTACAAATAATGGCAGGTGAATAAAGAGAATTAGCACTTGTGCCAAATAGCTATTTCTAGCATGCTTAGTGTTCCGACAACCCCCTTTTTTTTGTTGGTTTTTTTGGGTGGTTTTTGGTTGGGGTTTTTTTTCTGTTTGTTTGTTTGGGTTTTTGGGGGTTTGTTTATTTTAGTTTGGTTGGTTTTTTTGGTTTTTGGTTTTTGTTTTTTTTTTTTTTTAGTCATTTGATTAAGTGTCCTCCTCACTGTCCAGCTTCTATCTGCAAATGCAGGAATTTGTTTGATATTTGGTGTGGCTACTGATTCTGAGGTAAACTTAAGTGAACTCCATCCAAAACTATTTCAGATGATGACTGAAACTTGTTAGCAATATATATTCATTTATGTTAAAATATACATTGTTATGCCATGGACCCCACGTCAGATACCTTTTCTTTTTGAGGTAATATAAAGAGAACAAAAAGGTGCTTCTTAGATATTGGAAATCCAGCACTGAAAAAACAAAAATTCTCCAATACACTCATGTCCTTTTGCAGCAGAAAAGAAACAAGGTGTGACCAGAGGTGTCAAAGTGTTAACTGAAATCCAGTCCCTAAAATACATTGCTATAATTCAGGTAAGAGGATATCTGCTCCCACTTACTCTCCAGACCTGAGTCAGTTACTTCTCTGCCCTCTAGTTTCTCCACTTCTGAAGGGTTTGTGGCAATATTTATTTTAAAAGATGCTGAGACAATAATTTATTAATATTTGCAGTCTTCTTTCAGGTCCCTGGAAAGTTGGGGCATGCAAAGACATTGGTCTTATTAAGGAATGTCATAGTTAAGCATAAAGATGAAGCAATGCTTCTGATAGGTGCATAGAAGTTTGTACAAAGGTCTTAAATTTTGAAAGGGAAAAGGGACCACTCAGACTTCAGACTCGGCAATCTGAAACTGCATCTGCACTTCCAGAGAGAAAATACAGCAAACTCTTCAAGATGGAAAAGGGAAACAAAATACTAACCAAGGGAAAACTGGAACCAGTAGTATTCTTTCCAGTGATAGTGGTTAATCACTAAAAGAAGGGGCCAGTGAAAGTGAAGAATTCTTCATCTTCTTATGTCTTCAAGACTGAAGGCCTCTCTGGAGGAAATGTTTTAGACAAAAATTATTGGGTTCAACAAAAGAGGAGCAAGGTAAAAATTAAAACTCTATGACATATAAAAGATAGGTGACTTACTAGTGCCTCTACATGTGTGATTCATTTCACACAGCTTTAGATGTTTGAAGTTAGATGCCTAAGTTTGAGCTGGTCACCCTGGGCTCTCCTTTTAGTCAACAGTAGGAAGCTGGTATCTCCAGGGAGCAATCCATTTGACCTGCCTTGGATGCCTGTTAGAATGGGATGCAAACTGTCCTCTGGCATACCCGTTGCTCCTTGCTGACTATCAAGGAAGCCTGTGGTGGTTTGTTGACATCCCACCACCTCATTTTCAGATGCCTGAGGAAAGGCATGTCTCTCTGTGGGACACCCAGGAGTTGCGGAACAGCAGCCCTTTATTTATAGGGCAGAGGCCTGTTTTGTGGTAGTACTTACCTTGCATCCTTCATGAGTCAGTTGCTGGATGCGTTGGATTCCCGTGTTGTTGAAGCATTCTGTGTTTTGAAAGGAGCACCTAAGAACATCCCCCTCATTTCTTCGGGGGCACAGATGTAGGTAAGGGTGGGCCAAATGCTGTTGTTACTCTGGAATAAAGTCCCACCAGTCTCACAGATTTTGGTGGAATTACCATGCTTTACATCCTAAGAACAAAAGCAGAAATGAGCCGTTTAGGAAGGATTAATCCAACTGCCACAGCAATTTGGTTCTTTCTGTTCATCACATGATAAAGGGCAGCTCTGGAAAGAATGCTATATATCACAGAGCATTTTAAAAGCAAAGACTCTTGGGAAAATCCTTGTTAAGCATGTGGAGACAGTGTTAAAAACACTTTCATCTTTCATTTCTTCCTGTCCTGTAGCCTTCCTGGCGCCACTCCAAATTCACTTCATCACTTGGTGTTACTTGGTTTAGACCTGTGCCTCTTGCGTATCCCGCTAATAGTGGATTCCTGTGTAGTGTATCCAAATTCCTCAAGTCTAGCCCTGTCACTCAAGATGATGAACCCGTCATCACGCCGGAGGTGTGCTCAGAGCTATGCTCAGCCCACATCTGAGGAGAGCAACTGTGGTGCTCAGCAGAAGGGCTTAACCCTCCTGAACACCCTCCCTTATCAAGGGAAGGAGGGAGTGCCTCTGGCAGGCTCCACAGCACAGGAAGTCTGTTCTCTTTATGTGGACCACAGGGAGCAGATGTGTCCTGGATGCCCCAGGAACCATGCCTGCAATGCAAGAAGGCTTCAGCAGTTGGTGTTGGCTGATCTTGGATCACATATTAGCTAGGAAGCTTTGCAGTGCATCAGTGAGCACACAGAGGATTCCCAAGGCAGAGGGATTTTATCACTCCTTATATAATTGCAGAGAAGTCAGGTATGACCATACAGCAAGTCTTGGTTCCTGCCAGTTGTCCCCGTTACCAGTCAGGTCTGTTTTCCTGGCCTGTTTCCTTCCTGGATGGTTACTCCTAAGTGTCCACCAGCAGCTGCTGTCCACAATGGCACAGCAAGCCTGGCATGTCTCAGCGGTTTGGATTAATCTGTGTTTCAGCAGCTCTGTGAAGCAGAGGGGCTGATGTGGACATGTGTGGCTGCAGACGCCTTGCCCAGATTGGGTCTGTGCACCACCGATCCCAAAGACAGCAGCATGCTGTCTCTATCACACTGCATGCACAGCCTGATGTGCAGAGCAGGGATGGTGCAACCAGATGGCACAAGAAGGATTGGGACTGTCATCACCAGGCAGCTCTTTTTTGATTCCTTGCCTGTGCAATTTGTGGGTTCCCATGATACTGTACCACAGGCTGTGTAGCCATTCCCGCGCCGCAGAGAAATCCGACCCTTCCTGTGAGGGGGGACGTGACACTCTTGCCACATCCAGCTATTTCTGACATAGTGGTATGTGTGTTGTCTCAGCCCGGGGTGAGCCTTCTGCCTGCTGCAGCAGCACTCCCAGGGTGCCCGTGTTAATAGGGTGGCTGAGGTGAGTGTTAACCTGCTGCTTCCCACAGACCTTGTGGTGAGGGGTTTTCTGTGCGAAGGTTGCCTGGGGGAAATTCTCTGTACACTGACCTCAGCTGCGGATGCAGAGGAAACTTTGCACTTTTGGAGCTTTGCACACTTTCAGCTTGTAAAAATGCGTTGTCCCATTAAGATGAGACCCCTTAGTGCAGCTCTGCCTCCCGTGTGACACACTCCTGCTGATGCCAACAGGAGCTTCACTGGCACCACAGGTACACAGAATGCCTAGGGAGTCTCTCCAGCAGGAAATAAACAGCTATAGCTCTTAGGATGACCTATGAAACCTTGGTTCTTAAAAGGCGTGTGTTTTTTCCACTTTGCCAGATCTCACTGTAGTCTGATAGACTGTGGGCAGTGCAGAAATCTCTGCACTGAAAAGGCTAAAATTTAAAGGTTTGTTTTGGTTTGTTTGTTTTTTTCCCTGAAAGGCCTTGATTTTTTGGTTTTTTGTTTGTTTTTAAACTGGGGTCATTCATGTTTCCAGTCACTGAGATTGTACCCTTCTTCCAACAAAAAGGAAAATTGGAAAAGGCTGATGATATCCATTAGCTGGCTTGAGGATTTGAAAAAATAAAAACATTCAACGGGCAGTTAAAGAAATTGATGTCTTTGAATCATAGAATCACAGGATTGTTTAGGCTGACCCTTAAGATCATCGAGTTCAACCACAAACCCAACACTGCCAGGTCCCTGAGATCTACATATGTAGGAGGTACCAACATCCTGCACCTGAATGGTGTGCACATCCTGGAGGTGTGCACCACCACTCACACTTCCTCACCACCGCAGATGCTCCCTCATTGCCCATTGCTTCTCTGACTCAGGAGTACCATCTCTACTTTGGGGGACCTCTTCTAAAAGGTAATGATAGCCTTTGTCCCATGATGGTGCATCTGTCTGTGAACTGCAGAGACATCTCGGGAGATGCAGAACATTTTCTGTAGTCTTGGAGATGCTTAACACTGTCTCAGAGCTCTCACCTGACTGCCTTATGTCCAGGGCCTCTGCTGCACCTGGGAGACAGAGCTGGGGCAGTGTCAGAGAATTTCATTTCACCACTAAATGAATTGGTTCATACTCAGAAAGTTAATGTTTATTATAAACATGTGAGGAGCTAAACTTTTTTGTGTTATTGATAATGGGAGCTTCAATGCCATAAGAACTGGCCTTCATTCACTCAGGAAAGCTTCCTAGATACTAATACTGAGCAAATGAGCTGTTGTTTTTTAACTCCTGAGGTTTATTAAACATTAGATCATAGAAACTGTTACACCAGTCAAAAATCTTATAATTGTCTTATTACACGTTTCCAATTACTGACTGTAGACAACATCAGATGCTTCAAAGGAGCATGCAAGAAAATATGTAGTAGACTGCAATAATAAACATAATTTGATCATAAGAAAAATAGCTTTTATCCACTGTCTGTGCTCAGTGTTTGGCCTATACCCTGAGACATGACAGTTTATTTTTTATTATACATACATATTTTAAAGTGACAGCAGTTTTCAAAAGAAAGAACTGGAATTTGGGAGGTCTGAATGAGATTTCAGCATTATCGCCTCACAGGAAGGTTGACACAAACCAAATGATGTCGTCATTTGATGACAAATGTGTCATCATTTTCATAATTTCCAAGAGCACCTCCATTTCCACAGCTAAATACCACCAGAGACCTTAACACCTATGAGGTTCTTGAGATCAAGGAACTAAAACTGTTACAAAAGGGCAAGGGAAGGTTCAGATTCATATCTTAAATAGGAGCAATTATTAAAAGAAGTGAGAGAAGTTAAACCAGTGCAAGGGAACACAATGTGCTGTTGTCTTTTTTGGAGTATGTACTCCAGGCACTTGGCAGTGCTTGTGTGTGAACTGATGGGTGTGCAATCAATTTGGCTGTTTTCCCCATGCAGTCCCTTCGGTGCAAACCCTCCACTTATTTGCATGGATCCTTCAGTCAGCGCAGAGAGATGTGCACTAAAAACAGAAAGACAAAAATTCCCCAGGCAGCCACTTCAGATCAAACTATTCTCTGTTATTATTTTAAAAAGAGGAACACAGAAGTACAAACAGAAGGTCCTTGTTCTGTTCATCTTCCTGCAGATGACTCAAGAAGCTCCTTTTGTCCTTCCTTTGCAAAGAGTGAGTTAGGAAATGAATGACATCTGAAGGCAAGAGCTGGGTTGCTCACCCCAGATTTCATCTGAAGGTCACCTTCCAATTCTCTGTGGTTCAGAGATGTTTTTATTATTCCTCTTTTAACCTTAGGGGTTTTTTTTTATTTTTATTTTTTTTTCATCTCCACCTTGCCCCCCTCCCCCCCACTTAAGCTAAATGACAAGTTATGAAACTTCGTGGTTTTCTCGTTCTCAGTGTGAGTATTGAAAAATGATAATCTGCCGAGCGCATGTGACAGAGCGCTCCCTCCTCCAGCTCCCAGCTCCCTCCCTGTCAGCTGCTGTGGCTCTTCATTGTGTTTAACCGCTCCCAGCTTTCAGAATACATCGGTTTCCGTTCTCAGACCTTCTTTGTCTCCTCTTGCAGCTGTTTGTTTCGCAGTGTGGTCAGTGTTTGTGGGGTAGATCAAGCCCCACTTTTAAACTCTCATCTCCTCTCTTCGCCCTCTGCGCTCTACAAAGCTCACGGAGCTGCCAGGGCTTCTCTGCTCACACTGGGAGGTGCCAGTTGGGAGAAAGGGAAAACATTAATAAAGGATGAGTGGAGCAAACTGCAGAGTGGCAGCAGGCTCTGGTGCTCCACCAGTCAGAGGGCAGGAGATCAAAGTGAGCCTTGAAGATCTTTTGGTAGGTATTTGGGGAGGTGGTGGATAAATGGTGTGACATGATCAAAAGCACTCATTCGAAATGGGAAGGCACCAAGCAAGGCTGCAAGCCACTCTGTTTGGTTTGGGGGTCCTTTTGCCTGACTTAAATGAGCAGGTATCCAGTTTGAGGGAGAAAAACACTCTTTCTATAAAGCCTGTAGTATCAGACGTCTGCTATGAATCAGCACTCAAGTACCACATGTGAGGGGATACCCACAGTCTTCTGTAGTGGTACACCAGAAACGTAATATTTGTCTGTATATCACAGAATCATTCAGGTTGGAAAAAACCCCCAAGATCCTTTGAGTCCAACCTTCAAATCATATTCTGGGCAAGGAACTGCAGGTTCAAAATACAAATAAAGTTCTATGAATTAACATTTTGCATGACAATAGTCATAGCAGATCAAAAACAAGTTTAAGGTCCTAGGCGAAGCACAAAGTGTAGGCAAGCCTTAATTTAGAGTTTCCCAGATTAGATTTCTTCCCACTCCTGCATAGTGTGTGCACCTAGAGAAAGGACAAGGCACAGCAGCTGCCAGGGTAGTATCAAATAGAAAATGCTTCTGCGCCAGCGTGCTTTGAATTAGTTTCCCTTGGAATATTCCACTGTAAATCCACCAACCCCTACAGAATACACTGGTGGAGACTTAAATATCTGTTTCCCATACACATTAGTTTCTGCATGAAACACAAGTGACTTTATAGGTTCATTTTTTATTCCTTTCCTGTGGAAACTCCTGAGTGGGAGTGGGCCTTGTGCACTGCATTTCAGGTGAGAAATGTGCTCGTAGTCCTCCTTTGAAATTGCAGTTACTAAACATCCCATAGAATTATTTACATATTGAATCTGAAGTATTGCTGGAGTGTTCTTCCATTTTAAGAATGATTCTTAAATGGTGTCTAGCAGTTTACACTCCAAGACAGGAAATTTATATATGGAACAAAGAAGTAAGTGCTTCTTGTAGTTTATAAGGTGCTACAAACTCTAATAAAAATAGAAGTGAAATGTTAAATATTCGTTATACTATTACAACCCTCCGGTTAATGGCAAAAGGCACCAAAATTATTTCATTCAGTAGTGTTTTGGATTTATGCCTGCAGTCTATTGTTTCAACAATGTCAAAAGCTGTGTAGCAGCTCTGGTTCATCTGCAGTAGTAACTCAATATTATAAATCTTTACAGGAAAGAAAGAAATACAAGTCCATACATGCTCATTTCAGGCCCTTGTAGGATTAAAATAAATAAATAAAAGGAAGAAAGCAAATAGAAGTTAAGAGGGGGAATAACACCATAGGTATTTATAAAATACTGCCTCTCTTGGCCTTGGTATATAGTTTCCACTTTCAGGCAGTACTGCTCTCTTCTGAATGTTTTGTATTCTATATGATCTACAATAAAGAGTTATGCCATCAAAAAGCATGGCAATATGCATGCCAAGAGTCCAGGTACTCCCATTAGAATAAGTGTGACAGCAAAAGATGTGAAATATGGGCTTCTGATGAACTGGCTAAACCCCTTGGATATTCCTCAAACAAAGAGAAAACAAAGCACCCTCCTCCTCCCCGCCCCCCCCCCCCCCCCGCCACCCCCTCAAATAAAACCAAAATCTCTATCAGTAGTCCTAGGAGATAAAGCCTTATCCTAAAAACAGCTCCCACTGTAACCCAGTCCATGAATCACAGCACTTAAGCCTGAAGAGTCGCATTCCATGTTGACACAGACCTTCAGTAGTCCCATTAAATGTAATGGGGTTGCTCAAGATGTAAATCACTGTAAAATATGAACCCTGATCTAATTTCTTTCTCTGAGATTAATTACTTCAAAGCCATTGTTTCTTATTTCCTCCTCCCCTAAAATCCTAGAGCCACAGAAATTTTTAGGGGAAGCTGTTTTAATTATCAGTACTCTTGAAAGAAAAGCTGCTGTTGGCTCTCTGATGCACTTTGAAATTTTACTTTAAAACACAGGAAGAGATTTTTTTGTTTGAGACTTTGTGTCAGCTGTGGGGTTTATTGGACAACCTACTCGTGGCTGGGATTACTTTGGCAGTGAACTAAACAGGCAAGTACAATTTATGTGTCCATATATTGGAGCATATACACATACATATAATGTATGTGTTGTGGTGAAGACCTAGTGGTCCATTGCATTATTTCCATGATAATTAGGAGGCAAATGACCCTTCTGATGACAAAATTGAATTATGTTTGTGAATATTTAGTAGGGATCATTGTACCTATTGCAAGAGGGTGACTTGAGTGGCCTGAAAGGTCTCTCCAAATGTAATATTTATGACTTGGTGAGGGGTAGATTTCAAGCCACTACCAAAAAAGGATAGCATCAATAGCTGGAACAACCTGTACAAATGTCTCTGTATGACAAATAGAAATTAAATACAGTAAATCTCTCTTTGCCTTCTCATCTACTTCATCTACTGTTCATAGGGAGACATCCTTGTACCCAGTACCAAACATCAAAAAAAGAAAAACAAACAAACAAACAAATGAAATTTCAGATCTTGACCATCTCATTTGTACATTGAAATGAATAACATTCTGCCTTGTGCAAAGGAGGTTTTTTTTCAATCATATTACACTGTGACAGAGCATATCTTTTTAAATGAGTAACAAAGGGGTTTTGTAACACCACAAAAAGGGTTAACTACAAAGTAGTTATAAAGTGTGTTTAAGGGTATTATGGTAGGCTTTTTCCCATACAGAATGTTGCCCTAGGCAAGCACTTGAAGGCATTCAATGTTAGACCATCACATTTTTCCTTATGGAGACCCTCAATTAATGACCACATGGAAACTTAGGTACATGATATTATGGAGGTGGTGGGTCAGATGCCCCTGTGCTACTCAAAAAAAACTCGCTATGTCCTAAGAACTGTGTAAAGCAATCCCAAAATAGTTCATCTATAACACAGGTCGATAATCAGAATATGGGTGGTGATGGCTTGCAGATTTCATCAGTATGTATTTGGGATGACTTGCATAACTGATTCATGGCCTCATCACCCATGATTAATGTGCTATAAAGTTACAGGACTTAGAACCTCTCTCTGGCACTTGGGGAAGCTGGGGCCTTGCAGAAAAGAGCAGCATGTGAACATGTAATTAGAGCCTGTCCCATTAATCTGTTTGCAGAAATGGACTGAGTTGAGGCCACACTCACAAACTCATCAGGTTATGAGACCTTTTAGGTTCTTGTCTTTGCTATGTGTAATGTTTTTATGACAGACTTTTAAGTCATTTATTACATATTATAAACCAGTGTGATTACTAAAAAGTTTACATGCATAAAAATTTGGGGGAATAATGATAGATAATGCACAGTTCCTCCTTCATGCTGGTTTTCTCTTCTTACATTAGTGACACTACTTCAGCTACTTTTATAATGTTATTGCTCTTTCCTTTAGTCCCTGGATGCAAGGAGTTAAAGCAGTTTATACAGTGAATTGTGTGTATCTCTGCTGTAGTCAGTCTGAAAAGGCCTGGACTAAACCTGACCCCTGTCGTGGTGGGCACTATGAAAGACAGGTGTTGGTCCTCGGAGCTTATAGGCTAAAGCAAAAAACAGAGGTATGCAGCAAGAGAGGGGAAGGATTATTATTTCTGTCCTTTATGGACAGAATTTGGGACAACATTCTACAAAGTTTTATCTTTGGAGAACAGATTTTATCCTTGTGGTCCAGCTATAGTCCATGGACATCCAGAGCTCAAATTAGATTTTACATTGGCCTAATGATCAGCATAAGTCTCTTTTTCTCTCTTACCAGCCACTGAAATGCCTCTGGATGACCATTGACTGTGTTCCTGGATCAGGCATCTTGCCTAGGGAGTGAGCCCTGCTCCTCTTAAATCCATTTCTAAATGCCTAAGTAGGACATGATCTCTTCTGGCATTTTGGCTGGTAACAATAAAGTTCCCTGCTCAAAGTCAAAGAGGGTACAAGAGAATAAGAGGAAACAAGAGGTTTTCTAAATACCTATCCAGTGTCTTAATCACAAAATCTTCTTTCCTCTGAATAAGCTTTTCCTTATCCTTTGGGCTTGATTTTCCAGTAGGTTAAATAAGCTCCTTTATCAATACTTAAACAGGGCTTGCCAGTAGTAGATCCACTCTAGCAGAGAGCAACAGTTCTCTTATTTTTAATGGAAATTCCTTCATTTTCCCTTGACAGGGAGGGTGATATATAGCATGCAACTGTTTTAAACTTTTAAGCATTTAAAGTATTGCAAGCACATGAGAGTAGGTTGGGGAGGGGACAGTGGCAGTGAGAGAAGAAAGCTGCACGCTGGCTCACAGTCAAGAGCCCCTTCTCTGATTTCAGATAGATCCAGAGGACTGCCCTACCATAGCTGGAAGAAAGGTTAATCCCTGGGATCATTATATTCACAATCCTGCCTTGTGATCTTTATAAATCTCCCTCTGAACACAGAGGATGAGCATCCTAGTGGGATTGTCAAAACGCTTTTTTGTATGAATGCTGGGTTCAAAAGGAAAAAGAGCACTGTGAAGTGCCCATGAAGAAGCAAGCATCTGAAGGTTTGCCTTATGAAAGATTAATTTGCATCCTACAGTTTTGGTTTTGTTTTGGTTTTTATTTTTTTCCCCTCATAAAGTCTGTTTTAATGGTTCATGTTTTAAATGCACACTGTTTAATTATTTATGCATCTTGAGCAGTATTCTCTGTGTTTGGAACTTTTGCCGTGGCACTAACCTTTTTATTTCACACCACTAAAGCTCATGCTGCACTGTGTACAAAACAGCCTCTAAAGGTCCCCTGGAGAATGCATACAGCAAGTGTGTAAGGATTGTTTAAACGCGTGTGTGAGGTGGGTTATTCACTTGATTGCTCTCACTGGTGAGCCAGGGAGTGTGGCAAACCCAGCAGCATCCCTGCAAAGTGGTTTCAGAACCCAGAATTAAATTTTACACTGTGACAGTTTTTAATTATACCTTTGAATAAAGTATCTTCAGATGGTTTGTCAGTGCACATGTCCCAAAATATTATCCATGGATAGCAGTGATTTCAAAAGCACTTGAAGTTAAATAAGAGACTAAGGAGAGAAGAATCACATGGATGTCCCATCCCTGGAAGTCTTCAAGGCCAGGTTGGATAGAGCTCTGAGCAACCTGGTCTAGTGGAAGGTCTCTCTGCCCATGGCAGGGTGTTGGAAATAGATGAGCTTTGGGTTGGTCCCTTCCAACCCAAACCAGTCTGTGATTCTGGTAATCTTTGATTCTTGCAATAGGCTTGATAATGCAAGCATACATAATATCCTGGAGTAATGTGCCTACATTTCTAACGCAAGGAAGTTCAGGAATGAGACTCCTATGAGCATTCACCTCTTCTTGAGACTGTAAATGTGAACTCATGCGCACACTGAAGTGCAGCTCAGCGCAGTTACTGAAAATCACCCTTGCTCAGCATCCTTGGTTTTGGCCATTCTGACCACGAGAGTATTCTCAAACCTGTGTCAGAGTATCTGGGTTTCCACTATATACAGTAAAACTCTGCAATGGGATTAAAATAAAATTCTCTAGGAATACTGTTGAAACATGGGAGGAAAGCATAGGAAAGATGTAGATAGATAACCTTTATGTGTCTCTTCCTATCATTACACAATTGCTGTCTGTGGCGCTTTCTCCATTCTCCAATAATTTTTCTAGTCTTAACTGTTCAAAAAGTGGGTTTCCTGTTGCATTAGTGGGCTGCCCTATAACTTAATACATCTTGCTGTCAGCAGGTTCTAATATTAAGTGTGAACTTCCTTTCATTTCTTCCCTTTTCTCCTATTTGCATTGTGAATAGTCAGCTGTCTCTTTAGATGTTGATATCACCGACCTGGGACTGAGAAGAAGGATTTTGCTCAGCCGTTTGGCATTCAGGGGGCTCTGTTTTGCTATGGAGATTGCACTGATGTTATTGATTGCACTTGCACTTGAATGTAAAGATCAGCTTAAAGAAGGACAGATGCCTTCGGAGTTCAGTGTTGGCCTCCTGGGGAGGGAAAATTTCTAGATCAAGCCAAAACTGACTTTATCTGAGAGTGTATTGCAATCAGACATTGTCCCTTTTCCATCTGCAAAGCAATCTGCACAAACTGGGCAAGTTTTCTCCAAGGGAGATGTCACGGCCTATTGCGAAATAACTCTTCATTTTCCAAAACACTCTTGCAGCTCAATCTTTTCCCATACATGGAGTCTCCTCTCTCCAGCACACAGCAATAATGATACCCATGCTGTATATAGTGTTTGTGGGAGATTTTGAAGGTTTTTCTTTCTTTTTTTTTTTTCCTTTTTTTTTTTTTTTTTTTTTTTTTTCCTTTTTAAACTTCTTTTACAAGAAAATGGGATCAGGCACTTTGAAAGCCCGGGTGTTTATTCCGGGAGAAATCCATCCAAGACAAGTGAACCATCAACACCTACTTCTCAATAAACAACTGTCAGGGTTTTGAGTAAATGAGGGCTGTGTGCGTGGGTGTGTGTGTCTGTTAGTTACTTAATTGCTCCATGAGTCTCCCGGTATCCCTAGTAACCTTCGTGTTTTTATTTGAGTTACACCAAAGCTCAGCAGTGATATTCCCCAAACCATTGCTGCTCCTGAGACAGGATTGTTAGAAAGCAGCCTGGCTTTGTTTGCCACTCGTGTTACTCCAGCGTGGGCAGAAAATTCAAACAGACACCCCTGACCCTTCCTGCGTGCTGCAGAAAGGATTTTGTGCTGCCCTGATGCCTCTGAGGCTCCCTCACCAGAACCTGTGTCAAGCCTTTCTCTCTTGAATGAGCCACACTTTAAATCTTTACTATCAGGATAAATCGGTTGGAAGTGAAAAAAATTTGGCCCTTTCCTTCAGCTCACTAACAAAAAAAAAAAAAAAGAAAAAGGGCACTGTTGCATTAGCTCTTGCTGCTTGCCCAACAAACAAGCTGGTGTAGCACACACTTCAGGTGAGCTTTGCATCTTGCAGACTGCTTACCTAACCTGCCAGAGGGAGAGATTCTCATCTGTGTCCTGTGATTGCTGCCCTAATAGGACTGGAAATCAGATCACTGGAGCTTAAACTAGGTGACCTGCTCCCCTCACTTCATGGGAAATGTGTTCTTTTTGATTTTTAGCAGTTGGACAAGGTCTTTGGAGGAGGTGGTGAGCTAAGATTGTCCAAATTTAATGAGTTTCATCCAAAGTTTTGTTCTTTTAATGTTTCCCAGTCTGTTTTCCTTTGAGGGAATTGTGCAGATATCCTTACTTCAGCAGGACTTCTGCTAGAGTGGGAAAACACATCTTCTGAAATATCTTCCTTACTAAAATCATGACTTGTATAATGCTATTATTTTGGCCAGTGCCAAATTTGTGGTTCAGTGTTGCCTAATAACTGAGGAAAACTGTCTCTGGACTGATCAAAGACCAGGGAATGCTGGAGTCACAAGCAGATACAAGAACACAAAAATTATCTCCAAAATCCTAGATCAGTCAGACCATGTTGACTACCACAGTCCTGAGAATTTTTCCTGATAAAATAGAAAGAAGTGAGAAAAATGATAAATTGGTGATGGAAAGAAAGAAGAGTGTCCTCTAAAGGATGCCTAAGCAGGGGCCAAGACTTGGTCCAGCATCAGTGTGGTCAAAATCCACTGACCAAATGTGTGGGGAGGCTCCTGCTCCCCATGCCCAGACATCTGACATCAGGCACTGTGCCCTTCCTAGAACTTCTCATAGTGATAAGATTTCTTTTCCCCTAAAAGCCTGGGGAAGAGGGACCAAGAGTCAAAAATATGTCTACAGCAGACAATACCTCAAACCACATTTAATCTCAGCAGAGGAAAGCCTTTCTAATCTCACAGCCTTCATCTGCACTTGTCTTAGAGGACAGAGTAATGAACTGCTCATTAAAGGTGTGGTGATGGGATGAGGCCTCTCTGGAAGCACCACAAAGAGGTCAGAGATGCTCTTGTGGGAAGTAACCTGCTGAAGAAGAAGGAAAGGGTGCCCAGAGTCACATGGTGCTGCTGCTCTGTGGGCAGCAGGAAGCTGTTTGAGTTGCATTCTTCCTGTGGTCAGCTGTTCTGCCCTGTGGTTGACAGAATATCCTTAACTCAAGATTTTACTGATGAGTAAACCTCAAAACACCAAGCAAAAGGTTTGAACAAGAAGACAGAAGTGTGGTCATCTGAACAGCATGGCCAGCTTGAATCCTGGCAACAGATTTGTTCTGTTTCCAAATGCATGCTTGTACAATGCAGCGTTTTCAGAGGGGCTGCAAGGAAATGTGACATCCTGCAAAAAAAAGACCGGGTTCAAATTCAATTGTGTGCATAACTTTGTTCTTTGGATTAGTTTTTAAAATACTTCCTTGTCTAGCAGAAGTGAGGAAAGGCACAGAGACTGAGCTGTATCCAGTATTATCCCTGCTCTTCCATGGTTTGTCTCAAGAAAAGAAAACCAGAAGACCAATTCATATTAAGACTTTGTGATATTATGAGTTGATGGTGAGGAATGAAAAATTCTCTGCTTCAAGTAGGAGGGATGACATTAGAAAACCCAATAATAAACCACATTTTTAATCAAAATGTGTTTTCAAAAAACTTCAAGGATCTCTACGCCAAAAAAAAAAAAAAAAGAAAACCTTGGAAAACTTCAGTCCTTTTCCATAAACATGTTGGGCCTCAATACATTCTATTGTTCAGGGAATGCTTCCTAAAGACTTTTTAAAGGGCGTGGTTCAGCCCATTTGAGTCTGACAAAGAGCAGCAGGAAAGGGATTAAAGGTCTATTACAAGACACTAAGGTTAGCTGGGCTGTGTGCACACTACCTCCCATTGGATGCCTAGTTTGGGTGCCTAAATTAGCTTCTCAGGTGACCTAAATCAGCTTCTCTATGACCTAGATAGCCAGCAGGGTGAGTTAGCATGCCCGAAGTCCTCTCTGGAGGCCTCATCATGGGCCAAAGAGGGACGCCAAGCTCCTGGACCAGATGTTGGTGACACTTTGGTGTCAGAGCCACACTCTGAGAATTCTCTGCTCCAACTGATGAGCTGCACCAAGCTTTTCTACAGATGGGGCTGGAGGGCCAATTCCTGCAGCAGGAATTTTAACCAGTGCCCTGCCAAACCTGACCACAGTCAAGTATCATTCCATGCCTGACCGGGGTGCTCCAAACTACACCGTGGCAACAAACTCACTCACAGGGAGGAAACTTAGATTTGAACACCAACCTGAATTTATTACTTTTCCTCCAACTCTAGGATTCACTTTCTGTGGTTCCTAAGTTAAAACTCTGTTTCTAGAGGAAAGGAGCCCCAAAAGCATGAAGTCTTTGCTTTAATTGCAGCCTTTCCTCTAGCTTGCTCGAAGCAAAGCCCTGGTGAGCAGCAGACAGCCCTGCTGAGCTGAAGCCTCTGTCTGAAGTGACCCCTCCTTTTCAGACAGGAGATGCACAACAAGTCTGCAAGGGAAGAAAACCTAATTATGTTGCACATGTTCTAATTTAAGTTGCTGTACATTGCTGGGAGTTTGAGCATAAGAAACACGAGGTCACTTTTTGCCTGCCACAATATCTTCTGCTTGGTGAGAAGATGATATACCTGATAGCTTTTCCTGGTGTAATTACCTGAAGGGTGGGTGACTAGGGATCTGCCCCGGGTTTCATTCTGTGATACTAAAACCCATTCTTTAAAATTAGATGCTCACCAACACACTCATTCACACGCACACACCGCGGCAGGTAGAGAACCGCAGGTATGCTGCAACAGCAGGTGCATGGATAATCCATTTCATTATCTCTGCAAAGCTAAAAGTCTTTAAAAAGAACACTCTCATGGGTTTGCAGCACAGAAATCATAGTCCTGTAGGTATGAGACTTCCTGGAATCCCAGCTGACAGGCCGTGAAAAGGTGCTGCTGTGCTGAAACACAGATCCATGCTATTCCTCCTCTGGCAAACAGGGATTCCAGCTGTGCCTGTAATAGGCACTTTAGATGGCACGTTCAGACTCATACAGCAAGGTATCAGTTTGTTTGCACTCCAGCCAGATATTCATTTATTCAAAGTCATTTTCGTCTGGATTGTAGAATGCCTTGGAAATGTGAACTTGTGGCCTTGGTCATGGGAATCTTCATGGTCATCAGCAAAAATGAGTGTGAGGAATACTCACTAAATTCTCCCTGTTGTACTCATCAAGGAACATGAAATACCTAGGGCAAATCACTGAGCCTTAGTATTTCCATCTGTAGTGGGATAATGACTGCTGCTTCTTTCATGAAGTGCTCTGGGATTTGTTTAAGATTGACTTGAGGTACCAACCAGGTATTTTTGCTTGGTGTGAATGATGCTGAGATGTAATAAACTTTAGTTACTTGTTTTCGCATTGGTTTGTAGCCTTCTGCTCCACATGAACTAGAACACTGATTTTCCTCAATGAAGTAATATTTTTACAAAATGTAGTTCCATTGTTCTGTATAGAGAATGGCAATCAAATCAATAGGAAAAAAAATCATGTTTTGGATATATTTAGTAGTAGATGCCACCAGATGGGAATATAGATGATGAGGAAACTAGAACCTTAATTTTTATTATCTGCTGCTGCAGTCCATCTAGCTGAGTGTTTCCCAGTCAATTTCTTTTTTCATACCTCCTATACCAATATGTAGCACAACACTGCCTTCTCTTTAAATATTCCCTTTGTCAGTACAAGTAAATGCAAAATATGTTACATGTGGGGAAAGGAGTGGCAGGAAGCTCTATTTCACTTCTCTCTTCATCTCTAGAGATATTATAAATGCAAGAAAGCTGACACCCTCAATTATGCCTTACCTATTCCAGAAGAAAAAAAAAAGAGGGGGGACAAAAAAAATTTACTGTAGTAAATCTCATGACCTCTAGTCAGGGAAAAAGAGAATTCTCAGATATCCATAACAAGCTGAGCAGTCTGCAGCAGGAGAAATTACAAGTGCTGCACACTGAACTAAATTCTCTGGCACTTTAAAGTGCACATTTCCCAGCTTTGCCCTTTCCACAGTATTCCACAGGGGCCACCCATAGCAACTGCTGATAAGGTCGTGTGCAGGATGGGTGATGAATCTGCCCTGATTTCACAAGGTTGTTGTGTCTGGTACCAGAAAATAGATATCTGTGTATCCTTGAGAGAAATCCTTAAAGGGGGATAACGCAGAACTGTGTGTATTGTCTAGTGGAAAGCAAAACAAAGGGGGGAAAAACACAGAGAGAAAAAAAAACTCTACTGATTATTAGGAAAATACTTAGAATAAAATAGATTTTTTTTTTTCCTAAGGATCTTTAAAGCAGTCACTGAATAGTTTTTGGAACAGTGGCTTCAACATATACATCTCTTTTGTACAGTGGTTTGGGATTTAGCTTTTGCTCTTTTTTCTCCCCACACACCCAAAAAAATCTCCTCAAAGCACCCTTCAGAACACCAACTGTGACATTTGGATTGAGGCAGAGGTCTCCAACTGTTCAGAGAGCTCTGCATTTGGGCTCATGTTTTGAGACTGTGATGCAGCATACAGAAGAGCAGAGAAGTTTAAACCAGAAAAGACCAAATCAATATGTTCTTCTATATTTGAAATTGGGGGGGGGGGGGGAGGGAGGAAAAAAAAAAAAAAAGAAAAAGAAAAAAATTGTAGCCAATGTCTAAGACTGACTTCAGGGTTCTTCACTCTTCCACTCTTCCCATTCAGCATGCTTTGGTTTGGCAGTGTTTTAGAGACATCTTTGGGGCTTGAATCCAGATCAGGTGTTCCTTAGTGCCTCCTTTTAAAGCTCAGAGCCGAATCTCAGCTATTTGGCGAGGACAGAGTCAGCCTGGAGGAATATTTCACACAGATTTGCCTCTCAAAAGTCCATGCTCAGCCAGGTTAGAGGAATGGCAACAGAAATCACAGTAACTTTCCCTGTGCCAGTTTGGTAGCCTGAGAGTGTTGAACTGGTATATTTTGGCACCTCACATCATTGCAGGATGAAGTGTGGTACAACACTGCCCATCTTTTTTTCCAGAGGGAACCACATCTCACTGGGTTTGCCAAGACAGAAAGGCCCTTCCTAGTAAATCAACTCTGTCTTACCCATGGGACACAGTGCTTTACAGCAGCAGGGAATATGGCAAGCAAAATGAATAGTTTAAAAATGTGAAATATTCTTTTTGGTCCAAGGATGAGGAAGAATCGTTGGGATGAATCCAGAACTGAGGTATGTCTAGGGATGGAAATGGTTCCAGGGGAAGGGAGAAGAGACTCTGAACGGTGAGATTTATTGTGCTGGGATATAGACTCCCAGAAGAAGAGGCTGAAGACACATTGCTGGAATTGCTTAACACCAGGTTGGACAAAACACTGGAGGATTTAGAGAAGTTATATAGTCACAGATTTTTAAGACTAGAAAGAACCACTTAGTCAAACCTCCTGCATGACTCATACCAGGGGATTTGCCTAAATGTATTCCTGTTCCAAGTCCAATAGCTGTCAGAAAAACACACAGCCTAGATTTAAAAGAAACTCCCAGGTCTAGGGAACCCATTGATTTCTGTGATAAGGTGCTCTCATGATTATTTACATGCTTTCTCAAAGTGTGAGCCCTGTTTGTCATGTCAGTTTTCCTAACTTCTGTGTCTCTGCTAAACTAAGGACCTTCTGTGGCACTGCTCTCCCCATGTATTTTTATTCCCTTTGCTGTGTATCTCAGATGCTTGTAACACCAGGTTCACCCCTGCGTTAGCCAGTCTCCCTCTCCCCTTAACCAACTCTTGGAAACACATTCTGCCAAACTCTTCCAATTCCAATCCTCCAAAATAAGTACATTTTGTAAAGAAAGAGGCATAGCTTCCCTCCCTTAGCAATGGGCAAGTGCACTTTGATATCTAAAATGAGTCCTGCTGCTTGTGATTTAACCCCATTTGCCAAGCTCCTTGGATAGGAGACTGTACCTTCAGTGCCAGTATTTTTATAGACTTACTCAACTCAAGCACGCAGTCAGCATTTAAGAGGAAGCAATAGCAGGGCTGGGAATAGTTTTGCTTCATCAACATGTACAGAGAAAAGAAATGTGGTTAAGTGAGTTACTAGAACAAAGGCAATTAAAAGGGCAGTGCTGTGAGGTGCTGGTGGAACCACACCATGGCTCTGTCTGGTCTGATGCCAATCCCAAGTGGAGTGTGTGCATAGAAATCATGCATTTATGCACAGGTTCAGGGCTGTAAGGGCTTCTCCAGAGCAGATTCTCAGCATGGGATAGGCCACTTTTTACCTAGATGCTCTCCTGATGCCAGTTCTGCCCTGGATGCTAATCCCAAGCCTGAATTTGTATTAAAATGCTACATATATAGCCTTGTGGGTTTGAGACTCAGGGCTCCATTTTACACCTGACTTGTTGGGTGAGAAACCAGAGAAGTTTTAGAGGTCATTTAAGCACTAAGCTGTGCTCAGGGTGTTTTGCAATCTTCCTTTCTAGATCACAGCTCCCTGCCCTTTCTTTTTCTGCTCTGTGCTGCTGTGGATTTATACGTGCAGAAGACAAACCTAAACTTGGTCAGGGCCTTAAAGTGATGGTGTTGTACCTTAATAAAACTGTATTTAGCCTGGTGATATTGTGAAAACTCTTGAAAATATCTTGAAGTATAAAAGCAAAGGACAATTAAATGTTGGGATCAGCTCCCAAATGGATTTGCACTGGAGATTCACACTTAATAAAATACAGAAAATTGCATTTTATTTTGGTACATAAATACTGGTAGTGGGGGACTGTGGCATTTAGAAGAGAGAATCACTCCACCAGAAAACTCACTTCAGCAAAATGATGCAGTCCAGTTGAGCCCTTTTTATGATCTGAGAAATGACTGTTTTTATGGCACACTAAATAAAACCTGCTATTTGAGCTGGAGGTTTATTAGTAAAGGTGATTTTGTCATAGCTGGGGAGGGAGGGGAGGAAGGAGAGGTGAGGGATGAACATCAAAGCAGAGATAGGTGTCATTCACGAAAAGCACGGCAATGTCCCAAAAATGCAGCACCTACCATCATCACATCACCTAGCACCACCAGAGAGACATTTTATGTCACCATTTTTTTGTTTTTGTTGCTCCAGTACATTACTACAAGCCTGGTTAAATTTCTCCTATTGGGAAAGACTTGGCTATAGGTGTGGTGAGGAACCTGCAAAAACATCTGTATGGAAGAGTTATCTGCAGGGAGTCAAATCCAGGGGATGGTGAAATTGGTTCTTATAGGAGAGCAGTCAGATTTAGTCAGGGCAGCTTGTGATTTTGCAGCTGTCCAAAATCACCTCTTCTATGGTCTTGAAAGAGGACTTGCAGCTGAGCATTTTTCTTCCTGCAGCAAATGTCCATGCCCCAGGAGTCCCAGTGCACTGCTGGGCATCCTTCTCCAAACCTTTCTTCCATCATTCCTTGAAGATCCCATGCATTTAAAATCCCCTGACTGAAGAAAAAAAAAATCTTCAACAACTCTGTCACAGGGGCATCATCTCTAGTCCAGAAACAGAGATGTCTGCCATGCTTTGGCCTCTTCAAGGTGTGCAAGGAAATTTCCCCAGCCATCACTTCCTGGGTTTCTAGGCAAAACAGGAGACGAATCACTTTTTATGAGATAACAGTGGTGAAAAATAGTCACGTGTTATGGGGAAACTGGAGCATAAATCTCCTAAAGCGCCACTCATCCTGTTGCCTTTCGCAAATGGAATAGGTTCCACTTCATGTCTGCTGGGATTGATATTCCCTGCACTCAGTGTGCAAGGGAAGATGAGAGTGTTCCTATTCCCTTCTGTCAGAAAGGTATGATTTTACTGCTGAGAACAAAGCAGAAGCCCACTTTGCAGTCTGATCTGAGACCAGCTTTTTGGGAGGATCCAGAGCACATCCTGCCTGCGGATGTGTACACCCCACAGCACCCACTGGCTTTGCACAAAGTGCAGTGGCTCTTTGGTGTGCCCAGTGGAGCCAGAAATTCACCACGTATGACCTCTCTAAGCAGACTTTGCAAAGGAAATTAACCTCCCCCGTTTTGGTTCAGGTCAATGGAGTTCATCTTTTCACAGTGTATTTGCTGAAGGCACAAGCAATGCTCTCACTGAATTCATGGAACAGGACTCAGATCTTCATTCAGGGAAGTCAGAAGACACTGTGTATTTGACCCATCCTGCAAATTTCCAAAGGGTTTATAACCCAGCTGCTCCTGATAGATGTTCTGGCAGATTTCTGGACTTTTTTTCTAATGCTGTTGCACATTTAATACTCCATGCTAGACCTTAGCTGCAATCAAGATGCTTTGAAAGAATTAATCTGGCGGTCAGTAACTGCTAAATGAAGTGCATGCTAAAAGAATGATGAGCTAACTGACTGCAGCTCACAGCTTTTATGAGCTTCCCCAAATGCCTGTTTTCAGGTGAATTCAGCATCTCCTTGACATTTAAGGACTCAATTTATAATCAAATTATTTAACTCTAGTGGAAAGAATCACTGGCCTCGATGGAAAAGCCATTTATATTTCTCCCATCCCTCAGAAAAAAAAAAAAAAAAAAAAGAATATTCAAGGTAATGCTGCAATTCCTATATTAAATGAAGGATAAAAGAAACCTTTCAATGCAAATTAAGAACTGCAGGCTTTTAAAAATTATAGCAGAAATTTAAAGTGCACAGCTGTTCACATCCTTATTTCCAGTTTAGCAATCTCAGACATGCTGAGGGCAGCTAAGATGGTGAAGGGCCTTGAGGAGAAGCCACATGGGGATCAGCTGAGGTCACTTGATCTGTTTGGCTGGAGAAGACACAGGTCAGACCCCAGTGCAGTTACATCTTCCTCATAAAGGGAAGAGGAGAGGCAGGCACTGATCTCTGCTCCGTAGTGACCACTGACAGGACCTGAGGGAATGGCCTGAGGCTGAGTCAGGGGAAGTTTAGGTTGGATATCAGGAAAGGTTCTTCACCCAGAGCATGGTTGGGAACTGGAACAGGCTTCCCAGGCAGTGGTCACAGCACTAAACCTGACAGACCTCAAGAAGAGCTTCTACAATGCTCTCAGGCACAGGGAGGGATGTTGGGGTGTCCTGTGCAGGGGCAGGAGTCTGACTCGATAATCCTTGTGGGTCCCTTCCAACTCACCCTATTCTGTCATTCTGGGATTCTGGCATTAACATCCTAGAAAACACCAAATCTTTCAGAGATTAGCACCCCTTAATGCTCCCATTTCTGCAGGTCCCAGTCTGTCTTGGGATCCTTCTGCAGTTTTATTTTGGCTGAGCCACTGTACACATGTGCGTTGTCCTCTACAGCTTGAAATTGCAGAGGAAAGTGGAATATCAAGATGAGGTAGAAACTTGGACAAGAAATGTCATAGTGACACGCTGGTGTGAGCAGGTTGAGCTCCACAGAATTAACCATTCCTGAAGGAATGGAAGTATGTTTTATATATGAATAATAAAGCCTTAATATCACTCCTGCAGTTAAGTTCATTAGCAAGGGTTTTGAACAAATGAAAGCACTCAGCTCAGCGAAGATGCCTTGCTCTGCGAGCCCTGGCTTTGTGGATGTGATGTCTGAAACACTTGCCTAAAAATCCTCGCACTGGCTTGAGGCCAAACAAGGACAAACCAGGGTGATCTCAGCAGTTGAGTGGGGAAAATTGTATGAGCCCCGTTGTAGTCCACCTTAGCTGGAGCCCAATTGTTCTCTCCCAGCTGCCTAAACCGAGGTGGCAAACAGTGTTATGGTTAAACACGATATTTAAACTGCATTGTTATGTCAGTGATGATGGGTTCTTTGTTGGAGATGACAGAAAAATCCCATTGTTTAGGGTTTTCCCAGACTCAGTGCTTAATACAAAGCTCTGAAAAGCACAGGGTTGTTTAAACATTTGATAAAGAAAATCTGTGCAGCGATGAGTCTATTCCACCAGTAAGGAGCAGATCAGCCTGCAGCGCCAAATCCTACCTTTATAAATTCAACATGTTGCTGCAATTTGACAAAATAAAATCCTCAATCCCTCCATGTGGAAAATAGAAGTGTCTGCAAAGCAGCAGCAGATTGAAACAGTGTGCAAATTATTCAGTTTAAAGTTGGTAGCAAAATGAATTTGGAATAACTTTGGAATTTCTGAATTATTTAGGAAATCAAGACGCTTTACCAGGAATGCATGAAAAATTACAATTCACAACCATGGGAGCATCTTTGTACTGTTCAGTAATCTCTGCATTGATTTGTCTTTTCCTTGGATAAGTGCTTTAGACAAGGTATTCTCAAAACAATCATGATGCCAAAGCCTGAACTTCAGTTTCTCTGTATTGACACAATCGCACAAACACACTCCACAGTCTGGGATGTTTTGTTTGGTGAATGGACACAAAGAGGTGTTGCTTGGCTTTTAATTAACCGACTCCCACCCCATGCTGTGTCGTGCTCTCATGGGCATTTTCACATTAATTCCTGCCTCTCTTTGTATGTCAGATGAATGTTAAGGGGTTGGAACTAGATTATCTTTAAGGTCCCTTCTAACCCAAACCATTCTATGATTCTGTGATCCACACTCCTGTGAGCATGATGGTTGTTTGGGCTTTGTGCTCTTTGAGACCCTGGGAGATACAGAAGGAATAAACTCTGGGAGTGATAAATTTGCAACAGTACTCTGGAAAATGCCCTATTTTGGAACCATAGCAATTCATTTCATGTTACTGTTGCTGATGTATTTTCTATTGGTGTATCACTTTTAATTAAAACCCTGCATCAGTTTTGACTAGATTGAGTGGAGCCCCTCAGCAGACTCCACTGTTTGTACTTTCAGCAAGTGTCATTTTCTGGTTTGTATCCCTCATCCATGGCTAGAGTCACTGAGGACCCGAAGAAATTCCTAAGACCATTTCAGAGACTTGCAGTTATGAACTGACTAGACTTGATCACAGGCTCCTCACACCTCATGTCCATGACTGCTCAACCTGTAAGTCATCAGGCCAGAGTTATATTTGCCTGAGCCTGCTGTCTCCTCCACTTGGCATCTTTTATTTACAGAGTAATTCTGCCCTGGGAAAGCTCAGTGCACTCACCAAAAGACATGAAATATCTCCAACCTGTAGCTCTGATTAGAGCCTGCAAGTGAGCAGTTTACAGCCATCCCACTGGGACATGAGGGGAAATGCTCAATTTTGAGCAAAAGTATGAGCTGAGCCAAGATTATTTATTCATGTGCTGGAGCTAGAAATCTCAGGTTTTTTTCTTTCTTTCAAAGGGTTTTTTCTTCTCTAGTAACATGTGTTCATGCATGTCTAGGAAGCAGAAATTAAAGAGAAAGCTTTTTCAAGAGGGACAAATAATTTGGAGATTCTCCAGTTTTTAGGAACTCGGGACAAGAACAGAGAATGATTTTTCAGAATGCCAATTGCATTTTCAGTCAGTGCCTGCAGATTTATTCATTCAGCTTGGAACATCTCAGGCTGACAGTTTGCTAGACACCAAAGTTCTGTTATAAGGATTGTCTGGAGTACTTTTGGGTATAAACCCAAGTTAAGCAGCTCTGAATTCAGGCTCGCCTTCCCTCTGAGCTGGCTGGGTACAAGGAAGATTCACTCTGCATGAAGCACCTCTGCCACAGCAAACTGCTGTGCCTGAGCTAAAACCCTCCTCTGCATGAGTAGGAGACAGCACCTGGGGATCCAGCACCTTTCCAGCTCAGGGGGAAAAGCAGAGCATGTGCCCCCATACATCGCAGGTTCACCCCATGGATTTCCCATGACATGCCAGCTCCTAGGTGGCAAAATTGACACAAAAATGCTTACAAGTTCCTAGACCACACAGAGGTTTAATGTGATGTTTTGATTTGTTGAGATTTGCTCTTGCTGGTGAGGCAGGGGTGGCCCTGAGATAAAAGAAAGCACTTCCCAATACCCTGTTTTAAGTGACAATATGCATTTAGGGAAGACCTTCCTCCTCTTCTTTTCTTTATTCTTTTTCTTTTTTTCTTTTTTTCTTTTTTTCAATTTTGTTTCCATCCCTATGAAGAAGATAACAAAGGATGGCATGTCCTCAGAGCA
Source organism: Motacilla alba alba (assembly GCF_015832195.1). Classification (NCBI taxonomy): domain Eukaryota; kingdom Metazoa; phylum Chordata; class Aves; order Passeriformes; family Motacillidae; genus Motacilla; species Motacilla alba. The sequence goes on along the minus strand of NC_052046.1, from coordinate 3,339,592 downwards.
CACTGATGTGTCACTGTGGATGCCAATCCCCACAGACGCTCCTCATGTTATTAATTTTTAAAACAAACTTGCTGATTGAGGTTCTGACTGCCTTTAAATTGTCTCTACAAGGAGACTGTGTACTAATTAACCCACAGAAACAATCAATGATGTACCTTTTTCAAGTTTCAGGGTGATTAGAATATGAAAATGAAGAGCACAATGGTGCAGATGTTTTAAAATCACAGCAGACAGCAATTAGTGACATGGGAACCAGCTGCTTATCTCTCCAGATAAAGCCTCTTAATAGGGAATTACACTTGAGGAGCCATTACACAGATGGATCTGCGAATGATTTAAAGAGGGGGCGTTGTAGTATTAACTTTGATTTGCAAGCCAGATTCTTGACAAGCTTTATGTGTGTTACCTCCTAAAAAAGGTGTGTTTGGAGTAGGAGGGAACCATCCCTTTAAGCACTCAGATTTTTTTGTTTTCAGGTGTTGGGTTTTCTAAATGTATATTTTATTGTAATTTTTAAAAAAGTTGGTTTTTTTTTAATATATAATAATTGTTATTATATTACCAGACCATTGATTTTGCTGTTGTCATCTCCCCCCAGTTTTTGCATTTGGATTGGAAGCAGCGTGTGGGTTTGGATGGAAGCTCAGTCATGAGAACAAGTATGCAGACTGAAGCATCCTAAAAGAGTCCCTGGGGGATAGATTCTGTTGCTGGGTGCTACTTGCAGAGTGGGATGTTCCCCATCCTGGGACTGGTACAGCATCATCTCCTCAGCTGCAAGGGCTGCATACCAGAATAAAACTGTTTTGGGGACAAATCACATCTGCAGGTGCAGGGTTGCACAGGATTGGAGACACAGCATAAAACCTCTTCTTGTCTGTGACCAGTGTTCGCCAGTGTATGGGATCTATCCTGCTCACAGATCTGCCCACCACTGCCAGGGCTGAGGCCTGAAACTCAGGAGTTTGTCATTCAAATCTTATTCTACTAATAAGAGGATTCTAATCTTAATCTACTAATAAGAGGATTCTAATCTTATTCTTATAGTCTAAGGTTTAGACGCGCTGGATCAGGTTGCTCAAGCCTTTTTGTAGTTACAAAAGCTATCATCTTCTTGTTGTGTATTTTGTTTTCTTTAAAGGAAAGTTCGGATTATTTAACCTACTAAAAACATTCTGTAAACTGTATATGAAGAGAAATATTGACCAAGTATGCTGAGCAGTAGTAAAATTACATGAGTTAATTTACACTTCTGCTTCCATAAAAGAAGAAGGAGCAGACTCTCAGTGCAGAATATTTGGCTGTGGAAGAAAATCCCATTTAATGAAAGGGCAAATGACAAGCAGAGGCCAGCACTGAAGTTTGAAGCATTTTTAGGGTCTTATAAACTAAAAAGTAAATACAGATAAATCCTTCTGTTTTCATGAAAAAAAGCCCACTGTTCCTAATGCTGGTCTCAGCTGGCTGCCGTAGGAACTCTGTGTGAGCCAACAGCCCCATGGAGCTGGAGTGTGTTACATACTTACTGACAAATAAAGTAAAGAATTTGGGTGAAAGGTATCAAGATATCAGTTTCTTAAGATTCCCTTACCATCCTGACAGGTCTGACATCTCTGTCAGCTTAGCAGTCTTGGCTTAGCTGAGCTAGGCCTCATTGGCTTTTTGGGATGATGCTCACACAGCAGGGAAAACTGAAGCCTAAGCATTAGAACCAATGAGATCAAACAGCAGCCCAGATGAATACATGGGGAATAAAATACACTTGGCCACATTACTTTCAACTGATTTAGTAGTGCTTTTAGGTAAACAGTCCCCACATATCCATTTCAGCCACTGAAACCCAACCTGCTGCAGCAAAACTGTCTCTAGTCACTGTGCTGCAGAGGAATTATTTTTGGGTGGTATGGATGTTCTGGCAAGGTAGAGCCAATAAACGTTTCACTGGAAGAAGTTTCATGAGGAAACCCAGCAGACTGTAATGTGCTTAGGCAGATATATAGTTCTGACATCCTGCTTAGGAAATGGAGTCCCCTGATCCAGCAGACCGGTCATTTTTTGAAGGCCTGTTGAAATTGGAGTGCTTATCTGCATGATTGAATGCCTCCAGAGCTGGCACCTTTGATGACATAGGCATATCATTCTCATGAATTTTAAGATCGATGTGGTGGTGGCCTGCGTTGCTGGAGCAATGACAGGGCTATCATTAGGGATGTGCTGGGAGTTGCATCATCACTATGTAATGTACAGGCCAAAGGAATGAGGCTGGAGGAGCCAAGCCATATATCAGCATTCATTGCTGATCTATAGCTGGCCTCTCCATTCTGAGCCCTTATTAACTGCCTTAAAATACAGATCAGAGATTATTTCTCCTTCTAGACCATGGATCTCCATGTGTGTGATAGATATGGAGGGAATAGGATGCTGCCAGAGTGTGATGTTTTTGTTCCCTGCTGCAACCCTCCTTCTTATCTTTTTGTTTTGTTTTGTTTTGTTTTTTTTCTTCCAAATGAAACGTTTCAGGTCATTTAGTTTCACAGCTCAGCACTTGGAAGTAACGTGGGTGTAAGAAGCTGGTTTGGCTGCAGCCAGCAGGCTGGGATCTCTTCAGGAACAGCCTGGCCCTGCCTCAGTGTGGGTGCTGGGGCCCAAGAGATGCCTCAGCCCGGCATTTCCAGGGCTTCTCCACATCACGAGTTGTGGTTCCTTGGGGAAATGAAGTTTTTTGTGAGGCTGGAGTGAAGCACAGCCATCTTCCCCTGGGACATCACCAGGGCATGGCCTGCCCACCTCCTTGTGCCTGGACACCCAGCCTAGGGGCTGGGCAGCCGGAGAAGCCCAAGTGGCCCAGGAAAAATGGACTTCAGGAGCTTTGGGATCAGTTTAAAATAATTTAAATAAAACAAGCTGTAAAACTCCAGAGCTGGTGCTGCTGGTTTCCCCTCCCTGGACCCATCCCAAGTTATGGACATGGATGGGCCCCCTTTTCAGAGGGAGGGCATCAGTGTGGGTTGTGTGTTCTGTGTGCTGCAGGGCTCGTGTGTGGGAGGCCACTGTGAGGAAGAGGAGGAGAAGGATTCATTCCCCAAGGGCTGTTTATGCTTTCAGCTATTTTCTCAGGCTGAGGAAGCCGGGTGTTGCTCATCCACGACATCTGCAGCTCCACCACAGCTGCATGCTTTCATTCTCTCACTCCACAATTCCTGGAAATCTCTGTTTTCCCTGAGCATGGCTGGTCCATGTGTGTGACAGCTGAACTATCCACAGGATTTAAGACTCCCTGATTGCTGCTCAGACAATGGACCAGAACAACTCCATCATTATTGCCTATTCCAGAAAAGCCACATGTCTATATTTATATGGGCATGAAAGATAGCTCAGCATCAATTTGTCAATAATGTGCATGTTTAGTGGCCACTAAATAATGTGCCACGGGCTTGGGGTTGTCTTTTAAAACTTCTCTGAAGTTCCTCAGAACTAAGGATGCCTAATTTTCCCAACTCAGAGCCCTCTTATTCCCTTTTGCCTGCTTGCCCCAAAATTTGTATTGCAAACACTCTAAAGGGAGATCTAATGGGCTACTGATAGAAACTTAATTGTAACAGGGTGTTTGAAGGAACACAAAGCACACAGAATTTATCATCTACTTTTCTTTCCTTGGTTTTGTTTTTATTTTCAGTCTCATCATTTGTTTGACATTCACAACAGTGTCAGTAGTTTGTACAAAAGCAGTTGTATGGTCTGACCCAGAGCTTTACAAAATAAAGCTGCAAAATCAAAAAAAAAACCCAAAACAGATCAACCAAAGAAAGTAAAAAACAAATAGATAGATACTTTTGCTTTAAAAGGAAAAAGTTACAGCTGAAGTAAACAATTTTTTTTCAGCTGGAGGCTCACCAAGAGAAAAACAGTAGAGTTTCTTTTGCTCTGGAAGACTCTTCAGCATAATTCTGCCCTTGCTGTAACCTCTGCGGCTTGAAGAGCTCCTGTCAGAGTAGAAATCATGTTGAAAATATCTCTCACCAACATTGCAAATAGCAGAGTTTTAAAATGGAAAGGGAGTAATGCAAATCTTGAACCTGCCAAGTGTGCCTCACACACTTGACGCTATGCATATGATTTTAAGCACTAAGTATGCAGGGATGGCTTCCATGTGGAAATTCAAGTTAAATCTTTGCAGAATCTGCCTTCATAAGGAAGTGGACACATGGGTTTTCCTCTTGTTTGTTACAACTTCCAAGATAATTTTGCAGTTTTCTTGTTTACAATAATGAATTTAATTGCTGCTGTTGAGCCTCAAGTTCTGTGAGTGATTATTTTTCAGGAAAAAGGCATTCTCACCAGGAGGTTGAGTTGCACCATTCATCCATTGAAAGGGGATATTTCACTTGTGTTTTAAATTAAAAATCAATAGAATATGTTCCCTTAGTAATTTTGCATTTATAGAAATATTTCCACTGTTTTTAGAGTAAGGAAACCAAACAAAACTTGTTTACTGCGCATGAAATCTAAATGCAAATTTGGCTCAAGTATAGGAAGATTTTATAAAGGTTCCTTACTCTTATAAAGTCATTGTTATTATTCACTGCATAAATAAAGAGCTGCAGCCAGTGGTTATGAATGGGCTGCTAAACTAATTTTATTTTTTCCTGTTTATTTTCTGCTCCCTTCCAGGTTTATGACAGGCCACAAAAACATTCTGCTCTGCACTATGATCCGGGCCTACAACAAGACTTCACCAGTGACACCTTAAAATCAAAACACCAGCAGAAAAGTAGCAACCAGCACCACCACATCGACTGGTCAGTGAGCTCCGACACTGGACCCGCTTCTCAGAGCTGCTTCATCAACACAGAGCCCAGTAGAGAAGCAATTAGTGCCACCAAGGTCTCTGCTCTGGAGCCAGGAGTTTCCTACAGCAAATCCCAGGCCAAGAAGTCCTGCAGCAGCAGCAGCAGCAGCAGCAGCTCATGGGGGCAGCTGTCGGTCAGTAGTAAAGAGCTGGCGATTTGCAGCGCAGTCCCGTCGCCCAGTGGCATCAGCACGGCTGCCCAGCCGAGCAGTGCCTCCGAGTGCAATGGGCTTTTGCCTCTTGGAGATCAAGAGGGAGCTGTGCAGCTGGAGGCCCCCGATCAGCCTGCTGGAAGTACGAAGAAGAAGTCCAGCAAAAAGGACTTGATGAGCCAAACCATCCAAACCACAGATATGGAGTGGGTAAAGAGCGCTCAGAAAGCATTTGACAGCAAATCCCATGACAGCATGGAAGGGAAAAAGGAGTCTTACTCGATGGACAGCATGTTGGATATGTCACCCTCAAAGCAGAATCCCGTTTCTGCCAGCACTTGTGAAAGCGACACCAATCACGTACGCATTACTATCCCAATAAAGTCTCCGACAACAGATGCGTCTGGCCACAAAAGGAAAAAGAGGCAATCCATTAAATCCTCCATAGAGAAAACTATCCAGGAGAAAAGCCTGCCTTCCGTGCTTGCTTTGAGCAGTGAAATGGCAAACAGGACCAGCTCTCAACCAGAGGGGAGTAAAAAAGATCTTCGAGCCGTAAAGCCAGGAAAAGTGATTGAAAATGAGTCCCCCTTAGTAGCAATTGACAGTGGTGTGTTCACAGACAAAGCGTCCCCTAACAGTGCAGCCCGACCCAGAAAACCTCTACCTGTGACATCCACTCTCCTACCCACCAATCTTTCCACAGCTGGCAAATTACCTGACATCCAGCACCCCAAACATGCAGCTAAACGTCGGTGGACCTGCAGCAAACCTAAATCTATTCTTCGGGAGACCTCCCTGACGACGTCTGAGAAGCTGATGGTGGAGCCTCCTTCAGCCTATCCCATCACGCCATCCAGCCCTCTGTATACCAATACAGACAGTCTTACTGTGATCACACCTGTCAAGAAAAAAAGAGGACGACCAAAGAAACAGCCTTTGCTCACTGTTGAAACCATTCATGAGGGGACTTCCACCAGCCCAGTGAGCCCAATCAATCGTGAATTTCCAGGAACAAAGAAAAGGAAGAGGAGAAGGAATCTGGCCAAGTTTGCCCAGATGGTTCCAGGAGAGGACAAGTCCATCAGTGAACTCAAATTTCACAAAAAGGTCGGGAAACTTGGGGTCTTGGATAAGAAGACCATCAAGACCATTAACAAAATGAAAACCCTCAAGAGGAAGAATATTCTCAATCAGATCTTGTCCTCCTGCTCCAGCAGCATAGCTCTGAAAGCAAAAGTCCAGCCACCAACTAGTGCTGGGCCGACCACCATTGATGCCAGGCTAGGGAAGCAGATCAATGTCAGCAAGAGGGGGACTATCTACATTGGTAAAAAACGGGGCAGAAAGCCAAGGGCAGAGCTGCAGCCTCAGCCGGAAGAACCTAAGACAGCCATCAAGCACTCAAGGCCTGTTTCCAGCCAGCCAGAAAACCCAGCAGTGCCTTCCAACCTGCAGTCACTTGTGGCATCGTCACCAGCAGCTATTCATCCGCTTTCAACACAATTAGTGGGGATCAACGGCAACCTCAGCCCTGCAAGCACTGAAACTAATTTTTCAGAGTTAAAAACTATGCCAAATCTTCAACCTATCAGTGCTCTTCCTACAAAAACCCAGAAAGGAATGCACAGTGGAACTTGGAAGCTGTCTCCACCCAGGCTAATGGCTAATTCACCTTCTCACCTCTGTGAAATAGGTTCTCTGAAAGAAGTCACGCTGTCGCCAGTGAGCGAGTCTCACAGTGAGGAAACCATACCAAGCGACAGTGGGATAGGTACAGACAACAACAGTACCTCTGACCAAGCCGAGAAAAGCTCAGAATCCCGCCGGAGATACTCCTTTGATTTCTGCACCCTGGACAATCCAGAGGCTATCCCATCTGACACCAGCACAAAGAACAGGCATGGTCACCGGCAGAAGCATCTCATTGTGGATAACTTTCTCTCTCACGAAAGTATTAAAAAGCCAAAGCACAAGAGGAAAAGGAAAAGCCTGCAGAACAGAGATGACCTCCAGTTTCTGGCAGACCTTGAGGAACTCATCAATAAGTTTCAAGTGTTCAGGATTTCCCATAGAAGTTATACATTTTATCATGAAAATCCATATCCCAGCATCTTCAGGATTAATTTTGATCACTACTACCCTGTGCCATATATCCAGTATGACCCATTGCTCTATCTTCGCAGGACCTCTGATATGAAGTCTAAGAAGAAGCGTGGTAGACCTGCCAAAACCAATGACACCATGACAAAGGTGCCTTTTTTACAAGGGTTCGGTTACCCTATTCCCAGTGGGAGTTACTATGCACCCTATGGAATGCCTTACACATCAATGCCTATGATGAATCTTGGTTACTACGGTCAGTATCCAGCTCCTTTGTACCTGTCTCACACGCTTGGAGCGGCTTCCCCATTTATGAGACCTACCGTGCCCCCACCCCAGTTCCATGCAAGCTCTCATATGAAGATGTCCACCACTGCCAAACACAAAGCAAAACACGGAGTGCACCTACAAACCCCTGTGGGAATGGGCCTTGGAGACATGCAGTCCTCCTTGGCTCCTCCAAAGGTTGGAGGAACGAGCCTTTCAAGCGGCCGACTTCACAAAAGGAAACACAAACATAAGCACAAGCATAAGGATGAGCGGATATTGGGCACTCACGAAGACCTGAGTGGTCTCTTTGCTAGCAAGTCCACTGGCTTCTCCAGCCACGCCATCAGCGAGAGGCTGAGTGGCTCAGACAAAGACCTGTCCTTGCTCAACGAGAAGAGCAAGCATAAGGAGAAGCAGAAGCACCAGCATTGTGAAACCGGGCACAAAGGCTCAAAAAGTAACTTTGAAGTGGATACGCTGTCTACGCTATCACTTTCTGATGCCCAGCAGTGGTCACAGAGTAAAGATAAAAGTGACTCAAGCAGTGATCCCATTGACTCTTGCACAAAGAGATACTCTGGTAATACTGAGAGTAATGGAAGGTCAGAGTCCCTGGACATGTTTGGTGAAATAAATTCCTCAAGTGAGAAGCGGGACAATGATGCAAGTGGGAATAAAAGAAGAAGCTTTGAAGGCTTTGGAACTTACAGGGAAAAGGACATTCAGCCCTTCAAGACAAATAGGAAGGACAGAAGTACTTTTGATTCTTCAGCCTCTTCAGGTAAGCTTTGTTTAGTTCCATTTTACTTTGACTATTTACTGCACTTGAATTTCAATGCTGAACAAAGAGGGACTCACCATTTACAGCAAATACATTTATGTGATAATAACTTTTCTGCCTTTTGTGAAGAAAGATCTGACTGTCATTCTTCATCCAAACTTAGGGGAGATCAACAAGAAAGTTGGCCACATCTTAAGCCCAAAGTTTTACAAGTCTTTGAGTTGTTACACAGCACTTTTATAAATATTTGTCCTGCCTTCCCCTATTTCTCACAGCTTGTTGCACTTTCTAAAATCTGACCATTGCATTCTGCAACAGCAGCAATTGCTGGCAAGGTGGTCGTCCCTCTAGTCAGTGTCTAACGTCACATGATCAAAGTCACTGTCCAGCATTTGGGAGAAGAGCAGGGAGTCTCTGCTCTGGCCCTTGACGTGACCAAAACCCATTAGTTGATGGGGTGGGCCAGACAGGTGGGAAGGTATGAAGCTGTGTCTGCGTCCCATTAATGTGTTCTACTGCTGATCCAGAGGCATCCACCATGGTGATGGCTGGGCTGAATATTTGGAGATCCTGGGTACAGTCCTAATGCAAATCTGTCACTTCCAGTCCGCGGGTGTCATGTAAAATAATTACCCTGAGCATTGAGTGGCTGTGGGAAGGGACTGGTGTCATGGAAACAAACCCTTTCCAATGGACTCTGAAGAGTTTTAGGTCTCATGATTTGGAAATATAAGCTGGGTAGATGAAGAGGGAGGAAGCTCCTTTCAGCTGCTAAGGACATCTGTTCCTCTCCTGCAGAGTGGGGAAAAAGGGAATCTGAATCTTGCCTGAGAGACTGAATTGTACTTTACAATAGGGAGCTGCTTTTGTGATGACACAGAGGCAGGTGTTTTGGTGCATTACAAATGAATTTAGCTTGGGAGCAAGCCCAGTGCCTCTACACCATCAGATATTTATGACAAAGCAGATTTCACACTTAGCTCTGGGAAAGGGTGAACTTTTCTGAACCAACTAGTGGTGGATGAGATTCTGATGTGCTTAAAAAGAGCTTCAAAGAAAAGTAGCTGATAGCCTTCAAAATTAAAATAAAATTAACTGAGAACACAGGAGTAGAGAATTTGTACAACTTGCCAATGAAAGGCTCTAAAGTTTTTTACTGACTTGTAACTGATCGAGTTCCAAAGACTGCTCATGCTTAAGCCACCTAAACATTTCCAATTCCTTCACTGAGACCAGAATCTAAAATACAGTAGTGAAAAGCAGTCTGAAATGACAGATTACCCCAAGAAACATTCACATTCATGATATCATATTAGACCTGTTGCGACGTCAAAAGATGATAACATCCAAAAATAAGTTTCTGAACATCAGAATTTCAACATACCTGACAAGGAACAAAGGCATTCTCCACCAAGTGCTGCAGTGGCTATTTCATTAAGGAAGTTGGGTCCTGCCACATAGGATTAAAAGGCTTCAAAGTGTTTAACAAGCTTATTTTTCAATTTTTTTTTTTTTTTTAATGGAAGTTCACATTTTCCACAGTTTGGTAACAGCTTTTGCATTTGTAGCCTTTTTGCTCTTTGAACAGAAGATGTTTGCTAAATCTGTAATGTTCAATATATTTCACTAAGGCATAGCAAACTGTCAAAATTCCCAACAGTGTTGAACTCAAATTAGTTTCCAAAGTAGGGGCATGATTGCCACCAGACTAATTTGAAGATGGAATTAGTAAAGCAAAAGTCGATTCATGTTATTTTCCTTCACTTTATTCCCCATGACAATAAAAGTACAAGATGGAGGGCTAGAACTTGTCATGGGAGTGCCATAAGATTTGCAGTTTAAACTTTTTAAACTAGCTCTTGTTTAAACTGTTTTGGTTTTTTTTTTTTTTGCTCTTCATGCTTACAGCCACACAGCATTCCCTATGACCTAATCCATCACCTCTCAGATTATTAATCCATTTCTTCATTGTCATGCTATTATTTAGATGGAAAAATCATCAGCAGTTAGCTAAGCAGAGCCAGATAACCAGAGCCATACCTTGCACTACAAGGAAAAATACTAAAACTAAGCAGCTCTGCCAAGAAAAGCCTGGAGCCAAGACTGCTCATTAAAGCCTAGAAACATCTGTGTGCTTATGAATGCCTAAGATCTCAGTGCAGCTTTTTTCCTCTCTGCCTTTGACCTTCACTGGGATTCCCAGCAGAGGTCTGCACTTGAGTCTAGCCATAACTATTTAACCAGTTCCCACAGAGGGAGGATTGCTCTCTTCCATGATAACCTTCACCTTCTTCCTCCTCACTCACCTTGCATTTCCCTGAGGAGGTTAAACAGGGATTGACTAATCAGAAAAATATAAGGTAAAAGAAAAAAAAAATAAAAGCCCTGTGAGAACATGTATGTCCATCCCAAGAGGCAACTTCCATAGCCTGATTGCTCTTTCCCTTCAGTATTTGTCATCTATCACAAGTTAAAAATAATATATAGATAAGAGGAGACATCCTGAATATTCTGATGGAAGCTGAAATTAGATTTGTATCACAATTTCAGTGTTATCTCTACTGCAGTGGCATTTTGGTGTGCTCAGTACTGCCATTTGCAACTTCATTGCATTATTCTGGAGATAAAATATGTAGCAAAACTTACGCACACTCAGTGGATGTATCTGTGATGGGAGGGATGAGAGAACCATTTATGGTTTTTTGGTGATTCAGGCACTGCAATTTGTTTGAGTGTGGTGTGCAGATGCAGGTACCATTGTATTGTTGTTAATTGATGTTTTTGTCTCTGTTGTGACAGCACTTAGCCATTTCCGAGAAGTTTGGCGTTCCTTGGTGATGAATAGTGGTCCTGCTTATGGTAGAAAACAGTCCTGTGCAATGTTTAAGCCTAGGTATCATTTTACTGTCTAGATAGATATAGGCCATAAAGTTGTCCTTCATACCTTTTGGAGAAGCTGGTTGAAGTCCTGGCTCAAGAAAAGTGCTGGCACAGATTTCCCAGAGAAATTATGGATATCCCATTCCTGGAATTGTTCATGGACTGGGCTGAGGTTTCAGTACTTGCGCTAGTGGAAGGTGTCCCAGCTCAGCCCAGGAGGTTTGGAAATAGATGACCTTTAATGGTCCCTTCCAACCAATCTATTCCTTGATTCTGTAATTTGATGTGGAAATCTGTGCCTGAAGTGAACAGACCCATTAAGGGAGTGTCACAAGTAACTTTGGGTGGTCACAACAAAAGTTTATTTCTTGTCCTGCACCAACCTGGACTCACTGGCCATTCTTTAGTGGAGAACTTGTGAGCTTTGAGCCAATGTACACCTTTTGGGAACACTTTGGGCTCAATGTGCAGTGTTAGTGCATATTGCTGCTTTCCCAATGGCCTGTTTCCACACCATTGTTCTGGTGTTCCTCCTTCCTTTCATAATTACAAGTTAATAGCTCTTCCCACCCACTCCTCATGTACTGTTGCATCCTGGTGCCTTTTTCTGAAATTGTTATTTTTGCTAAATTTCTTGTGCTCATGCAACCCTCCTGCATTTAGAAAGACTAATTAATCAAAACTGATTTAACAGTGCTTTTCTCTTTAGCTGAAGACTATTCCAGTGGCATTAGCCTGGCCTACAGACAAGAATACAGCAGGAAGTGTTTTAGATTTTGCCTTGCCACAGACACTTGGGAACATCCTAGACTTAGCTGTCAAGCTGTGTGCCACAAGCATTGGCTCAGTTGACTCCTTCCTTCCCACAGTCAGAGGTACACCTCAACACACTTGCAAAGCAGTCTTGGGGTCCCTCTGGCACTGAGTGACCTGAGGCACTGTGCACAGCTGGATGGCTGAGCCTTTCATCTGCTTTTCAGGAGTTACTGAAGCCCCAGGTGAGGGACCCAGAGAGAGGTCACAGATTGGTGCTGCAGCTGGGCTGGGGAGACTGAGAGTAGAGCTGTTTTAAAGAGGCCCTTGTGGCACACTCCACATCTCCTTGTCATGTGCCTGCCTGTTTCATGATGCTGGAGAAGAGACTTCCATTGCTTATGAGCAGTCTCAATGCCATAGCTCATCCCACAGGAAAAAAAAAAGCAAGATTGTTTGCCTGGTACCTTTTTCCTTAGGAGGAATAATGAGGAAAAGCACATTTAACCTTTTAAGATGCATAGATAAGATGGCAATTTGCATGTACAACCCGTCAGATTATGTCCTAGTTACAATCACTGCAGGCCAGGATGTAGCTGGAGGTGAAGCAGAGGTTGAGAGTTGCTATATGCAGGGCTACACTGCTGCTTTTCTTTCTAGTGAGACTAATCAAGGTCTGTACTACTTTACTGTCACACTATTTATGCCTCTTGTTGTTTTTTTTTTTTTTAAACTATGATTATATGAACAAAGATTGCCTTGCTTGTGTGTTGGGTATCACGGCTCAAAGATCAGCTAGGAAGTTCATTGGTTTTATCAGATGCAGCCCAGACACCACACATAGCATATTTACAGGAATATAAAGTTAATCATATGCAGCTATTAGTAAAGCAGTAATCATCAGTCTCTAAATGCTGGATAACTAGCATGACAAACATGCTTTATAAATTAATGCTTAACTTACCTACAAGCCTCCCAGGCTTTCCCCCCTCAATGTCCAGCAGTGCTACTTAGCTGAATTTCTTCTGACTAATTTCTGGCTTGACCTTTCCTCCTCACTTGTTTTGTACAGGGCTGGTTTCACTCTTGAAGGAATCAGTATCAGCTTTAGCCCTGATCACTCACAGTTTTACACTGAGAAGGGATCAGTATCTCAGTAGTGGATAAGCATATTTATGCTAAATGTATGTGGCAGATGTAGGTAAATGGTGTTAGCCAATTGCCTTATTAATTAAACTTCGCTGATTTTTCATATGATAATACTTTCCACAAAAAAAAAAATATTTTACATAGGTCTGGAATCACAGCGTTGGTTCATTATTCTTCAGTGAATACACTATTTCAGTGAGAGTGGAAACAGTAGAACCACGCAGTTTGATCCACTGTTTTGGGTCCCTTATGGCAAGACAGGTGTTGAGGTGCTGGAGCATGTCCAGAGAAAGGCAACAGACGTGGAGAAGTGTCTGGAGCACAAGTCTGATGAGGAGGAGCTGAGGGAGATGGGGAAGCAGGGCTCAGCCTGGAGAAAAGGAAGCTCAGGGGAGAGCTTTGGGCTCTCCACAACTCCCTGACAGGAGGGGCAGACAGGTGGGGGTCGTTCTCCTCTCAGGTAACAAACAATAGGAAAAGAGGAGAAGGCTTCAAGTTGCTTCAGAGGATGTTTAGATTGGATATTATGGAGGACTTCTTCACTGAAAATGTTTTTAAGAATTGGAACAGGCTGCCCAGTGAAATGGTGGACTCATTGTCCCTGAAGTGTCAAAAAAAAACATGCAAAAGCTGTGATTTAGTGATGAGCCTTGTCAGTGCTGGGGGAATTGTTGGACCTGGTGATCTTCGAGGCCTTCTCCAGCTTTAGTGCTTCTGTGTTTCTATGAACATCATGTGTAATGAACATTCTCTCACCTGACCAGCTTCAAGACATAAAATGAATGCCTGTTTCTGGCTGGGTCTTACATATATACCTGTGGATGAACCTTTGCACACTGAAACAAGAGAGAAGTGAATACTAGGTGACGCAGGAAGTTGAATAGATATCCAGAAAAACACATAAATAAGTCACCTGGCTTTCCTCAGTAGCAAAGATCTGACTCAACAGGACTTGTGTTTTGTATGGCACTGCGCGCATAAATTCAGGGACAGACTGATGTATGGTCTAGGAGTTTCAGGATATCTTAGTTTTCTCATGTAACTGCAGAAAAAAATGTCCTAATTTCAGTTAACCTCAGTGTTTGAGTGGGTGAAGGGGATAAAAGCAGTTTCCTGCCATACAGTGCCTCAGAGAGCTCTGATACTCACCAGAACCCAGTGAATGCAGCGTTAGAACCGTGGCAGTGCTTGAAGTGGATGGGAGAAGAGCCAGGTAAGAACTTCACTGACTGAAGATGTATGGGCTATCAACCACCCTCCCTTCCCCGGCTCTGCCTCTGCAAGGGTTTCCTCAGACACCCCAGGCTCCTACACAGCTTCCAGCAGCTGCAAAAGTTTTCCAAGCTCCAGTTTTAGTGGGGGTTTTTGTCCCTCCCACTGTGTCCTGTGATGAGGGACAAGTACTGTACAGTTACAGGGTGAGTGTTTGTGCCATCTGGCCCATAAAAGTTACCATCAGAGCTTTAAAAAAAAAAAACTCCATTATTTGTAAATACAGTTACATTCATCAAAACAGCTGTTTAGGACCCTGAATGTTTAGGAAACCAAACAAACCAAGCAAACCCAAACTACTGAAATTACTTCCAGAAGCATTATCTGCCCCTTTCGAATAAGTGCCCTTGTTTTCCACTTAGTTTTCTGTCAGTCCTATGGAGAGGACAGCAAGCCAGCATGACTGTTGGTCCTCTCTGCCTATGGTGTATCCTAAAGGGGCATGTTGCTGATGGGGAAAGTGAAGCAAAGCTTTCCTTGAAAGTGTTTTGACTAAGGCCATTTAAATGCAGTGAGTTTTGTCTTTGTTGTTGTTGTTTTAAGGCTACCTCTTGATTTACTGTGTTGCTTCCAATGTCTGCACTGACCAAGGAGAGAAGAAACAGGAGGGAAGCTGGAGTGGGAGAGGAAGCAGGACTATTTATCACCTAACCTAACTTTTATTTCCTCTCTTAATGATTGTATGTTTATTGCCCTGCCTGAGGCTCAGTACAAAGTCCTTTAGACCAGCAATGAATTAATCAAATTAAATTCTGTGACCCTTTTGCTTTTTGGGAGTATTACAAGCCTCCCAGTACCCTGCCTAATTTCTGCTTCTTACTTTGCTCTTTGTCCAACAGTCAAGCAGTTCTTCCTTCACAACTTGGCGTCTCCCAGCTATTTATCTTCACTCTCTCTGGCCAATGCCAGAACGTCTTGTTTGAAGTTTTTATTCAGACCACTGCTAGTTTATGAAGTTGTTCAGATTCCACGTTGGGTGTGCAGCTGCTTCACGTCAGACACAATTGGCCTCTGCTGGGCTCTTGGCTTTAAAAGGCGATAAAGAACCATGGCCAGATTCTCATCTCAGCCCAGCATAAATCAAGCGTCTCCCCATTGAAATTAGGGAGGTTGACTTCAGGAGTGGAGTATCTGCTGAGGCAGAAGGACAGTGTGGGGCTGGAAAGTTCCATCCACAGCTTCGGTGGCACACCAGAGCAGGACACTGGGCATGCCATGGCCATTTTGTCTGTGTTCAACCTGCCAGGTGCTGAAAGTAGCCTTAGTTCAACATTTATGAGATTTTTTTAGCTTAGAGGGAGTGGGTCTGTTAAGCCTTTGATGGTGCCAGCCTGGGTACTTGTGTAAGTGGCAGTTTAAGAAGAGTTAGAGGGAAGCCTGTTTGCTTTAGCTCTGGACTGTACACAGTGCTCTTTCTTGGCACTGATAGTGTAGGTGCAAGGCAAGAGGTCAGTTTGATGCATGGAGGAGGTAAAACAGAACCATGGCTGCACATTTGCTACAAACCTGCTGGTAAGTGTGACTCAAACCTGGGCATAGGAAAATCTGAACTTAAGGCATCTGTCAGTGAGAGGGATCCTGATGCACTCAGAGCAACCTGCATCCTGACCTACTCAGCTGCAAAACTGAGTTGGGGTCTGACCTCCAGAACATGATCTGAGGCTGCTTCCAGGAGTTTTATATCCATGTGTCACAGCAAGAGAAAACTTGAAAGGCCTCAGTCTGCATGATTGCAATAATGGTGTTGAACAACAAAAGGAGAAAGAATGTCCTGTTTTAAGGTCTCCACAAGAGGGAAGTCAGAATAATTCCCCTAGAGATAAAGGGCTGTGGGGAGGGATGGGAAAGAAAAGCTTTGACTGTCCATGGAAGAGTTTTTATACAACCTCAATGACTTGAAAAGACCCAAGGACTCATAATAAGAGTCATTAGTGATTTGTCATTGAAAACATGCACCTGGGCATAGGTCCCCATAGGTCCCCATAGTGCAGCTGCACTGAGTCTGACCGAGCTCTCTCATGGCGCAGTGCAGCCTTCAGGAGGCTTCAGGACTATGTGCAGTGCAGAGTTAACTGTCAAGGAAGGGCAGGACTGGATGGCTCCAAGGGATTTGCTAATGAGCTATCAAGCTGTGGGTCACTGGTTGAAATTTAATCTGTAAGAACAGTGACAGAAAATCAAATCAAAGTGCTGACGTCAGAGTGATGCCGGAGCTGCGGTGAAAGCACTGCTTGTCCCTTATGCAGCACACAGAGGCAGCTCAAATGAACTGGGAGAAAATTGTGAGGAGCTTGTTGGGATCCCAACTGCAAAATACAGCTCAACCAATTTGAGTTACACCAAGTAACTCACTTGTCTTAGTGCAGTTGCTTGTTAATGACAACAGACTATCTCCTCAGAGAATCTGACCCAAAATCAGCCTTACATAGAACAGAAAACACATTTGTGGAGACACCTGGGTAGAGTTTGCTCAGCAAAGAGTGTCACAGAGTGTGAATCAGCAATGTACCACAAAGCTCAGTAGCTTGTGGTGCTGCTGATGGAGTTTTTATTGTGATTAGGTCCTACATTGAGGTCAGTTGTAATAACATTCCCATTCCCATCTCATGGGGAAACTTGGTGGTTTCTCCATAGCTTTCTCTGGGCTGGGGAGGGCCCACACTACTGCAGGCTATTAAACCAGCTCTTGTGGTTTTCACAGTTACCAGAAGGAAAGTTGAGGAAGGAAGGGACAGGGGCACCAGATGCCCTGAGCAGTGGTAATGGTACTGGGTATGTGGGTCAGCCTGTTGGCTCAGTAAGGCTTATTCTGGTGCTTTTTACGCCTTTGTTGTTGTCCTTTTCACTGATTTTTTTTGAGGGAATTCTGTCCCAAGCAGCTGAGCTGAGGATACAGAATTTCTCCAGATGGCACAGTCTTGCCATTACAGCTATGTGTCTCTGGCCTTCCCCGCCTCCACTGTAGGCAGGAAAGCGAGCAATAGTCAGCATTGTTTTTGTACCAGCTATGATTAGTTGGCATAAAGAGCACTTAAGTAAGTTGACACAGCCTTTGAGTTGCTTGGTTTGCTAAAAAAAGGAAAGAAAAAAATCCATGGATTACTACAGGGTGTCTTTGCTGCCTAAAGTCTCATCTGCACCAGTAAAAAATTAGGGATGAGGTCAGTTGCAGAAAGTTTGTAATCCAGATATTTATTTAACTTTTATTAAAAAAAAAAGTTTGGGAGAGCAACAAGTTTAAAAATTAGTTAAACTCCAAATTCATGCAGATTTCCTGTTTTGCTTCTTAACAAAACCTCAAAACCACTTTGAACGAGTTTCCCACCTCGACTGAGGGTGGAGTTGTGTACGCCCTACACGTGGCCTCCAGAAGTGCACCCAGGGAGAGCAGCACACCTCCTCTGGCACGGTGGGGCTGGGTTTACTGCTCACAGGGCAGTCAGTGTGTGTGCCTGTGCTTGGCTGCCCACAGGAGCTCCTGACTCAGCCAGTTACGCTGGAAAACTTTTAACTTTCCTGTTTCCAGCAGAACAGACAAAAAAAGTGGAGATATATCAGGCAAAAGCTGGAAGCAGTTGATAAAGGGATGCCTCCCCAAGATACTAGGCAGATATCAGCTGCTGTCAGTGCACTGCTGTAATTTCATTGATTTGATCTGCTGAGACAACATCTTGGTAAATAAGAAGAGCAGGGAAATACATTGTGCTGAAATTAATGGTTTGCTGCCTGATCTCCTCTTAAATGAATTCATTGCAATCTGAAGCAATGTGTGTGTTTTGCAAACCCAGCATTCCTTGGCTCCTACACTGCATCATGACATTACTTTAGGCGGTGAGGAAGATCTTATTTGTGATATAGTAGTGTAGCCTGGGAACTCTGGATGGAGTTATGGCATTTGGGTGTGTAATTCTAAGTAACAATAAGCAGTGCTTAACATTTCCTCCCACATGAGAAGCGCACCCATTAAAAGTTTAGCCAAGTCAGCTGTGCAAGTTCTTGCACAAAAAGACAAACTGCTAAGGAGCTAATAGGAGCCACTCTTATGTTAAAGAGTGGGTAGCGCATGCATTAACCCAAATTCTCCTTCTCTGCTGCTAATCAGTGAAGAGTCTTGCTGAGATCAAAGGAACCCCTAGCAGGTAAAAATGGTAATAAATCAGGCTCAAGCCCAGGTTCAGAACTCATGAGTCGTTTTCTCAGCCCTGTTCCTGAGATACTGCATAGCTTGAAGAAGTCAGTGAATGTGATTTAGACCATTCATGAGTCAACTTAAGTCCCTGTGAGAATGAACTAGAAGTGTCTAGGTCCCAGCGAATGGCTCAGTCTGTTTCATCTGAAGAGGAACCTACCTCCCAGAGAAACTGAGTGTTACATGTAACTCTGGAGAGTGTGTTTTAGACCTGAGAGGAACTTAAACACAAAAGCATAAGGTTTTGTTTGTGTTCAGTGACTGACAGCCTGTGACAGTCCATCATGACTCACAAGTGGTAAGAAGCTGCTAATACCTCCTGAGGTGTGGAAAAGGGCCCACTTCATTAAGCCACAGTTTGAGCAAACCTACTGCTTTCAGGTGATATCAGCTAGCACAAAACACTCCAGCAAGAGAAATTTGGAGCATGTTCATACTCTTTATGTGGTCCAAAGCAGAAGGACAGTCTGTGTCACTGAACTGCTTGATGCAGGCTGGTTTGTGTTCACACAGCTAAGAGCTGCTAGCAGCTGGAGCTGGCAGAGCATCCACACTGCACAGTACTTGATCCTGATCTCCACTGAACAGCATCTCCCTATAGACGTGGTGCAAAATTCTAAGTATTTCTGGGTTTGTAGGCTTGGGGGTTTGTGTTTGGGTTTTGTTTGTTTGTTTCCTAGTACAGATGCCAAAATGATTTTTATTTTTTCTGCAGCAATGTGCTTCCTGTGTGCTCTGGGGAGTGACAGGAGGGTTATTGGGGTTTGAGGCTTGAGGCTAGCACTGCAATATTGCACCAGGTAAAGAGACAAAGCTGTGTGGTGCTTGTCCAGGCTGTGCCTGGAACAGAACCTGCAGCACGTAGGTCAACTTTGCCATGCCCAGCTTTCCTCTCAGATGGAAAAAATATGTCCCTAATGGCCAGCTAATAACTGCAGAGTGTGGAGGAGCTGGGTACCAGGATACAGGAGACATGCCAGGCATGTCAGTCTGGCAGTGTGGAAGCACCCAGGCATTCCTGAGTGGCAGCTAAGTGTGGGTCACCAGGGAAGGCCTGTTCCCTTGCTAACTCAATTCATGCAATTTATCTGATAGAGGTCTGCAATAGAAGCTTTGCAAGTGAAAGACCTCCCCGTTTACTGGGTTTATCTCTCTAGTTTCTGCATCCTACACTGCTGGTTGTTGAGTGGTTGACCTTAGTGCCTCCACTCCAGCCTTACCTGTCTCCTGGAGTAGCTGGGGCAATGGGAAGTGCTGAGGCCAGACCCCCTTAGTCTGGACAGCCTAGATCTCTACGTTTCTATTTTCAGGATAAGTGCTCAAATCATTACTATCTTGTGCTTCCTCCCACTTATCCCACAACCCAGGTGCTTGCCCTTCAGAGGAGAATTTATATTTTGATTCCCACATAAGCAGGTTTGTACACTGTTGAGCCTTGAATAAAGCAATTACCCAGCCACACTTGTGAGAATAATACTTCCTAGTGCTTATGCCTGGAGTGGCTGCATGTAACCACATTAAATCATCCCGTGAAGGGCCTACAGCTCTCTGTTCTGTTGATGGAGAAACGTGTGAACATCACTTGGGTCCTACTTCAGAGGCATCTGTCACTGCCTTGCCAGTGTGGTTTGCATAGACACCTGCCCTAAGAGATCTGAATCATCCTGCTGGAGCCAAGCACCTATTTTATTTTAGATGTTGCAATGAATAAATTGAGTGCCTAAAGCAGACAGTCTCAATGTGGCCTCCAGGGTCTCCACGTTCACTGGCTGATAGAATGAGATAATATCCCTTTCCTAACTCATAGGGCTGTGGCAAGGTTTTAATTAATTAATACTGGTAAGGCTTTGAAACATAGGGAATGAAATGGGGTTCACAAACCAAGTGTACTGTTATGACTTGATGGCACTTTCTACTTCACTTTCACACCCTACCTGAGCAGAGCACAGGGCGGCTGCATCCTCTGATTCATCATGAATCATGAAGCAGGATACTTAAAATGTGGATGGTATTGATGTATTCACACTAGTTAAAATATTACAGGGAAGAGGGATTAATTCTCACTCCAAGAATGCTGTCCAAAGTGCTGGCAGCTCTCTCCTTTTTATTAACTCTCAGTATTAAACCATCTCTAGTGGAGTCCTCAGTCAGCTCATACTCAATGTTTAAGCAAGATGTGCCAGCTGGAGATGTGAGACTCCTACTAGGATTTGCAGAGGACCTAATTACTCCCCAGTGACAGTGTTGGCTAGCACAGGTTCTCATTCTCAGCGCTGTAGTCCCCCAGGTAGCTTTTGGTCTTCCATTTCTCTGGCATGATTGATGTTAATTATAGCCATGCAGTTGCAACAGTGAGCAAGGCACCCAGGAGAAGCTGATATCCCTGAAGTCCTCCTTGTGCTTAGCATCAGATTAGCACACAAAACTCCTTGGGCTAAGTCCCTTGGCAGGTCACACTGTTTCATCAAATTACAAAGTAGCTCATTAGGTTCCCAGTCATATTCCACCTATATGTAAATTCTTAATGAAAAAATATTATGAACTTACTCACCGAGCACTCAGCCTCCACTGCTACATGAAACACAGGTAAAGGCTACAGGGTAAAGACAGGAGGGTGAGTATCTGCAACTAAACTGTGTAACTGCAGGTGATGTCAGTGAACACCCAGGGGACGCTGTCACTCCACTGTCATCAGGGAAAAGATGGCCTTAGGAGGAGGTGGCTGAAGGGCCATCTGGATGGCTGGAATGATCCTACCAGTAGATCTCCTGCACCAAGGACATCTCTCTTTTCTTGTGTGTAACATAATTTTGACAGATTTTTTTTTCTCCTGACAGTGTGCAAGAGGAACCCCAGTATTGCTGGCTGGCCCTAGTGCATTTGTCCTGGCAGTGTTCTGTCCACTAAACAGGACCCAATAAAGGACCCTTTTGTATTGACCCTTCACACGGAAGGATACTCATTTTTCCATCATCTTTTTGTAACTAGAAAGCGTCATACTTTCTGTAATTATCCCAGAGAAGCTGTGGCTGCCCCTGGATCCCTGGAGATGTCCAAGGCCAGGTTGGATGGGGCTTGGAGCAGCCTGGGACAGTGGAAGGTGTCCCTGACATGGCAGGGGGTGGGACTGGATGGTCTTTAAGCCCCTTCCAACCAAAGTCATTCTATGATTCTGTGATTATCATCCTTTTGTCTTAGGGCATTCTCAAAGTAGAATTTACATTTGCCCCCAGGGAATGTTAAGTGCCTAATTCAGGGAATAAGAGATGTCCTGAAAAACAAGTAAAATTTTAAGCTCTCTGGCAGTCTCGGGTAAAATGACCACTTTTAGTCGAGTTCAGACAGGAGTGAATCTCCTGCACAAGAGTGCATCTCCGAAATGAGAATTTACAAGCCAGTGGAGTTTTTGCTCTTGTTACATATGCTATTAAATATTCTGCCTAATTTGTAGGTAGGTGCTTTTCAGCAGTAAATCTCAGACTAGTTTTACAAGAGAGGTCAGTGTCTTTCCCCTGATTTCACAGGTGGATAAACCAAGGTGCAGAGAGGTCTGATGCCAGAAGTTTGGTGTCAGAGCAAGAAACAGCTAATTGCAACAGACTTAAATGCATCGTTGTCCATGAGTGTCATCATTCTTACTTATAATAATTCTTATTGCACCATCAACCAAACAGCTATGCAGGCATACCAAAGACAGGAATAAGGCAGTACTGACCTCTTCCCTACAGATAAGGATATGCTCTCCAGAGATTTTTTTTTTTCCCCCCACAGAAATGATAAATGACTTAAAGAAGAGCAGGTGCCATTTCTCCACCTGGGTGATTATGCCCAGAGGCAATAGAAGTAATTTTTAGGAAATGGTTCTCCTCCTATTTACATCAAGCTAGTAGCAATACTTATTTTAACACAATTGCCAAGAGACTTTATTTTTAGATCTCATCCACATCATATCATTCTGAAATTCTTGCTTTGCTCAGAAAAAGTGAAGACATTTCAATGGGAACATGAAATTCACTGGAAGAATTATTGCTGCCTCACAAATATATACTGATAGCCTAAGAAGACAGTGATCTTTTCTTTCCCATAATGAAAAATGTTTCAAATCTATAAAGCATCCCTAATATTTTACTTTAAAAGACAAAATCACAAGTTGGGTTACCTTTCAGTAGGAAGTTTATAGGATTTCTAGCTCTTAAGGGACTCCTTTGGGAGTCTTATTTCATCCAAAGGAAATTGTTCTCTTGATGCGTATCACATTCCTATAGGAAAATTTGTCAGTGGGGCATAATATTGGCTTAAAAGGTCCCAGAAAACTATACAAAATTGAATAGGAAAAAAAGAAAGGAAATTAAGGCAGAAGATGCAGTTGAGGAAATTCATACAAATAAGAACAATCCAGTTTCCATGAAGACTGGTCAGCCACATGCATTTCTAGAAGTATACGTCATCTTGGTGTGCTACACTTTTCTGTTTAATTACCATCTTTCAGATGAACCTAATAATTGCTGTACTGCATTTACCTCATCTGGTATCCCACCCCAAGAATATGGAAGAGAAGACATGTAAAAATAAAAAATGGCATGATGTGTCCATGGGAGGCATCTTTTCCTCCTTCCACTGAATAACCGATTGTTTTTTGTCCTTGTGAATCACTTTTTATATCCCTTTTGTTTTTCTCCCAGCATAATAAATACTCTTGCTACCTACACTTTGGAAGCTCATGGGGTATTTTCTGTATTTATTGCAAAATCCCTTCCCCAGGAAGCAGAAGTTGAAATGTTACCATTTTTTTTAGTAACAAAAACATTAAAGAAGAGAGTCCTCATGGAAACCAACTTGAGAGTTATAGCAATGATTCATGAAGTATGAGGCTTAGCAGAGAAAAACTGTGAGCAGGGCTGAGATTTTAATAAGGATGCATCTTCATTTATACTGAGTCAAACCTTGAGAAAAGTACCTTTATATTTCCTGAATGCCTTCGGCGCTTGGTATTGCCAAAGGAGATGAAGTTTACAAACAAAATGTATTTATAAATGGGCAGCCACATCTCAGGAAGAGAGTGACGATTGTGTAGTGGTGTTCTTAAGTCCCACACACATTTTAGGGTTTGGAAGACTATGCCTAGCACTACAACAGATATCTGGAATTGCTGTGTTGGGGTTTTTTTGCTTCTCTAATTTATGTTGTTCTAACGAAGATTATATATATATTTATACTGAAGAAATAGATTTTCCGGACTGACTGCCAAGAAACCCAGAAGAATACTCTAACAATGTGCAGCTCATGACTGCCTTTTTTCTCATCAAGAAGCAATATTTTTCAGGCTAAGGAATGACATCCCTTGGGATTTCATATGCTGCTGCTTTTTTTGTTTTGTTTTGTTTTTTGTCTTTTTGGCAGAGCTATTTTATTGCACAATGATAACATACTTATTGGGACTTTTAATTTGCAGCCTCAGAACAGGCCTTTGGTGGCTAGGGGAAGGCATGACCATGAAAAAGATGTCTCTCTGATAAAGAATATCCTATTTTTAACCATAACATCTGGCCAAAATTTGAATGATGTCTTGAGGCTCTATCATGAAGACATTTATGGATCACCTAGTAAAGACCAGCACTAAGGTGGTTTTGATAGTTTAAGAATCCAGAAGAAATCCTGTTGGACAAGCTTATGATGGCAACAGTGTCCTAAATCTTAATTTTAAATTTCATCAGTCGATATTTGTGGAGATCAAGACACACTTCTCTTAGCCATGCTACCAGGTTTGAACACATGAATTAACAATACAACATTGACTCCACTTGATTTTCAGTTGTCTGTTGGTTTTGTCAGTGGACAGTGGAACCACACTCCTTACTTCCAGTGCCCATTTTTTCTACACCTTTTCCTCTGAACTGGGAAACTGGTTTAAAAGGAGAACAAACCAGGACATGTCTACTTGTTACAGTCCCATTCTTCATGAATATTTTTGGTGTCACAAAAAGCGATGTGTATCCACAGAGCTTTACACAACTTAATTAATGACCAGTTGACACTGTGCCTCTAATTGTCCTCAACTGGAAGCAAAAATGCTGCCTGTGAGCCAAAGCTGATTAATGCTCTTCGTTGATGAATTTCATTTTTTTTTTTTTTTAAAGGAGCTGAGAGAGAGCCACAAAAGCCTTGAACTTTCACAAGGACTGCCTCTGCTTTAGGGGAATTTTTATCTTGCCTGCTGTTTTGTTTGTTTAAAAAAAAATGGTGATGTGTAATCTTCAGGAACGTACCTCATCATCCAACCCACAAACTGTTGGCAAAATAATAAACCTACACAGAATGTACTGTTAGATCCTTCTTTTTTTTTTTAACTTCTTCCTTTCAGGGTATAAATCACAGCTTTTTGCTTTTGCAAATTAAAGTATAGGCTTTGCACTGGGTAGTTGGCACTGTTTTTTTTCTGGCCAAATGTTCCATGCTGGCTCCAAAGAAACTGTGGACATTGAGTTGGCTATAGTTTGTCTTTGAACTCGTTTGCAAGAATTCAGTCTTCAGAGGCCTCCAAAAAAAATTACATAGTTTATTTATCAAATTACTGTTTAACTCTTTTGTGTGCTGAATTATGGGTGGTAATTTGACTTCAGTTTTCAATTTTTTCAATTTGTCTGCCTGAGTTTCATGCACTGTTTACCTCTTCTAGTTCACATAAATGGTACCATCCTGCCAGTTAGGTCCAAAAAGTCTGTACCTTTCTAAATATCTTACACAGTCAGGAGAAGATCCTAAAAATCAAACAACCCTAGCTGGTTGCAAAACTAAGTTTCAAATAACTCAACTATTATTTGCTAAATATACATTATATTTCCAGAAGTCTTCTCAGCATTGTGTTTGCCTTTATGTCTCTATATTGTAGTAGAGAAACAGGACTATTGCTACATCTTTCACTGTTAAGTTGCTCACTATGTATTTCTAAATAATTTTGAACAGAATATTAAATTCTAAATAGTATAGAATAGGAGTGCACCCATGGTCTCTCTCCTTGGACCAGTTTCTGTTTTTTTCTATCAAATACAGTTTGAAGTTTTAATCGGCTGGATTACAAACAAGAAATAAGTGATAGTTATTGATGTGTAAAACATTGCAGGTCTTGTGTTAATCTTGGACTTTTCCCTGTAGCATCCTTGAACTGCTTTCTTCTGCAGGGCTTCCCTTCCATTGATGCGATGCCATCTTTGGTACTCTAACAAAAGGCTATATAAATGTTTGGAACCCAGAACAGATGTTTTTGGGCAGCTTGCATTCAGTTGGCCAAGTTCAGACATAAAACAAGATCCTGACCACTTGTGGTTACTGTAGATGGGAGGATTTTTTCAAAGGAAGAGTAAGTGTGCTAGGCTCAATGACTTCCTGTCTTCTGGCATCCTACCACATGTCTTCTTTACTATACCATAATGTTTCCCAAGTTTGCTTTTGTTTCATTCTCATAATTGGCTTTGTATATCCACTGACTGATCTGATTTTCCTATCAAGACAAGGCTGTTCACTCCAGATTTTCACTAGTGTAACTGAGAGGAAAATTTGGTCCGTATGCTCTGTAATAAGATATATCATCACTGTCAATATTTTTCTTCTTCCCATCACTCCCCTGCCATATGGCAACTTCACAGGAAAGAAGTGAACTGCATATGTTCTAAGTAGAACTTCTTCATTCCCTGCAAAGTAGAGGTTGGTTTTAATATCATTCAGATTAAAAAATGGAGGAAGCCCTTCATCCTTTAGCATGGGATTTTCACTAAATTCCAGCCACCCAAAAGCCAGGCAACCTGTGGAAACTTGTGATCTGAGCTCCTCCTACAGTGACTGCAGGGAGAAAGCAACTTTGAGAGAGTGACTCATCACCTTGATAGTTGAAGGAAAATTTTATTTCCATGAACACGAGTGCAAATCTCTTCAGTACCCACTGGTCCTAATGGTGTTGAGCTGATGAATTGAGTTGCAGAGCCACAGATCTACCCATCTGTGCTGGTGACTGGGAAGGGGGCAGGGGGTGATTGTCCTCAGCTGATGTGGGCCTGTCTCAGGTGTATTTTGGCTTGTGGCTGGCAACTCTCTCCAAATCTCACCTGAGCATGACTCAGTGGGCAGCGAGAGACAGGGATGGTTCTCAGTCAGCAAGACACAGATGAGGTGATCATGTTTCAGGTAGGAATTCTAATGCTAGTGAAACAAGCAATTCCATTTGTTTTCAGGGGCATTGTGGGATGGCCCATTTTATTTACTGATGTAGATATAGCCCAAGAGGTGTAGGCAGGGGAAAAAAAAAAAACAAAAACAAACTAAAAACATACAGGGAAATGAAAGATGAACTGGAGAGTTTCTTATTGTTTGAAACTGGGGCTTGTGTACAAGTAGCAGTCCAAGAGAAAGGACCCACTGTTAGTGAGTCTTTTCTTGTTTTAAAATTTTAAAGGCTCTTCTTGGTGTTGCTGCTAGAAAGTGACTGACAGTGACTATGGAAAATAGTATTTTAAAATAGTAAAGAAAGACTTCCAAGACCCACTATATCTAAATGACTTTCTAAAAACAGTCACCTCCTGGACCCCCCCTTGAAGCTGTCACTTGGAAACTGATGTCCAGAGGGTCTGCACCCAGGGAAACACCCTATGTCACACAAGTGTTTCTGAAAATTTTCTGAGATCTGCCTGCTGGATTTTAAGCTTGGGACAACTCGGGACTTGGGACAACTCTGCCTTTTAACACTCTCACTGTTCACCACAGAAAACCCAGATGGAGCAACAAGCAGTGCAAAAAGTTTCAGCCACTTTCAACCACTGCTCTGGTACTCAGGGACCATGAGATAAATTCAGATGAATAGCCCTAAGTTTCTTCCAGGGAGTGTGTGGGCATTGCAGACATTTCACTGCCAGGCTATTCATTTTTCTGCACTGATAGTTTCCATGCTAGCTGACTGACCAATCTCCCTGATGTGTCGCATCAGTTTTCTTATTAAATATGAAAATAATGAATGCTAGGAATGAGCCTCGAAAGCTGCTTGTCTCCCAGATTGGGTCTTGGTGCCATGTGTCTGGCTGGCATCGTCTCCAGGGTTCTGCAAACAACATCTGCACCAGCGTGTGGGTTGTGTGACTGGTAAAGTTAGTGTAAGTGACTGCCACGATCTGCTGAGCAGGGCTGCTCTGCCAGGGGGAGGCTTTGCAGCCTGTGGGATACACAGCCAGGCTGTGCCTGTCCCAGGAGAGAAAAGGGTGCTATCATTTACAGGAGTGACCCTGGGAAGATTTCCCTTTCCTCGCCAGGATTTCTTTGGCCCACGGTGTGATTAATGACACACCTCTGCTGAAATGATCACGGATGTGATGAGCAGAAAATGACTGATTTGGAGGCACTGACCCACCCCAGTAGCTGCCTTGTGGGATGACCTGGAGAGGGATAATGTACTGGAGTCAGGGGGTTTTGGAGGATGCATAGGAGGCCCCAACTCCTGACTGACAGCACACCTTGCTGCTGATCTGCTCAGCCTCTGAGAAGTCCAGTAACACCTCTTCTAATGAAAGAAAGGTGCAAGGTGCTCCTGCTGCAGCCCATGAATGCACAGAATGTGATGCTGTACAGGAAGGAAGTGCAGGCACTAAACTGGAGCCCTGTGACTCAAGTGCCATTAGTTCTCTGGAGCATCATGTCGCTGCCTAGGAGAAAAAACTTGAATGGTAGAGCTGTGAAGGGAATTACACTTTGCTTCCTCCCTCCTTGCAACAGGTTTATGATATCAACCATTTTAGCGGAGGCCAGACCCACTTTCCTGCACCCCAGTTTAGTGCAGTCAATATAAAATAATTATTTTAAAGCAGTGCATGACTGTTTATTTTTGTAAAAAGGCTGGGTTTTTTTGTTTCTCATGCCAACACTTGCTTAAGTTAATTTTTTTAATTACTATCAAAACCAGTGCAAAACCAGTCACTTGGCTGCTGCTAGACAGGTAGTAGGACTATCCTTGTTTGCTGTTTATGTTAACCTTGGGCTAAAGGTTGACTCTTTTCCAATACCTGAAACTTTTTAAAGAAAACACTCAGCAATGTGCAAATAACTAAACCATGCACCCCAAAACGACTGAAATATCATGTGATGGGTCAAACTTTAGTTGGGTTAAGTCAGGCATTTAGAGTAATCCTTCTTTACTCCTCTTAAACAACATGTAGGTAAGTCGTGACAGCTCACTCAATGCCAGGAAAAGCTTGCATTATCCTCAGGGATGAATCCAGGACCTCAGGAAGCTACCAAGTCAAATGAAAAACAGAGACAACAGGCAATGGCTTAGCAGCTTAAGCCATATGCCACAGATCAGTCTAGCCATAATTTCAAATTCCAGAAGGATCATTACCAAGCTAATGCATATCTGTTGAGTGCTTGGCCATTTACTACAGGCAGAACAAGTCCTCTGAGTTAAATCCTGAGAAATTAGATCCTTTGGGGGTTTAATGGCTATTAAAAATCACAGGATATTTTCATAAGGGGTGGAGTTTATCAGTCTTATGCCCCTAACCAAGTTAGCCCTTTCCTCCCACAAATACACTTGTAGTTCCTTATTGCAAAAGGAAGATGGGAGAGGAACAGAGATTGAAACTCTCCAGTGATGTGCTCTGTCTTGCAAGAGCTGCATTCCTGTCATCACTGCAACTCAAAGGCACTGTGGATTTTTGCAATGAAAACCTCAGAATGTTGTTCCTGGATTTCCTGTACCAGTGACTGGGCTGCACCCTGAATTCTTCTTCTGCATTTCAAATTAAGCACAGGTCATGTCTTGAAAATTCAATTCTGTGTGTGTCCCCAGCACTTGGCATCCCACTCCAGCAGTGTCTGTAATGGGAAGGCTGGGCTGACCTGGCCTCTAGCTCTCATGGAAGTTTTGGCAGCCAGGGACAGCTTGTGAGCATTAACACTTGGCTTGTAGATACTGGGGTTTGTATTATTATCATTAGCTCACAAGAACAAGGGCTGTTCAGGAATCAAACCCCTCTGTAATCTAATAATAAAATAAGATAAAGGACAAAAGTTGGTGCAGGAGCAATGGGACTTGGTGAGTTTAACAGGAGTATTGGTGAGTTTAACAGGAAGGGCACCGGTGTGTCTGAGAGGGTTTGTAGGTTCCACTACAGGAACTGAGCGTTACAAGGCAAGCAGTGGGATAACTCCATGGGTGATTAGAGGAAACCTCACTGAAGTGCTGGAAATGCCATGGGAGATCGTGCAGAAGTGTTTAATTTGAGAATTATGTGGAAGTCTAATGGAAAACAGTGTGATGGATTAATGACAGACAGCCACCATTTACATAGAGAATGAGGGATGTCACCCTGCTGAAGCTGAGAGAGTTGGGTTTGTTCAGCATGGAGAAGAGCTGGCCTTGGGGTGACCTGATTGTGGCCTTCCAGTACCTGAAGGCAGCCTGCAATAAAGATGGAGAGAGATTATCTACAGGGATCTGGAATGCAAGACAAGAGGCAATGGCTGCAAATTGACACAGGGCAGGGTTAGAGTAGATGTTAGAAAGAAATTCTTACTGTGAGAATGGTGAGGCCCTGGCACACGTTGCCCAGGGAAGCTGTGGCTTCCCCATCCCTGGAAATGTCTGGGTTGGACGGGGCTTGGAGCAGCCTGGGTTAGGTGGAAGGTGTCCCTGTCCCTGACAGGGGTTGGGTCTAGGTGATATTTAAGGTCCTTTCTAAAACAAACCATCCCATCATTCTGTGATTCTCTGATTCTTTGATGGGAAGCAAATGTGAAGAGGAGGATTGGGATTCTGGTCCAGACCCGGACACCTGAATATGTGCAGTCTGGGAGGAACACAAAAGAAAGCCAGGATAATAATGAAAATATGACTGTGATTACCACAGAGTGGAGGCTTCGCTTCTGAAAGACTGCAGATCAAGACTGCCTGCTGTTGTATATTCACAGACAAATCTCTTGGCTTGATGCAAAGATACTCAGTGAAATGTGATCCCTTTCCTTAAAATCTGAGCATCCCTTGCACTATGATTTATTGCTGTCTGTATTTCCATCTGTCAAGAGTAGTCCTTCAGCATTTCCAGTGACTGAGAGCTGCTGATGCTGGGAGGCAGGCACTGGTCCAGGCTAGAGTTCTTCAACATCCTTCTATGAAACTCTGGCAAGATTCAGAGATGCTATGTGTCTTTCCCAAACTTGGATTATATCTAGCAGTAGGAGCCAGATCTCCTAAATCACTGTTCTTTAGAAATCAGCTGATAGCATTCTTATGGCTTTGTTTTAATGATCTGTTATTTAAAATGGAGTGATGTTGGAAAATTGTCAGGATACTTAAAAACAGCCAGTGAAGTTACATTTAATGGATCATATATTTTAAATTCATTTTCTATTTTAGATTTTTATTGAGACAGCTTGCCCTGAAAGGAAAAACTGAATTTTGCCTTTCTCTTTCAGCTTAAACTTGTGGTGAGGAACACAATGTTTAAATTCTTAGTTTTGGAATAACTCTGTCTGAACAAATAATAAAACAGAAGAACAGATTTATCTGTCAGATAAAGACCTTGGAGCATTTTGTGAAGAATATTTGAAAGATCAAAACATTACAGGTTTCTCACCAACGCTGGGAATTGAAAAGTAAACAGAATTACCTAGAGATCTGACTGAAAGAAAATAAATTCTAAGGAAATAAAAATCCTCCTAAATACATTGTTCTCTCTCCAGTGTTATATTAAACCAAAAGTTACACTGGTGCTGAACAAGTAATTTATACCAGTGCAAAACCAAATAGTTTCAACAAAGATGAAGGAGAGCTTTCATGTTTAAAGTGTCATTACCAACAAAAGGCTTCAGAGCATTTTCCATTTTTAATTACTTCAGCAGCATGCAGAGCAACAAAACACCAGTTTGAACTATCTTGCATGGATTCTGAAATGTCAAAACCTGATAACTGATATAATAGATGGTGCCTACATGGCTGAAAAGCCTAAGGAAGCAATCCTTTATTCCAGAGATTTCAGATTAAATCCCATCCAGCTTGAAACTCGGTGAAAATTGCAATGTAATGGATTTTCAGCCTGAAATGAGTTGGTTTGCAATGAAGATCCTCTTGGAGATACAACCAAAGATTTGAATCAACATGACAGTTTCCTGTCCTTATGGAGCAGACTAGATGACTGGTTAAGATTAGATATATAACTTTTGGGTGGCTGGAATATGAGATAAATCCCACCCTCCCTTGCCTCTTTCTTCATCTCCTGCACTGAGCTCCATCCATCTTTACAACAGCACCACTGGAGGTACCCAGTGCAGAAATACTTTTTAAGCTCAGTTGGCAGAGAAGTGGAGGGGAACTTCCCCTGTGTTACTGAAACATCAGCTGCTGCTGAATGTTCTGTTTGAATTTGATCTCCTTCAGGCACCCCACAAGCCTTTAATCTCCATTGATTTTTATGTTTTCTCTTGCCTAGGGAAACACACACTGGGTTTGGATTTCCCATGGGTTGACTCCTCAGGTGTTCCCACCTGGAGGAAAAAAAAGAGTTTTCAGGACTAGGTTAAATTATGATGATGTGGGAGAGGAGCATGGGATCATGGGGTTTATTTGATCATTCACATTAGCTGTACAGGCTTTGCAGGACTCCCTCAGCAAGCAGGTGCGTTTTAACAGATAAGGAGGCAAAATATTGTGTTAATCTCATGCTCTGGCACGTCTTTAACAGAAAATTAGCTGGAATTTGGTGTTTCCATTACTCAGCAGTTGAGACTTTTCCATTTGTGGCAGTATGAGTGGGAAACTAAGCTTTAAATAATGAGGAGCTATGAATCAAGACCCCCTAGCACACAGACATAACCTGTCTTGATGCTCCCCCATGGGAGAAGAGGTCAAGCAATATTTTGCTGCTGGGGAAGGCGGAGAAAAAGCTTCTGTGGGAGGATCAGACCCATCTTCCCTTGATCCAGCATGCTTATGCAGCTTGGGCTTGCACAATCTCTGCAGCCTCCCAAGTGAATTTCAGCCTTGTACTCACTTCAGAGCCATCTATTACTCCCCACTGTGTATGTTCCTACCTAAAAATCCATAACTGGTCTTGCATTGAATCAATGCTCCCAGTCAACTTGTATCTAAACAAATTGAATGAAGCTGAGAGCTCTGTAGATCCTCTTATTTATCCCATGACAAGCAGAGAGACTCCCAGTTCTTCTGCTCCTGACAACTTTGTCAATAAAATCTGCAGATTGCACAATATAAAGTTGCTTTATAATTCATCTCCTTGACAATAAGAGAACCTTTGAACAGGAATGCTTTATGTGGTTATCACAAGAACAGTGCTCAAATGGAGGCTGCGTCAGTAAAGTGCAAAAATATCTTTTTTCTCCTCTTGTGCCGTCACATTTCAAGCAATTTTTTTGATGTAGTGAAGAAAAGATCAGATTTTATTTTACAGAAGAGTTTCTATTTGACTGGCAATTATATCATAAGTAGCAATCATAGGACTTATTAGATCATATATTCCACTCCCCTTCCATTACAGGATTGTTTTTCAGACCGGAGCTCTAATTTCATTATTTCAAAAGGACAAAATATCAGACTTACAGAAAATAATGTAATTGCTGCAGTAGTTCCCTTCAAAGGACATTTCTAGGCAGTAGCCACAAAACTGCTGTCAAATAAACTGCAAGTGGAAATATGGCAAGTGGATTTCTGTTTGATTGAGTTTGAGGTGATATCAGCTCACCTATCTGCCCTAATTTATGAAGATGTAGTAGGAGATGTTTTAAAAGTTATGCTGTTTTACTCTGTTGTATAAATACTCAGTCAGGTTGTAAAATAAAAGATAGGATTTTCAAAGCGAAGTGAAACAACACTTTTGAAGTTTCATTCATTTTAGTAAAAAGATGTATGTCAAAATCCTTGCCTTAGGATTTAGGTGGGTAGATTGCACGTTTGAGGAGTTATCTCACTTTAATCTAAATTAGACACCCAAAGTTGAATTAGATTAACATTCTTAGTATTCCATTTGTTTGTCTCTGAGAAGGGTTCAATTGATTATTTTGTTTCAAATTCAAACTTTAAGTCTTACCTTGAGAATAATTGAAACAAAACTGACTCTGAAGGAACCAAGACGATTTTAGGTAACAGGACATAGTCCTCCATCTCCAGTTAAACACTTGGCTAAAAGTTTAGGGAAATTAAAAAATGCCTGGGAGTTAATGGTACTGACACTGATACAGTGGCATGATAGTTTGCATGTCAGTGCTCTTCAGGCAAGAACACTATGAGGTTTTACCAAAAATAAACTAAGAGAAATGACATTTCCTTATTTTACAGATATGTGAGGAATGCTTAGATGTGTCAGGTGACTTGACTGGCTTCTGTGACTGTTTGCAAAAGATGGAAAAAATATTTATTCACTTCCAATTTCACTGGATGTCTAAGTATATCTGCCTTAGTGGAGGGGCTGAGATTCGTAGATTATTTGGACCCTGCCAGTGCAGCAGAGCCATTTGCACATGGTACAAAATATGCAGCAGAGCCATTGTGCCCTGGTGGGGTTTGTGTTTCACTGGGACCAGTCTGTTCTTCCAATGTGTCATTATCCTTCTCAAGGAAGTTTCATTTTACTCTTGAATCAGCTCACATTGTTAATGTGCTCATCAGCCAACTCAGGATATACAGACAGCTGCAAGGAATCTAATTAACATTTGACTACAGAAGAAGAAATTGCAATCTACTGTACTATTTAATCTGTCAGTGAGGGTCTGGATTAGAAATGGCTTCAGAATTTCCCTGTAGCTTTCCCCCTGTTTTAATATAACAGAATCATAGCTATTAGAGTTGGAGAAAAACCATTAATTTAGCTGGGCCATTTAGCATTGCTGCTACTTTTACCCTTTGGATGACCCTAAGAAAATCTCTTCCTCTATGTTTGCATCCATCAAACACCTGCAGATTGTTATCCTCTGTATCTTTAGTTATCATTTACTTAGGCTGCAGTAATTCATGTAATATTTCCCAACAAATCCAAACTTCCATTGTTTTTCCAGTACTAGTTTGTCCTTAGAAACCAAACAGCATTCCAGCATTATCTCCATCATGGTACACAGTGTTATTACAATCTCGGAGAAATACCCTAGTCTTATACTAAACTATATCTGCAATTTAGTTGAAGGTCATGATTAGTGTATAAGTGAAAGGAAGATTCAAAGACACTCCATGATTTTTTAAAAATTTTTTTTCTGTAAGAGAAGAAGAATGTAATTTCTGTGTGACAACTGTTCTCCGATGCATAGAAGATAGGGCTAAAGTAGTATGAAGCACAGAGTAGTTGAAAAGGAGAAGCTTTTTCAAATTAATCTGAATGTTTAGAGGATTTTGCTTTCTAAACAAATAGAAACAACAAATTGTTTGGATCAGAGAGAGCGATTGTGTTGACAGCAGACATATGAATGATACTGCTTTTACAGATGGACTGGTGAGAATCAAATTGAAGCTATTGATCTGTATTTGTGCAGGATCCTGCTAAACAGCAAGCTTTGAGGGCTTTGCCATCAGCAGCATAGGTCATTTTACCAACTTGGAAAGGCAACACTCTCTGTTTCTATCATACACACTCCACTGCTAGTGCAACAGAAGATGCCTAGACTTCAAAAATGTCAAGAGCCCTTCTGCAGAAATGGGGATAATCCTTTACAGATATAATTAATAGCCTTTTCTCTTCCCTCAACAGGCACAGGCAGAAAAGATAAGTCTTCTGAGGCAATATGTCAGCAGTCTTGAAAAATTCTAAGTTAACTTTTTAACTTCAGTAGTCTTGCATCTTCTGTTTAGTGGAGACTGAACAGAGTCTGAAGAAAGTAGAATGTAAGTCCTCAGGTCTCAAATTGATTAGTGCCTTTGGAAGAGAGTAGAGAGAAGCACAAATCTTTCTTAAGCAGGGCAATTTTGGGTCTTCTCTCCCTAGAGCCTGTGTTGCAAGTTCTCATTAGTGCCCAATGTCCTTGGGAATCTGAGCTGGTGGAAGCAAGGAAAAAACTTATTTATCATGATGGTTGCTAGTGGGACTGGGACCACCACCACCTGATCAGCTGGGAGCACATAATTGTAGCCAGTGGGCAGTAGTAGACTGCAGCAAGTGTGAAAAGAAATACTTAGAGTCTCTCCCTCTCTCTCTCTCCCCCCGATTTCTTTCTTTTCTTTATTTCTTAAGTATATGATTCATGAAATTAATTTGTTGTTACAGGAAAGATGGTTTTATCAGCTGAAACATATTTCTTTCTTGTTTGCTTTGATATTATCAGACCTAAGTAGAAGGATCACGTTCCAATATGACATCCATGGTCTGATGCTAGATAAGGGCAAAGTATTTGAACATTCGTAATCAGATTCCCCCATATGCAGAGTAACATTTCCCTTATTGAGGAATGGAAAAGTAATTGAGGCATCTGATTTCAAAACTTGCAAATATATCCCATCTGCCTCCAAGTCACTTGGAAGAAGAATGTGTTAACCTTAAACAAACTTTAGATCAAATTATTTCATCCCCCTGCTTACATTCTAACATTCTCATCTAGGAATTCTGTGAATTGCACTTTAACAGTTTTTCCTCCATGTGTAGCTTATTCTTATTATTTTTTGCATTTTAGGTGAGGAAAAAAAAAAGCCTACAGCTGTAACATCTCCTCATGTATTACAAAACAAAATCTATAGGAAATTAATTCACTTAGACAAAATAGAGGGAAATCCAAATTTATCTATATTTTCCTTAATGGCAAAAAAAATCATAAAATTTCAGCCTAGAAAAAATCAATTTCAGGAAGACAGCACCAGTCTATTGTAGTTACATTCCTAGTTCTCTGCTGTTGTCAACAGAGTTGCATTGCCAGAAAGGTTGGCAAAACACAGAGGAGCACATATCCTTACTTCTGAGTTTTTTCCACAATTCTCATGCTGGGAGATGACCTTCTCCTGTCATCTGAGCTCAGCCATGGAAAAAAAACAACTTTTACTACTGATATTTGGTGAATGACAGTTGTAGTGGAGTTGCCAATATAAAAATTTGCTGAAGCTCAGCACAGATTTAGCTGTCACTGAAAATAATGCTAAATCTATATTAAAGAGTGGAAATTATGAAAAGGTTTTCATAATTACTATGTTCACATGTATTATTTAATGACTGTGACTTAAAAATGGCCAGATTCTTGTTAATTAGTTTATCACCAGTGATTGGGTGTAATGGTGTTTTAAACAAAATCTGTGTAATAGACAGGCTGGAACATACAGACCTTAATGCAATAAGAGTCTTTATCCTAGAGCAACTTATAGTATGAAATGGCCTTAAATTAGGAATGAAATAGATTTCAAGCCTTTTTAAACTGTAAAAGAGATATAATGAGGACATAATGTGGGTCAAAGTTGGTCCAAGAGCAGATAGATATAGCCAAAACACTATTTGTGGTTGTTTCAAATACCACAGGAGAGCTCTCAACAGCCATAAACAGTTTTTGATTCAGAACTGGATGGAGCTTGTATGAGACCACACTTCCACACATTTTACTGCAAATTGTTTTTGAAAAAGCAAACAGCCCTTAACTACAGTGTGCTGCAGAACTCCATTAGAATGTCTTTTTAGCAAGGTTATGAATTTTCAGTAATTGCTGTGGTAATCCATATTTAGCATCTGCAGGATTACTTTTAATCAGCTTTGAGGATATGATTTGACACCATTCTTTTTATGCTTCACCATTTTACTGGTTAGACTGTGAAAAAATTCCATCATTTGCTGACTTAATTTAAAGCCAATAAGAGCAAAATTGAGGGTAAGAGGGAGGAGGGACATTTGGTTACCAGCAAAAGATGAGGAAAATGGCCATGTGTTGTTCTTAAAAAAGCACTCATTGGATCAATAATTCTGGTAATAAAAAGATACTTTTTTTCTGCTTTAGGAATTTTCCTCCATAGATCTCAAGGCCTTTGTGCTTAAGAGTCAAGAGTAGCATGCATTCAGCCTATTTCTACATATTTTTGTGTAGTTTTAAAAGCATCACCTTTGCACATGTGTGCGTTGTATATATTATTTCATTGTGGCTGCCTTCCTCCTAAATTACTTATTGTTTCTAATCATGCATTAGAACCAAATCAGGACATTCTTTGGCTGATGCTTTTATCAGAGGTATTTTCTCCAGGGGATATTTTGGGGGTTTGCCTAGACAGTGGATATACAGAGGTTGCATGGTTTATTGGTGGGCCCGGCAGGGCTGGGTTAGTGATTGGACTCAGAAGACCTTTCCAACCTTAATAATTCTGTCATTCTATGATCAGAG
The DNA here is from genome assembly GCF_015832195.1 of Motacilla alba alba. Taxonomy (NCBI): domain Eukaryota; kingdom Metazoa; phylum Chordata; class Aves; order Passeriformes; family Motacillidae; genus Motacilla; species Motacilla alba. The sequence continues at coordinate 3,301,877 of NC_052046.1, read as the reverse complement.
AGTTTCCAATTGAGTCACCCTTGCCTTGTGCCCTGTTGGGTGGGTTTCACTCTGTTCCCTCAGCAGTGGACGTGGTCACAGCAGTGTGACCAATGTGACGTGGTCACAGCAGTGAAGTGAGTCCTCAAGGCTTGCTAAACACAAGGTCAACAAATCCCAGTTAAAACCAGGGAGAAATAGAGCACTTTCATGATGCTTTTGGTTTGTTTTTTTTTTTTTTTTAATCACAATGTTTGATAAAATATAAGTAGTGCTTTAATCTATTTACAAATCTACCCAAGATAAATTGCTAAGCATAAATTCAAATGGCCCCCTCCAAGGCTCTCCTGCGTGTTTAGTGAAAAGATAATTGAGCTTAATGATTACAAGAAAAGTACTGGATGCAATATTGTCAGAAAAAATATCTCTCCTTCTCTTTAGCAAGGACAATAAATCCATAACAGAGCAAGCATCCAGAGTGTTCAACAGCCAGCCTTCCTCGACCCTTACATCAAGGTCTGAGAAAGCAGTTCAAAGAATTAGTGTGTGTTTCATGCTGTTCTTGTAACAGGATCATCTCCACTAGCAACAGGAATGGCAATATTCTCATTTTACAGAGGCTGCTTTGTAGCCATTGGATGAGAACAACTTTATGATAACTGCAGCAGCCTGGGAGGGAGAATGTGAAGCTGATTTTTTAGCTTAAGGCATCTAGTCCAGCAAGATATCTGCATGCAGTGCTCTGTGAATTGAAAATGTGTAAGTTTTGAGGCAGGCTCTGATTTTAGTTCACAGTCTCTGATTTTTATTAATGTTGTCAGTCTGTCAATTAGAGAAGTACAAATTATTTGAAACATACATATTCAAGGAGTTCCTTTATGTGACCTTATCTAAATTTCTTATAAGGTTTAGGAAATGTCCTCTAAATTTGAATGTCTCCTTTAATCCTCATTGTTCCTTGAGGCTTTTTTTGTCCCCCACCAGCCTATAAATGAAGAACACAGAGTGTTTTCCTCTTCTTAATGTTGGTAAATTGACTGAACAAAAGTTAACAGGTATAGGACTCCAATGCCTCTCAGACTCTCTTGATAATAATGCAGCAGCCATTAATTTCACTCGCAGCCAGATTATGCTTCAAACCAGACAATAAAAAGGCTTCTAAGTTGGCAAAACCCATTGAGATAAAAAAATCTGGTTGTTCCGTAGCCAGAACAAGAAGGCAATTTAATGGGAATTGAAAACGTGCTTGATCTCACCTGTGAGGCTGGAAAGGCAGGGGGTCCTGCTGCCATCTCCCATTGTGCCTGTGCCATGCTCTCCTTGAGGGAACATCGAGTCCTGCTGCTGCCCTGCACAGGACTTCCCCAGGAATACCATCACATGTGCAGCCACACCAAGGTCTAGAATTCTGTCAGGCTTGGGGCTGTGACCACTTCCCTGGGTAGCCTGTGACTGTGCATAATCACTCTCTGGGTGAAATACCGTTTCCTAATACCCAACCTAAACTCCCCAGACTCAGCTTCAAGCCGTTCCCTTGGGTCCAGCCACTGGTCATCAGAGAGAAGAATTTAGTGCTGCCCCTCATCTTCCCCCCACAAGGAAGTTGTAGGCAGCTACAAGGTCTCCTCTCAGTTTTCCCTTCTCCAAACTGAACAGAACAAGTGCCCTCAGCTGCTCCTTGTGTGGCTTCCCCTCAAGGCCCCTCACATTTTCATGTCTTTCACAGTGCTCTCTTCTCACAACACCTTGAGGCTTCGGTGGGGGAATGGAGGTCAGGGCACAGGGGTGTGCAGGGTGAGAACTGAACGCTGGTGAAGTTCTGCAGCAGGGCAGAGGATGGCTGGCAGTCCTCAGCTCCATAGTGAAGCAAAGAAAGGTTTCTGAGGATGCTTGCAAGGCAAAGAGCAAGAGCCATTGTGCCTGGGGAGTCCCAGAGATAAGAGAGGTTAAAATATGTGAGTCTTCAGGCCTCAGAGAGGTGAGCCAGAGGGACATGTAGAAGACATAAAACCTGAAAGCTGTAAGACCATAGAATCACAGAATGGTTTGTGTTGGAAGAAACCCTAAAGATTATCTCATTCCACTTCCCCTGACATGGGCAGGCTCACCTTCCACTAGACCACATTGCTCCAAGCCCCATGCAGTCTGACCTTGGACACTTCCAGGGATGCGGCATCCCAGCATGGTGTGGTTCTGTTGCCTTTTAGAATGGCTTATCTGGGGAAAACATTGTTCAAATAGGAGATGATGGTCCAGGGGAAAGTACAGCAGGGAACAGAACTGACATTTTCCAAATGGGTCCTCAAAGACACGCGTGATTCTGGCGTCACCCACCAATGCAGTGCCACCAAGGCTGTGTCTGGGTGTTAGAGTGTGCTGAGGGGGCTTGGGAGGAAGAATGGAGCTGTTCATGTAGAGAGAAGGAGGGAAGGGATGGGTTACAGTGAGCTTGAAAGAAGTGAATAGCATTCAAGACAAAAATTAAACCCTTTAGAGGCCTTCAGGCTCCAGCAAGCCGCTTAAGCACAAGCTCAGCTCTGGGAAAGCAAGTGGATCAGTAAAGTTTGCGGGTCGAGTTCCCACTTTCAGCAAGCCCTGTTTTGGTAGGTCTGGTAGGCTAAAACCCTAATAGGGAAAAATGCCACTTTTATAATTTAAAAGAGGACTTCATGTAAGTAAGAAAGAAGTCCAAGTGAACTTGGTCTGTGCCACTGGATTGGAGCCTTCAGTGCAGGCTGGTCTCAAAAATGTCTGTTGCTCAGATTCCAGTGCTCATTTTTCTCCAGGAAAAGCTGTGTATTTTTCATGCACAAGCCTGCATCTTCATTCAGCAGCACTGCAGGGCTGTGCTGAGCTATCTGCATTGATCTGGTAAATGAAAGGCCCCTTGCTGGCAGCGAAGCACAAACTCCCTGAGCCCTGAAGCAAATTGGAACAAGACAGCTCAGACAAGCAGTGGTAGTGCTGTGTTATATGCAATTGTATGTTTATAGCATAGATGTGTATGTGTATAAAAGTATTTGGTCAGAAAACATCCAATATCTACAGAATCCCAAATTTAAGGTATTTTGGGTGATTTTTTTTTTTTCAAATTTCAAATGTTTTCAAAACCTGGTGGTACTACAGACCAAATATAAGCTTGCCTATGTATATATAGAAATGTAAACTTCAGAAACCATGAGAAGTGAATGACATCCCTAAACATAGACCAGTGGCCAGGAAAAAGGTTTGTATATGGGGTTGAAAAGTGTGCAGAATAAAGTTTTTCATAAAATCATGGAAATCAGAGATGAAAAAGACCTATAAGATAAGCCTGGCTAGTCTCTTGGCACTGAGATACAGGAGAGCAGGAAAAGAAAGAAAAAAACAGAAAAAGCATTAAAGCTATGAAATATCAGCTATGAAGTGTACATTTTTTTCAGAAATCACAGTGCAAACAGAAGTCCTGCGACAGCCACTGCACATTATGTTGTTTGAAACCCGTCAAAACTGATATAAAGAAGGAAAAAATCTTTGGAGCTTTCTTTAAAATGCCTTGGGCTTTTCTTTTCTCACACAACAAGTTTTCAATAAACTGTAATGTTGAGGCTTTTTTATCTTGTTTCCAATATACTGAGTGATTAAAAATAAATAAAAAAAATAAAGAAGGAGATAAATTACCATGACACTGACACAGCACTTTATGTATTAAAGAATCTAGTGGTTATTACAGAGACCTTGGCAAGGTTTTGTAAATATGTATTGCTTTGCCAGTGCCAATGGTTTGACCAAAGAGATTTGCATTGCCCGTGAGGAAGATGAAGCAGAGTTGAAGTGAATACGAAGGCTAGCTGATGAGCCAGTGGAGAAATCAGGATATAATTCAGGAGTTTCATCCAATTTTTTTGGTCTTTCAGGGTTGGTCTCTTTCCCACGTAGCTCTGGAGAGAGTAACTGAAGACATCAGCTCTTTGTAACCACTGAAGCAGAGCAATTTCTGTAGGCTGGGTACACCTGTACTGGCTGCTAAAATCACTGCAGTCTTCCCTAATTAAGCTTGGCACGATGCTTGCTGCTTGTAATGTATCCTTGTAATGGATATAGCATTGAACATTTTGAAGTGGCAGCTGAAAAGGTTTTAACAGTATCCACTTTGGATTAAGGGTCTACATTTTCTTGAAGGTCCTTTACTTCTTGGCTAGTTTGGGTTATTGGCTTTTTGTGTTTGTTGTTTTGTTGTTTTTTTTTTTCCTTAATTGTTGGCAGTGCAACTATTGACTTTTAGAGAGAAGGATGAGGAGTTTTTTTGGTAACTGTAATGATTTTATCCCATTTGCCTTCATTTAATTTGGAAATGGAAAGCATATCTTTAATGCTAATTAGGCAGCACATTGCTTAGTCTTCCTGTCCTCATGTAAATAACAATTAGCAATAATTTAGCAGTTGTACACTCTGGCGTCTTCTAAACCATACCATTGTATACCATTCCAAATTTCTTTGCATTAATTAGGATCATAAGCCAATCAGCACTAATTAAGAAGAAAATAAGTATAATAACAAATGAAACAACACTAGTGATTTGTATCTGTTCAGTAGTTCTCTGCAGTTTATCAAATAGTTGTAATGTGTAGGAACTTCTTCTAAATGAAACTAATTATGAGCTTTCCCCTGCTACTTTGAGCCTCATGTTCAAATCCCACAAAGCTCATTAAATAAGTAACAAAGCTGGAATCTTTAGCACATATTGTAAGTTGGTTCACGTTAATTAGCACCACGTTTTGGAGGCAGTAAGAGGCCATTCAGCACCAAATGCTACCTAAAGGGACATTAGATAAGGATTTCTGCAGACCTAAGAGGCTGCACACAGAACGGAGCCAGGTATTACCAGATTCAGCTGAAATGCCTCACACACACCTCAAGACTCTATGCTAAATGTGGTACTTTTGCAATTCAGCCCATTTTGACCTTGTCTTAATGCCTGTTGTTACTAGGAGCAAGCATCTGGGGAAACTTAAATGTTGCAATCATTACCTCTGAAGGTCACTCCTGTCTATTGGTGACTCTGTCGTACAATAGCATACATTTTCCACAGCTGTTTTGGGTGTCATCAGCACCATTTCACTTTCAGAAGCAGGAAGCAGTCTCCATGCCACCATCTTTGCCAATCCCAGGCCTGTTTTACAGACTGAAATGGCTACATCATGTTTATGTGTTAATGACACTAAAAATAGGATGGTCGGTACAGTCTCTGTTAAATTGCATGCAGTAATTTCAGAGTAGGCAGTCAGTGAATGTTGAATACATTGAAGGAAATCCACAGACCTCTGGTTTTGTGTCTTTTCCCTACAAATTCACCTCATCTTAAGCAGTTTTCAGTGCAATCCTTCAAGAGAGAGTCACACGCTGGTCTTACAAGAGATTGCTGCCTTGCTGCCGCGCGGCCACTCTCCATCTTCATGGACGAAGACACGCATGACCTGATCTTATTGGAAATTCTCATATGCCCTGAAACCAAACTGAATTGGAGCAAATCACAGTCTAGTTTGTGCTTACACGACATCCCTTTCCAGCTGACACTGTTTTGAGATCACTAATTAATTTACTAATTAATTAAAATACCCTACAAGTGACACAGTAACTCTGACATCTTGGATTCTTTGTTGGACCCTCTGGCTTTTTCAGCTGTGTCTATGCAGATTGTCAAGAGACCTCTGACTCCCCCAACGTCCCCCACCTGCTTTCCTTGGGGCTGTGACCTGGCCCAAAGCCATGCACAGGTACAGGACTGCCATCCTTATTACCCAGGCTTTCTTCCTGCTTGTCAAGACCGTACCTGGGTGGTTTGCAGGACAGCTGAGGCTCAGGTCCAGTGGTAACTGAAAATGAGAAATGTCCCATTTTGGACAAAACAAAGAATATCTTTGTGTAAATCAGGAGGGAAGAAGTGCCAGTGCCCTTTCCCCCTTCTGCATTTCCAAACAAGCTGTTTTCATTGAATGATTACTATAATTTGAGGCAATGTTTAAAGGAGTAGTGAGAAAAAGGTTCATTGCAATCTTCTCATATGAAAAAAGAGGCCACATATAGGTTACAGAACTCTGAAAAAAGCACATGATCCAAAATTATTTGAAACTGAACTGCTCGAGCACTTCTTCATGAAGCTGAACCCAGTGAGGGCAACATCCCTTTGCCCTGTTATGTGTGAGAGCCAAGTCAGGCATGAGCATTGATTTGTTTCTCTGACATGAACAGTGAGTAGGACTTCCTCTTCTGAGAAGTCAAGGCCTCAGTTGCAGCAGGGAAGGTTTAGATTGGATCTTAGGAACAATTTCTGCATTGAAAGGGTGGTCAAGCATAACAACAGGGATGTGGTGGAGTCACCATTCCTGGAAGTGTGACTTGTAGCTGTGGCCCCAGGGAACGTGGGTTAGTGGTGGGCTTGGCAGGGCAGGGTTAATGACTGGACTCAATGATTTTAGGGGATCTTTTCCAACCTAAATGCTTCTGTGATTCCATCTCTAGTAAAAAGCCTTTGGTGATCTGGATGTTGGAGAAGAAATGTGATGAGAAGGGTCTCCAAGATGTCTCCAAGGCTGAAAACTCAGCTCCTCCTAATGTTATCCTCCAAAACACAAAGGGAGCACAGCTGATGTACTTTTGGGTGTTTTCAAGGGAAAAACAGAATAAAACATCTTCAGCTGCCAATGTTTGCTTTTCCCTTGCAAGAACCTGGGCAGTTTATGCAGAGGAAATAGTCTACAGCTAGCTCTCCCTCTCCCCACTGAGAAAACTGAAAGCTTCAGGTTACATAAAAATTAACATAAACTCCTCTATTTCTCGTGACATGCCTTTAAAGAAAGAAAACAGTGGTTTTCTCAGGAATATATCAAAAAGAGCCTAGTAACTGAAGCAGCTGGTCCTTCAAGAAACCTCCTAGACCCTGCTGATGATCCAAGTACCATTCTACACATTAGGTTTCTTTATCTGAAAATATAATGCTTTCCAATAAAAACAAAGCAAAACAAAAAGGAAAAGAAAAAACCAAAAACAAACCCACAACCACAGAAAGACCCCAAAAAAACCTAAAAAAACCCTCTCAAACTCCCCCCCCCAAAAAAAAAACAAAACCAAAAAAATAAAAATCCCCCCTGAAGCTTAATTTGGTGTTTCTGATAACAAGCATGTGTGACTAAAACAGAGTAATAGAAATAATAAACTAAATTTAAAGAAAAATGAAATACCAATTAAATTCACAGCATATTGGCTTAACTGAATGTGAACCTAAAGGAACAGGTAGGGGAAATTAGAGGAATTTGGGTACAGTCCTTGTGTTGTAGAAAGCAGGCAAAACAGGAGTCACCAGGACATTTTTTCTTCTAACAGAATTATTTATCTACACACCTTTCAATATTTCCTAATTATGATCTGTTAAGAAGTGCCTGAAACTGGGGAATGTTGATACTTAAGCCTCTTTCAGAGGCCCTTTGAGGTTTGACTCACTGAAATCCTTAAACTGTTTTTCAGTCTCTGTCTGAAAAACATAAAATAACCAAAAAAAAAAAATGGAGTGATTTGCCCCACCTGTCTTCTGTGACTGTGACCCAGGCAGAAAGGTTTGCTAATGTTAAAACAACTGAGGGAAAACCTGGCACATCATGAAGGCAATTTTGGTTTTCGCTTTGGTCTGAGCTGGAAGGAGTTAAAATTACAGGGAGCCTTTCCTCCAGAAATGGAGAGAGAGAAAAGGAGAAAGAAAAGGAAAGAGAAATAATGCACCAAAAAAAAAAAACCAAAAAAACTTCTTTTTCTTTTGTGGAAAGGATTGGCTTCTGATTTCAATTATTTCTGAGTTGTAAACATTTTCAGGGACAAGGAATTCCTTTGCATACACATATTGCTATTTGCAAAAACCAGGCCCAGTCCAATGGAATTTTGTTTTTGTCTCAGAAGAGTCATTTTATTCATCTGCGAGATTTTATTTAATACTCTGGTATTAATGACAGCAAGAAATTAAACAGTTGTTTCACTCATTTTTCTTCTTTTCAGTGTGTGTCTTTCTTCCCACCACCCTTCTCAACCCCCGTATCTTTATAATTATGTTTTAAGACCGTAAATGTTTCCAAAGGTAGTGCCAGATTTAAAATACTGGTTGTTATTACAATGTGTGGGTGGCTTTACCCTCTCTATTTGCAGCCTCCAGCTTTTATCTGCCTTGTTTCAATCCTCCTGCTATAAGAGAGGCATCCAAAAAAGAAACCAACTCATTTAGGGGAAAATCTCCTTTTATGATGATTATGATTATTTTAGTGACTACCCTTTAGCAGGTAAAACAAAAAGAAAAAAGAAAAAAGAAGGGAAAAGCTTTGAAAGCTTAAATTTTGATGTAATAAATCAATCAAGCATTCAGCCCTTGTCTCCCAGGCTCATTTCCATCTTACCTCCCTGGCTGCAAGGATGTTACTCCATGGTGGTGATGAGAATCAGGTCCTCTTTCTGCACCAAGCATGTTTAAAGAAAGAAAGTTATTTTTGCAGCCTGTTGTGGCATATCCCAGGCCCTTGTCTTTTCTGCTGCCTACAGGGAGTGTGAGGCGCAAACCTCACACATGCAGCAGGCTTAGGGTAGGGGAAGGGTGTAGCAGAGACTGTCTCGTCCCTGCTGTACGTTTGTAGCTGGTACGGGTGAGAGCTGTGCACAATTTCTTTCAGGTGAAAGGGTGTAGCATTGTGGATAGTTTGTTTGCATTACACATTTCTGCTGATGCCACAGGTGGTGGGCTTCAGCATCTAACCTGCTGCACTGTGCAAGCGGACCCAAACCCAGAACCACTGGCCAAATCAGCCCAGCCGGGGCTGAGAACAGTGGATGAGGAAAGAATCAGTGCAGCAGTGACATCATTTATCCAAAAGAATCCACTTAAGGCTGGGCTGAGCTGCCCCTTACAGCTGCTGGCTGTAATGGCTAGTTTCTGATACTGATAAAGAGCTTGCTCGGATATCAGTGTTTCCACTAAACTGTGTTCCGTCTGATGAGCCCCAGCTCCTGGGAACAGGCAACAAGGAATGTTTCCAAGGCAGGTCTGTCCTCCCTGGGTGATAAATGAGTGGTGTTGGCAGGCTGGTCACCACAGCACTACTAATTTCTTAGCTGGTCCCCCTTAGGCTGCCTTTGAGTGCTGGCAGTATTCTGAGACTGTCCTGGGAGCTGGGAGGTTTGGGTTCCCCCAGAGAGTGAGGATGGGTTAAACTCACATTTCCCATTTTTCTGGGTAAATGCTGTCAGGGATATTCTATCAGGAATAGGCTTCCCATGTCCCTATGGGGATGTGAGCTGATCAGATAGGCACCAGACAGGCTTTGAAATGAGCAAAGGAGTTTGAGGATGGGTCAAAATGAAATTTTTCCTCCCATTTTCTCCAGGCTAATGAGTATTGATGGGGGGTGGGGTGAAGTCTCAAAGATTCTTTTCTTGCCACCCAACCAGGTAACTCCCCAGGCAGTGTGGGAGCACCAACTCCTACACAGCATCTGAGGGTTGGGATCAGTGTCACCATTTCAACACAGCTTTCCTGACCCGTTCTCAGGGGTTTTTCTGGAGAAAGCTCCTACAGAAGGAGCCAAACATCACTAAAGCATTGTCCTTGGTGCACATTGCTGTAGGAGGGAAACCGAGGCACAGGGACAGAGTGATTTGCTCCAGGAGCAGGGATACTCCCGAGCTTCAGCAAAATCCCTGGAGCCACGAGGGGCTTCCTATTCTTTTCTTGAGCTGTTAATGTGATTCTTTGTAGTCATTGCAGCTCCCCCTATATCTGAGTGAAGAGTGCCATAAAAGTTTAGCGTTATCTGTCTGCCTGCTCTCCTGATTATCTCTGCTCCTATATGACCACTATTGACTCATTATTGGCATGGCACTGATCTGAACTTTGAGTTTATTGTGCTGTGGGAACACAGTAGCTATCCAATAATGTAGTTATTTCAGCAGGCACCCTTTCTTCTGCAAGATAAGAAGACAGTTGTATCTGTTTAGTGCTACCATAAAGTTGTGTTGCTTTCTCAATAAAAAGGAGTCTCTGCTTGCTGTTAAATGGAGAGAGAGCAGCACAGCTTTGAATCCAGGGTTTGGATGAAACCAGCTTCTGTTTAATGAACCATTGGCTTGCACTTTGGATGTATCTGTTGATCCTTTAATCAGCAAAGCTTTACTGGAATCAGGAGGCTTCCTGATATGTTAGAAATTCTGAAAACAAGTCAACTGCAAGGTTGTAATCTTAGGTCCTTTTCTTCGCCCTCCCATCATCTGTAGGGCAACAAAGTGCTTGTGTTGCTTCAATTCTTACTGCTTCAAAGCTCTTTGGAACATGGCAGTGTGGTTTCAACTCACAGCTACGCAGTCAAAGTCTGTCTTTGGCATTATATCTTCAGCTGTTAGTGATCCAAATAATTAGGCATATCAGGCTGGACTGGGAATAATATATTAGATAGGTTATAACTCTTTCCCTCTGCTTTAGTAGGTGGCAATTCTCCACCAGTGACTTTAAAGTGCAAGGGCTGTTTCTCCCAACTTTTTTTGTGGATGCAAATATTTAAGCTAAAGACACTTGATTTTTGCAGTTATGGGTTATGGTTGGTTTTGATTACATTTTCTGTCTCAAAAGCTATCAGCATATTCTAAACACATGTAAGTAAATGCTCAAGTGAGAGGAAAAGTGTCTGGGAAAGTCTGTGTGCCACCCAGAGCAGAGGATACAGGCTGGAAAGAAATTATGTGAAAGAAATGGGGAAAAAAAAAAAAAAAGAAAAAGCCAAAAAACCAAAACCCAATAAGGAATCCATATTGTATCATTTAAGTCCTTTATACACAAAATAGTCTGGCATCCTGCTGAGATCCCTGACTTGAGTTTGGGCTCTGAACCCCCTACTAGTCTATTAAAAAGAGAAGGGATATTTGCAAAGACTGGGCAAAAGCATACAGCTGTTCTAATGTTTAGAGATTCTCATAACTCAGATTCTGGCTTAGCAGCATCTGTAAAATTAACAGCTTGGAGGTCGGTTCATCTGTAGGAACAGGGAGGCTGCTGAACACATGGGGTCTTAGCATAATCTTAACACTTGTTTGTGGAGAGATCACACAGAGAGCTGCATATGGTTAGGTTTAAGCTGCTCCTGGGGTGCTGAGGGCATTTCTGATGAGCAGGGGTTGGTATTAAGATCAGTGTGGCTCAGGATATGGAGATGCTGTGAACTTTTTGGAGTGCCACAGCCTGTTTGTTCGGCTGGTTTTGAGATCCTGAGGGACCTGGCCATCTGCAGCGGCCTCAGGCATTCTTCTGGTGCTGGCCTGTTTCTTTGTAGGTCTCCCATCAGCAGAAATCATATGGCTGGGGAAAAAAAAAAAAAAATCTCCAGCATTTTATGATTTCCAGAGAATAACTTTGCCAGCTGCCTATGTGCTCATCATTGCAGATTCTGCCCTGCATTTGTGGTGAGAAATGGGAGACTTGGTGACTTCCTCAGGATGAACTTGTGGAGGAGGGCAAAGCCACCCTTGTGACTTTTCATTTCTAGTTTGGGATTAGAGGGTACTATTTTTTGCTCTTTCTCCCTGCCCATTTATCTACCTGTCTGTTCTCACACCCACACCTCTCCCATTGTCTGCTCACTGCAGCCATGGTGGCCCATTTTTGATCTATTTAAATCACAACAATATCACAGCCATAGGCTGCGTCACATTACTGTCAGCTCAGTGGAGTAGTATCTCTGTCTCCTAGAAAGTAACAAAAAATTTCAGTGCTCCAAAGCTCCAGGAACTCAAATCCTGATCGTTTGGAGGGAGTTACCATTTGCCCTCTCCTTCTGACACTTTTCAGAGAATGCTGTTTCCACGCCACTTCAGTGAATCCCTAATGAATAAAAAGAGGATAGGAAAACACCTAATTTGCACCTCACAACCTGTTTTTTTCCCCTACTGCACAAGTGCCAAGGACAATGTTTCTTTTCCGCCTTTCCCTTGTAGTTCATGCATGTCTACCTGATCTTTCTCAAAACCAAACTTTGGAAGACAAAAGAATGACACAAAGACCTCAACTAAATTTCCAGGGATGCTTTCTATGCTTTTTTTTCTCTGATTAGTTTCCCAGAAAATTTTCAAAGGGAAGGTGCCAGAGCCATCATTAGCCCAGACAATTTAGGGCTTCTGTTGGGCAGGTGAAGAGCCAACATGGCCCCCTCCAACGTGCATGCGTTGCCTTTGGCCAGTGTTTGTTGACCAGGCCAGCTGGAAGATCCATTAGCCATGCTGGATGAATCAGAAACTCAGACCCTCAGTGCCATGAAATATGTCGGAATGCTGTGCATGTGTTTTCTGTCTAATCCCCCTTCCTTCTCAGCCTACACACAGCCTCAGTGTCTTAATTTAAAAACTTAGTGGCAGCACATTTATCCCCAAACACTTTCCTCTACCCCTGCCTCTACTGGAGGACAATAACATTTGTTTGGTGAGAAAAGCTTTTTTTAAATGTTAATTATTGCTATGGCCACAGTGTAAATTAGCTGCTTAGCTGGCAGGTAGGAAGAGACAGATTTCTGGGGAGAAAGTAACACATAAGACCAAGGTCAGATAAAAAATGGAGCTGAGCTGCCAGTTCTTTTGCCAAGGCCAGTAAGAGAAATTAGAACCCTAATTCTTAAAGCCAGCAAAGCCAGTGTTGAAGAGAGCCACAGAGACTGAAAACAGGTCAGTGAGTAATGCATGTTGGAGCCAGGACAAGGGAGTAACAGCACCAAGCGCCTGCAGAGAAAGACAAACAACAGTGGTAATGTGGGCAATACTGCTGAACTGGCTTCAGCACAAACCTCCCTAAAAGGCTGTCACTCTGAATGGGGCTGTGCCAGAGCCAGACCATTCCTCCTGCTTCCTCCAGCATCTTCCCAGCCACAGGAGCATGTCTGCTGTCACTGCAGCAAGTGCCATGCAGCCTGAGGAGGACTTTGTACCATTATTATTATTAAAGGTCTTATTCATGGAGCAGGGTTAGACAATCTAGGTTAACAGGTATGTACAGCCTGGAAGGGTGCTCATCACAGCTGTGTAGAGCTCTTTCCACAGCTAAGCCACACCGTATAAAAAGAAGCTGTGTAACATATTTACTTACAGCAAGGGTCATGTTCCATCCTACTTAAAGCACTCATTCATCTCTCTCTGGAGGCAGTCTCAAGCCTCTGGCAGAAGGACCAGTGAGATGACCCTTCAAAAAACTTTCAAAAAAAGATTTCAGATAAGCTCTGACCTGACACCAGCTTTTAATATCTCTTAATTTTTGTATTATGTACATGTATATATTCACATATGTTTATTAATCTGTTGATATCCATATGCAAAAACAACTTTTAAATTGACTGGTGCCTCACTCAGCCAGTTGAGGGTCCCTTAAAAAACCTTTTCTGCAGGTGCTTGGAAGCTTGAAAGATCTCTTCTTTTGAATTAAGCACACGCAGCACTGTCCTTCCCACATCAGAAGGCGGTTTTTAAGCCCTCCCATTCGGTATCCAAAACTAAATTAATCTAACATCAGGAGAGGCTTGTGGAAGGAAAACCTATCAGACTTTGAAATAGTGCTCCCCAGGGAAGCTGGGGAAGCCCAGTCATTTAAGGACGAATGAATTGACCTATTCTGGGACAGCTGGAAGGATGGGCTAGCTGAGCTAATATGGCTTTTCCATTTCTAATATATCTGACCTAAACTTGGACAGTCGAGACCCACCAACGCAGGCAGACGTGCTTTCAAGGAACACACCAGAAAATGAGGAACAGCGTTTTCAGTAGGCAGACAAGTCATAACCGCAGGATCCCTGGACATTCAGTTGTGGCTTTTTGTCTTCTTCCCTCTCCAACTTTTGTGCTAAGTCACTTTGCTCTCCAAAAGCAGAAAAGACTCAGGAGTCCTGCTCCTGAACTGATGCAATCTAGTTCAGGAACTTGGGAAACAGTTGAAGGAAGGAGGAGACTGTGTAAGGAAAGGGGAAATGTACTGGAAGATCATTTGTGCGCCTTGTTATGGTTTGGGTTTTAGGTAAATGACAAATATCACTCTAAGAAGGAAAAATAAACTTTGAGTTGAAAACACGCATATTAATGTTCAGACATTACTTGTTTTTTCCTCCCACATGCCATGGTCTGTGGAGTCTAAGTAAATAAAGAGTTACTTAATTTTCATAGTAATTGTTGACGATATGCATGATTTTAAGAGTGGGTACATATGTGTACACATATCTATATGTATATGTATATCTATATACAAAGAGGGACATATATACTATTTTTATTTCAGTTTCTGTAAACCAAATTATTTGAGGAATATCTGTTGCAACAGTTTCATCATCCTCTCCATCTGAAAGTTGGGCTTGGAAAATAAACTAAGTACACAAATTTTGTTAGGTTAACTACTGGAATTAGATGGGATTCTTTCAGGGAAAGAAATAAGTGCTGTAAGATTACTACAACAAGCAATTACACAGACATACACCCATTAAAAGCTGCATCTTGAGCAGAGATCCAGTATCAGAGATTTGGCATAATAACCCTTCAATACAAGTCAGACAAGGATTGCAGGAATGATAAGGAGTGAGAAAGATGTTCTTATTTTTGTAGACTGGAACATGATTTATCCTTAGCAACGTGTAATGCTGGTCACAGCCTATATTCTCTACACCATTTCCTATAGGGCAAAAGAGCAAGGGGATGTGAAATGTGGGAAATGAACTGAAAGTCTCAGTAATTGCTCCCTTTGGAGACAAACGAAGACCAGTCAGTCCTGGAGTGTGGTTTTACTCTAAGAAACAAAATCCAGGCTGAAGGATAAGGATAGCCCCGGGAAAGTCCTTAGGGGGAAGTTAGGTGGTCATCTAAGAGTTTTTAAACTGTGTTTTGGTTCAAGGGAGTCATATCTGTCACACTGGACAGGACCAGCCTATACATCACTCAAAATCTGCAAAAATCCATTTTTTGAGTTGCTGAGCTCAAAAGTCATTGTGTATGTACCTTCTCTGTCACCACATGTTTGGGGCTGTCAAAACCCCATAAACATAAAACTTTGGTGTTGATTAACTTCAGCACTGGTTGCTTCCACAGCCTCCCAGTAAAACATTCACTGAGTCATTCTCTTTCTCCTGAATTATCATCTGGAGACATGATTCCCATGTTTTAACAATACTGTAACACCCCAAAAGTTTCTGATGCTCTCAGATATCAGCAACTTGGGGAATTACTCAATTTTTCTCAACATTTACAAATATGAAATCGTTTCCATTGTGTTCACATTGTTGTTTCATGTATTTTCAGGGAGCAGTAAGTTATTTTTTCTCATCCCCAACAGAAGAAGGCTCTATCTTGCTTTTTTTGTTTTGTTTTGTTTTCCTTGGGGTATTTTTAATTTTTTTAAAGACATCTGACATGCACTCATCACTCATTTTGTAAAATTTCCACTTTTAAGAAAAATATGTTGCAATGAAATTACAAGCTGTTATGGCTGCAGTAGCTGGCAGGATTTGTCTGTGTGGCTTCTGTCTTCCCATAGTCTTTCTGCATGCTGGTCAGAACAGGATGCTCAGATTACCACCCAGACTTCCCTTGCAATCTTTGTCCAGTTGTTTTTAATACAGTAAGATTCAGACAAAAAAGGAAATTCCCTCATGGCTCCCGCTTGTGTAGCCACAGCTCCTCTGCTTTAGCCTGTGTTGTTTGTTATTCTTGTGAGCTTGTTGAATGCCTCTTTCAGGGGAAAGTAAGGGCAATAATTTTATATCACAAACCTTCCTGGATCTACTGGGAGATATTCAACAGTTAGGAAGTTCAGGGCCCTGAGCAGCAATTAATATCTCCCTAGCCTATGAAGTGATGTCCTTCAGGGCTCACCTGTTAGGTCTTC
This sequence comes from Motacilla alba alba, assembly GCF_015832195.1. NCBI lineage: Eukaryota > Metazoa > Chordata > Aves > Passeriformes > Motacillidae > Motacilla > Motacilla alba. Next base: position 3,285,994 of record NC_052046.1, on the reverse strand, counting down.
TACACAAGCCTCACAAGCCCAGGTTCGTTCTTTTTTTAATTTGTTTTTCCTTTTCTATTTTTCTTTCCTTTTGTGTGTGTGGTGTGTTCATGTGTGTATTTAATTTGTCACATGCTTATTAAAGTGAAGCCCCATAATTACCTCGAAGGAATGCCACGAGGGAGTGAGGGTTGTGTCTGGTGTTGTTAGAGATTCAGTGGATGCTGCCTCTTCCCCAGAGGCTGTGCCAGGTCAGTGCCCAGGGTTGCTGGGATGACTCACACTAAGAATAACGCACCATCTTCCATCAGGGTCTCACTCAGTAGCAGAGATTAAGGACTGTTTCATCTGGGATGAGAGAGGGCAACTACAAGTGGAGAGGTCAGTAACTATAGTCCGTGGAGAGGAGTCAATGGAATCCCTATCCTGAGATACATATGTCCAAGCTGAGTCACAAGCTCTGACCATGCCCATCAGGCACTTCCAGTTAGTTGATATCAATCTACCTAAATGTACCAGTGAAAACACAGATCCTTTCTGTTTAGACTAGAGGAGTTGCTGCCTTGGCTGGGAGAGAGTGCAGTCACAGTCTTTCTCCCTGCCCATCACAGACTTCACCACCTTCTCCAAGCTAAAGTATTGTTTTGGTGTGGGATTGGCAGTGGTGGTTAATGGTTAGAGTTGATGAACTTAAAAGGCTTTTCCAACCCTCATGATTCCCTGATTCTGTGCTATCATCACAGACACCCCAAATGGCTGGTGAAGAGGTGTGGTGTGTGCTGCCCAACTGTTCTGTGCCTCACACCCTCAAGTTACTGACATACTAAAGTGATCTAAAAAATTACAATTTTATTGAAGGAAGCAGTGGAAATGCAGGCTTTTGCTGTGGTGAAGAAGATATGAAATACGGTTCAAGAGCATTTACTTTTCCAGTCTCATTTTTTAAGGTCCCTCCCTCTCTTCCCTGTAGCCCATAAAGCAGGTTTGTTTGTGGCAAACACAGAGTAATGTACTTATAGAGAACACAGAGGCTTAAGCAGCTTTCCTTGATGGCCTTTGATTCACTGAAATTTGCCCTGGGAAACACTGCAGTGGTGGTTGATCTACTCCATCCCTCCTCCCGGTGCTGTATATTTCCCATATCATATTCCTCAATATTCCTTCTGGCAGATGTGCCAAAAGGGCGGCAATAAAAGCCCATTTGTGCAGCCAAGAGTTCATCGCCTCTACTCTGAAACAGCCAAAAACCAACATTCAATAATTCTGTTTTGCAAGCCGTTGTTATTTTGATAACACTTCAAGCGAGCAGCAGAAATCCCGAGCAGCCCCCGGGCAGGGGGAATTATCCAGGACAGTGTCTTTCCTGCAACTGGAGGTCTCTGGAAAACAAGGGCGGGTTTGAAGCTGGATGCCTTGGGAATCAGTAGATGATTGTTTGCATGTGGGGGCCACAAAGTGCTGCCGCAGTTGAGGGTCAGTTGGTCTTACAGTTACAAACTGCATTTTTCGGAGGCCTGCCACATGCCTGTTTCTATTTGCAGGCGGCAAATAACGCGCCACACAAGTGGTCTGCAAGCTCCCTGTTTTTCCTTAAAGGAAAATATATGTGCTGAGGGGAGAGGGAATTAGCGGGGAGCTGGCACTGCGTTTCAAGGCCTGTGCTTTTACTTCTAAGCTGTGTTCGCTGAAGTCCTGCTTAGCCTTAATAAATATATTTCTCTAGCCAAATCTTTGAAGTCACGCCTGGAGATTTAGCTTCGCAACTCCTACTCCATTTAGTGGAAATCTTTCAGCTAAATACATATCCATCAAATTGACAAAATAGATGTTTATATTATATTATATTATATTGTATTATATTATGTTATTTTATTTTGCATTTGGACCGATCCAAAGCACGCTGCCATCAGTAGAAATCCAGTGAAGGCTTTAGTGGACACAGTACCATGCTATCATGAAAAATGTCTTTATTAAACACATTCCAGTAGTCAGATGGGCTAATATTTAGACAACATTTCCTTACCTACCCTGAATTCCTCCCTGTCAACACAGGCAAGAACTTATACCCTGTGTTTTGGTTTGAAGGGGATTTTTGTTTTGGGTTTTTTGGTTTTTTGTTTGTTTGTTTGTTGTTGTTGTTGCTTTTTTGGGGGGGATTTCTTTGGGTTTTGAAGTTTTTTCTTTTTTTAGGGGAGTTTGTTTGTTTGTTGGGTATTTTTAATATTATTTTTACAAAATAAAGCTGTTGAGATATACGTTCTGGTGTGAAAAAACATGAAGCAACCAGACACTTTCAGCAGCCCACTAGGTAGTCAGCAATATGCAGGTGGGGATAACAGATTCAGGAAATAGAGAACTGCAGGCTATAAGTGCCCTGTGTGGGAAGGGTAAACCATCTCCCTTTTCCCTCTTCACTATATTTTATTTAGTATACTTGAGGATTAGGTCATTAAAATAATTATCATGGCTGCTCCTTTTGCTGTGTAGAATGAACTTCAGAGATGGTGAAGGCCCTCAATGTTTTTTTCCATTGATCAAATCCCTCATTTATTCCACAGTCTCTATGATACTCATGCCAGTGTCACCCTGCTGTAATGGTGATGTTCCCCTAAGACCTCTGGAGAGGACCTCCAATTGCTGTTTGTGTCTCCAAATTCTCTAATTGGGAAAAGAAAGATTATTTAGGGAATTAAACATTCTGTCTTCATCCCAGAAGTATGACTGGTGTAATACAGAAACTCTGACTTTAGGATACAGTGTTTGCCTCCCCATCAAAACTCAAGAGAAACCATGATGCAAAATCAATGGGATTGCTTAGTCTCACCCGCTAGAAATAGGGATCAAGTTTCTCACCTCCAGGGGTTCTGAGTAACCACATCTGTTAATATATATTAAAAAAACCCTTTGCACTGCTCTAGCAAATGGCATTATGAGACACATGCAAAGCTGTCTGAGCTGGGACTCAGATCAAACAGGAGCTCAATCTGAACTGGATGCTGCTTCCCAAAACCAAGCCCAGAGCAGGGAAGCTTAGCAAAGCAGACCCCAGCCTCACCTCTCACCTCTCTCTGTGCCCGGGCCCCTTGGCAGAGGGAGCTCCCCAGGTGGGCTTGGGGGAGCTCAGCTGAGCTGCTCTCAGCCACAAGCACTCCTGCATCCCTTTAATGCAGTGTGGTTCCTTCACGGCCCCTGCAAGCTTTTCCTCTGCAGCTAAACACATCAAACAGGCAGGGAGAGACCCGTGAAAGCTCAGTGCTCCTTCAGCCTTTCAGTGGCATGAAGAGGACACACACTGAGGGCCTTTGCTGCTGCACCACGCCTGCACTGCCCTCCTTGCTGCTCTCCCTGCCTTAGCTATTCCATCTTTACTATAATTTGAAGAAATTCCTTCATCAAAGTCATGCAGCTCTATTTCCAAGTCTTGTTCTCTTCCTTTGTGCTAAAGCTGCTTCCTCTGCAACAGACTCCAGTGAGTCTTTGAAAAAGAGCATTTGGATTTAATGGCATGCAAATAAAACACAATGTAGAAGTGCTAAGGAAAACTAGGGCTGTACTGATCTAATAAATAAGACTGTTATTGTTTCTCTGACTGATCCAAAAAAACAGCACACATATTTTTGTTTAAGAGACACCATACCTTCTCTAGAGCAAGCAATTTTGTTTCATCTTCATGTAGCCTACTATTTCTGTCAGCCCTGTGGCCAAGATAAGGTTTTTTCTGCTCCTGTTACAGACAGGGTAAACTGAGGCAGGAGAGAGTAGACCAACTTGCCAAAGTGCCTGTACAACATTAGTCATCGAAACTCCATGCTTTCTCCACCTGGGTTTCCAAGGTTGCTGCTGCTGGCTGCTCCTCAGCATTCCACCAGAGAACATGGGCAAACATTCAGCATTCCCAAAACTCAGGCTGCTTGCATAGTCTTGGGTAAAAGTGACGTAATGAAATTGCTCTGTTTGATTTCTCAAGGCTCTTTACCAGCAGTGGTGTCTCTGTCCTGCATTCTCTTACTGTGTTCAGCCTCTGAGCACCATCCAAAGCTTGAAGAAAGCAATAACATTGTTAATTTGCATTCATTAGTGCAACTAATAATTGAATAGGAGGATGTGATGAATTGCAAACATGGACTTGAAGATGCAAACAGCCATCCCAGCCCCTTGTGCTCCTCAGAGTTCTCTCAGTCTCAATGCCAGAGTACACCACAGCCTTGAAAACCTGTCCTTTCCCTCCCACCCTGCTGCCAAGACATGGGACCCCCCTCTGCACAGCATCATCTCGGGAACAGCCACACATTGCCTGAACAAGGTTCATGTTGGATTTTGGAGGACTATTCAATCACCTCTGGCTCTTGCAACACCTAACTAAATACATTCCTAAAAATTCTGTTCAGAAAAGAAGAAAAAAAAAAAAAAAAAAAAAGAGAAAATCAATACTTAGGCTTCCTAATTTTAAGCTGATTACAGCTGGTAAAATTAGTGGTGACAAAAATGGTTATCTGTGTGCTGTTTCTGATAGTTTCCCCGTGGGAGCAGCTTGGAGCCTGCTCTGCCAGCACTTTTTTTCTCACAGAATTGAAACCTGCAGGGTATTGCATGTTCTGTAAGTGCTGAAGTAAAACAATACTGTGGGTGCTAAGGACCTATCTGGAGCCCTTCAGCACCTGGCAAAATCAATCTACAAGTCATACCTCTCCCCTCCTAATAAAAAAGGCTTTTTTGGAGGGGGGAAAAAAAATTCCTCCCCAAAATATGTTATCTTTGAAAAACCAATCTGCTTTTGCAGGACAGGCTGTAATTGAATCCCAGCTGAATGCAGCTGCAAGTGGGGTGAGGTGCCAGCGTCATGAACAGCATCTGGAAAACCACAGAGGGCCACAGAGCGGAGTTGCATAAGCTGAGGAGCTCTTTAAAATATATGCATGCATCTGTGAGTGTGTGTGTGTGCGTGTGCGCACAGAGGTATAAAAAAACCAGAAAAAAACCAAACAGAGGGTTTGAGGCCAGCACAGCAGCCTCTCAGTTGCAGAAAATGGCGACTGAGTGAGCCCTCAGCCTCCCAAATCCTCTTTCTCCTCGAGCATCCTGCGGCCGTGACCCTCCCTGAGCATCTTTGTTCCTCCCTGTGCCCGGCTCCTGAGCGCCAGCCTGAGACTGTTTACTCCTTCCCTCCATCTCTCCGAGGGATATGATTCACACGTTTTCAGATTTATTTGAGCAAAATGCAATAAATATGCCGCTTCAATTTTAACTGCTGGAATGTAGCCAGGGTTTTTAATGAATCTGGCCTGTGCGATTGAAGTGGTCCAGGATCTCAAAAGCTCTGGGCACTGCTAGATTATACACACAGACATCCACACACACATATCTCCCCCCACCTCCCCTTCCCTTGGGGCTCTGTGAGTCACATGTGACTGCAGGTTTTTCAGATTCAGCTCTGGTTAAAATTAGCAAAAGCCTTTATTATTCAAGAAGAGGAAGGATTCCTATCACAGCTGCTGAGAACTGCCATATTTTTCTTGTATTTGCTGCATCGACCTATTATAATTTAGCTTTATTTGTTATTCCTTGTTTCCCTAAAATATAGTAGCAGGGCTTGGTCCTGTCAACGCTGAATTTTAATTACAAGTTCATGAAGATCACTGCATTAATCTGTAGCTGGACCATCATGGATTTTTTTTTTTTTGCAACTGGCATCTCTACAGTTTCAATCATTTATAGTGATGTTTTACAACATGGTCTGCTCTGAGCAAGGCACTAGTTTTGCAAGCTTCAACAAAAGATGCACTTCAAGCAGCTGTAAACACCTTGTTGTAGTTATCAGAGCAGGTGACAAAGGGCTTTCACACCAAAATCTGAAGGCATATAACTCATGTGTGGATGGATAAAGTCAGCTACCAGATTCACTCAATTCACGAGCTGCATTCATTTAAAAGGGAAACAAAACAAGGAAAATGAGTTATGATACAGTAAATACAGCCCGTGTCAACTCAGCAGGAAGGTTTTGGCCAGATCCCAGGAGACACAGGACCAAAATTGCCACGACCCGTGGGAACAGGCCTGCTCTGGTGGAAGTACAGTGTCACTGCTGGAGCTCTGCCATTCCTAGTGGGCCCAAACCAAAGCAGAGGCTCATTGCCAGGGCCACATGGAAAAATCAGGGGATGTCAATTCTCCTGTGCCTCCATCTGCAGATAAGTGGTTGAGCACTAAAATTCACAAGGAAAATTTTGTTTTAGAAAGATGATAAAGAGAACAAACAAAAGACAGGAAATTAAAATTTATGTAAACATAGTGGTTCCCAGAGCAACAATAAATGAGCCACATTGCATATATAGACGAAGGCATAAAAGTTAATACCATGTACAGCAATACCATACACTACGAGGTACCCCTGGGACCATGTTACATTAGCTATGGGACCCATCATTTTGAATGGTTTGACTTTTACGCTTTTAAAGCCTCAAACACGACGTTGCTGCAACGCCAGGTGGGAATAGGGCATTTGCTGTTTATTTGTTTGTTTGTGTGAAAAGAGAAAGGACTGTTTGAGCAGAATGAGAGACATGCCGTAGTTTTTCTCCCTTTGCATTCCAGAGACAAAGGTTGCCGGCATTGATCTCAGAGATATCTGAGTAGTTTTGCTGGGGTATTCCTTCTCACTGATTTAGTACCCACAAAGTGAGATGGCAGGAGCAGAGAACAGCTCTCCTGTCGAGACAGGGCAGCTCCTGCTCAAACAATGTATTACAGCCCAACACAAAGCACAAGGCTTTTCCCTAAGTAAATGTGGGAGTGCAAAAGGGATTGACTTAGCCATGTAAAGTGTCAGTCCTGAAATGCCTGGACTGCTTGGAAACATGCCTTCAGCTTGCTCTTCTATTTTTTGCAAGTGGTTATCCTGAGTTTGATTCTCTGCTCCCTCATGCAGTTGTTGACATCAGTAACATGGGTGTAAAATGTCACCCGATCAGAAGGCAGCCAGCATTCACCTTGCATTTGTATTCATGACTATACAAGGAAGAGGGCAGCACCAGGTCAGGCCCACTGAGATCCACAGAGATTACTTTGTCAATGTGGGATGTTTATGTTCTGATGGGGTGTTTTATAATCGACTCTTAAAACTCTGCCACAGCCTATTTGTTCTGGTTTCATGGCAGGGCAGATCAGAACATAGGAACTGTTGTGGTTTTCCACCATCACTGTTTTTAAAATTTTTTGGGGCGCTTTTTTTTTTTTTTTTTTTTTAATCATTGCATCTCCTACCCCTTCATCTTTTTTGCTGAAAATTTCCAAAATGTAAAGCATTTGGTCTAGGATCAGACTTGGGCTTCCAAATCTGCTCACCCACTGGTGCAGGCACTAGTGCTTTCCCATGCCACACAGAAACCATGCCTGGGAGCAAGTGCCCTTCCTGTCTGTATCACACCAGTCCCAGCTTCTTGCCACACTGAGGCACCCACATACATGGATTACATGCCATCCTAGGGGCACCTCTTTCCTGTCCACACCTGTGTTAGGTTGAACTTTGTCGCCTGCCTTGCATCCACTCAGCTGTGCTGTCACTCCCACTTTTCAACAGAACAGGGGGATTAGAAAAAAAAAAGTTAAAAACCTTGAAAAGATGGCAATTGAAAAAAGTTAACAGTCAAAATTTGCACTGGGCATTATCCATCTGGGAAGATGACGTGGTGAATTTGTAAGATCTCCAGAGAAAATGAGAGCGGTGGGAGGGAACAAATACAGCACATGATCTGGGGGCACTGCTGCAGTGAAACCCGGGCTTGCACCCCTGGACCATCAGCACCACCTGCTGACACTTTCATCTGCGGGGTACCTCTGTCCTGCTCTATCCTGACAGTGCAAGACCAGCCTGGTGGTGCCACCTGGAGAGCTGAGCCATCTGTGTCTCCATCCCTGTGCTCCAGAGGAGAGGCCCTGCTTGCACCCATCTTAGCAATGCCCTGAGATGGAGTCTGTGTTGGGGAACTGGGCTGGGGAACAGGAGTGTGACACATGAAATCACACAATCGTTTAGGTGGAAAAGCCCTCCAAGAACCATGAGTGCAGCTGTTCCCCCAGCACTGCCAAGGCCACCACCGACCCACGTCCCCGAGTGCCACACCCACACAGTTTTTAAATCCTTCCAGGGATGGGGGCTCCATCACTGCCCTGGGCAGCTGTGCCTGGGTGCCAGGTGTTAACAACCTTTTCCACGAACGAATTTTTCCCAACATCCAAACTAAATCTCTCATGGAACTTGAGGGCATTTCCTCTTGTTCTAGCGCCAAACTGCATGGCTTGCTGACTTGCTGTTAGGTGGTGGTGAGATTGTTTGCCTGCCACTCACCTGTAGATTTCTGAAAGTCTCTGTGTATGTTGGAACCAGCCAGTGTGGGTAACTCAGGGACAGTGAATTGTACTCAAGCACAGGCATCTAGCTCAAGTGGCATAGCTTGACCTCTGGAGATGTCTCCCCTCTGTTGATCATCTGAAATACTAAAATAGCTTAGACACCACTGAGTGATTTGAAAACATTTTGTGTGTTTCTGTTTCCTATTCTATTTTTTGTTCTTAACTCTTTTTCTTCCTTTCTCTCTCTACTGATATGGCTTGTTTCTCATTTCATATGTCCATGTTACTTGTACAGTTGGGACCCCAGCCTTCATTGAAGCCAAATGCTTCATCTAATTAATAATAATAAAAAAGGAGATAGATATACTCTTTGTACAAAACTGGTTTTTTTTTTTCTAATTCCTGTTCAGTTGAAACAGCTCATTTCTCTTGAAATGCAATTGAAATGCCATTAGTATTTTCATTAGCATGATGACTGATGATACAAGGCAGGCAAGTAGATTTTGGGCCTAGGCTGATAAATGTCCATGACATTTTTTTAAGTCTGTGCTAAACACTTCAGAAGTCACATGCCAAGTAGTTCCAGATCTTTTAAAAAAAACAGAAGACCTTTTTTTCCCCCCTTTAACTCCTGGAATGAGAAACAGCCGCACAGCAATACAGAAATAGCACAGCAAGCCCTGGAAATGCCCACCAGTTGCTCAACACTACTTTTCTTCATTTAAACAGTTAATCTTCATAAATGAAGATATTTTACTCATGAGTCTTTGGCATTTCATGGGGGATTTTTTTTTTCTATCTCTGAGGATTCACAGCTCTAGATGAAATGGTCTTTTGTTTGTGGGAAAGAGAGAAATTCCTGTGGAGAAACCCAGCTTAAGACAAAACCATAACTTAGGCTGCCTTGAGAGGCTTTTTTCCTTTTTTTTTTTTTTTTTTTTTTGTGAGAGGTTGAGCTGGATTTGAGTGATACATGTGCATCATGATGCTTTTGCTTCCAGGGTATTTTACCAAAACTAAATGAATGATGAATGGATAAACAAGAGGACAGAGGAAATGTTAAGCTTAGTTAGTTGTCTTATCATTCTGGGACATATTACCTTTTTTGCTTTGAGGTAGTTTCAAACACAGATGAAGCAAATTATGCACCTAGGAATGGCTTGTTCTTCTATCAGCTGGATAGGCTATATTTGTTTCATTGATTTCTTCTGTGCAGAACAGCAATTGTAGAGCTGGATCCTGTAAGTTCCTGTGTTTGTCTCCCACCTGCAATTTTAAATTGCCCGTTTGACAGATTTATTATCATTATTATTATTTTTTATTTTTATGCTCTGTTTGTTGGAAATGGAAATATATGCTTGCTTCTTTATAATATGAAGCCAAAGACCCTTGCCTTGGGGCAGGAAAAAAGAAATTCCTAATTTTCAGCCTGGGTAACAAATCCATCCTAAAGGATCAGAAGACATTTCCATGGTTTAAGTTTCCTGCCCATACACCTTGATGCCTTGCATCACAGCCACTTTACCTCCTGCTCAGGGAGGAGTTGACAGGACGTGTTCGTGCTACTCCTTCACAGGTGACAAGGGGATATTTACAGTGATGAGATATTTCCCTACCCACAAGAGACTTTGGGACAAGCAAGAATGAAGGCTCAGGACTTGATTCACTTGCCCACACATAGTTGTCAACTGTCATTTGAGATGCCCAGAATATCCTGCCTGGCCTCCAGCTGCTCTTGCAGAAGGGCAGAGGTCTTGTCTCAAGCCCTTTATCATATCTGCCAGCCTCCCTCGGATGTTTCAAATACCTCAGGGCATTTCAAATACAACCAGGTGCCTGCATAGACTTCAGACTCCTGGCCCAGAGATGCACCATCCACATTTGAGCCTCTCCTTTTGAGTGGGAGGAATTTACACTTGAGAGGTGATTTGGCCACGAAGCTTCAGGGGGAGGATGGTTGCTCTCACCCAAATCTGGATATCCACAGCATAAGATTGCTGCCTGAGTTGGAATTCTCAGCTTTTATTATGGTCAGTGAAAGTTTAGCTAATTGTGCCTGGGGCATAAATAATCTTGCACTAAAGTAGGCCTCACTTTTTCAGCTGAAACGCCCACTCCACTCTTCTGACTGCACTAATTTTATCTTTGTAGCCTTAAATACATAGCTCTCACACAGAAACATGAGTTGCTGCCACCTAAAGTGAGATGAACCCACTATTCCCTTTGTTATTAAAAGAAAACACTGTCAGAAGGGCATTAAGTACAAATCCATAAATTGGTTTATGAAGAGAAAATTCAAAACACTGAATTTGATTGAGCTGTTTTCCTGGGCACATGTCCCAGTATGAAAAAACAAGGCCTGAGTTCCTTTTTACACCCAAACTGCTAAATAAAGTCCCTTTGGATTTCTTCTTTCCAGAATTCTATATTTTCTGCAAAACTTACAAGGCCAGCTTTTACAAACAATTTTCTGAAACTGAGACCTATCCTCGTGTCAGTCTGTACTGGGACACAGAGTCCTGAAAAAAGAAAGTACACTGTTAACCTAATTTTAGGCATAGAGGTTGGAGAGCTTGTGCTTGTCAGTTTCCTGACATTCCTTGTTTTTTCCATAGGGCTGTGACCTGACCAAAGTCTCAGTCAGGGCCAGAATTTCATCAGATTCTGTCTCTGTTCCATCTTTGCTCTTGTACAATAAAATTCAGCCACCCCAGGAAGGCTGTCATAATTCAAAAAAATAAAAAGAAATCTTTGCTTGCATAATCTTTGCTTCATCATGATGCTCTCTCAGAGAGGATGCCTAAAGGGAACATATTCCTACCCTGATTCTCCAGTCTGTATTTTGTCTGCCTGGTGCTATAAAATAAGAGTATAAGGCTATAGGGAGAGCAGTTCACTGCTTGGAGAACCTAAAATACTCTGTTTTGGCTCCAGTAAATGTGAAAACTGAAGACAAGCTTGCACCAAAGCCATGAAGAAAAGCTCTCTGCGAATTTAGAGTGACTCAAGCATAGATGTGCAACCTTAAAGCTGATAGCATAGCTCCAAATGTCAGTGGTTAAGAGCATTTAGACTTTTCCATGTATGCTCTTTCTTCTGGTTCTTGTCAATCTGCTTTTCACACATGTCTGTAATAAGTGATTTTCCTCCTCCAACTTCTTTCCAAACTATTCTTTGTCTCCTATTTCCATCTATTTCCCTATTTCATTCCACTTTGCACTCTTCACCTCTTTAACCTTTTCTTCATCAGTCATATCCCTTCTTGTGTCTCTGCTCCACAGAGGCACTCTCTGACCTTATTATACGTGGTCTCTCTGCCATCCTTCTTCCACTGTTATAGGAAGCAGTCTCCAGCAAGAATTTTAATGAAAAACACTCTGAGTGAAGTATTTCCTTCAGAATTTTCCTCTTAAAAGAATGTAAAACTGAAGATTTTACACTAAGGTTCATATCAGAACCATACTGTGTCACTGGGTTTTTCAACTGGATAAAAGCAAAATTATGAACTTCAAGGAAAGTTCTGATTTTCCTATCTGACTGTCTTTTCTCTATTCATAGGAACATTGAGCTATTTAAATAAAGCCAAACATTGTAACTTATTTGATAATTTTCACATATTTTAATAGTTTTCAAATGCTGTTTAATAACTTATTTGTTGCTAAATTTAATTGTCAATAATACTCACAAGCTTACCTATACATCTGTTTGAACAGATTTCAGTTTTCATCATAAAGTCAGTTACTGTAGTTTTCCTCATGAAAGGTGAGAAAACACCCCTTATCAATTGATCTGAAATAAAGAAGAAAAGAGAAGAACAATATATGCACTCCCAGTGTGTATTATTTTTCATCTCTGTTGCTGATAAAGAAAGCACTCACTTTATGATAAGTCAGCATTAAAGTGGGATGAATGGACTCAGATTTTAAAACAAAGCCAACATGACACCTAAAATTAAAAACCCCTCTATTACAGTGGAGTTTTACCTCTTCTAGATTGCAGGGTTTATGGAGATTCCTATTAAGGGCTGAGATTTCACTTCAAATGCATGTCATACTCGGAGCATTTCTGACTGTATGAACTGTGGCACAGGCTTATTACAGATAAAGAAGAAAAATGAAATTGCTCTGCTGCCCTGCCCAGCAGGGAAAATGCTAACTCAAAAACCATCAGCTTTGTATGCTTTTGTCAGCCCTGTGACTTTCTGCCTATCCTCACCCCTCCTGTCCCCAAATACCTTTCTGTTTTCTTAGCCACCTTCACCCGCAGCTGCAGTGAGTAGAAAGGTGTGGACCTCTTGGGGTATCAGTTCAGATGTCACTGAACTGAGTTCCACGGTGGAGGAGCTCCCCTGGTTCTCTTCTTCTCCTTTTTAGTGACCAGATGGATTTCTGGGTTCCAGCAATATTCCTGACACAGTTTACTTCTCTAATACAGACATCACCACAGGACTGCTGAAGTTGGTGTAGAGCAAATGCAACATTTATGTTAGCAAGAGAAATATATCAGCTGAATTCACACAGCAAACATATATTTTCTTTTGCTAATGCATACACGCAGAGAATGAAGCTGTTTCTGGAGGAACACTGTATTTCCTCAGTGAAGGTCTCAGCTGAACTCGTTCAGGAAGACTTTTGCTAATTATTTTGATAACTTCTCTTAGTTTTCATCATTTCATCATTTTTTTGCACCATGGATGTGCCTGAAAAATTACTCCCATCATTACACCAGCCCAGCCCTTGTGCATCACTTGTCCTCCCCCCACTGGCAACTTGACTCTTCCAGCTCTGCTTCATGCCAGCACTCTCCTACCAGAGCTGCCAGTGTCCCATTTAATCTGTGATAAATACAAACTGCTCCCAACCCTACTTGCCTAGGGGATATCAGCTCTATCTGCCACATTTAAAAATGATCATCCCTGTTGTTTAGAAAAACAACAACTCAAAATACCACCCTTGACTTTTCTCATTACTTACGGACTGAAATTTCCCCATCTGTCTTTTCTCAGCTGTGTTCTTGAGAAAGAAATCCTGTCTTCTGTTTTCTTTCTCCCCAGTGAGCAAATCCTCATCCACTGTGACAGCTCGTCTTGGAAGGACTACTTATTCTAGGTAGTTCCTTGCTCCTACCTGGAGATCTTTTCATTTCTTCCCCTCAGTGCACCTAATGGCTTTTCATGTTTTGTTTTTTTTTAAAAAAGAGCCCTTTGTCTCATTTTTCCACCTAACCATCCTCCCTCAAAAAATGCTTTTTCATTTCACCTCATTCACAGATTTTTAATTTTTGCCATATCTCCTCTGTGAGAGACTTAAGTTCTTCATCACTGTGTATTAAATGATTCATTTGTTGAGATTTCATGGCAAATGTAATTTCTCCAACCCTGTCAGCCTCTGTCTGCCCCTCTTGATTCTGTCCATCACCAACAACTGTAAACTGGAAAATTTTTGTTCAATTTTCAGTCTCTGAGCAGGAAAAGCTTTTGATTCTGAACCCTTTACCTTAAAACTCTGTTCACAAAGCCTGGGAACTCAGACCCTTTGACTCTGAATTAGTCTTTTGACCCCTCGGGTTTTCTTTTCATTAAATTTATTTATTGCTGTCACCCACATATAACTACTGTGTTCTTCTACTTTGATCCAAATTCCACTAAAAATCCTAATTTCACATGTTCATTACTTCCTGGCATTAAAAAAAAAAAAAAAAAAAAAAAAAAAAAAAAAAAAAAAAAAGTTGGTGGCTTCTTCCATGATATTTTGGAATCTCGGTCCTGCTCTGTCTGAAGGGGCCTGGGAAGGGCATACAGTGGGGCTGGAGGGGACAGGGCAGGACCACTTTTACAGTCACCTTGTGTGACTGTCCTGTGCTGCCCTGGACTGTGGACTGCTCCCACAAGCTCCATTAAGTGTTCATCTTGGAATTCACTGAAGACTGAGCTTCCAGACACACCGATTTTGTCTCCAGTGACGGGGGCTGCATGTCCCTTATCCCTCAGTCTCCTGACTCACCCTGGCAATATGCAGAGGAGGAAGGAGGTCTGTGATTCTTCCTGCGCTGGTACAGGGAAGAGGAAATCCAAAGCAAAACCAAAAGGCAAAGAAAAGCAAGACTGCATCTGCCAGGAAGTCTAATTCACCACAAATATGAAAAAGACAGGACACTGGTCCTTTAAAATTCAGGTTGCAGTTGATCATTCTCTTAGGCTGCAGCTCCAGGAGCATGGGCAGCAGGATGAAGTTGGGGATTCTCTGCCTTGACACTCCTGTCATGGGACCCCACCTGCAGTGATGTGTCCAGCTCTGGAGCCCCCAGCACTAGAGAGATATGGACCTGCTGGCAGAAGTCCAAAGGAGACCATAAAGGTGCTCAGAGGGCTGGAGCACTTCTTCTCTGAAGCCAGGCTGGGAAAGCTGGGGGTGTTCACCTGGAGAAGAGAAGGATCTAGGGATACCTTAGAGGCCCTTCCAGTGCCTGAAGGGGCTCTAAGAGAGCTGGAGAAGGATTTTAGAAAGGGCCTGTAGTGACAACACAAGGGTGGAATGGCCTCACACTAATAGAGTACAGGGTAAGCTTAGATACTAGGAAGAACACCTTACATTTTATGGCTGAGCAATAGAGTCTTGAGACTTGTCCTGATGATCAGAAAAATAAGGCTTTCTTCCCCCATTTTCCTGGGGTTTAATCCTTTCACTGACAACGCTGACAACTACATAGTCATCAAATACTGCACATCATTGCATGCAGCTCCACATGGCCCTGGGATCCTTGTCCCCAAACTGGAAGAGGGCCTGAAGCTTCCCCAGACCATGCCACGTTTGCACAGAGCCACAGCATTTGCTCAGCTTGCTGAGGAGATGCCTTGCCAGGCTTCAGGTATTGCAGCAGTTGCCACTGCGCTCCCTGTCAGGAAACACAATTATCTTCACGAGGAAGTGAAGAGGAAGACTCACACTGCATTTCTTGAACACAGGCACAGAGATTCACCCAAGTAGAAAGGAATGGCAAGATGCATTTAACCTCATTAGTTTCAGTAGGGCTGACTTTGTGCAATCCATCAGTGTACAAATACATTAGGGGAACTAAACTATTTCCACATCTCATTTACATAATGGATGGGATGTGAAATGAGTCCTATGGAGGAGAAGTGCCCTGGAGGCACTAAAGTTTATCACAATATGTAAGAGTTCTTTTAGATCATTGCATTAAATTTCCACTAACAAGATAACAAATTAATTGTCTGCATAACTGTACTAACCCAAAGTGGATAAAGTGTATGATTTCAGCAGAGGAAGGCAGCTGTTTAAGACAGCTTGGTGGTTATAGAAGGAGGCAGAAGAGATTAGTGTGTCTCCCAGCATTTGTATGCCATGATGCCAGCACTCCTCCTGCCTCTTTAAAAAATCCAGCTCTTCTCTAATCTGATGTAGGACTTGAGCTTTATTAGTGAAGTGAGGGAGAATGAGTAAATCAACTGTATCAGACAAGCCTCAGGACATCTGGAAATTGATCATTCTGCAGAAATAAGCACTCTGTGTTTATTAGCTGGGAGTTCATCACTATCACTTCTTTTTGTTCAATTCCTAAGAGATTTCAAAGCTATCATCATAGTATTAGCTCTTCTGACTGTGCTACTGGAGATAAAGATCAGAAGATCTATCTAATGATGGCTTTCTCAGTCTCCCTCTTTCTTTCTCTAAAGCTATTCTGATTAAAAAAAAAAAAAGAAGGAAAATAGCAAAAATGAAATAAAGCAGACTTCATCTCTTAAATTTTTGCCTGTTGGCAATGGGAGTAATTTTTTTGCATTATTATTCCACAGGCACTCAGTTTTATTCAGGGGGACACATTCTGCAAAATAGAAAATCCCTCTTAGAAAAGGTGGAATTTGAAATTTTTAATGTGGTGGTGGAAAAGGGAGGAAGATAAAAGGACTTAAAGTCATAAAGCAGTGCTTTACATTGAAAGTACAGTTATTTTAAATGATAATACACGTCAAATAGAACCCAGGGAAATTACTTCCATAAGTTAGAAAGGTAATAATATTACTTTAAGAAGAATAATTACTTTCCTTAACTACATTTATCACATAGTAATTCAGTTCTCCCTTCTGGAATATGATGCAATGCCAAACTTTTGACTGATTTATTTAAAACCAGCCTTAAGAAAAGATTCACCAAGATATGAGGTTTCTTCTGGTTCCTTATTCCAAACTGAGGAGTTATCAAAATGCAAATGCTCTGACTAACTGCATGTTTAGACGTGCATTCCTGTGCAGCTGCATTGCATAGCTTCATTGTGCAAAGACACTGGGAGGAAAAAAAAACATCTGTAAGAGTTTTCCAATAACAATGGTGAGACACATAAACAATTTAAGTATAGCCGTGGATTTCCAGAAATCTGTGGGGAGTACAAATCCAATCCAATGAACTCTCTAAATAAAAATCTTCCCTAGTGGAAGCTTCACTGAGATCAATTTTTATCAGCTGATTTTTCCCATTTTCCAATGGCAAATTAACAGTTATTATCTCTTTTGGACTGGCACTTCGAGTTCCAGCCTGGGTTCATGTTGTGCTAGATTCTGTACACAGATTAAAGAAAAGGTACATGTTGTCCAAGAATCTTTCTGTGCAAGTAGATGATGAGGGAAAACAGATGAATGTAATAAGCAGGGTGATCATGATGTAACAGTAAAGCAAGGCAAGTAAATTAATCCATTTGTACAGAGCCCAGCACAATGCAGCTGGACCACATTGCTTGAAAAGTTAGCACTTAATAACAATAACAATAATTACCAGGTCTTTAAAATTAATGTATTAATTTCAGTTAGAGCTCATAAGTTGCTTAGCCAGTGAATAAAAAATGCTATAAATCTTTAAGGAAAGACAAATTTCAAGTCAGCATTGTCTTCCCACCTACACAAGCTTTCTGCCAGTTTGCCCTGAACTAGATTCGTGCTTCTCCTGAATCACCTTTGTACTCATGATTACGGTGATTATTCCTTTATAATCATACCATCGCTGTTTCAGGCTCCTGATAATATCTTTCATGTCCACCTCTGCTTTTGAAGCTGTCCTTTCCCCATGTCTTTTCTCATTATATACATAATGATTGGTTTCCTTCCTGCTTTGCTGCCCATTGTTCGCTTGCATGTGCGTGTGGTGTTGTCTGTGCTATCAGTAGGACTCAGGGGAGTTAAGGTATGGGTCTTTCAAGGGATGAAAAGGGTCCTAATTTGGAGGCAATGCACAAAGATTAACAGATAGGTGATAAATAAGGTCTGAATCAGGACATGAGTTTACTTCATAGAATCACAGAATGGTTTGGATTGGAAGGGGCCTTAAATACTATCTTATCTCCAACCCCCTGCAATGGTCAGAGACACATTCCACTATCCCAGGTTGTTCCAAGCCCCTGTCCAGCCTGACCTGGGACTCTTCCAGGGACAGGGCAGCCACAGCTGGTCTAGGCAACCTGTTCCAGGGCCTCCCCACCCTCACAGGGAAGTATTTCTTTGTGATATCTAAAACTCCCCTTTTGGAATTTAAATCAGTTCCCCTCTCACTTATCACTATCTGGGTGTGCAAAAAAGTCACTCTTCAGATTTTTTTTTAAGCTCCCTTCAAATACTGGAACGGGCTATATGGTCTCCCCAGAGCCTTCTCTTCTTCAGTCTGAAAAACTCTCATTTCTTCTCAGCCTGTCTCCATGGCAAAAGTGCTCCAGCCCCCACAGAATCTTCTCTCTTTCTGAGGCAGTGCCAAAGGATAAAATATACTGATTCAAGGAAGGAGCGTGTGAATTTTAAACTCTTACATCCCTGTGATGGTGTTGGAAATTACTTCTTTTCACCTGATTCTCAGATGGGTTGAACTTGGGCCTTCTGTTACCCAAGGCCTTCTGAACAGACAAGTCCAATTGGCAGGAAAAAGTGCAATGAGAGGTGATGATAGTACACCAGCAGGCCTGTCTGCTGAAGGGCAGACGTTCCACTACTGCAGCGTGCATCAAAACCTGGTCAGAAAATTGCTGCACCTCTGTGTGTTTCCAACAATGCCTCTGAATCTCTGTTTGCATTCTGGTATCCATGAAAGAAAACTGATGGCTCTCCCTTATTGGCTACTCCAGATCCATAAATCACCCTTCTTCCTCAATATAGAGGAGATTTCCAGTGAGGTGAGGGATGCAGGCTGAAGAAACCAAGCCCCTAAAACAAGAGACAGATGTCTGAGCCCATGATTCACCGGTGATGAGCTGCAATTGGGCCATGTAGACTTTGAAGTAATTCATTACATTTGTATCTCTTCTGTAGGGGGAGGACTTTCCTCAGTGATTTGTATGACCTTGCTAAACCCAGATAGGTGGTAATTGAGCAGCAACTACTTCTTCAGAAGAAACAGAATAAAAATATTGAAAATATTGACTCACCCCCAAAGGCAGTGAGCAGCACTTTGGTCTTTGACCTTTAAGCATCCTAGGGTAGTCAATAACCTGGCTGTTAGATGCTGTGCCTGCCACTGATTTTGATTTGGGAGTAGTTTAACCTTGAACCAAGATCTAAGTAACCACGGCAACAGGAAGTTGGCCTCTCCATCCAAGGAGTGGGGATCCATAAATCAAGGTCCCTAATGCAAACACTGTGTGCAGGTAGAGATTTGAGAGGATAAGTGGTTTGTGGGGGATTACCTTTGAAAAAATGAGTGATTGTCCCTTGATATGTTGAAACACAGCTTCACAGACTTTTTTTTTTTTTTTTATCAATAGAGGTCAACAGGTTACAGCTGCATGTTTTCATACGGCTCTTTATATAGGCCCTTCAGTTTAATTAGAACCAGATGTTGAATTTATGAGGTTGTTAGCATTATTATGTACTATATGCACGTGCATATATGTGTGTGTGTATTGATACATGCACCCACATGTGCACATTTCTTGTGCACCCACTACACTCATGAATAAATATTGTTAAGGCACAAACCCAAGCACTGTGTAGTGGTGAGACCTCAGGTGTGCATACACAGAGCTCCAAAGGGTAATTACCTAGTCAAATATCTCACTTATTCTATGGGACACTGCTTTATTCAATGTATAGAGCTCACCTAATGAACAGCTATTTGGGAGCTGGATTTTCCTCTTGCTATTCAGTGCGTGACATCATGTCTCATTTATTCCACATTTCTAAGCCTTGGTATGAATAGATGAATGTTTCATGAATGTTGATAATTTTATTTTCACAGGACTGCTCTTGAGATGAGGGGTATATTATTGTTCTCATTTGCACTAGAGAAGCCGAGCAGAGAGAGATTGAAGTTTAATGGATACAATTTGAGATGCTTAATACTAGATTTGAGGCTCTGGAAAGATGTGTGGTCTAATAGGCAGAGACTGCTCTGTTTATCTCCACCAAGCTGTGACCTGTAACACTGTCTCATGACTATTTCTGCCATTTCCTGCCTCCCTTAAATCTACCAGCTGATATCAGGTCACACTTTCATCAGGACTCCTATCCCAAACTGGCCCATTTGTATCCCTATCCTTCAGATTCCTCTCACTGCAGCATTTCTGTGCTTGAATCTGATAGGTATCTCTTCCACAGCTTCTGAGACAGCCCACAGATCTGCTGATATTTCTCATTTTACATGCCAGGAACCTAAGTTCATAGGGACTGTTCGTAGCAGCTCCAAATAGCAGATATAAGGAAGTTTTGGTTGGTGTATGGAGAAGCTGAGCACAGTGAAGACACACAAAAGGGAAAAGGGTCTGGAGCAGCAGGAGCTGGGGGTGGAGGTCTCAGCCTGGAGTAAAAGAGGCTCAGGGGGGAACCTTCTCACTCTCTACAACTCCCTGACAGGAGGGTGCAGCCAGGTGTGGGCTGGACTCTACTCCCAGGGAACAAGGGGCAGAACAAGAGGAAAGCTGTGCCAGGGGAGGATTAAATTGTGTATCAACAAAACTTTCTTCACAGAAAGGGTTGTCACGTTCTGGCACAGGCTCTCAGGAGCAATGCTGGAGTTCCCATCCCCGGGAGGGATTTAAAAGCCGTGTGGATGTGGCACTTGGGAACATGGGTTAGTGGAGGCCTTGGCAGTGGTGGGGGAACAGTGGGATTTGATGATCTTAGGGAGCTTTCCCAGGCTGTCTCAGAGCACCTGTGGAAAGTTTTTGAGGAACCACCAGGTGCTATCCAAGTGCAGCCATGGGTGGCAGAGGGGGTTCAGTCCTGCAGGGGAAAAAGGCCCCCCCTCCTGACCTGACCTGCTGTGCCAGGAGGTTTGCTGCTGGCCTGGATCAGGAATGTTGTGGAGACATGCAAAACCAGATCAGGGTAGCAAATCAAACTCAGCAAAGATGTCAGGAGATTTTCATGATTGACCAAGAACTCCTGAGTAATCTCAGGTACAAAACGGGAGCAAAAGAGACGTGGAAGCAGGTGACCCAGAGAGTGAGATCTACAATGTTCAGCCATGCAGGGATGGGCTTAGGAAGGGAAAGCCCACCTGGAGTTGCATCTAGGGCAGAAAATCAACAAGAAATGTTTTGACAGGTACATAAAGCAGCCAAAAACAGCCTATGAAAAATATGGGCCCCTTGCTGAATGAAACAGGGAGCCTGTTCATTTCAGACCCCTGGCTGAAAAAGATCAGCAGAAGACTGATTGTCCTCTTTGCCTTGGTCTCTACTGGTAGGACTGGCCTTTGAGAATCCCAGGCCTGTAATACTGCTGTGGAAAGAAAACCTGCTCTTGGAGGAAGATCTCATTAGGGAACAGTCAAATGAACTGGACATGCATAAATCCGTGGCATTTGACAGGATGATGCTGGCTTCCATCACTGTGAGACTAGGTTGTTTTTGAAAGGTTGTGGTGATCAGGAGAGGTTTCTGAGGACTAGAAGAGAGGAAATATCATTCCAATACGGTCAAGAAGAGAAAGCAAGGAAGGAGCAAGGCTGTTCGGTCTCACCTCAATGTCTAGAATTTGATGGAGTAAATACTTGCGAACAGCATCTCCAAACATATGAAGGAGGAAAGGACGACCAGGAGTAGCTATCACAGATCTGTGAAGTGGAAATCATGCCTCACCAATCTGATGTTTCTTATCTCGACTTTAGTAAGAGTTCTGCCACTGAGCTCCATCATCTTCTTACAGACAAAATGATGAAACACAGGCAGAATAAATGTACACTCTGATGGACTGAAAACTGGCTGGTCTCAGAGGGTTCTGATGGGTGGCACAAAATCCACTCAGAGACTAGACAGTAGAGGTGCACCCCATGATATGGGGACTAAAAACTTTTAATATGTCAATTAATGAGCAGGGTGGAGAGGTAGAGAACACCCTCCACAAATCTGGAGAATTTCACAACTCAGAGCAGTGGCTGATATGCCAGAGGAATATGGACATATGGGAGAGAGTCCAGTCAGAGGCCACAGAGATTATGAAGAAGCTGGGATATTATCTCTCTTATGAGGAAAGACTCAGAGAGATGGGATGTTCTGCCTGGAGAAGAGAAGGCTCAGAGGGATTTTTCCACATATGCAAATATTTGATGGGAAAGATCAGTGAGGATGGAGCCAGATTATTCTCAATGCTGCCCAGTGACAGGACAAGAGTAAATGGGCACAAGCTGAAACATTAACGCAAAGTTGTTCCTGAACAGTGTAAATTTACTGAGGCAATGAACAGTCTGTAGAGAGAGGTTGTGGACTCTCCCTCCTTGGAGATATTCTCATTGGCCAGATGTGGTCCAGGGCAGCCTTCTCTGGATGATCCTTTTTGAGCAGGGTGACGTGGGCAAGGTGGTCTCAAGAGGAGCTTTTCAACCTCAGCTGCTTTGTGTTTTTTTGAATCATTGTATAATTTAGTTGCCAAAATCTGATGCATTTTATCTGAAGCTCATGTGCAGGCTGAGATCTGAAAAAAAAAAAAAAAAAAAGGAATTTATGAAGGATTATCTCTGATAAATGAATATCTGCCCTAATCATGTTGAAGTCCAACATCACAGGGATTGGGATACGTTTTCAAATTTCCATGTCAGGAGTTTAAATTTCATATATTTACAAGCAAACAAAATGGTTACAAACTATACAAGAGTTTGAGAAATACTGTTAGTGGAGGAATTTGCAGCCATAAGTGCACAACTTTTATTTTTCTGGAATATTTAACTTCTTTGGCAGTATTCCACCACTCATTCTGCATTGCAAACTGTAGGTAGAAGGATATATGACAAACAACTCTTTCTTTTTTTAACTCACTTCCCTTTGATGAGCTGCAAGGCAAATTTAATTAGGAAGGGAATTCCTGAAAAATAAATGTAACGTGCTCTGGATGGGAATTGCATATTGAGGTTGCTCCTGATGCCTGCTCCTTACTCAGATGAAACACCCACTAAGTCAGGTGTTTATAGCAGAGAAGTATGTAACTATGTGTGGAGAATGAACGACACAGGAAATGATACATAGGCATTCCCCCTAAACAGAGTTATGAAGGATATCTTTCTTTATGCACGTATCAGAGTGTACATGTTTTTTAGAAGGAAAAGTACTTATGAAGAATGTTTTGTTGGTTTACCATTGTTTATAGAGACCAGTGATAGTACATCCTTCAGCAGAATTATCAAAAATTGATAACAATTATGATCCTTGCTAGTATCAGGACTGTATTACAGATACATCCACAAGGAAAAATGGAAATATATCAATGTAGCAAGGACAGCAACTGACCTCTCTTTTTTTCAGATATATCCCCAGACATGTTACAGTACTAATACTCATCCAAATTTTGTTTCCCCAGGAATTTCAGGTCCCCACTTAAAAGCAGACCAGACTTCACTTCATGGTAAAATGGAAAGTTCTGCCTGTAATGTGATGACCAGAAGGAAACCAGCAGCTGTTGACAGTGTTGCAATGCCAAGTCCAGTATTATCTCTCCTACCTTCACCATCAGCAACATCTGAAGCAGGTAATGCTGTTTTCACTCCAGCCCCTCTGTTTCTCCCCCACCTTCTCCCTTCTAGAGCTGTACATATGTTCACCCAATTCTCTTCCTGATTGGAGAAGCTGCAAATGTGAATATCTAATGTGATATTCAGGCTGCAACATCTCCAATGCTTTCTTACCATGATTGTAGATCTTGGCACATCAAATCTATTTTATTCACACACCACCACTTGTGTAATAATGAGGATGCAAGTTGCACCAGCCTGTAAGGTCTAGAAAGACACTCTGTAGCAAGACTCCTGAGTTCCTTCCTCAGCCCCATTCTTCATTTCTTTAAAATGCTCCCATCCCTATATCATGAACAAACTGAATACACAGTGAATAGCTGAGGAGCAGATGAGATTTCTTACTGCATACTTCAGTGATTTTAGCATAATATTCTGTCTTGCAAATGCAAAATTGTCTGGGGCAATGAGCAGTGATTTAAAATACCAGAATAAATAAGTCAGAATAGCATGCTTTTCTATCAACTTATATTTTGTGCTTCTATTTTGAATCAGATCAGAAAGGTGATATCTTTATACTGTTGGAAATTGAGCTAAGTCATTCAGGCATCATCATGCCTTTTCTTGGGCATGGATAGAGAGGTTAATCTTGCATTTTGCCTTAATTTCCAGTGAATGGGAAATCCACAGTTCATTACCCTACATGCAGCCATTAGGAGTTTCATAGTCTTGGTAGACTTTTGATGCCACATTCACAAAAACCATATTTGTATCACTGACTTACAGAATTATTGCATATTTAATCATTCAGCTGAAAGTGCTTTTTCTACGCACTTATTTTTATTTCCCTCTCACTTTCTGAATAAATTCTGAATAAAAAACAAGGGTTTCATGCTGCAAATTAGCCTCTGTAAAGATAAGTTTTTATATTAAAAAAAAATCAGGATTGTCTGTTTAGTCTTTAGTACTTTCCTATATATAAACCAAGGACAGATTTTTAAAGCGTAAGAGAAGGAAAGCACACAAATATTTTATGATCCGTTTCAAGATGAAAGTGTATGCTTGACTGCATAGTTCATTCTTTCCATTTTCAGAAGTCTAATTAAATTGTTGGTTTATCTGTAGCCCAGATGTTGAAATAATTTAGCTGAAAACTGAAAGAAACTGTGTTAATGGGAAAACAGGACAGTGCTATGGGTTTCCTGTAATTAATGGGAAGCTCTTTGAAAATTCCTCCATTCAATTCAAGCCAAGAAATTGACCCCAGCTTTGAGCAACCTCCTCTGTGCCATGTTCTTGCAAGTGGCCTCAGGCATCTGTGAAGGGATGGAGGATAACAGGCAGCAAGAAGGGTTTTAGGGCTTCAGACGTAACACAGCCATCCAGAATGAACTTATGGGGCCAATGAAGAGCATCCAAAGGGTCTGCTCTACCTGGGCTCACCTCCTCATTCACCATCACTGCTGGAGTGGGTCTTTCAGCCTCCTCTCAGCCCCCCTGGGAATATATATTTTTGGTAGGAGTGGCTCTCTTTGTTTCAGAAGCTGTTTCCAGCATCATATCATTCCTGTATGGCTTCCCAGCATGGCCTGCAGCCATTTCTAGTTTGTGAGACTGAGCCTCACTGCACCTGCGGACCCTGGGGAGGGGAGAAACACCAGACCTCTGTGTGCCCCATTTGAAATGTGTAAAGCTGTGGTTTAAGGCTAGCACTGGCTCTTGCTTGCTTTGGGGCAGCTAAGTGGGGTTGTTTGGAGAGTGGGGAAAGGATGAAGCAAAAGTATAAAAGCTTGTGCTGCATCATGCATTTCTAGTTTCCCTTCATTTTGGGCTGGATTTTGCTTTTTTGGAGGCAGACCAGAAAAAAATCCAAAAAACTAAAACCAACACAGACCAGGGGTTGGGCCCAGGGTTGGGCAGGGTCTGTCTGGATAAAATGGAAAAGATTAATACTTAGCTTTGGCTTTCAGCAGAGCAGTATGTCACATGGCAATATAGGAAAATATTTTATATCAAAGATTGCTCACCAAGAGCTTCCAGATGAGTTGATAACACCTAATGGCTCTCACTTCAATACTAGTTTACTTTGGCAGATCTCCCTGATATTTTATCATAGGCACACCTCATCAAAGCTTCCCCCTGCAGGCCCATCAGGCTATTTCTGCGTAGTCTTCCTACACCAAATGTAGAATCAGGTGTCCCTGACATTCAATAATCAAAATAATGTTGGGTTTCCTAATATGTCATTTTAAAAGCCTGACCTGAAAGCATAGGTACTTACCCAGTACATGCATTCTGACTACTGGCAGACTGTGTAACAACTCACATGATTTCTAGAGCCTGCAAGTTCAGAGGCTTGCTAGGAAGAAAGAAAAAGAATTATTAGTAGCTTCTAACAAGCTCCCTGAGAAAGCTATAAACACCCCAAAGCATTTACAAAGGAAAATTAGTGCAGTAAGCCAGCATAGAACAGCACAGAATTTTTTTTTCCTAAATGTGAAAATGTGTTTCAGCACAAAACTGAACAGACTTGTGAGTTTGCAAAGTTTTATAAGGGCAAAAAAAAGTATCTAAACATGAAGGAAAACACTGCAAGTGGTGTTCAGTGCGCCCATTTACATGCGGGAGCAGAAGCCTACCCATAATTGCCTGCATATCAGTTAATTTTGGAGAATTGGGCAGTTCAGCAGAAGGCAGGTGCCAACCTTTGCTCCACCCGAGCAGTGTCTATTCAGAATCAGCTCCACTCAGGACTCTCAGCCTGAGCAACCTCTTGAGTGCCTGAGAGGGTTTCAGGATGGACAGGAGCTCTGTGTTCTCATCCAGCATCAGGACATCAAAACAATGTGCAAGGTCATCTTGAATTGCATTGAGTTCCCATTTTAGGGTTTAGAAGCTGAGGTCATCCTCTACCTGCTGTATAGACCAGGTCTCCATTGACCACTTTCAGGTGGTAACACCAATCTGCAGAAACAGCTGGCTACAGATAAATCTCAGTAAGGACATAACATCTTTGCAGGGACTTGGCTAATGCTTTATTTCAATTTTTTTTCCCCAGTTCCTTGGCTTACTTTCTTTCCAATGAAAATTGAGAGTAAAGCCAAATCTCCTGGTATCATCATGATACCTTGCAAGCTTTCCTGTATTTCTGCTAAATTTTCCGTTGTCAATCAGCAACTGATTGACAGCTTTACTTTCAGAAAAAAAAAGCAAAAAAAAACCCCTCATATGTTGGAATTTTTTTTTAAAAATAGGATTTGAAAATGTGGCCTGACAACAGAAATAAAAGGCAAGAGGTGGACAGTGAATTTGAGGAGTGTGCCAAATGTTTGATTTTTTAGATCTTCTGACCTGAAGCTACTCTCTGGATATGGGAGGGACTCAAAGGATTTGAATGCTTAAGGCTGAAGTTATTGGGACTACTTATGTCAATCACCAGTGAGGACAGATGAGAATAATCATTTTCTGTGACAGGGACTTAACCTTTTTTGATCAAATTTCTGGGAAATAGCTTGCTGCCACTTGCCTTTAGGGATCTTGAATCCACAGTTTTTAGAGGTGACCTACTTGGGAGGAATTTTGTGCAACTAATTAGCTTCTCCTGAGCAACTTGGATATTTCATTTCCTTTCTCTTTTCCTTTGGTACCAAAATGACTGCATTCCTCTTTTCTTTTGTCCTTTGTGAACCACAAACTGCAAATGGGTTTTATTTTTCTTTTTGGTGTGGGGAGTGGGTTACATATGGAAAATGTATTTTGTTTTGTAATTAATGAAAACCAGACTTTGGGAAGTTGGCCATCCCAGGTCTTTATTTATAAGAGAGCATATGTCTGTGTTTTGTTTATGACTCACTCCTAATTCTTACATTGTAACTTGGGTTTGTTTATGCAAGCTCTTCTCTGAATCCAAGCAACATGGTGGTATAAGAGCCAATAGTTTATGTTCTCCAAGAGGGGAGGCCAGTGAATGAGGTTTATATGCTGAATCTGTCACAGCCCATAGAGAGCAAGAGGAGATTCTACAACTTGACAGCTCCTGGTTATCTGCAGAAAATGCTACAATAGCAACTTTATTTAAACTACTGCTGGAAGATTAGCCTGTTAGCCATGAAGGCAGAGATAACCCCCAAATGAACCTTTCTCAAAATCTTGCCTGCTCGGGAAACTTCAAGGATTTCAAACCCAAATGACTGCTTGACAGTCAGGTGTAAATTAAGTTTGCAAGTAGATGTGGGCTGAGGTTAATTTAGTAGGATGTTTTATTCTTTACCAAAAAAGAAATTCTGAGTTCCATCATTTCTTTCCCAGCAGCACAGAACGGATATGTTAGGAGTGAAAGGGAGCACCAGTTATTGCAATAGCAGAATTAATACATTCTGCTTCCCTCACAAAGGGGTAGTTACTTCTAATCTGTGTGCAAATCCTGAACTCTGAACAGATGCCATGTTCAGGAAAGGACAATGAGACAATTTAGGCAAAACAAGCAAGGTCTCGTGTCCTAAGCAAAGGACAAGGAGCCAAGAAATTCTGGGTTCTCTTCCCAGCTCTGACAATGACTCACAACGTGACCTTGGCAAGAAACTTAACTACTTTGGACTTCGTTCAGATCTAAAGCAAGTGATCTGAACCAGGAGTAAGCTTACTTTGGGGGCCATTAAAGTCAATTATATGACTGAGTAGTTTCAGCTAGTATCTGAAGAGATGATAGTACAGAAACCCAGGCAGGGGTAATGAATTTGCTACAGATGAAGTGACCCACACATCTTGTCTCTGCCCACTAGTTTCAGCAACAAACATTTCTCATACAAACTGGCATTCATGACAATAATTATTAAAGGCTGAATTGAAGACATCAGGATTATATCTTTGGGGTACAGAAGGTTTAATAGTTAAGTTGGACCAATATGACAGCTATGCTAAGCTTCCTTCAATTAAAGGTGGAAAAATGAGAATGAAGCAAACCTATGCTAAAACATTGCTGTAGCAAAAGCTGTGTTGCTTTAGAAGAGGGAAGAGGCAGAGAGAAATCTCTGAAGACTACTTAGATGAAAGATGTATTTTCATCTGCTCTTCATGATGCTAGAAGGGGTAAAAGAAGAGTTTCCAATCACTGTTGTTTGACCCACCCTTGTTTCTCTCCTTGTCTCCCAACAGCCAGCTCACCACTGAAGAAAAGGTTCAAGCGCCGTGAAATTGAAGCAATCCAGTGCGAGGTGCGCAAGATGTGCAACTACACCAAGATCCTGTCCACAAAGAAGAACCTGGATCATGTGAACAAGATCCTGAAAGCCAAGCGGCTGCAGAGACAATCAAAGACAGGCAATAACTTCGTGAAGAAGAGGAGGGGGCGTCCTCGGAAGCAACCCCTTTCCTTTGACGAAGACTCCAGAGACCAAATGCCCGTTCTGGAAAAATGCGTTGACCTTCCGAGCAAAAGGGGTCAGAGACCAACACTCAACCCTTTAATACTGGAGCAAGCAGCCACTCAAGATACAATCATGGCCACCATCGAGGCTGTCATACACATGGCTCGAGAGACGCCACCGCTGCCGCCTCCTCTGCCTCCTCCACCCCCTCCACTCCCTCTCCCTCTACCCCGGGCGCCCCGGGTTGGAAAAAGGAAAAACAAGTCCCCGCAGGAGGAAGAGGAGGACGTGAAAGTGAAGAGGCACCGGAAAGGCAGAGGGAGCGAAAGCGAAGGCCTTCCCTAAGACCAGTGCACCTCGTCGGATGTTGGGTGCCCACAGTGGAGCACGCCAGGACTGGGGGACAGGAGGTGCACAGTCGGCCTCACCCCTTTGGCAGCACCAGACTGACCTGTCCCTTCAGCAGCCAGAACTCATTGCAGAGAGCTGTGCCAGCTGGGCGCGCATCTTTCCTCTTCATCGCTTTGACCCAAGTCCCCCCCCCAAGGAAAGAGGGGGGAAAGGCGCGGGAAAAGTGGGGGATACAGGGGAGGAGGATGTGTGTCAAAGTTGGAAAAAGCATGAACTCTGCCGAGTTTCCAAAACTAATCTGAATCTCAGCATTGCTGTTCTCATACCGTACCCAGAGGCTGGAAGTCATCCTCGCAGATAGCTGAACATTGTCACTAAGGGTGCATGCTCGACTCTGATTCTGTTTGGTGGGCCAGGTGAAACTAAGAGTAACTTTACCATAGCATAAATCACTGTAAAAAACAAAAAAAAAAAAAAAAAAAGAAAAAAAAAGAAACAAAGAAACAAAGAAAGAAACAAAGAAAGAAACAACAAAGAAGAAAAAAACCCAACAAAAAACAATGTAATTTTCTCAACTGTGATATTGGTTATAACCTATTTGATTTTTTTTTTCCAGTTTTATATACCTACCAGGCTTTGGGACAGCATAAGCCAAAAGGCCTGGCTCCTGCTAGAACTATATATTTCTTTCTCATTTACTTGCCTAGTTACAACTAGCTGCAATATAGGCAATAGAAAATTAGAGCCTTACACGCGTGCACACTCATTTCGAGTGCTATCCCAAGAAACGATGGAATATCACAGCATTTAAAATAAGGTATACATGGATATTCGGTTTCAATACAATAGCACGTTTATATGAAGCAACTTGGCAATGGCATGTGAAAAAGGGGTCATCCATCAGCCAAGTTGTTTTGATGCTCGGTACATATGAGTAGAGAACAGCAAGACACTTCTGGGGAATAGTTATAGTAAACATGGAAAAAAATCACCAAAAAAAGAATATAAAAAAGATAAAAGAAAAAAAAATAGGACAGAAAAAAAAATAGAATAAAATCCAGAACCCAAATCTACCAAGTTTTTACCATCTGCAATTCCCAGCAAAATTAACGGGAAAACCAGAATATTAATAATTTGCTTTGGGTAGCAATGCCTTGATATTATCTTTTAAAGAAAATAGATAAAGTAGATTGTTTTAAAAAACTATAGAACAGACCCTATGGATAATAGATCCTTTCTTGGCAATTATTTCTGAAAAAAAAAAAAAGAAAAGGAATAAGTGTTCTTATCTGAAAATAGAAATAAAAATGTTCAAAGGGTATCACCACTGCAATTGTATTAATGCCACTTTGGACATGTTCTCCAAGTTGTGGTTGCCTTAATAAACTAAAAAATAATTTTTTTTTTGTACATAATGTAATTATAAAGCTCTCAGTCTGCATGGATGCAAACTGTGTGTGACAAATCGTCTCTTTAAATGGTCAGTTCAAATTGTACATTTCTCATTCGAGTTGTCCGTTAGCCATTGATTAAACTTGGGAAAAATACCCAAGCTCCATATCCACAGCCCAATTAAAATGTTTCGCTAAAACAAAGACTGAACAAAAAGCTGTTCCATTGCAGTGTCAATGCTTTTAAAAAAAAAAGAAAGTAAATTGTTGAAATTTGAAATAGGTACTTTCAACTTTATTTCCTTTCTTTTTAAATCCTGCGGTGCACTTAACACCTAGCATGGCAAGATGGATATTAAAATGGGAATAGGGAGGGAAGATTCCACCAAGGGAGGGGGGAATTGGAATAACTCAATGGTTGACAAGCCAAATGCTATTCCCTTTTTCGAGAAATCTTGAATTGGTTTATTGCCAAGGAAGCTTCATATAGCACGACACTAAAAAACAAAAAAAAACAAAAAAAAAAAAAAAAGAAGAAGAAGAAGAACTACAAGAAAACCCCACCAAAAAAAACAAAGCAACAAACCCAACAAAAAGTCCCCACAAAAAATATTGTGTTTCTATTCTGTTATTTATTTACAAAAGTCATATCAAGACTATGGTGTTAGAGGAACACTGTAAACATACAACTCGTTGTTTTTTAGAGACTGATTTTTCTTCTGTGATAGCACCTTAGCTTATTAAAACTGAACGCATATGGGGATAGGATTGCGTCGGGGAGCTGGAAGAGGGGATGTATTTTTTTTATTTTTTTAAGACTGGAACAAATTTTGAGGTCCTAACTCCTTAAAACTGATAAGAGGGATCGCAGAATTTTGTTTCCAATTTGTTTTGCATCATTCATCATACCTATTTGTGCTTTTTGTTTTCCAATTAATGCAGCTTAGAAATAAATTGGCTGGTTGCTCGTTCTGTTAAAACCAATTTTGCTTTTCAGCTCTCTTGAATTAGCACAGTGTTATTGACTGAAGTTGTAGGCCTGCAGAAATAAAACCCTAAACCTCATTGAACTCCTCTCTTCTTCCTTAAAAAGCATTGGATTGAGGTTTGGTAATTTATAAATCTTTTATTCCCGATCTCCTTTGGACTTGAAAGTAGGTGACAGTCACTTAAAATGACAGAAAAAATTCATAAGTTTGGTATTCCAGGTAGCTGAAATTAAGCCAAACACCTTATCCTTAGTTTTATCTCCAGTGATGTCCTTCCTAGCATTGAAGGACATTTCAGTGCGTAGGGAGTGAAAAGAAGGTCTGAAGTCAAGAAATTCTGTCATCGGATGCCCATCGCAGCTTCAAGAGGGTCAGAGTGCCCATAAGAGCTGGATTTGGGCTGGACCTCTCTGGACACACTGGGATAAAACTGCGCCAGGGAAGGATAATTGAATGGCTGCTACCTCTCATGCTCCTGAGATTTGGGAAAAGAATGCTCTTATCCTTCCAAAAAGTGCTATCCAAAAGGCTGCTAGAGGCACAGTGTTTAAGGAGAGCATCCACATGGAGGGAACAACCCCACAGACCCTTCACTGAGCAAAACCATGAAGAGGTCCTACTTGTCCTAGAGGAACTAAGCTCAGGACTTGGTAGCTAAAAGCTCTCAGCTTGGGATGGGCTCTATCCAGAAGATCAAGGTTTGTGTTTTCATGGCAAGAAGGTGCTGGTGGAGTGTGGTGCTGTGGTTCAGCTTTGGCTGTTTGTCCACACAGCACCCTCAGGCAGCTGGTCCTGGGCTGACAGGGAGAGTAGCTTGTTAGTGTCATAAAAAGCAAACGGAAAATACTGTTAGATGGCACTCAGAATTTGTGTTCTGCATGTTGCACAGTCTATAAAGATGATAAGCAAGTTGCTGACAGAATAATATTTTAAGGCGATGTACTACATGCAGATCATAAAGGATTTAGTTTTAGGGCTTAAGGCTAAAATCCCACTCCTGCCGTTTATTACCCAACAATATTCCAGTAATGAGCTTTTTTGATTTTTTTTTTCCCTTACCACAAGGAAGATTTGCTGAGGAACTCTCTAGATTCTCTCCACACATTTCCAAATACTGTATAAAACTGGGGTGAAAGCCCTTTTGCTTACTAAGACCAAAAAAACCTTTCAAACACCTCCACTGTGTCACAGATTAGCACACATCTGAGCATGCTTCAATAAAAACACAAAACAGTATCACGTGGCTGTGAGCCATATGAAATGAGGCCACGGGTTTGCATCCACTCTGTGGGTCTATTATTCCTCAATCCAGTGTAAAACCAGAAATGGGGATAAATATTCAGGGAGAGAGGAAAAAAAAAAAAAAGAAAAAAAAAAGAAAAAAAAAAGTTACCACTTGTGTCTCCAAGACCTTCATGCTGCCAGTTTCTTGAGCCCTTCAATATTAAATTTTCTGTGGAGCACCTTGCGTGTTTTTGGATAACTGTTAAAAAAAAATGGAAAAAAGAAATTTAGAAGAGGCGAAAATACCCATCAGCTACCCGTCAATACCCATCAGTATCCCACAGCATGGCCCATTTGGCAGAAATGTTATGGAACATAGGATATTCTAATTGTGACTATTTGGGTAGCATCTGGTGCAATGGGGTGCCAGTTCCTCACAGGGACTTCTGAGCACTACAAATATGCACCAAATAAACAGAAATCACTGTTCCAAACACAAGGATTTCCCGAACTCTTATTTTCACAGGCCCTGATTCAGGACTGCACTTAAGCACACCTAAGGAGCATCCTGAAGAGTTTGAAGAACAACTAAAAGAATACAGGGAAAAGGGCAACAAAAAAACCCAAAACAAAACAAAACAAAAAAAAAACACCTCCCAAAAAAAGGGAAAAAAATCTAAAAAACAAAACTAGGATGGTTTTCTGAATTGAAAAAATAAACATGTTGTCCTTGTAATGCCTCTTCTTTCCATATCATCCAAAAACTGGGGTGCAGCAGTTCTGAGATAATTAGAAGCACATTTCAACAAACACATATTGGAGATCTCCTTAAGATGCCTGCCTAGTTTGCATAAAACACTACATAGAAAAAAAAAGAAAAAGAAAAAAATATAAAAACATGAAAAGAGCTGCCAATTGGACAACATGGGGAAGCAGTTCAATCCCATGTTGGTTTGTTTTACTTTTCTTTTTCTTTATTTTTTAAGCTATTTCTTAAATAATAAATGCACATGAAGTGTTAAATATGTATATACTGTATTTCAAAAAAATTAAAAAATCAAACGAATGGGGCACAAGATTGTTCTATAAGTCGTGCTGGCTAATTTTTAGTTTGTATTCATAAGTGGTTTTTAAAAGCCTTTTTTAAAGTGTAATTTGCATGTTCTACTTTGATTGTATGTAAACATATTTTAGAGCAAAAAAATGTATTTGTATTTTATTGAATATAGAGGCAAGAAAAAAACTTGTACATTGTTTGAAATGTTCTTTTTGTAACAGTTTTTATTCATGAAGCATTTTTGTACATTTAAAAATGGATATGGACTTGATGTTCTTTGAGGCTTAGATACATCTGGCATGCTTTAATGTCATGCTCCTTCATGATCTTAGATGTTGGTTTTTAAACATTTTTTTCTAAAACAAAGCTCAGTCTTTTCGCTACCAAATCAGGTTAGCACAGTATAGAGCACTTAACTAAAAAAAAAAAGAAAAAAAAAAGTTAATCCTATTCATATGTTATTCATTGTGTGAAATTAAAGGAATTCAATTCAGTCTAACATGAGTTGTGAATTCTTTTGTCTTATTTTCCATCTGTTTCCCATCACTAGGGAGTTTAATAGCTTTTGGGATACTAATACCATGCATTCACAAGCCCTCTTTATGGTAATGGATAAAAACATGCTTTGGTTCTGTTCTTTTTTATTTTCCCTCTTTTTTTTTTTCTTTTTTTTTTTTTTTTAATTTTTCCCAGAATATCCTTAAAAGTTAAAAATGGATTGTGCCATGGGCCCCACGGGCAGAAGGGGGCTTTAGTGCTGTGCCTATCACTGAAAGGACAGAAAAATCTCTGGTCCAAATTGTGTCCTCAGGCACCAGCAGAGAAGAACTTGCCACCCAGGTGGGATTTCCACTCCAGAAGCAGATGGAGGATCCCTCTCCAGATCCCTGCAGAGAAGGCAGTCCCAGGGGCTGGGCTGTCGACAAGGGGGTGACGAGAGCCAACTCTCTCCTCACTGAGCATCAGAGAGGAAGGGCTGCAGGCCAAGGGGTATTTTCCGTTCAGTGGAGCCTCACGCTGTGACAATGGCACAGGCCACAGCTCGTTGTAGGGTTTTAAGTTTCCAAGCTGCTGCTGGGAGCAGACTTGCTGCCATTGCAGGCAGCCTCAGCATCCACAGGCTCCACCACAGCAATGCCAGGTTTCATCTTTCTCCTCCTCAGAGAGAGTTCACCACCTTCACCAGTGGCTCAGCAACCTTGTGGAAATTAAATCTCACCTCCTGGAGAAGTCAGTGATGCCCCAGCAGGATAGATAACAGAGTGTCCTCTCTCATTCTTCCCTTCTGGAGCTTTGTGGGGTGGACTGCCTTGGTGGAACCAACTCATCCAACTGCAAAGACAACCCCTCTGACTTCTGTTTTGACAGCTGTTGCTTCATGTTACTGTAGTAGATCTGCTCCAAAGATCTCAAATGCGATGGAGCTTATTTTCTCTCTCTTTTCTCTCTCTCTCTCTGTTTGAGACATGCATAGCCCCAGCTTTTGACAGCTTCCAAAAGTGCTGACATTTTTGCTCAGTTTTTTATCAGAATCTGTGATGTATAAGCTACTGGTCTCCAACTCTAACCACATTTAGTAAAAAGCCTGTGGTAAAGCTCCTTAGGGAAGCATCTGTGAACTGTCAAGATATGCGTTTGCTGCAGCAGTATCTCAGGACCATTCTCTCCTCCTGCTAGCTCTTTCTTGAGGTTTACCTCCCATCAGCACCAACTCTGCTGCGCTTTGGTGGTGCCACCTCACAGCCATGGGGTAGCGAGGCATTGGGGAGCAAAGCTGGGGACGTTTGGTTTCTATCTCTGGGTGAGGCAAGGGCATGAAGTTCTTCATCTGTGGGGTGTTCACCCTTTCTTGTCCCTGGGCTCTATTTTTTCCCACCAGGCTGTGGGAAAAAAAAAGTAGTGCCAGAAGATCATATTCCTCACCAGTCTCCTCCTGGGCAGGGAGGATCCTCTGGTCATCACCCCGGACTGCTGTCAAAGGGTCACAATTCTCCAGAATCCCTCTGTCACTGTTTCATCTGTAACTACTCCAGCTCTGCTCCTATGGATTACAGCATCTCTGAGAAAAAACTCAGGAAGTCTTAGAAAGAAAGTGTAGGAAATCCACAAGCTGTGGCAGGGTGCAACTTTTTTTAGGCCCTTTTTGTTTAATAAAATTGGAGTCTTCTTCCCTGGGGACAATCCTTAGTAGAACTCTCTAGGGAATCCTGCTTGAGAAGGGGTTTGGACAAGATGTCCTCCAGTGGTCACTTCCAGCCTTACCCATTCAGTGAGATGTTGTTATTTTGTTATTGTCTCAGCTCAATGTTTTCCAAATTAGAATACTTTAATTATTAATTAAATAGCACTAATAATTTCTTCCCTGAAATAATTGCAAATAAAGAGAACATCAAGTGTGATGGATAAATAGCGCTGTTTTCTGATTATTGTCCTCTTTCTTCTGAGCATCCTTTGCTCATAAAAGTTGTGGAGGTCTGCTCAAACCTTCTTTGGCCACCCTCCGTATCACAGGAATTTGAATTTATGAGGCAATCTCACACTCTACCCTCAAGGTATGGATGAGATGATGCCCCTTGGGGCAAAGTATGATCTTAGTTCACTTTTGATAGTGAAGAATGTTTGTGTGGCCTGGGATAAGGAGCCTTTCCAAGGTGGAAATTTGTCCTCCTCTGGCAGAGACAAGACAAACCTCAACCTTCACCCCTCTCATTCTCGTGGTACCATTCCCCACCAGGCTCCTGAGCTATCTCATATGTTAAATTTATTTTGTGTCAAGGAAAGTTTGGTTGGTGGAGACGCCTGCAGCTTGTGTGCAAGTTGTGTGAGCTCATGACAGCATTATTTGGTGTTCTGCAACACAATGCATGCACATAATTTTAGAACAATGCTACTGTTACTGACGGAGTAGAAAAAATGTTCCAGTGACCTTGAGGGGATCAGTGACAGGACCCTACTCAAAGCCCTTCAGCACACACCATCTGGAAAGCTCTAGAAAGCAAAGGGAAGCATAGATGTCAACATAAAAAAAAATATATGTTTGGCCTTTTATGAACAATTCATGAACCACATCACTGGTGCACTAACATAGGGGGTTAAGAGCTAATA
Source organism: Motacilla alba alba (assembly GCF_015832195.1). Taxonomy (NCBI): domain Eukaryota; kingdom Metazoa; phylum Chordata; class Aves; order Passeriformes; family Motacillidae; genus Motacilla; species Motacilla alba. Next base: position 3,249,250 of record NC_052046.1, on the reverse strand, counting down.
GCAAGCATTGAAATTACAATGAAGAGTGGCATATCAAACGGTCTATGCAATTTTTTACTGGGATCTGCAGGAAAAACTGGTGTGAAAGCACCACAGGAGCTGTAGGAGGACTTTGACAAAATGTTAGTGCAACCATAAGTCATTTCATTATGACAACCAACTTTCTTTGTAACACAGAGCAAGACAAGCTGGTTGACATTCTCAGCTTATGCAGAGCAGAGCTATCAGTTTCAAACGTGTTAAATCAGTTTACAGGAGCAAAAGACCTGCTTTCATTTTCTTTGTGGAAACTATTCATCCCAAAGTGGCTTTGGAGTGCTCCTGGTAGAAGGGTGTAATATAAACTCCTGTTGTTTGTTGCCTGTAAGAAGTGTCATATTGAGAAAATGGGCCTTTGTTAAAGATTCAAGTGTTTGGAAACTGGTTCACCAGCTCAAGTAGCCAACTCATCACAGTTTCATTAGAGCTGTGGTGGAAGGAAGAGCCTAAAAGAACTGGAGAGTCCTTGGGAAAAAGATGAAAGAGGGTTCTGTGCCCCAGGAAGTTAAATTAAGTATCACTATCTACTTCTCATCACTCTGTTGTGCTGCAAAAAATAAGAAGAAAAGAAAATTTCCTTGTCCTAAAAATCATGGAGTGCCTCAGTCCTGCTTGAGTCAAGCATATAGGAAGCCCAGTTTTTCTTCTGAAGATGCTTGAAATAGGGGCATCTTGTATGGCATCTGTTTTCCTAACAGGATTTATCCCCTTATGGACATCCTCCAGTCAGTGATGGAAAGCACGGAGCAGGGACCCTATTCTCTCTGTGCTTTTCTGTTCCTGCTCCAGAAAAAAATCACAGGTAAAATTGGTTGTCCCTGAGAATCTTTCATAAGGCAGAAAAATTTCTGGCCTGTCTCCATCCCACTCCCATGCATGATCATGTCTGGTAGTTCTCAAACTGTCCCAAAAATAGTGCAGGCAAATAAGACTCCAATCAAATCAATATAATTTTTTGTCATTGACTCAAAGGGAGCAAAACTCCCGCCACCTCTCCCTGATTTGGCATGCCACAATATTATGTGTGCACCCTGACAGCCCTTGGTGTCTTCTAGTTGCCCTGCCAGTTTATGAATAAAAAATTATAAACTTTATAAGTATTAACTTTTAAAATATAAATATATAAAATTATAAATATTAACATAAAATTTTAAATATAAATAAAAGATGAATTTATATAAAAATATAAACTTTAAAATATAAACTTTTCCTGTTTATATTCTCAGACAGCAAGCATATCAAGCAAAAAATTAGTTTAAAGGAGAGGACTGTGAAAACCTGTGCAAGGCAAAGGCAAGGAAGAGAGCACGTGAAAAGCATCTGTGGTGAGCCTTTTCAGAGCATGGCGAGAGCACAATTAGAGAAGGGATGAAAAGTGAGAGATCTCTTAGGGAAGAAAATGATAATGTGGCAGAGCTGTAATGAAGCCAGTGGCAAAGGAGGGCAGTGCTTATTTTTCTTGAAGACAGGAAAAAATAAAACAGCACCACTTGAAGGGGAAGAAATGCATTCAGAAACACAAAAGGGCATTTACTGAAAGGAGAGAGAGGCTGGAGGATATGAAGATCTAGGTCATGGAGAGAGTATAAAAATGAATCTTGAGACAGAAGATGGAAGAGGCAGCCTGCTTGCTTACTGGGCCTTTATTGCCAGTGTCTAAGCTGACACAGCACTCCTCATTTATCCTCATTAAACAGCTACCATCAGGGCATAGTTAGTGACCATTAGGCCTCAATTCTCTCTCCTTAAACTGCAGATAAATACATAGCTACTGTGAGAAGTAAAACTGTCCGTGCTTGAATTACTGATAGTTGCAGTTTCCCAAAATCCTGGTCAGGGATCAGAAAATGACAGCAAAGGTCTGACAGTAAAGACAGCAGTTGTGCAGAAGCCTGCCTAAAAAGGATGAGAGCTCAAGGACATGCCCTCTCTGGTGGAATGGACTGAGCCTCATTCACTGCAGGGGTAACATAATAACATTTAGGTTGATCCCAAAGCTTTTGGTTTAGTGCAAGGTGTCCCTGTCCAGGGCAGGGGGGGTTGGAATGAAATTATCTTTATGGTCTCTTCCAGCCCAAACCATTCCATGATTCCTGTGATTCTCCTGGGCAGATTAAACACCTGCCCCCAATAACCTGAGGACCAAACACCTATACCTGTGAGGTGTCTCATTATCTTACCTTCCCATGGGGATGAAGAGAACCTTGTGCCCAAGAACAGCCATTATAGCACTCCATTTGCTAGAGAAGGCAAGAGAAACACTGTCCATGTCATCCAGATTGTACAGTGAAATTGAGTGCTTCTATTTTAAAGTCCCACACACGCCTCTGTGTTTTCTAAATATCCCAAAAAAGAGCCCATGGTTCTAGTGGAGCAGCTTTTTAGACCCAAACTTCCCAAAACTTGTATCTTGGTGATTTTTGTAAAAGTTTGAATAAAATGAAAAATGGAAGAATTTGACTGTGAGCCAGTCATTATGTTTTTGCTCAGGATACCATGAAGATTTTTGTTTGCTTTGTTTTCAAATGGTGTTTCACCAGAATGTAATCTCCAGAATGGCCATGGTGACTCTGAGGGTCCAGATTACATCAGCCAAGAATGATTTTGCTTTTCTTAACAAAAAAAAAGGGTGAGTAGAGAGGCACAACATCTCTAGGATCTGAACCACTGTCTTCTTAACTTGAAAAATCCCATTATCATGCTTATGGAAATTCAGGACATAATACAAACAAGAATGTATGTTTAAGCTTTGGTTTAGTCCCACTGATACCAATATGATTTAAACACTTTAAAATTAAGTAGATGATTAATTGCTCTTACAAGAATGAACCCAGCTTCCAGTTCCAACACCTAGTCCCATGGGCCAAGATGAAATTTAATTATTTTATTGAGTGGAAACAGGAATCAATAGACTTCTGTTTTAAACAATCTCACAAAGTGTTCCTAGCCCCGAGCCTCAGTTTGCCGTGAGTAGTCCTTGCATACATTGAAGGACTATTTGCTAACATTACCAAAACAATGAGAATTCCTTGCTGGAGATGTGCAACTTGTGTGAGAGAACACCCTTATCAAGACTTTAATGACAGGGCATTGTCTCCAAGTCAGCTCCTTTCCTTATTTCTTTTAACCATGAAAAATGAGTCCATGTCACTTACACAGCAAAGTGAAACTGAATCTTTAAACCAGGGCACAGGTTTCTTTGCCCTTCTTTACTGCAGCCATATGCTTCTGTCCATCCTTCATTAACTTAAAAAAAAAAAAAAAAAACAACTGCAAAACCCCCATGAAATAATTTTTTTTCTGTAAATAGTCCCCAAGACATGTCTGTTCACACTGGGTGGGTTTCTGAAGATGCAAGCTACTCAGTTTTGGATCAGCCATCTCTTTATGTCTTCACTGATGAGGGTGTCCCAGAAATGATATCTGCCTGCTCCTGCTGCTCCGATACTCAGATCGGAGACTGGCTGAGGACATTGAGGCTGAATCACAGGAGGGGAGGCATCAATGTTGTTCCATCTGCCTTGGATCCAAACACTGCAGGTGAAAAGGGGTATGAAAACCCTGCCACGGCTGGAGATCCTGAATTCCATCTCACCAGGCTTTCTGGAGAGGTATGTGCGGGACCTCTGAGAACTGCTGCACGCACATCAACCCAAAGGCCTCCTGCAGGCTTAGCCAACCTGCGTTTCTGCCTCTGTTTCAGGAAGTGGTAGCTTTGAAAGACCATATCAAACTAGTACATTGTGTTTCCTGCACATCCTGCTTTATTGGAGGTTAATTCCTTCTGACGCATGCAGTCTGCTGCTGCCAATTAAGTCAAATGTATTTTACGCTTTACTCTTCTGTTGCCTTGCAGGCTTTGTTGGGAAAGAAAATTAATAAATAAAACTTGCCAAACACTGTTGAATGGCACGGTCTGATGATTTGGAATAAACACCCAGATTTTAATACATCAGAAGGATTGAGAGAGGGGAGGAGGAAACTCTGGAGCAGCACCCAGCTGGATGCCAAGTGCACAGCACCCAGCCACCAGCCACAGCATTAATTTCTGACCGTTGTAAAAACAGAAAAAGGGACCCCAAGTCAAGCAAGGAGTGTGGAGTTGTTTCTCATGCAGCGACACTGCAACTTATGATTCTTTGGTAGAGGAGAATAAAAAGCAGCTGCACTGGAAGAGCAGTAGAAGGGCAGGACCAAATAGACTCCTCCTTTGTAGTTCCATCTCTGCTGCTTCATATTGTGGTGGTTTCTGGGTTTATTCCCACTTTCTACTTCTGTCTGTGATCTCCATCTCTTTCAGGCTTTAGAGAAACAGCTGGGACTGCTCATGCTCAAGTTATGATAAGAAAAACTATATCTACTCATGGTCAGCTGAGACACAAAATTATGTAAAAAACTCATCAGATCTCCTAAATAAAACAGATTTATTTATTTATTTATTATTTTGTTATCCAGCTCAACACTGAGATAGTGCTTTGACAGGAGACAGACAGTGGAGCTTCTGGGTGATACTACATTCTAATTTGTAGAAGAGAGGCAGCACCAGGTCAGAGGCACCAGAAATATAACCAAGGTGAAGAAGAGTCCCAGGAGAGTTGGCCCTGTATATCAGTGACGTTGTATGTCAGCAGAGATTCCAGGTTCCTGAATGGGTCCATGGTCCTTAATTCCATTACATTGTTTTACTGGAAACTTTTAGAGCAACTTTCAGAAAAAAAAAAATCAAGCCCAAGGTGGGGGGGGTGGGGGGGTGAAGGGGGGGTCAATTCCTTTTTTTGGATAACAACAGAAAAACCTAGCATAGAAGGCTTCTTACAATAAAATTGCAGTGTACTTTACCCAAAATGACACTTTTATGTCTCCTGTGGGATAGATCATGAGTGTCAGAGACACTAAACCCAACACTCAAAGCAGTTTCCATGAGAAAACAATGGTTAACAGCACTCTGCTTGCAAATACATACAAAGATCCTTCCAAGGGATGTTAAAGGCAGGCATCTCCCTGAGAAAAGACTTGTCACTGATGAGAGAGAGAGGTATGCAATTATAGAAAAATACCTGATGCAAGAAAATAAAAATTCCTTATTTGTAGTCAGAGACAGGGTTGATGCTCAACTAGAACATGGTTTGAAGACAGTACAAAGGCAACATGTATCATACTTGAATGATGGAGTGGCAGCATCAAAACAGTTTATCAGCATCAGCTTTGAGTCTCAACATCATAGCTAAAGTTTAATTTTAAATTTAAACAAATTCCCTGGCAGGGAAGTGCCTTCAGACTGGCAGCTAATGATGAGAGAAAGAGACAATCAGCACTCCTTTCATCCAAAAAAGTTCTTTTAAAATCTTTGCAAAAGTGCATAAGATTGGGCTGAGATAGTGCCTCAGAAAGCACATCTGTCCAGTGCTTCCAAGAAGGTGAGATGATAGTATCCAACACACTATTGCTGGCAGTACTGAATTGCATGGCTGCAATTAAAACAGGAGGGGGAGGATGTTTCAGATAACAGCAAGGTTCTACTCAGTAATTTTTATTCCTTTTATCTACAGAAGTTTGCTGATCTTCCTCACAAATTCGAATTTCCTGTGATTCTCAGATGTATTTCATTTGAAAAATCGTTGAAGAGAAAATGGGCATGGTCTTTAGCAAAAGCAGCAATTCAGACTGGAGAAGACAAGGGTGAGGAAAAGCCTCATCATGGTCTGCAGTTTCCTCATGAAGGGCATTGGAGGGACAGACACTGATCTCTCAGGTGACCAGAGACAGGACCCCAGGGAACAGCTGGAGCTGTGCCAGGGAGGTTTAGGCTGGATATCAGGGAAAGCTTCTTCCCCAGAGGGTGCTGGAACTGCCCAGGCTCCCCAGGGAATGGGCACAGCCCTGAGTTTGCCAGAGCTCCAGGAGCCTTTGGACAGCGCTGCCAGGGATGCCCAGGGTGGGATTGTTGGGGGTCTGTGCAGGGCCAGGGGCTGGACTTGATCCTTGGGGTGTTCTTTTCAACTCAGGATATTCTATGAACATGAACTATGACCAGTAGTTACTGCAGATGTTTTTTTAACTCGTTGACATGAACCCATTAAAAGCAAGTGTCTTTTTTTCCAAATTATCTTGTAGTTGGTTCAATTTGTTGAGTAACGAGGAGGGTGTGATGAAATGGAAGCCACACAGCAAAATTATGCTTGCTGTACACAAACTCCTTCTTGTTTTCGTAGGCTGACTGAAGGGTAAATAAATCCCTGTTTTCCCTGGAGCTCTCACAGATATTTGTTAACCTCTTTTATCATTATAGTAAAGGCTCACTATGGTAGCAAGCTCTGGCTGCTAAATTTCTGAACTCTTCATTAAAAGGTTCTGATTTTCAATCAGTTCCAAGTAATCCCAGTGAAATGGACAGCAGATATGTCCAACATGATCTAGTTATCTGCATAAAGAGCGTGGTGAAATGACTGCAGGCTATGTATGCATCAGGAGAGCCAGCTCTGAAATCAGAAACGGTGTAATTATGTATTTAATTACTTCACCTAAGGGACAGAGTCATGCAGTCTGGTTGTACGGTTGTGATCTAAACTAATATCTCCACACCAAGGGGTATTTAGGTTGGCACTGCCTTGGAGATTTTGTTCAATGAACATACATTTTTAACTTACAAGCAGATTTAGAGTCACATCTTCTCTCAATTTATCTGTAAGGTTTAATTGGACTTAGAAGCAGTGCGACATATGCATACCTTTCTAATGTTTCATTGTTCTCCAATACTGTTTTTTCCCCGCTCCTTACCTCTTGCTTATATTTATTCCACATATCCACTCTTATCAATATTTCTTTCCCTCCTTTCTATCTCTTTTACTAGTTCTAATTTCTTGTTTAAACCATTTTTCTTTAGTATTGGTGTAACATGATGCAAAGGATGAGCAATTGGTTGCTCCCTCATTCTATACCCTAATTTGTGCTCAATTTACTTAAAAAAATAATTAATTTGCTATAGTTGATTCCAACTTTCTCTCATTAGGTTATTATCTTACATTTTTATAAGAAGATTAGATTCTTAATAACACCGTTCTATAAAAAAAACTTCATAATCTAGGAGAAATAATTTATGGTCTTTGAGAATATTTATTTTCTTTCTTGCTTTCTGAAGGAAAAATTAAGAATGCTTATGGTTTCAAAGGGAAAGAGAAACAAAAATTCATGGTTGTTTTCTGAGACACTGACTGGTTTAGTTGGTCATAGTGAGTCAAGCTTCAATTATCATCAGAACTCCAAGAAGGTTTTTACAAACATTTATTTGATGTCTAAAGTGATAATAATGTGTCTTTTAAAAAAATGGGGAATGACCCCATGATATAGCTCAAAAATATTTTCTCATTAATCCTTGTTAACTACCTTTACTATCACATTCAGCAGCACACCCATGCCTGTCCTGTGCAGTACTGTGAGTTTCCATACATCAGGTGCCCTTATCACCTCCCAAAACTGAGGCCATGAATCAGCTCAGTGGAGGTGTGATAATGGGGGGGAGCAGGGAGGTTTTGAATGATTGCACTGATAAATCAGGAAATGCCTCCGTGTGGGAAGAGGGGCTGTGCTGTGTTTCCACCCCAAGTCCAGCAGACCTGGATGACATCCCAATCAGGCAGAAACACCTGGAGACACTGCACTAATTGAATCCCTGCAGAACTTTTTTTCTGCTGCTCCTGTGATGAGGAACAGAAGCTGCAAGGAAGAATAAGAGGCTGGCAATGACCCTGAAGGTGTGAGGGGGCTGCGTGCACAGGGGATCCTTTTTCCTACAGGTGCAACACAGAAAGATGTTCAGAGATGTGTCAAATAGGTCAAAGGAAGAAACCTTTCTTTAGTTAAATGCAATTTGAGACTACACAGCACAAGTGAACCAGGAGCCAGTTCATCAGCCTCATGTGTATCCCTTCAGGAGATCTGACAACATTCATTAAATCCTGAAATTAAATAATGGTGCTGAATCTGCAATTATATTGAAACCAGTAAATTCAATTAAGGTTAAGTAGTATACTTTATTTGAATGACTCACTTGGTGGCTTTTTTTGTACATGTAAGTAAGAAGATAAAGAAAAATGCTTTTTTATTTTTTTTTCAGATTATGCTTTGTCAAATGAAGACCACCCAGAGAACCTTGCACAGAATCACACAGTACAGCAGAGCTCATAAAGAAGGAACAGGCACTCAGGACAGAAGCAGGTTTTTTGCTCCAGATTCATAGCTTTATTTTTTTTTCATTTCTCATGTTATTACTCATATACTTTAAATTAATCCTTTCCAAAACGCTTAGTGGCACTCTCATTATACTAGACAATGTATAAAAAACAGTCTTCCAAAGAGCAGTGGTAAACTTATTAATAGTAAGCAGTTGCATGCTAGAGCAGAAAGACTGAGGAAATTGAATGCTAGAAACCTTGGTTACCTGCTCCATTCTTTCAAAAGACAAAATAAATTAATACTTAAAAAATATAAAAATTATATTTAAATTATATAAATTAATACAAACAAATTGAAACAAATTAAATATAAACCTGGAGAAAACTGGAGTCATCATGTGACCTCAGTCCCTGGCAAGCTACACCCTCCCAAGCCAACACCTCACCCCAAATATCTAATGGATTTCTTAGAAGCTCCCAAGTTTGCAACACTGGATTTCACCACATCCCTCCCTGCCTGGTCAGGCTCCATCTACACTCACAGATAAATTCCTTCCCTCCCTGGTTTCTTCTGGTGGGCTTTTTTGAAGGTGATGGTTTTACTTCACTTCTGTTTCAGTAGATGACTGCCAGAGGAAGTTTTTCCTACTTTCTTCCTTTCAAAGCATGGCCAAGCCTTGGATGTTCTGCGGCATGTTGGGAAACGCGAGCGCGGATCTGTAGCATCTCTTTGCCGGCGGAAGAGCCCGGCCAGCGAGCTGGTGCCCAAACACATGGCACCAGCCACAGCTGCTGCTACTGCTTCCTTCCATTGTGCGGGAAAAGTTTCCTTGGCTTCTTTCCACAGGGGCTGTGGGCTTTGATCCGGGCGGGGTGGGCGGTGTGTCCCGGAGGCTCCGGCTGAGATAAGCAAGGCGTGAAGTCCGCGGTGTTTTGTAAGTCACGCTCACCAGCCCCGAGCGGGTTTGGAAGCTGCCTGTTCAGCAGCTAGCACTAATCATCTCTCCTCTCTGCCTTCTGCAGCCAGACCTATCTCAAGTTTCCTAGGTGTTCCCCCGCCTGCACTGGGAGCTGAGGTGCTCCCTTTGAGGTTACAGGGGCAGATACTTTAAAAAAAGGTTTTACGTTCTTAGCATCTGCTCAGCCACTTGCAGTTGCCATTTTACTGCGGGCCTTGAGGGTGGATTGGAAGGAAAAGAAAAATGGCTTTCAGGATGGATTAGTTTTTGGAAGAGTATTGTGTGCCAAAGGCAGTGCAGAGAGAAGTAAACATTCAAGCAGACAAGGATGACATCATTTATTCAGTGGAACTGACAGGGGCAATGTGAGAAGCTGTAAAAGCAGATAAGAGGGCTGAGGTTTGAGGGCAAGGCATTAAAACTGGAGAAGGGATAGCTAAGCAGCAGAGCTTGTTTTTCTGTGCTGTTCTGTGCCTATGTAGGCTACACGCCTCCCACTCAAAAGTTCATATCCACCCATTCACTGTGGAATATCCTCTGAACCACATTGTTCACGGGGCCTTTACTGGGTCATCCTGACACTGGGCTTTCAGAGTAGGGGAACAGAAAGAAATGTTCAGTTATAAGCTGAGGAGAAAAACTGCATTGTGGTTTTGGAACACTGAGGCACTGCTTTTTCAATTAAAATTAGAGGTGAAAAGGAGTTTGGTCAAGTGGGTTCAATAAAGACACCTGGGTTTGGTTTTGAAGGCAGAAGTGGTATTTTCAGAGCATTGCCTGTCTGGAGCAAAAGAAGGATAACAAAAGCTTGCCCACTGAAGTAGGCTGTGATGTTCTAGGGAATAAGAACAGTTATTTTGCTACCAGCTGTAATAAGTTTCAAGTGCTACCAAGATCAATAGAAGAAACTGGAAAGAGACCAGGTGTAAGATGAGGTCCAAATATGAAAAAATGAGAGCAGGGCTAATTCTGAAGGTCATGGATAATTGCTGTCATGAGTAAACTGATCTCTGTGCTGGACTTGATATTTTTCATGAAAATCAGCTCACTTCAATCCCTTTTGTTCCAAGTAAGGACACAGTAAAAAATAGTCACTTTCATAACACACACCTAATCCTCTATCCACTTTCTGCCTGTGAGTAGTTTCTCGGTTGCACTGGGAAGGTTGGAAAATGAGTTAACAGAGGGACCCCTGGACATCTTAGAGGCTTGAAGCAAACCTAATAAAGACAACTCCTGATGTTCCTGACACAATTCTGAGAAGAGGGAACACCAGGAAATTAGGATTCCTTGTGGAGGTTTTATCTGATTTTACATAGGAAAGGGTTTTTCTGATTGGCCAAATTCAAAATAGTGATTGCCTTGGCTAAATTGAAAATAGTTTCTAAACACAGTGTATGAAATGTTGACCATGCATAAATATCTTCACTCACACTTTTGAGGCTCCTTTCTGGGTGTGAGGAGATTTTTTTAATTTTGTTTTGTTTTTGTTGGGGTTTTTTTGGTTGGTTGGTTTTTGGTTTGTGGGTTTGGTTTTTTTTTTTTTTGTTTTTGTTTGTTTGTTTGTTGGTTTTGGTTTTTTTTGTTTGTTTGTTTGTGGGTTTTTTGGGGTTTTTTTGTGGGGGGAGGGTTTCCCTTGAGCTATTATGAGAAAGGAGAGAGGGTGAAACTTTGCAGGAAACACAGACTTGGTTTCATGAAAAGGTCTCTCCTCCAATTCTGTACTTGGAAGCAGCAGATTTTCCTCACAGTGGGAACTGGATTTAAATATTAGAATTATCTTTGGAAAACAAGCCTTCTTACCCATGAGAGTAAAAGCTGTTGCCTCCAGTTAAGAAGACACACACATACACACCTGCACTCACACACGCTCAGTACACAAGACAGAAAACACACATTGTATGAAAAGAAAAAAGGATTTAGCTTCCCAAAATCTCACCGGAACACTGCGCTTGAAGTCCTGTTTTATCCAGAAATGCCAGGGGCTGGAATGGACTGACTTATAACAGGACATTTTAAGCATCTGTATGCCATAATTCACATTCTAACAATTTTTAAGTGTTCTTATCATGTACTGAGACCTGTCAATGTTTATATATATGCTTCTAGAGGATGATTTCACAGACTTTTGTGATCTAGAGAGGAAAATTAACAGTTCAGATTCAAGGCAAACCAGGTAAATACATGGCCCAACCCCAAGGGTTTCAGGAATGTCTCGTGAACGGAGGAGACCATAAACCTCTCAGTGAGAACTAATTAGTTGTGTCCATGCTCTCCCATGAGAGGGCTACACTTGTAACCACTGTATTCCTGTTCTAATTTCAAGATTTTCTTCAGTCAGTGAATGAAATATTTCCAGGTTAGGGAGCATTTTCTTATAGAGCATGTCAGGAAGGAGCTCATTACTCAGAAGGTAGTGAGGCCCTGGCACAGGGTGCCCAGAAAAGCTGTGGCTGCCCCAAACCTGGAAGTGTCCAAGGAAGGTTGGACAGGGCCTGGAGCAACCTGGGATAGTGAAAGGTGTCCCTGTGCATGATAGGAGGCAGAACAAGAGGGTATTTAAGGTCCCTTACAACCCAAACCATTTTATGATTCAATATTGATACATAATGACATGGAGAAATACAGGGTAAGTGTGCAGTCAGAAAAAATTAGTCCTGGATAGTCCCTCAGCAGGGACTGCTCATTCACTGACTGTTTTTACACAACCATGCAGGGGAGAGAAATAACTTTTTTTTTTTTTTTTTTTTTACAAATTTCTGTAATAGAATTGCAGTTATTTTATTTGTTATATTAATGCAAAATCCACCAAAAATAGAAACATGAGGGGTTAGAATATCAGTATACCTCTTACTTAGTAGTATTTTCTGTTTTAATTGCTGGCTTACCTTGACCACCTGTGATGGCTGGTTCAGGATCTCTTTTACCACTGCACTAAATATTTTTAGATGTGATTTAAAGAAATGGCAACAGCTTCTGTGTTTGTTTAGATTTTATGGCCCAGTTGTTGTTTCCCATTCTCAGACATAAGGATAATTATTTTATAATTAATCATTCATGGAAAAAAAAACCTTACCATCTCTAAAAATTACTACGAAAGCATTTATAAGGGGAAATGTGCACATACTGAGTTATATATCACATACCCTGATTATTTAGTTATATTGACCATATGGTACTTTATTTGCGTGTTATTGGTTAGATGCATTGAGCAAAGAGAAAAGGTGCTCGAGGTATCAATTCCGCATTGTTTTGTTCCTGTAGAAAAGGCCAGGGAAAAGAATCTGGCAACTTGCCTTGACATCAACCATCTGTAAATTCATCATTCTTTGGATCCCTAGGTAATTTAGTTTCAGCCAAAATGAGCATTCTCAATGTTGACAAATGGTCTTGCTACATTTCCCCAACAAAAGTAGTTTTGTTGGAGATTTGACCTTTTGGAACTCTTGTTTCCCTTAAAAAAAATGGAAGTACAAGAAAAAACCTTTATGATTAATTGCCACTACTGCCACTTTTTCAGCTATTAGTTCAATTAAGAATTTGGCAACGGGTTGTTTCACTGAGCTATTATACTTCAGTAACATTCATGGACTCCAGAGAGTTTGAACATGCATTTTTATAAGAAACCCTTTTCCTTGTGAGGTCTATGTATTTTCTGACACCATTCTTGACTCTCCTATTAATGTATGCAATGTTTTTCTTCCAAAAACCCAACACATCCCCAAAATACAGTAGAGTGACAAGCAACATGCATAAAGTCCCGGATCAAATTCAGCTTCTAAGATGTAGGATATCCATCTTTGTTCTAATGACTCACTGAAATTGTCAACTTCCTCTCTCTTGTAGAATGCCTGATTTTTCCATTTCCATTATAATCATGGGGTTGAGAGTAGAAAAACAAAAGAAGCATCACAGAAAGACTGTCTAGGCCATTCCCATGCCTTAAACAGAACTGAATCTATTATGTCATCCATGCAGATGTTTTCCTAACATCTTAGTGAAGACTTTCACAACATCCTTAGGTAATATAATACAATAATAAATCCCGCACTGCTGTTAGACTATGAAAAACCCTGCTGCAATTTCAGCCCATTATTACTCATCCCACACCTAGGAAAAAAGGACAGCAGCTTTTGCTTTACTTCTTCCTCCTAACACAGTATTTTTTATGTGTTTTAAAATTGTTATGGTATCTACTCCTGGTCTCTTTATAAATTAAATAACTTTGGTTGTTTCAATTTTTCCCAGATGTTCCAGCCTCTAAACCCCAGATCATTTTTGTTACTCTATCCTGAATTTCTTCCAGCCTCCACTTCGTTCCAAACTTCCTCCATTTGTAAGGATCAAAACTGATCAAAAGTTGTCCATTTGTTGAAGTTTCAGCAGTGCTCATGAGACAGCCTCATTTCCTCTATTTACGCATCCCAGTAAGGTAGTGTATATATGGTTTTTTTTAATCACCAATAATGATGTTGAATTTGTTCAGCTTGCTATTTGCTGTCATAGGTCTTTTCTGCAGGGTTGGACCAGTCATTCTCCATTATGGCATTTTGTGGATGATTTTTTTTTTTAAATTTTTTTTGTACAGCTGTTCCCTAACATTTTGCCTGAAATGTATCCTTTCTCCTCAGTTACACCAGTTTTTATGAGATCAGCTTGAATTCTAAGCCTCAGGGGGAATTGCATCCTTGATTTCTCTTCACCTTCACATAATTTTCAATCCTAGCAGACAGGTCTACTCATTTATACTTCAATTTAATAATTAAACTATTACAATGCTGAACGGCAGAACTTCATTGGCAATAAAATTTTGGTTAGTTTTTAGTTTCTCACATCACAGAAGTTTCATTTGGACTTTGAATCCTTAGTTGCCTTTTTAAATGTGTCCTACTAGTGCCAAAGGTACAATCACACCTCGTGCCTGTCACATCCTAGTGTGCCATGGTGGTTTTGGGTAGACAGAGCTGAGGTCTCACCAACAGCATCAGCCTCTGGAGGATGAAAAGCTTCCGTCCATTTCGCTCAAGGATTAACAGCTTTGACACAATTATAGACTGACATGGCTGTTTCAAAGATGCCTAAAATGATCTTTACTGGAACATTTTCCTGCTCTCCTCGTGAAATGAGTAGCAAAGCTGGTGTTCATTTTATGGTTTAACACATTATCTAAATGAGTTCCAAGAAAACCTTGTCTTCTAAGAAATCTTTTATGTTCTTGGCCACGATCAGTTCTGCTGTACATGCTCTCCAGGAGATTTTGTTTTTGTGCTTCCTTCTCCAAGAAGTATCTCTTGTCCTGTTCATCAGAGTGTCTTGTGTACTTTCCTTAATCACACTGCTTTGCTGGCCTCATCTTATTATTTGTGTCTCCTATTTAATATCCAAAAATAATTATTCATCACAGGATTTGATGTTATGTTTAATCAGTTTCATATGATTTCTGCTTTTCTATCTGTAGCCCAAAGACAATAATTCATAGATGGGTAAAAGAAGCTATTTTCAGATAAATGGTTCTAATTATTTATGTGTTTTCCAGGTCCATGGATAGCTATTGAACAAACTAATAATGTCAATTCTATGTCTGGCTCAAAAAGTACCTAAGGAAGCTGTATGGTTTTTTTCCTACATTTTTTCCTTAGGCATCTGCTGGTAAGACATGTTGCAGGATAATTAGTGGTTCATTCAATATCCAAATAGACCATATGGATTTGTAAACTGCTTTTCTCAGACTGTGCATTTCTTAATATGGCACCTGTGTAGTTTCCAAAATAAACTGATTTTTCTACTTGAAATTTCAGTAGGGGATAAGTAATAAAGAACATGCAAAGGGCTCTGATTTAAAAATTAACTTTCAGTGTAAAAATGTTACCTACTAACCAACTCTGATTAGGTACTTGCTCATTTGGACTGGAGAAACAGGAGGGGCCATGTCTGAATGTCACGTCCTTTGTTTTTGAGATGCAATTAGCATAGCTATCAGACCTCATTCAAGAGTAGTATTCTAGGCTGAGATGCGGTGTAGATTCATTTCTATGCACAATAAAACCAGCTATCTGATGGCAGAAAAGCTAAGCTACATTTTACTTTATTTACAGAAAGAATAGTGCAAGGTACTTTAATAATTTAAAAATTCTTCATCCTCCTGCTTGCAAAGGGATTGTTGGTTATTTCAGATACTTTTCTTGATTATGATTTTCATTTTGTTCTGTGCTTTTGTGTTTGTTTTGGTTTTGCTTTTTTAAGATCTTTGACTATTTGCACAACAATTTCCCTCTAGATATTTTTTAAAACTGCTCTTAGCCCTTCTCTTCCTAATGATGGTTGTTCTGACCTGCTGTTCCATCAGGTGCCCAGTATGGAACAGCAGTCATTGATAGTAGAGGATGGTGTAAAGCTTCTATTTTATGTGCTGCCATGCACATAAAAAAAAAAAAAAAATATATATATATACTTTTGTGCTCACCTCTGCCGTTAAAATATTCATTTTAATGGTAAATTAAGCATATTTCTAAAACGCTGCACACTAGCAGCATAGTTAATGTTGCAAATCCATTTTCGTCGTACACCTGGAAGAAATCAGTGCTATTAACTTCCTATTTTCCCCAAGCATTAAATTTACGCAAGACTAAATTAACATGAAATTCCTCTTCAAAAGACTCTGTAACAAATGAATGGGAAAGTGCAGTTAAAAAATTGACTCTTACAGCATTTTCACTACTTAAAAAGGTCAGTTTCTACCCTCAGCATGTATAGGTAATTAACCGCTGGAATACCTTGCCCAGGACAGAGGAGATCTTTGCTATGCTTTTGGTTTTTTTTTTTAAGGTTTTGATAGCAGAGCTTGGTGTAGGAAATATTGCGTTATTCAACATTCTGTGGTAAACAAGAAGAAAATTAACCCCATCATTCTGCTTGGATTTGAAATTTGTTATTTTAGAACAGGAAAAGGTAAGTAATTATTGTCTGGTGAAGTTTACCCATTTTGTTCTGAGGAATTTATTATTCAGAATAAGGATCCTGAAGTGTCACAAACAAGCACATAAATTTCTATACAAGTATTTCCCCTCTGCATCATGAACCTGATAGACACACCTACCTTTCTCAGTCAGTGGAATGTCTCCGTACCAACTGCTACAAAACCTTCCACCATTAAAAAAAGTATATCTAATCAGAGTTCTACTTTTACTTTAAACAAACTTATAGGCTGGAGAAAAGCAGACTACTCATCAGAATTCAAGGAGCCACTGCTCGATGTACCAGACATAAATCTCCTCAGATATCAGATTTCCAAGGACTGCAAACTATAAAGTTCAAAGGGGTCAGGCATCACAAAATCATAACTGAGTTCACCAGTATTTTCAGGGCAGCATGTTATTTGGGCCATGTATTATAACATCCAACTGTAAGGGCCATTCTCTGAGCAACCTGATCTAGTGGAAGGTGTCCCTGCCCATGGCAAGGTGTTGGAATGGGATCATCTTTGAGATCCCTTCCAACCCAAATTATTCTGTGATCCTATGATTCATCTCTATTTGATGTGGATTTAGCATATTATGACTGATTTTTCAGTCTTCTCCATAATTTAATTAAAGAGAGGTCTTAGTTATCCTGAAATATTACAATACAGTGCCTCATGTCCA
Organism: Motacilla alba alba; assembly: GCF_015832195.1. Taxonomy (NCBI): domain Eukaryota; kingdom Metazoa; phylum Chordata; class Aves; order Passeriformes; family Motacillidae; genus Motacilla; species Motacilla alba. Next base: position 3,232,441 of record NC_052046.1, on the reverse strand, counting down.
AAGGGCACAGTGCTGTCCTTAGCCAAGGCTGCCCCACTGCTCTGAAAACCTCCACCCAATATCCCAATTAGGAAGCAAAGCAGCTACTCAATTTAGGACAAGATCTAAGGAAAAATTAATTGATCTCAAGCAGAGATTAAATTAAACAAAAAGGTATCACAAAAACACAGGATGTATACAAGCTGTGGGAAATAACTTCCTTTTACAAAAATGATATTGGAAAAAAAACTTTATCTTAATTTTGTTGTTATTGAAACAACACTGACACTGCAACACCACATTGGTGGCTGCTTTCTTGGGTTCATACAACTCCTCAGTGGTTCTGGTGGAAATTCAAGATAAATATGAGCTTCCAGTCAGCAAAAAATCAGACCCAGGGACAGCTAAGGCATGGAAATGCAGTATCCATCTAAGCAGCTGAAGGTGCAAACACATTGGAATTTGAACTAGCAAGTGCATTGTGAATACAGCTCAGGAAGCCTACTTAGTAGAAGCAGCCATTAATAAAACAACCAGGGAAAATAAAACACGGGAATTTGATGTGAACCATGTGCCAGCCCTGGCCTGCGCCGCCGCTCCCCAGCGCCGGAGCCAAGGCCACGGCTGCCGAGCTGCATGTGGCCCTTCAGTGCTCAGCATGGGGCTCTGCTCAGGCCTGAGCAGCCAGTTTCACAGCTACTGCCGGCAGGAAAACCTGGCAGTGCTGAGGAGAGATTCAAAGAGACAGCCTGAGACAGCAGAGGGGTGTGGGAGGGTGGTGGTGGCTGATGCTGACAGGGCCGGGTGGAGCATAGCTGGTAGCAGAATGATAATGCTCTATCTCTGGGACAACAGGAGCTGCCATCCAGCCCAGTTCTTGCAGCTGCTGGACCTAATAAACCAGTGATAAGCTGTGCTGGAAAAAGAAATGCATCAGCTTTGTGTTTCAACCGCAAATATAACCAGTTTTCACACCAGTGGAAGTAACACCGGTGCGAAACGAGCCCTCAGGGTACAGTGAAATTATGAGGGTCTGGAAGGATCCTTGTAAACCTCCCTGTAGGATCTGCTCCAGCCACCCATCAGAACCAGGGGTGAGAAATATAGCCAGTTTGTTATTCCTGACTTGGAAAAACAGCTAACCTTGCACTTAAACTATTTTGCGCTTTAACTTGCGCTCAGCTGCTCACCTACACTGCAGGGTCTGTGTATCCACAAAGGTGATCAGAGCAATGGAGCAATTCCCCAGCGAGGAAAGGCTGAAAGAATTTGGATCATCCAGCCTGAAGAAGAGAAGGCTTCAGGGTAATTTTACTCCTACCTTCCTACATGTAAAGGGGTTAGGGGAGGGATCTTGGATTGACAGGAAAAGGGGGAACGGCTTCATGCTGACAGAGAGCAGTGTTAGGTGGGATATTGGGAAGGAATTGTTCTTTGGGAGGCCCTGGCACAGGTTGTCCAGAGAAGCTGTGGCTGCCCCATCCCTGGAAGTGTTCAAGGCCAGGCTGGATGGGGCTTGGAGCACCCTCAGATAGAGGGAGGTGTCCCTGCCTATGGCAGGGGGTGGAACTAGATGAGCTTTAGGATCCCTTCCAATCCAAACTATTCTGTGATCCAGAATAGCTGTGGGATTCCCCTGGCTGCCTTACTTGGAAGGGTTTCTCCTCCCCATCTCTCCTAGGCAAGCTGCACAGCTGGAGATGAGACATATTTGCAGGTTTGTGTGGAGGAAATCTTGTTCAATTTCTTCCCTCTGTGCTAGGGACATAGGCCTTGGCTCCCCAGAGCTACCGCCTCACACAGCACTAAATTCACACTTTAAAAGGAGAAAGTGAATGACAAGCCAGGGCTCAGTATTTTAGCATGAAATAAGGACCTGGGATTTTTTACAGTAATTACTTTAACCACATCTGTTGGTCTCACTCTTTCCCCAATATTTCTGCCTCCATGGGTGTTCCCCCTCCATCTCTGGATGTGCCTGTGAGGATCTACAGCCCTCTGTGGTCACAGCAGCCAGATGGTCCCAGTGCTGGAGGCAATGAGATGCCACTTACGGCACGAGCATCCAACAGTGCTGATCAGCTATGTGTTCCCAAGGGTGATTTTCTGTTATATTTCTCTTTCTTTGCTGTGCTCAAATAGTCTTGAGAGCATATAATCACTGGCATGGTAGTGAGCTGTCAGAATGGAAGTGGGATTTATAAGGCAGAGTAGATTGGGATGGAGAAAAAATCATCCTGGGTGATCACTGAAGAACACTGTCCAGTGCCAGCCACCAAGGGGTTGAATTTTCAGGAAGAGGTTGTAAGGTTTAGCCTACACCACCCAAATCAGCATCAACCTGGAGCATCAACACAGGCAATCACCTCAGCTACCTGATCAGAGAGACCATTTGGCACAAGATGTTTTCTGTTACCTCCATGACCTTTAAGCTGCCTTGTTGGCATTCCTGCCTTACCACTTTCACCTCTGGGTTTCACAAAGGATTCTTGAGGGAAAAAATCTGGTTTTCTCTCCTTTCCCACACTGCACATTTGAGAAGTTTAATTATTAACATGAGGTGTCTCTGAGCATAAGGGAGGTGGTCCACAACCAAATGTATGATGAACACATCTGAAGGTTTCACCAATGTCTCTTTCTTTCAGTGCTACATCCAATTAAAATAGAAATCCAAATTATTTGCCTCCTTTCCCATTGAGAGCCTGCAACTATACAGAGTCACAGTGAGCAAATTGCATGATTATTGCTTTTCCCAGAGAAATTGTTCTCTGTTAAGATGTGATATTAAAGGCAGGGCCTGCTGTGCAGAAAACAGGCTAAAGCAAGCCAAGCTTTTGGATGTTCCATTGTGGTTTGTATTATTTTCCTGCAATATTGTCATTCTAGCCACGATTGCTAGCTGGCAGGAAATAAACACTACCTACAAATATTTTGGTGGTAAAAGTTAAGAGTTTTATTAGGTGCAACAGGAAAAGTAGAATTTTATTAAGAAAAAAAACCCTTTTGATCCCTAAACATCATACATTTAATTTTTGTAGTGATTTTGTTGTTGATGGAAAGTACCAAACTGGCACCATAGCCACTTCATCCTGTGCTCTCTGAAATATATTTGCACCCAATGCAAATGTGTTGATGGGGAGGGACTTGCTGGGCAGTGCAGGAGGCTGGGAGAGGCAGGATCCTTGGTCTGGGGTTGGGTCTGGGGTCACACAAAGCTGCACGCTGTCACACTGGCCCGTCCTTGCCCGGTGACAGGATTGGCTGAGCCATGTTGAGAGGAAAGCATGAAATGGTGATCAAAATGAGTGAGCCTGGTGCATAATTCATGAGCTGAAATGGACCTTTGTACCAGACAAGATCATCTGTTGAATTTATTTTCAATGGACCACTGCTTGCTTGCACCACACAAGATCCCTCTCACTCTACAGTGCCTGAATGGGAGCAGCACCAGCTCCCACATTATCCTGAAACAATGCCCAGATCTTTCTTTTAGAGGCAAGTAGGCAATTTGGGCTACACACCCCAATCAATCCCTACTCCTTCTTCTTCTGAGGATGCCAGCAGAGCAGCTAATTACCACCTCTTCTTCCAGGATGGGCTCATTGTCAGCTGGGCATGAGGATGAGGACTCTATTCACTCCCCAGTATATTATGCTCAAGGACAAACCAGACTGACATTAGTTAGTACTGACTTACAGAAACTCTCTAACAGGTCTGGAACAAAAAGGACAGGGGAATGGGAAAGGGGGGGAACATCCCACCACTCCTTGGAGAGGGTGGGTACCATTAATTTCCCCAGATCCTTCTCCAAAAAGAAAACTTTTTGTGGCTTGAAAAGGGAAGAATGAGAAAGAAAAGCAGTATAAATTTGTGGGCTGGAAAGAAATCCCATTATGGTATTCCAATGACTAAGTGAAAAGCCCAACTCTGATTTCTAAAACAAACTATCCCCTAAATTCTTGAAGACTTCAGTTAAGCCCAGTTTTCAATTCCATATGAAAATTAATTTATTTTCTTTTTGTCTTTTTTCCCTATTCTTTTTTTCACTCAAAACAGCAACGACAACGACCAACCCTACCAAAATCTGCCACAAACAAACAAACAAAAAACCATACAAAAAGGCCCCAACAAAACAAACAAAGAGAAAAAAAATTAAAAGATTCATCTGTCCTAGATTTTTTCCCTTTGGACCATGGAGTATTGGGGTCATCAGAATCAAACTGAAACCAAAACCCAAATGATCTAATTAGAAACATCCAACAGGGAGCACAGAGCAGGGAGATGAAATCCCACACACACAAAAAGAGCAGCACCAAGCTGACACACCAGAAGGAGGCACTTCAGAGGGGAGGAAAAGGAAACAACAGCAGCATCTTCAACCTGCCCTCCTGTGAGGAAGCTGAACCTGGGAATGAGCAGTGTCCCTCATGTGAGCCAGTCCTTCCATGATACAATCAGGTGAGGGCGGCTGGGTGTAGAGGAAAATGGCTGAGCTGTTAGTTAGCTGGTTCTATTTTATTTTATTTTCCCCAGGCAAAGCAAAAGAAAATGTCTTACACTAGATCATGAACCCGACACACTTATCAACTGTTCCCTGCTTGCAACAAATTGCCATTCGTCTTTCCCTTTGTGCTCTGTTTGGGGTAAGAAAAGATTTGAAATCTGCAAGTCTACCTGCACTTCCCTGTTGCTGTTGTTTTATTTTCTTTAATATGTGTACTCTAAGAGGTGCCGAGGCTAAAGGACCACGTCTCCTGCTGGGGAAAGCTCCTAGAGGTTAATGTAAATGTAGTGTAATGTAAAGTGTTACCTCTGGTTTACACCAGCAAGGGATTTGGCCCACTCCACCTGAATAGGGTATGAATGGTAGTTCTGGTTTTCAGGATCAAGCAGGAAGCTGTTACAAATGTTTCAGCAGCCTTCAGAGGTTCATGGGGAAGGGGCAGGTGAGGGAAGCAAGGGGTTTTGCTCTATGCTGATGAAAACTGCTCCAGTGCACTTCTGGAACTTGAAGTCCCGAATTTACCTAAATTATCCTCAGGGCAGCAAGAGCTTGCAGTGAGCTCCCTGTCCTGGACATCAGGAGAGCAGACTTTGGCCTCTTCAAGGGTCTATTGGTTAGCATCCCATAGGGATGAGCCCTGGAGGGCAGAGAGGCCCAAGAAGGTGGTTGAATTTAAAGGTTATCCTCCTCCAAGCTCAGTAGCAATGCATCCCAAAACTGAGGAAATTGCATAAAAATGCCTTGGAGACCTCTAAGGATATGGAGCTGCTTTGCAAACTCAGAGAGAAAAAGGGAGGTGGAAACAAGGAAGAGTGTCCAGGGAGGATGTCTTAGGTTGCAAGATGTGGCTGGGGGTGTGTATTCTATCACCATCTGTTAGAGGTGGGGCAGTTATCTTCTGTTCATTGGGCCACCTGTTAAAACCAGGTGGGGAAGGTTTCCTTAATCTCTCCCATGGCCCATCCTTCCTCTAGGAGATCTCTTCTGTTCATGTGCCAGTGAGCGTCCCTGCATGGCTGATAAAATTATATCATCCCATTGAGAGAAGCTCCACCCAGGGGAGGAGCAAAGCATTCCTACCTGGATACAATCTGAGCCTGGGAACACCACAGCAGCCTTTGCCCACTGCATTCCCAGAGGAGCAGCATTCTTCTCCACTGCATTCCCAGAGGAAGACCAGGCCCATCTCCAGCAGCCCTGGAGCTTCAGAGACAAACTCCACCCTTCTGCAGGATCCCTGCTCCAGCAGAATCACAGCTGGCACTGCAGGAGGGCTGCAGCCACCATGGAATGGCACTGCTGCCAGCACCCTCATCCCCAGGGTGTCAGCTCCTATTCTGACTCTGTCAGTTCTGTTTTGCATTACTGCATTTTATTTTTATCTTTTTTTTCCCCCTTCTAATAAGGAAATGTCATTCCTTCTCCCATATCTTGCCTGAGAACCCGCCCTTGATTTCAAAATTATAGCAACTCTGAGGGAGGGGGTTTACATTTTCTATTTCAAGAAAGGCTCCTGCCTTCCTTAGCAGAAACCTGTCTTTTCAAATCAAAGCAGTGAAATTGTGTGGGAAATTAAGGATAAGGTTAGGGAAGCCACGGCCCACTTAGGACTGAGTCTGGCCAGGGATGTTAAGGAAAACAGGAAGGGTTTCTAGGGATATGTTGCCAGCAAGAGAAAAATCAGGGATAATGTGGGGTCTCTCAGAAAGGAAACAGGAGACCTGGGTGCTTTGGACAGAGAGAAGGGCAGAGTTTCCAATGACTTCTGTGCCTCAGTCTTTAGTGGCAAGTGCTCCAGCCTGACAAGGCAAATGCAGGGACTGGGAGAAGGAAGAACCTAAACCCACTGTCAGAGAGGATCAGGTTTGAGACCATCTCAGGATCCTGAAGGTGCACAAGTCCGTGGGACCTGATGAGATTCATCTGTGTGTCCTGAGAGAGCAGGCAGAGGAAGTTGCTAAAATACTAGTCATAATTTTTGAATAATGTGACAGTCAGGTGAATTCCCTGATGACTGGAAAAGGGGAAATATAGCATCCATTTTTAACCAGAAGAAAGCAGAATACCCTGGGAACTACGTACTAGTCAATCTCACCTCTGTGCCAGGCAGATCATAGAGAAGATATTCTTGAAAATTATACACATGGAAAACAAAGAGGTGATTGGTAACAGTCAACAAAGGCAAAATCATGCCTAAAAAATTTGGGAACTTTCTATGACAGCATTGCAGACTGGTGCACCAGTCTTTATGCTTTTTCACTATTTGGTAAGACCAGTGGTGACAATCTAAAAATCAAAATTTTTGTTTCTACCAATCCCTTTTTCAGAAGGGAAGAATATATAACTGGTCATGTACTATGGTGGTTTACTATACTAAAATCCACCTATAGGTGGTGGATTTTAGCATAGATGGAACCTGAATTTACAATCTCAGAAAATAACAGAGATGAAGAAACTGTTAAAAATAAGTTCCATTGAAGAAATTCTGGGTTTAGGATAGAGGAGGTTGTTCTTTGCTTATCACTTCACATGTTTTTCTGTGAGGTTCCCCAAATGACTGGTCTGTAAAAATTCTCCAAAATGATACAAGGTGATGCTGTTCCTGAACCTCAGAAAATGTGCATGTTTGTTTCCATTAACCAAACTCACACTTTGTGGAAAAATACTGTAAGACAAAGCTAAAGAAGGAGAAATCCATGTTGGCAATAGTTCAGTAGAAACAAACTGTCTGCAATTTGAGGAAGAGGAACACGGGAAGCTTGTACTTCCCTGAGAAAGGAATGAGACAAAGGATGGAGTGGGCATAGAGGTGTTGCAGTCATGCTCTGTTTGAGCAACAGAACTCATGGGAACTAAGCCAAAGGAATGGCCTAACCAGTGACCACGTTGTTTCATTAACTCAAAAATACATATTACCTTTCACATCCTTGCACACACTAATGGAGTAAAATCTGTATATGCTTTACATGTATGACTCAAGACGCTCAAACTCCACCTAAACATTAAATTATGTCAGCTTTATCTTTCTCCCACACTCAACAACGTAACTAAAGCTGAAGAGGGTAGGGAGCTTTGAAGAGACTCCACTTTTTTTATCCTGGGATGGCTGGTGGGCTGTCCCCATCTCCTCTCCCATAAAGAGGCCAACTGGGTAAGTTTTATTCCCTGATAATACCTCTGCTTATATATTCTTATATCAGGGTATGTATCAATGGCAGTTTCTGAACTTCACTCTGTTGCAGCACTCAATAAATCTCACGATTTGTGAATCTGTCACTCCGAATGTGACCAGACTTACAGTGCTGAAACAGCACCATTTGTAAATTTGGGATCATGAAAGTTATAACATCTCCAGACTTCTAGTGCTGAATTGGTTGCTCTAAAATATTATCTGTGAATCTGTATGCTGAGGGTCTCCCGGGGATTTGGACAGATAGATAACACAGAGAAGAGGAAGATTCAACTTCTCCCAGAGCTGTTAGTAATGCCATTGACTTACCAGTGCAACATGTCTTCTTTGAGGTGACAATTGCTTTGCATCTGCTATATTTGGAGCTCAGTAATACAGCTCTTTAAGACTGAAAACATTCAGGGCCAGCTCGTATCTTCAGCCCTGCTATAGAAAACTGTAACAGCCAAGATGCTGTATGGTGGCATATAGGTACCGCACACAGTGACAGCCTGGCAAAAGCATGGGAAGAAGCTTGCATGACAGCTGGCTCTATCTAGTCACATTTGACTCATTTCGTAACAACTGAAAAGCCTTATGTTGAAATATTTGTAAGCAAAATCCCTGGTCTATTAAAGCTAGTTAAAGATAGTGGCTGGAAGCTGAAGGCATAGCTTGTGCAGCAACTCAGAAAAACTCGTTAGGCTTTGAAAAGAAGCACATTTAATTGTATCATAAAATCACAGAAACATGGAGTCATAGAACTGCAATGTGGCTTGGGTTGGAAGGGACCCTTTAGGACCATGTAGTCCAACACACCTGCAATGAGCATGGTTTGTGATGTATCAGGCTGTGTCCTTTTTGCATCCATACTTCTTCCTCCTGAAGAGACAAGCTGGATGTTGTCCTTCTATACCTCCTGAAGGTAGAATTATGTGGCACAGCCAGTGCTGGGATCCCCCTGACAAACAGCAAGGCCACACACACAACTGTCTCCAGCACTGAGAAAACCTCTACACTTAGTTTCTTTCTGTGTGTTGAATGAACCCATCACTGTCTTGACTCATTTACTTCCTGGCTATGACTAAATCATTGATAGACTTCTTACACTAACCACAGATTGGAAAGGCTCCCATCATCTTTGGGACATAGAGACCTGGACATGCAGTGCTGCTACAACACTGGAATGGTGGGGGAAATACCAAATTCTGCTATGTGGGACTGTGTCTCTGCAGGTCCCTCTTGCAGGGAAGGTTGCCACGGGAGGAGCCCCATGGGGTTATCTTTGCTTGCTTTGTAAAGCAGGCAAGTGTTGGATATTTTTGTGGTGCACAGAGCAGGATCTTCCTGTTGTGGAAGGGACTGGAGGAAAAACCCTCACTCTTCAGCAAGTAAATAACTAAGAGGAAAAGATCACATTACAGCCTCCTGTCAGGATGTTCTTCTTGCCATTGTTTACAAACTTCAGGCATCTTTGCTGCTATTTTTTTCCCACGAGATGACACCTGGGAACCTAAAAGTGTCAGACTAGATGTCTGGAAAATTTGTGTCTGAAGCAGGCTGCTTCAGGACACTGATTTACATTCAATCCAGTCCTTTCAAAGAAATTGGTTCTTCTGAAAAGTGTAAAGCTAAAGTTACCTCAACAACAACAGAAAATGTCATTTTCACTAGACCAAAAGGAATGTGACTGAAGGATCCTGTCAGTCTGAAACTTCTGGTGTATTGAAATTTTCTATGGAGACCTAACTACTGACTATTTCCATCAGGCCACACAAAAATAGAATACTATAAAAGAAAAAAAATTCTTAAAGAAAGATGTAGCATCATCATCATCACCATATCTTCTGCTTAGAAGTCAGATAGGCTTATATTTTATTTGACTAATGTCTTTGCAAATGGTACAACACCAATGGCATGGATGTATTAGGAAAAAATTCTTTACTGTGAGGCTTGATGAGGCCCTGGTTGCCTAGGGAAGTTGAGGATGTCCCATTTCTGGAAGTGCTCAAGAACAGACTGGGGCTTGGGGCAACCTGGACTAGTTGAAGGTGTCCCTGCCCAGGGCAGGGGATGGAATGAGATGATCCTGTTTTCCAACACAGGCCATTCTATGATTCTTTTATTCAAATAGAAAAAGACTTTCCTCTGCTTTCTGAGCCCCAAAGTCAGTATTAGAAAGAAATTATGGAAAAAGAGTGCCAGATTACACCCATTGGCCTATTTTGCCTTCTTGTACCCCTTGGGAATGAGGTGCAGAGAAGGCAACAGCTCTAAAAAGCTTTTTCCCATCCTGAATTGTGAACGTATCAAGCTGTTTCTTCACCATGCAACTCCATGAGGCATTCTGGGGAAATATTTCTTTTCAGAAGCCACACACATTTCAAAGCTTTTATGGGTGCATCACACTTCTCTGCACTTCTTTTTGGACACGTGGAAGAAAGGGAGAAGTCATTTATGGCTCTCCAGTCTGGGCCATCAGTGTTATGTTAGATGTACCCTGGAGCCCTTTTAACCTACAAAATTGTTTATAAGTTTCCCTGTGGAACCTTTTACTGGTAGAAGATAAAGACAAATGCACTGCTTCCAGCAGAATCTTTCCTTCCCCTTTAGCTGAAAGTAAGACCAGAGAAGTGTATCAATCATACCTTTTTCTAAATATACACACATATAGACATTTAATCTGAAAACACTTGCTTTGAGAGAATTGAAATGTCTTATTTTCTGTCTGAAACAGTAACATAAAAATACTTCTCAATAATATATTTACCAGTCTTCAGTTTCAGCATTTCTAGCCTCTCAACTTGGTGATGAGTTAACCCAACCTGGACATAAGCACATACTGAAGCCCTTTAATATGTCTATTCCACCACAGCTTTGGGAATTTCCTGTCCCTCATTTTGGGGGGAAATTATGATCATAAGGAATGCTGTTTCTCTGGGCTGTGGAATAGGCAGGAAAAGGCAGTGCAGCTGTGCAGAAAGGTCCTCTCCAAGAAGACAGATCACAGAATGGCTGGTGCTGGAAGTGGCCTCTGGAGATCATCCAGTCCCACCTCCCCTGTGTAAAGCAGACTCATCCCGATCAGGTTGTGCAGGATCATGTCCAGATAGGGTTTGAGTATGGCCACAAAAGGAAACTCCACAACTTCTCTGGACAGCCTGTTCTCATGCCTGGGACCCTTACAGTGAAGAAGATTTTCCTGTGTTACGGTTTCTGCCCATTGCCTCTGTCCTGTCAGTGGCCATCACAGAAATGAATCTGCTCCCTCCCCTTGCTGCTTCTTCTCCCACAACCCTCACCTATTATCCCATGTGTACACTGGCCTCTTTTGGAAGATAAGGTATTTGTGCAGTCTCAAAGCAGACAGCATCTCTGAATCATCCTCAAAGATACAGAAAAAAGTTCCTTTTCTCTGGTCCTCAGCCATTTCCTTTGCTAAATACACTGGACCAGCCCAACAAGTGGCCAGGGGGAGAATCTTCCTCCTTGTTGCAGACAAAAATCTCATAACCATAACCATTTAATATTGGCTTTGGTTCCCAAGGAGATAAAGACCAGTGTGACCCTCCACGTTTCTTTAGGGATAGAGCTCACCACCAGGTGTTACCTGTTTCTTCCCTTGATTTTTATCTCCACAATGGAGATTTCTTTCCTTGAGCACACATCTTCTAATACTGCCTTTTAAGCAACAACAACTTTAAGTCTGACAGGTTGTTTTGTTGTTTTGTTTTTTTTTATTTCCACTAATGGTCCTGTGTTTGCATGCCTTTATATATGCTTGGGATTTTATATATATATATATATATATATATATATATATATATATATACACATAAAATGCCTTTTATTCTTTCATTTTGCTTTTCTATTGCAAAGTCTCCAATGTGCTGTGCTAAAGGTGGGTGGCTTTAAAAGGGGCTGATTTCATTAGGTTTTTATTGTGTTTAAAATGTGGTTCCATTTATTGTGCTAAACACTTGACAGCCTTTGTCACGTCATGTCTCATGAAGGCACTTGGAAATGAGCACACACATAGAAAGCTGCATCAATTTCCTCCTCCCCAATCCCTCCCCAAGCAATATAGGTTTGTTTCTTTAGCTGGCACTTAATCCTTCCAAACTTGGCCCCCTTTCTGAAATTAACTCATCGAATAATGGACATGCTCCATTAAAATGATGAAGATAAAAAACTCTGCCAATGCCTGACTTACTAAGAAAACCATCTCATTCTCAGGCCAAAAGAACACACTTGAGCTGTGACAAAGGATCTGTGTAATTGAGAGCCAAGACTCCCCTCTCATTTATTTCCACAAGCTGGTATTCTTTGACTGTCCACGTTTCTTTTTGTCCTTGGGAAATGGGTCATGCATTTCTAGTGGAAAGATCTAAAATTAAAAATAAATTTTTAAAAAAAATGTATTGTGGAAACTTCCAGAAAGATTTTGCTCCATCTACCCAAAGACTTGTATGTTTTTCACATATATTTGTTGTATTAAGGTTTTAATTTACTGACAGTTGGTGCTTTGATTACAGATCCAGACAGGGAGTCAAGTTCACGTATGTTTGGTTCCCAACTCAGTGACTGACTTAAAGTGTATTATGAGGCAAAACACTTATTCCTTGATTTCTGTAAAAAGAACCCAACAAAAACAACAAACCAACAAAAGTAGCACTTTTTCTTGTCTGCTGAGAGCTGAAAGGAAAAATAACTAATACCTGTCAAGAAACATTACTATTTGCTGTGATGAGGTGCAAGTATACAACAAAACACCACACTCAGTCCACATTAACAAAAAATACATTTTATCACTAAACAGTCTTTTGACCACGATGGAGATGAAAAGTCTTGCTTTTATATTAATCCAAAACAGGAAAGCTGGGCCAAATACCTATGTGGGATCCTGGGATCCTTCTTCCAGAGAAAATGTATATTAGAGTAATGGCCCCTGACCTGTGTGTTGTAGTCTGTATTCCGCCCAGGAAATGTTCTGACTTTCCTCATGGACGTAGAAAATTAAAACCCCTTAAAACCAAGGAGGCTGTGGCTGCGGTCCAGGTTGGCAGGGAGAGCACAGAAAGATGCTGCTCACATTACTCACTCATTACTTCTGCCTATGAGCCATAAAGGCTGAGAGCTGCAAGGAGAGAAAATCCAATAATGGAAGAAAAATAAAAGCCTGTGAATTAAAATGACCCCAAATACCAAAAGTCAGATGGAGTAGATATCTTGTTAGGCATCAACAGGCACAAGAGTGTCCTCCGGATTAATTTTATCTGGTTTTATACACTTTAAGGCTATAAAAGAGGATTATCTCATTGAGTCTGACCTCTGGCATAACGCAGGCAATAAAAAAATGTATTCAGTTGCTGCTGCATGGAGCCCACTAATTTGTGTTTAACTAACAGAGTTATTTCAGTGGAGCAGCCCTTCTTGGCCTTGAAGATTCAGTGCTGGTAGAGTCCACTTCTCTCCTGAGCAGACAGCAAATTGCAGCTTGGCCAACATTCAGGGTGGGAGAAGTGCTCCCTTGCAGCTGCTTCTCCAGGCACAACCCCCGTGGTAGCAGTGGGAGTGCAGTGCCCACTATTGGTGCAGGAGCCACTGCAGGAATTTGGGAGTGGTCCTCACCCTCCCATGTCCTTGTGGCACCTCCTTCCACCTGCCAACATAAGCACTGTGCAAACACTCTCCCGAGAGGTTAAGGGAGGTGATTAAAATTAAATCAGTTCAGGGTTTGGGTTTTTGTTGGCTGGTTTGCACAGCAGGGTAGGGATAAATGATGGGAGATCTTTCAGCAGCAGTGTTGGTTTATGCCATTCTAGATTAGCATACATGAACCTGCTGGTTTGTGTTATTTGGTTGCTCCTAATGATTTCAGGTCTTTTTGCAGCTGAGTGGTGCAAAGAGGCTGAATCTCAAGAAGCAATGCCCCCCAATGTTCATCAATTATTATATTGAAGGAAACTGCTATCAAGCACTGGACATTGCTTGCAACACTTGGCATACCAATTAACCCATACATAAGTTTCCATGAAACAAAACAGAATTGTTTTCTCTAAGTGACAGAAACACAAGTCAAAATGAAAGTCTGTACACATGCTGAAAATTCACTTTTTCTTCATATAATTTAAAACTGAGTATCATCCTCTCTGTCCCCCCCACTTTTGGGTCATATGCAGTGACATGTTCCCAAATGTGCAGTAGTCACTCTCGCATGTTAACACTAGTCCATGCCATGAGCATGGCCACACAACTTTCTATATCATTTTATCCTCCCAAGTAAGCCCAGTTCTTAGCCTACATGATGCTGATAGCAGAGCTGTTGCCTCCCTTTCTCTCACAGACAGAGCCCAAGGCAAAACAATATGAGTGTCAAACTCCGTGTTCTCGTAGAATTAAAAAACGCAGGGAAGGAAGGATGAAGCTCAGGTAAACTCCGTGCTACTTCAGCACCCAGGAGAGAGAGAAAATCAAAATTGTAACCCATGGCAGAACAATAAAACCAAAAAAGTGTGACCAGCATTTACTGCCCTTTCTGTATTATTTTAAATTATGTACACATATTTTTTATGACTGTCACCAGAGCACTCTGTGGCATGCTACTGGCCCACCTCACCAGATAATTGACCAGAATTGTGACTCTTCTCACAGCTGGATTTAGTCATACTAAAGTGAAAGATTTAATCAGTTCTGAAGTAGGTATCTCAGTTCTTTCCTCCATGAATATAGAGAGATATGTGGTCCTTTCCCCCCAGCTTTACCCACCTCAGATAACTGCAACCCCTTCTGCCCCTCAGTGCACCTCAGGGGATTTATCTAAAGCTACTGGTTATAGAAGATGATTATTTAGATATCTCAGTTTAGTCACCTATCGCTTAGATGACTGGTCAGATTAAACTAATCACATTTGATGAGACTAATTGTAAGCTTAACTGCAAGCAAAATGCTTCACATGCATTTCATCAATTATTTTGGCATCAGGCTATCACAGCAGAGGGTTTTTTTGTCTTTCCCTTTTTTGTTTTTTTTGAGCATAGAGGTGGTTAAAATTCCACTCGTTATGAGTTTTCAATTACACGTTTCATCAAGTTTCCATGGTAGAAGAAAATTGGAATTTTTAGCAAATAAATAACCTTGGGGTTTGACCAACAGTGCAGGACAAAAGTTCTTAGAAATATAAAACTTGGTTTAGTAATTTGTTTGTATTTTTATACATTTAGTATCAGCTTTACCAAAATATAAGAATCATTTTATTATTACTATTGATTTTTCTTTACCTTTGTGTATGGATTTACAGAATAGAGATAAAGCATCAGGGGCAGTTCCCTACCAGAAGACAGAATGATGTTTTTCAGCCTGGAGACAAGAATCCTAATTATAGGACACAATTTAAAATCCTGTAGCATTTTTTTAATAGGAAAAGGTATTAACCTGATGATCCTGCCAATCCCCAAATGAAGTGCCTAATTTACTTTGTTCAGGAAATATTGCCTTCCTAATTAAACTTGTTATTAGTTCTTCATGCCCCTTTCTCCTGCCTTGAATGTTTGATTTGAAAGGATTTGTGTTTTGGTGTTGAATTCATATTTTTGGTTTACAGCCTGTAATAACTTTGGGAATACAGAATGAATACAATGTTTTCTTCAGTTTTTCTTATTATTATTGAGTGATATCTGTTGAAGCATTGTGCATGTCAACCCTCTGAACACAGCTTGGAAGAGGAATGTACTGGCCATCAGTAATTACAGGTAAAAGCTGATGTCTCAGGGCATTAGAGAGGATCCAAATCGTGCCTGTGTCATGCCATGTTCAGCCACCACTCTTTGCTAATGCAAGCTGGCAGGAGTCACCCTCAAAGCGGGTGTTCCTCCCTGTCAGTGGATTCCCAGCTCCCTCCAGAGCTTCAGTGTTCCCTTTCTTGCTGGGTTGTGAGTGGTCCTTCCGTGGTGCTGGATGTGATGGGCTGTGACACCTCTTGTCTCAGTAAAGAGCAGTCTCAAACAATACTGGGACAGGTCACTTAGAGCCTGCCAGCTGGAAGAGAAATTGGATGGCACTGATGGAAAGTCTATTTTTATCAACCCAGCGTAACTTCAGTTCTCTGAAGTGCAAGCTACCTTATGGTTCATGATGGAGGCTAAAAAATCTAATACTTTCACAGTTAGGTGCTATCCCTTTCATTCTAGTACAACCAGATGATTTCACATGGTGCAGCTTTTCATCTACTGGAACACCAAATAAAACTGGGAAGAAGAGCTCTTTTGACCTCTCCAAAATGAAATGCACTGTTCATTTGTCATATAGAAATGCAGAATCACAGGAAAAAAAAGAAGTTTGGATAAGTCCTCTAAGATCATCAAATCCAACTGATCCTCTAGCACCGTTAAGACCACTACAAACCCATGTCCCCAAGTGCCATATCCACACATCTCTTCAGTCCCCTCAGGGATGGGGACAGCACCACTGCCCTGAGCAGGCCCTTCCAGTGCTTGACAAACTTTTACATTAATAATAATAATAATAATAATAATAATAATAATAATAATAATAATAATAATATCCAATCTAAACTCCCCCTGGTGCCACTTGAAACCGTATCCTCTTGTCTTTTCACGTCTTACCTGGGTGAAGAGTCCCCCTGGCTGCAGACTTTCCCCCGGCTGTCCCCTCCTGTCAGGAGCTGTGCAGAGCCACAAGGTCCCCCCTGAGCTTCCTTTGCTCCAGGCTGAGCCCCTTCCCAGCTCCCTCAGCCTCTCCTGGGGCTCCAGCCCCTTCCCAGCTCCGTTCCCTGCCCTGGACACGTTCCAGCCCCTCAGTGTCTCTCTTGTCCTGAGGGCCCAGAGCTGTCCCCAGCACTGGAGGTGCCTCAGCAGTGCCAGCACAGGGACAGGCCCTGCCCTGGGGCTGTGTCACAGCCTGGCTGGGACAGCCCAGGGGCCATTGGCCTCTTTCCCCCCTGGGCACCCTGGGCTCGTGTCCAGCCCCTGGCACCAGCACCCCCAGGGCCTTTCCCAAAGGGCCCTTTCCAGCCCCTCTGCTCAGCCAGGAGCTGCAGGGCTTGGTGAGACCCATCAGAACCCAGCACTTGGCCTCATTGAACCTCATAAAATTGGCCTTAGACCATGTACCATGGACCATCCCCATCCCTGCTCCTCCTGATTCAATGGTAAAGAGGTCAATCTGTTTACCACCTAATTTGATGACCTGACATGCACCACCAAAGGTGTCTGCTACCCTGACTTTGTGTATTTCCTCTTCCCTTGCATGCTTCAGCTGTTCTTCATAGCACATTAGAGGACTGCTGTCTTTATTAGTCACCGATAACACATTAATACATTCCTTCTCCTATTACCTCGGACACTAATTTGGTGGAATTGGATACTGACAGTACATTGATGTTGTTAAGGTTAATGACCCAGAGATTTACAAGAGAAGTCACATTAGAAGTCAAATTGATTGTAATAATTGTTTCACTGAACAGTGTCAACATTAAGTACAGTATGTTGTGCTGTGCCATTCAGGGAGGCCCTGTGGCTGTTACAATCACTGCAGCGCTGTTGACATCCCCTCCTTACAAGACAATCCACGCTGAAATACATTTAGGTAAATGCAGCTCTAATAAATGGATGCCTAAGATGTTCTAAGATATGAGACGCTGTGTTTCCGGCCTCTGCACATTATTTTGCCTCCGAGCATATTATGTATTTCCACTCGCTTCTGAGGAGCTTGTTGCTTTTCTCAGGCAGGGTTGAGCAGAAAGCAAAATTTGGTGGTTATTGCCTCCTTTTGGCCTGAATTGTGAGGCAGTACATAGCACTTTGGCTGTTCAGTGCTAAATTTTTCTCAGACAAGTGGCTACTTGGCAGTTCAGATGCTCTGAAATTATACTGCTTTAAATATTTAGGCTTCAATATAGTGGGTGAAATAATTTTCCTGTTAATATAGCTCTCATATTGACAGTGGCATGCAGGAATTTCAGATGAGATGCTGTGAGAATCTCACAGAAATGTCACCCTTGACCGGAAGGATGTGTGGTTGCCTGTGTGCAAATAATAAAAGAAACTACTAGTTATTTTTCATGCTATGGAGCTAGTTCTTTCCCTTGCCCGTTACTCTGTGCATTGCTGCTCCTTCTTTCCCTTGCATTTTCCCTTTCTCGTTCTGGATACTGATCCTGCAGCTGCAGAAGTCACTGCTGGGTGCTGAGTGGCACCATGAATGGTGAGATGAAAGGTGCTTGTCACTCTGGAGTCCTGTACAGTCATCCACACCCCCACAGGGTTTGACTCACCCGCTCCTGCTCCCGTCGTGTCTGCTCTGACTGCAGGGTAATCACGACACTGCTGATGGTGCTGAGCTATGACTAAGGCTCATGTCAGGAAATGAACCCCTCATGCTTCTGACTGAAGTTTCCTCAACACGTCTCAGTTTCTTTCTCAATCTTATTCGCAATATCTCAAGACCTCAACCAAGATGTATATTTTCCCCAAGAAAATTCAGATTTTAGCAACAGCAGCAAGTGTTCCATGGAAAGAGGAAAGCTCTGAGTAAAAAACATGTGTCTGCTTTGGCTCTGATAATACACACTAAATATATTCATCTTCCCTTCTTCCTTTCTCCCATTCTCAGCTTCTCTTCTTCCACATCTAGTTTACATGCTGTAATTATGAAATGATCTCTGAAGTCTCTTCCAACCCAAACTGTTCTATAATTCTATGTTTTTATGTCTGCAACATTGGTATATCAGCTAGTCACCTCTGACTCCTCTTCCAACCAGTGGGAAAAATTAAACAACTTGGCATGATTAGTCTCAGCTTAGAGGGGATGAAGTGCAGCCTAAAATGAAACCAATATGCTCAGTTCACAGCCTCTAAGCACATCTAAAACTCTAAGCAGAGTAAAACCTACAGGTTTTTGTGATAATAATTATTGTAATCATGGACTGAAGGGTACTGATGTGACCAAGAAGGACAATGTCCCCTGAGCTGTCCCAGCACTGGAGTGTCCAGCTGTCCCAGGACAGTGCCCGTCCCCTGTGCTGGCACTGCTGAGGCACCTCCAGTGCTGGGGACAGCTCTGGGCCCTCAGGACAAGAGAGACACTGAGGTGCTGGGAATGGAGCTGGGAAGGGGCTGGAGCTCCAGGAGGGGCTGAGGGAGCTGGGAAGGGGCTCAGCCTGGAGCAAAGGAGGCTCAGGGGGGACCTTGTGGCTCTGCACAGCTCCTGAGAGGAGGGGACAGCCAGGGAGGGTCGGGCTCTGCTCCCAGGGAACAGGGACAGGAGGAGAGGGAACGGCCTCAGGCTGGGCCAGGGGAATGTTTAGATCGGATATTGGGGCAAATTTTTTTCCTGGTAGAGGTCGTCAAGCACTTGCACAGTCTGCCCAGGGCAGTGGTGTAGTCCCCATCCCTGAAGGGATTGAGAAGATGTGTGAATGTGGCACTTGAGGATGTGGGTCAGTAGTGAACAAGCTGGGTGCTGGGTGGATGAACTTGATCTCAAAGGTCTTTCGAAAACTAATGTTTTTATGATTTTATAAAAGATATTGTGGTGAAATTAATCAGCTTTTTATGCATAGATTCCTAGACTAATGAGGATGTATTGTGCTTTCTGTCTATGCCACACTACCAAAAATGTGGTTTTCCCATACTCCTTCCTAGAAAGGCCACACAGCTTATCCCATGCCGTGGCAAGCTGTGTTTGTTTTGTGATGGGGAAGGTCCAGTGCACCACTTTTCATCAAGCAGCTGCATTGAAGACATCAGCCTTTGAAGAATTGGCTCATGGGCTTGGTGCGTCTGTAAGAGCCACCACACGTAAGGAAGCAAACCCAGAAGTCGTCGCATTTTGGATCCTACCACTGTTTATATAACACATCAATAACATGCCAAACACTGTCTTTTGCTCTGTGCAGCATGTTGTACAGCTCGCTCTCTGCACCACGGGCTTGTTTTGTGGATGATGTGTAAGCTGGGATATTACTTTTAAAATGTATTTCAGTGGCATCGTGTATTCTGCAACAGGCCTGTCAAAATACAGTGTCAAGCTCTCATATGTCACATAAAAACTGTTTGATGTTCTCCTCACTTGAACTCCTACTTTGCATTATAATTAGGACAGATCTTGACTGGGTGAACTTGTTAGCTTTTTACATGCACAAGCCTAAGGACACTTTAATTAAAGTCAGAGGGAAGCTTGAAAGCACAGGCAGCAAGACAAAATATAATAAGACTAAAAATAACCTATTCAAAACTGCTGTAGAGAAGGCAAGGGACAGGACATGTCACAAGCAGGGAACATTATGAACTGGGGGAGTTGAACCATTCCTTCCCCAGCAGTAGGACATAATAATTATAAATATAAATCATGCTGCATTTGTTGTCATATTATAGCGCTGGAAAAGTAGAATGACAAAATTACTGGCCAGTAAAACTGTTTGAGAAAATGAGTTCTTGGGTTTTTGGTTTTTCTGTGAGACCAAAATCCTTAGTGTTAATTATTTTAGAGAGAAAGGGAGTTTCCCAAAACAGCGCTGGGACAAAAACAAAACCACAATTTCCTTTTTTCATTTTGTGGAAATACTCTTCAAAAATTTACCTTTACAGAGAAAAGGAAACATCAGAACCATTATGAAGATATGTTTCAATTTTCAAATTTTCTAATTTTACTTCTCTTGTGGAAAATCAGTCTTACAGCAAATCTAAATTTTTTCACATAGAAAATATTCATTTTGTTCTCTTTAATAAGCAAAAGAGTAAATAATTATGCTATGGTTTTTTTCTCATTTTTTCTTTATTTTTTTCAATCCAGAGCAAGCATTTCACCCTTTTGCTGATTTTTGAGCAGTCTTAATTATTTTGTTCTTGCCTTATTAATCCTCTGTCCTTCAGTGTCCATATATCACAATTTCTTTCTAAAATAATAAATCAGACAGCATGAACGCAAATTTTGTTTTCCAGACCCTCAGATATAGACATCTAACACATTTTCTTTATTCCTCTTTATCTCTTGCACTGTGGCTATGACTCACACCTCAGCGGATCACAAAGGTATCCTGTTCCAAGGCTTAAATGTTCCTCCTTGTACAAGTCCCACTTGCATGAAAAGTCCAAGGTTCCAATAATTCTCACTATAACAGATTACTTAAGATGGGAATCAGTTCACAGATTTTCACTTTTTCAGAACAGTGCAGAAAATCTATAGCCTTGTCCTTGTTCAAAACAGCTTTGATGTCACCATTCTCTGACTTCTAAACTCTTTCAGAATGTAGTATTGAATTTGACAGTCCTGTACACCTCCTTGTATTTTTCCTTTCTCATCTCCTTTTACAGCTCATTCTTGTGCACCTTATTTGCAGATTTGAGCAGGCCTAGGTTGAGGCTTTTGTTTTCATCTTCTGTGCCCTGACTTGTTTGGGACTGGTCTTGGCTCTGTGGGTTCAGGTTCCACTTCCATTTTTCCTGTTCTAAAGCTCTCCTTCAGGGTATGTCTTAGTTCTTATTGTCTTTGTCTTCTTTTGTCTGGGGGAAATAATGGGATATATCCCTCTAAAAGGCTGTGCTGGAGGGTCCAAGAAGCAAATGCATATTTGCATTTGTGGTGGGAGTGCTGCAAGGCTATACCCAGCGTTGCAGGTTTGTCCTTCCTAAAGTCTTTGACAATGATTTTAATGACTTTTCCCTCCTTCCCTTTACCAGGGAAACATTGCCACACCTCTGTGAATCTCCCACAACAGGTTAGTTCCTGCTTGTTTCCACGAGAAAACAGTCAGAGCTCTGTCTGGGAGCCTCTTTGAGTCACTCATCACTGTCTCTAGCTCAGCATTTATGTATGTATGTAAATCCACCTACATTCGTGCATAACCCACAGAGGCAGCGTGACAGAAGCTGTGGCAGGTCACAATCACAACCCCATCTGTTCCCAGCAGCCACTCGCTGAATACATTTGAAATTTAATACAAACAAAATTGAGACAAGATTGGGACCGGCTGAGGAATGAGGGATTGAACACTACAGACACCCCCAAGAATAGAATTTTTATAGCAAATACCTTCTCAGGAATGTTTTTAGCTTATTATTAGTTTTAGGAATTTTAAAGTGAGCATCTTCTAACTCATTCAATGTCTTTGAATATCCTTGTTATGTCATCATAAATAATAATAAGTATGTTCCATAAAAGAGTTACTTGATTCACCTAAATGATGTCTCAAAACATATCAGGGGAATCATTTGGAATGAAAACACTTCCCTGGAAGTGTTCAAGGCCAGGCTGGATGGGACTCTGAGCAACCCACTGTACTGCAAAGTGTCTCTAATCATGTCAGGGGGTGGAACTGGTTAAGCTTTAAGGACCCTCCCAACCTAAACCATTCTGTAATTCCACAACATGGCTAAAAGCCATTTTCAGCGTGAATGCAATGTATGATACTGAGTCTGCAGTGTCATATGTGGTGAAATAAGATGTATAAAGTTACTTCCTCATCTAGACAACTTTACACATTGGAAATATGAAAATAAACTAGCATATGAGATTCTCATCTGGGGGAAACTAAAGAAAACATGAAAAGATATGGAAATCCTCTGCCAAGCTGGCTTATATGTAAAAGATATTATTATTATCTACCAAGAAATACATCCAGCTGTCAATGCACTCTTCTGTTAGAGCTGACAGTCGCACAGGAGAAGGCCAAGTTAGCTCTCAGAAATGCTGGAATCATTGTGATATGCGAATAAAGGATAGATAGTACCACTGCAGATGCAGTCAAATTATAACACCGTGATCGCTGAAAGCAGAGGCTATCTTGGGAGTGTAAAACAGGACAAAAACCAACCCTGCAAAACCACTACCCTGACTAAATATGGCCAAGGACATCAGGAACCTGGTCAGCATGAGAGGTACGTGGGCAAATGCAGAACAGGCAAAGAAAGGAGACACCTTAAGTGCAAATACTTGCAGAAGATAAAGAGAAGCAGGACAGGAAAGACACTATTTCGTTCCAAGCCATTTGAAATATACTCATACTTGGACATCTGGGAAAGAGATGAACAGCTTGGCACAACTACTGGAATAAGACAAGCCATGTAGTAGTTCAGAAATCAAAGTATCTCAAGACATTTAATTTCAGACTGCAATCCTGGCTTTCTGGCAGGGACTTTTTGTTGATTATATGAGAGTGGGAATTTGGTCACACCACTTCTCCGTACTTAAGTCTTAAGATTGACAGATCAAATTTGTAAGTTGCTCATAAATGAGCTCAAGGAAATCTTTGACAGAAGACTGGTCCAAATCTCAATATTGAATTGTAGAGGCTTTGCAATGCCTATAGCTGGAAATTTTGTTGAGAATGGCTTAGCTGCCCCCGACAAGACACATATTGTGAAGCAAATTAAAGTATTTGAACTGATACAAACTCAACCTTCTAACATATTGTAGGCAGGAAGATTATGTCATTCAAACCTCCAATTACTCTGTTCCCACCAAAACCAAGAAAAAACAATAGGGAGTACAAATTAATGAAATGCACTCTCCCACGAGACATGATGAGCAGGACATTAAAAGAGAAGAATTCTTTTGTGACCTTAAACTTCCTGAAAGGTCTCCAATAAGAACCCATCCAGGAGGTATCTTGTTGTCACAGGAGAAATTCAGGCTTAACCCCACTGCAGGGTACAGTAGATGAGTCTTTGATACTGAGGAAGTTAAAAAACAATCCTCCAAGGCCAGGATGGATGGTGCTTTGAGTAATCTGGTCTAATGGAATGTGTCCTTTGCCATGGCAGGGGCTTGGAACGAGAATATCTTTAAGATCCCTTTCAACCCAAACCATTCTATGATTTTATGAACTTTCAGAGAACTGTCTTAGATCTGAAGAGAACCTGACTCTGCACATCTTGGGAAGTTCCCTGTTCTATAATGGGAGCCACAAGGAGTGGCACCAGGATTGGTTTAAGTCTGTTCCTCCTACCCAGCTCCTTTCTGATGTTTGCAAGACTGCCTGCTTATACCCAGAATATAAATAAACATAAAATAAAGTTCTGCCACTGATGTGAGGGCAATATTTTAGAGCTGGGCTGCAGAGGTTATTTTGTCTTATATTAATAAAATCATTACAGATTTTATCTAGTTCTGAGGTAGCATTCAATCCAATCATTCCTAATGTTATTTCAAAGGCTAAAATTGTCAAATAAATCTTCTGTAAAGTTTTATGTTTAAATTATAAAAACTGTTGTTAGAGACATGTTTTATTTTTAAACTATTCTTAATTTTTTTGTTGTTGTTGTTCATTGGTTTAATACTGGGATTTTTTTTTTCATTAGTTTCATGCCTGTGTTTCTGTTGAAAATCTATAGCCATAGAACAGAAAGATGGAACTTTTCTAAAGAAGCCTTTGGCTTCTTTTAGCACTGACTTCATTCTATTCTTTCCTTCTCTTGGTAAAAAAAGACATAAAATTTACTCCAGGACCCTCTTGCAAAGGGTTTTTTGCATCAAACAAATCATCATCAACCACAAATCTCTGAAGGGTCTCAGGAGAGAAATAAATGAATAAATAAACAGAAAACACTCCAGCAGATAAAAGGCAATGAGGAAGGGATCAGGCAGTGTAGGTCACAGCATTTGCTGTGGTTCACTCTCCCTACAGGGATGTATGATAGTGGAGGGGGAAGACAACCTGGCAAATGATCTCTGGGTGCTAGAGAGGCAGAAATACTGGGAAATCACTTCTTCAGGAAAAGCCTGGGATAGTCTGTTTTCCTTAACATGGTACAACCCTTCTTTTTTACTGTCCTTGTTTTCCAGCTTGTGTACTTGTGAGAAACAGATGGATTGAGCATATTATCACCCTTGCTGCCTCAAGCACTGAAATTTGTATCTTTGAGCAAAGCAAGAGGTCTTGAAGGTAAAAAACATTGCCTCTGTGCAATTAATTTTCATCAATATTCCTTTCTCTGGAATTCATGCATCTGTTTTTTTATGATGTTATTCTCTTCAATGAAATCATCATATATCTGATGTTTTCTTGTGTGTGTGTGTAAGGGGAGGGAAGAGGAAATCCTGAAAGCCAGCATGTCCATGACCGGAAAAAATGAACACTGACCCAGAATGACTACTGAAAACCCTTGACACTTCACTATTGAAATATCAGTTTAGATTTTATTTTGCATGTGGGTCATCAGCCCTCAGGATATTCTTTCCCTACTTTGAGAGGTGATGACAACACCAGAGTTAGGAGCTCACCTTTTGGGAGTGCCTGGTAAAAGAAAGGAGGAGCAGACTCAGCTGTTCTCCCCAAACTGAGAGGTCAAACACCAAACCAATATATATGTGAGATCCTCTATGTTGTCTTAATCAGTAATTAAGGTCATTAAGTTAACTTTCATTTCATTTTATTGAGTGTGGACTAGAAGTGAACATGACAATAATAACCACAGTGCAGCTGACCCACGGAAAATTGTAAAATTGTGATAAATTCACATCTTGTTCATACAATTTCACCAAGAGATACATTTCTTGGCTTTAGCATAGCTTCCCCATGTGACGTTAAATGTTTGGCCCCAGTTTCTAATTCATTAAAATGACTGAACCATTCTCCAGCTACAGCACAATTTTCTTTCCAACTAAAGGTTTTTTGTATCCAGAACTTAAAGTATTTGGTTGCAATAGATTTTCAAATTATGATCAAAAATATAATAAATGCATGAAGGCCATAAAGCATTTTTTCTTTCCTATTCAAGATGAACTATTGTCATCAAATACAGCAAGAAATACTAATTAGATTGACTTTTATTACTTTTTGCATCTATTGGAGCAAGACAGAGATCATCTGAGCCATTTCTCCTGGAAGTTTATAAGACAAAAAAATTCTTGGTGTTTTTAGATAGAAGTTGCATAAAAAACACTTTGTAAGTGAGCTTATTGGGTTCCCACACATACGTAAAGAGAAAGCAAGACATAGAAATATTAATTATTTTGTCAGGAAATCCATAATTCTATAGCTATACTTAAAGTGAGAGCGAGTTCAGCAAGTCACAGGCTTTCATCAAAGTCAAAAAAGCTTGAGAAATGGGATCTCAGTATCAGGGCTCTGCAACAACAGAAATGGAACTAGAGAGTGATTATCCTTCCCTTTCCAACCCCCCTTCTTCCAAGGAAATGAAATCTTCAAGACGAAAGGATTAAACTGCAAACTACTGGTACAGAAATGGAAATTTCTTCCTGATGATGATTTGCATATTTTCCACATGCACTTTATCAGGCCTGGAGCTTTTGGCACCCACGCTCAAGCCTTTGATGTGGGTCAGCAGTTGGTGGGGGCCAAAAGAGAAGAGCACTGAAGACACTTTGGCTCCTTGCAAGTGCACCAGACCAACGTGAATGGCAATAATCACATTAGAGCGTGGTCACATTGAAACGGTCACACTTAAGTAAGTGCAGGGAAGTTACTGAGCCTAAAATGTCATCAGCTACTTTTATAGTCCAGGTTTCTACCTTTCAGCCTTATTCTTCTAATGGAGAGGATAATTTTAATGATTGATACTTGCCTCAATGTCTCTTAGTTTTACCTAAGTGATCAGTTTGATTTAAACCAAAAGGATAACTTTCAAAGTTTGAGGCTAAATATGTCAAAAAAGTTTAGAAGAGATCTCTTTTTTTAGCAATGGCTACAGACATAAAACTCATTTCTGAATCTGAATCGGGTGTGGTCAGTTCTGAAATGCTTCTAAGTCTTTCCTCTTGAATATTAGCATTCTATGGAGGGGGTTTATTCCCTTGCAACTCTCCATATTAAATATTATAATGTCATTGTTTAGATTATAAAAACAATGCCTAGGGGTGTATTTTTCTCTCCTGTTCTCTAATATGTTTGGAAAATAATTGCATGGACGAAGAAGACAGGCCTAAAGTTACAGCAAGGTCATAAAACTGGAAAACACCACAAATTAAATAATTCTTCTTCACCTTAACTCATCCTTTACTTGAGTTCACCCAGAGTGCACGCCTTCCTGAAGGTCCTGGAGGAGAATGTGTTTGTTATCCATCAGACTTGAGGGAGAAGGCAGCAAAATAATGTACACCAGAGGGTGAAAAAAGCCATTCAAGAGAAAACCTTTCATGAAAATAAAAAAAAAAAAAAAACAAAAAAAACCTGCTTTGTTTTGTACAAAGGAAAGATACTTCAGGTGAATTAATCTTCAGTAATGTATCATGCACAGATGTGGTGAGAAACTGCATAAATGCTATTTTCTTCACCATTTTCATTCCAGTGAGGGATTAAAACTCAAAACCTCAAATACATTTGCAAATTGAAGTGAAAAATACATCAGTACACCCCAAAGGAAGAATTCTGTTTTAACAGCTTAAAAATTTTACTTTCTCTTATTTTATTTTAAACTACAAATGTAGTAAATTTTCAACATAAAAATATAAGGTAGTAAAATTTCAAATATCTCCTTTCTGTAAGTGTCCAAAAATGGTATTTTGATAGTGTTTTGATATTTGACCAGAAAAACCCCACCTCAAATTCAAACTGACTCACTAACTCATTCCTTCAGGCTCCAGGGACAGGAAATTCTGTCTGCTGAGAGGATCCCAAATTTTCACAGGTTCACAGACTACAGTTCAATCTCCTTACATCAAAATGTTTTGATACATCTTTTCCTTAGTATTAGCATTTTTTAATACACCCTATAGAAGTTATCTGAAATTAGTCAGACTTCAATTGATTTCATTACTGCAAAAACACTTTTGTGCACCCAACATTTTCACACACCCATGTCAAGGGCTCATCTGTTTGTAGACAAACCAAAGTGATTAACCTATCTATAAATCAATGAATGGGAACTAACATTAGCTTAGGCCAAAAAAAGCCAAATACAAATTTTTATTGTGCAAGGTAACAGATTTATTTTGATGCAGAAAAAAAGCACTTGGTCATATTAAGACATATAGAGGAGATGCATGGCCATTCTTGTTCAGCAATGTCAAATATGATATTTCCTAATATTACTTTTAAAAGCAGGCATCTCATTGAGAAACAGTAAGAGCTGTGCTTTTGCATTTTCCACCAAGTGTCCAGGGAAAATCATCAGGACAAAAGACACAATTAAGGAAAGAGCATTTTCTTATCAGTGAACCTCTGCTAAGGCCTGTCAGTTGTTATGGCATTGTAGATATGCAGGTGTGAAGGAACACAACTTCTTCCACATCTCTCTATCAAACCTTTCTGCTCCAAAAGGAGAGTGGAAATACTTGATACATTTCAACAGACTTGGAAGTTCCATACTGTAGTTTTTGTCATGTGCTAAAACTGGATAAAAAGTGGTGCACAAAGCCCACTCAGCTCTAAGAGTTAAATAGAGGACTCTTGGCTATATTCACAGTGGCTTTGAATATTTCAATAAGATAATAGCCTTTTACCTTTTTGGTTTTAATCCTTTCAGTGCACTGTGCTAAACCACTGTTACTGAACCACTCTAATAACTTACTTGACTTTCTTTTTAATTAAAATAGTACAGATATGCATTTAAAGCACAACAGTGTCCTTTCCAAGGTTGTATACTGTGATTATGCACTGTCTTAGGTGAGGGAAGGACATGGGACTGTCATGTATCATTTTACCATCTAATTTCTGGCAAGCAGCACTGAATTGTCAGGAAAGAGTTCATCTTAATCTCCAGATAAATTCACCTCAGAAAACTGCATGCAGAAATAAACAGAACACGTGGAATGTTTTTGATACTGTTTTCCACAATGCATAATATCACAGAATCACAGAAATACAGAGTCATGGAATGACAGAACAGGCTGGGTTGGAAGTGAATGGGGTGGCATTAATTTGGTGGGATTAATGGTGGGATCTGTCACTCGTGGGATTCCACATGGCTCTATCCTTGGCCCTGTGCTCTTCAGCACCATTATTAGTGATTTGGAGGCAGGAATGGGAGGGATACTGGGCGAGCTGGCAGAGGATACAAAACTGGGAGGAGCTGTTGACTCTGTCGAGGACAGAGGGGCCCTGCAGAGAGACCTCAACAAATCAGAGATAGAATATCACCCTTTGGTTTCTCTGGGTCTGGATTAAAGGCATTTGATAAAGTAGTTCATGTTGGGACTCAGGTGTTTATTATTTCTTATCAGTAAAACAGTCTCACTACTGTGAGTTTGGCAACTTTTCATTAGAAGGCACAAAATGGCTAACAATCTCTTGTTACAAGGTCTTTTAAGGCTAAATTAAGAAGTGACACCTAGATTATTTTCCCTTTTAACCTAATAACTGATCCCAAAGAGCCCCCAGTGCAGACTTTTCTGCCCAATTACAAAATGCTACTCATGAAGAAGAAGGAAGAAGAAGCATGAAGAGGAAACTCAGGACAACACCCTGTGCCCTCCATCTTGCTTCCATCCACAACATACTAAAAATCCCAAAGCTTAAATTTCTCACCAAATTATACACCTACACTACTCTCTATAATCTGTTTCATACTTTTGTGGATTCTAGTCTCTTGAAGTCTAGGAAACTTTCTCCATGAATGAGGGTCAAAGTCAGGGCTCCCCTGGGGATCAGGGCACCCCAGAGCAGACAGAGAAATATTCCCAGTGCTCTGGGTTTCCACAATCACCAACCAAGTGAGGTTCAACAAGGGCAACTGCTGGATTCTGCACCTGGGGTGGGGCAACCCTGGAGGTGCAGACAGACTGGGGAATGAGATCCTGGAAAGCAGTGCCATGGAAAGGGACCTGGGGGTCCTGGACAGTGTCAAGTGGAGCTTGAGTCAGCAGTGCCCTGGCAGCCAGGAGGGACATCCCTGTCCTGGGGACATCAGGCCCAGCATCACCAGCTGGGCAAGGGAGGGGATTGTCCTGCTCTGCTCTGGGCTGGGGCTGCCTCACCTCGAGTGCTGGGGGCAGTTTTGGGTGTCTCAGTATAAGAAAGGTCCTAAGACTTTGGAGAGCCTCCAAAGGAGGGCAACAAAGATGGTGAAGAGCCTTGGGGGGAAGCCGTGTGAGGAGGGGCTGAGGGCACTGGGTCTGCCCAGCTGCAGAAGAGGAGCTGAGGGGAGACCCCAGGGCAGTGACAGCTCCCTGCGAGGGAAGAGGAGGGGCAGGATCTGATCTCTGCTCTGTGACAGGGACAGCACCCCAGGGAACGGCCTGAAGTTGTGTCGGGGGAGGTTTAGGTTGGGTATCAGGAGAAGGTTCTTCACGCAGAGGGTGTTTGGGCACTGGAAGAGGCACCCCAGGGAATGGGCACAGCACCAATCCTGATGGCGTTCCAGAAGTGTTTGGACAATGCTCTCAAGCACATAGTGTGACCCTTGGGAATGGTGCTGTGCAGGGCCAGGAGTGGGAGTCAATGATCCTTATGGTGCAATTCCATTCTGCAAATCTGTGACAATATAAGAAAATATAGGACATACATTCAAATATATATATATATATACATATATATATATATATATATATATATATATATATATATATATTTACACACACACACACATACATGCATGCATAAAAATCCATACATAAAAAGTATGTCTATATATATATATATATATATATTTATACTTTAAAAGTGTATGCATATGTATGTAAAACATAGGAAAAAGTATTTTTGATGAAGTGACAAAAACTACCAAATTCAGACCAGCAGGCCTTAATGCTTACCTAAAATTAAAATTTAAATGAACAATTTTCCTTTACTTTTTGTTGTTTTCAATCAAACATCTTTCTTTGCTTATTATATCATTTGAGAAAAGTGGTTGGCAGTCAGTGCAGGAAGGTAATTTTTCATGAGGCATTTTTTTTTTAGTGTAAAATGTATCGCACAGGAGACAGAACTCAATACATTACCTGAAACTGGAAAAGCCTTGACAGAAAAGTTCCCAGGCTTGCAGAACACTTAGACGTCTGTTATGCATTTACAAATCAACCTTTGCAAAACACTGCAAAGTTAAGCACCTGCACAATCCTAGCAGATATAAATGTTTAGCTAAAGGATTTGCAAATCTCAAATTTCAGGACATAAGACAAGCTTCTTAGGAGAGAGATATGAATCATATCTACATAACAGAACTTTCAGACACTGTAATCGTTGTTCCTGGTAGAAAAATGCTACTTAATTAGAGACAGATGTTAAAAATTTTGAGTTATTTGAAAATGTCATAAGCCAAGCCTTTCAAAGAAAATAATAGGTTACTTGTTGGACCCTTATCTTTTTAGAAATAAAGCAATATAGAAATGGTAAAACTACACTTAAAATATGTATTTCTTTTCTCTATTCAGCACTTTTGCTTCCTTTGAGCTAGGCTGAAGTCCAGAGAATATGATTAAATATAATTTTGTCATAGCTGGGAATCCTCTCCTGGAAACACTGGCCTTGTAATGAACAGAACAACTGCAACAGGAAGTCACAAAAAGAAATGTCTCTCTAATTCCTTGCTATTTCACCCCATTAAATCCCTACCATGTATTCTCCTTTGCAAAACTAAAAAACACTTGCGATACACAGAAATGTGCAGCTGATGTTAACTGCTTAGCTGCAACTGAATTCCACCTCATAAATGGTGATTTGAGTGTGTTTAAATGTACAAATATACACAGAAAGTTTGCAACTGGTCCTGCAATCCATGACTGGCAGTCACTGGAGACCAGGACTGACTCTCAGTGGGAACTTGACTGCTAAATCTGCTTGGATTTCCTTCAATATTATATTAGCTTGTTCGTGCTGGGACTGAGAAGGCTCTGAGGAGACCTTCAAGCATCTGTCTTCCTCTTCCACATCCAAAGGGGCTCCAAGGAGAGGGACTTAGGACAAGGCATGGAGGGACAGCACACAGGAATGGCTTCCCATTGCCAGAGGGCAGGGAAAAATGGGATTTGGGAAGAAAGTGCTCCTAGTGAGGGTGGGCAGGCCCTGGCACAGGATGCCCAGAGCAGCTGTGGCTGCCCCTGGATCCCTGGCAGTGTCCCAGGCCAGGTTGGATGGGGCTTGGAGCAGCCTGGCACAGGGGAAGGTGTCCCTACCCATGGCAGGGGGTGGTAGGAGATGGTCTTTAAGCTCCTTGCAACCCAGACAGTTCTGTGACTCTATGATTCCATGATTTCCTGACTTATTCAGACCACACTTCCTAAAAGCAGAGATGTTCTTGATGCTTTACATCCCAGTAAATCTGAGTTGTTGACATGTGAGAAACTTGTGGTTTTTTTCCTATGGCCTAGTTAAACAGAATGAGACACTCAAGGCTTTTGGGTGCATGGTTTCAGCTTGCTTAAAGACTGATAAAGTTGATTCCATGTCCAGATTCTGCTGGCTTTGTGAATTCAAGTCCATTCTCACTTGGGTTTTTAGAAGGCTCAGCTACTCATTTATTTCAACTGCCTGAGGAAATTGTTCTGGTATTGCCATAGGCTGACAGTTATCTGAATTATCCAAGAGTTATTTTGTTGTTGTTGAAGATTATCACGCTTTTAAAAGAACCTTAAGTATTCATGTTCAAGGAATCTGAATAGAGAAATGCCAAAAATGACTGTCTAAGGAGATCTTTGGAGGAACCGCTGGGAAGATGTAAGGATAAAATGTGGCTTTATTTTTGTAGGTAAAAAAGCACCAAAACATAAATATCATATAAAATGTTCCTCACTGAATAGTGGAGATTCATCCTGGACAATTAAGGATAATTACTGAACAATTTTTAGCCTGGTTTCTTCAGGAAATGAGGCTTGAATGATCCTTGTGCCTGTCAGTCCCACTTAATAACTGCTGGATCCATTCATCAGCTGCAGATCTGACAGAGCAGTGATGCTGAGATACAAAGTCCTCACAGCATCCGTGGTAAGAATCAGCAGACTCATGGAAAGCACTGGATTAACACTCCCCCAAGAAGAGGAAAAAAAAATTCAACAAATTAAATATACAGAGCCAAAAAAAAAAAAAAAAAAGAAAAGAAAAGCCAGAAATACTTTAAACTCAAAACAGCAAAGAGGTCTTTGCTCATTCACGGGGATTTTGTGGATTCTCTGGTGTCTAGGAAGGGATGCGTTCAATATTACGCATTACTTAACCCAGTGGACAGGAGAAAAAAAGAAAATTCATTTTGAATTCAGGGGTTCTGATGCTGGAATTGTCCCCCATTCATCTTAAACTCTGTGGTATTTTCATAGGGATGTTACATCGTACATTAGCTGTGACTGACAGAGGAGCAGAGTGTCGTGTCTCGGCCACAATTCCATTTAATTCCATCTTGCTCCCATATATTAACACAAGCCGCGAAAGAAAGAAAGTCAGTCCTGACAGTTTATTTATTTTACGTATATTTCCCTGTCAAAAAAAAAAAAGGATCCTTTATCATCCTCAGGGTAATAGGAAGGGAACCAATGCTTTGATTTAATGGCAGGATCCAGCACCTTCTGTTGGCAGCAGTTTTCTAACTTGAGTTCTGATACTGTCCTGGCTGTTAAATGCTACACACACTAAATGGAATCATTAAGGAGCACAGGCTGGTGGGTAAAACCAACACCATGGAAAGATATTTAGCTGATTAATGTCTTTGGCACCTGATTTTTGAGGTCTCCATTAACTAAAATGAATTTCCTCTCCTGCAGGAACGTATGTGTTACATATTCCATCTCCCCTAGTACAGATATAGTCGGGTTTCTTCACATGGGAGTGTGAAACATCATTTTTCACTTTTTGGAGAGCTCTGTGCATGCAAATTCCTTCATGGCATTTCCCAAGCACTCTTGAAAGGTTCCAGGCCAAGGGAGGAAAAAAAAGTTTTTCAGTGAATTCATCTTCTGGAACTTGTTCTGAGCTGGAATAGCACTGCACTGAGAAAATGCAGAGTCTTATTTTTTAGGAAAAATAATCCCCTTTCTCTCTTTTTACTCAGATATATCCTTAATATCTCTCATTCCTTGCTCACACACACAGACATACCCACACACGTGTATGTGCTTGGCTTTTCCATGAGATAATACAGAACTTCTTGAACATACAAGATGCTTCAGGCAATTCATGTATAATTCCTCAGCACCTTGAAAATAACTTGAGTCTTAAGGGCTGAAGTTCTTCAAACTTCTTTCCTTCTTTCTAAAGCACTACACAAAAAATGGTATTTGCACTCTTCTGGATAATGTTGGATGAAGTGACCTAACATGCCGCATTCTGAAAGAAAAAGGGGAAAACTCCTTATGCTTTTAAGAGTGACACTAGTAGTTAGAGGAGTGATGACCCTGATGAGCAGTTTAGTCACCAGACTGCTGTTCTCCTCAGTTCTTACACCCATCCAGCTAAAGGTCCTGCATGATCACACCAGACCCATTGCTCTTGAATTGCTGAAAATGTGCACACTGTGACTCTAAGCCAAGAGCAAAACACTGCACTGTGTGACAATCTCTGTATCTGTAGGGACAGATCCTATTGACAATTCACAAGTGCCTTACTTGTGTAAAGCTGCACACAGGTAGTGTCTGTGAACTGGTCTGGGCACAGCAGGGACTCTTTGAGCTGGGGTACCTCAAGGATCATCTAAAATCCCCACTTGGAGAGCTGCTGCTCCAATTAGTCAAATACTTTGATGTAAAGAGTGAGAAATCAGTCAACCAGCTTGTCCCAAGTCATCTCAAACTAGTCCCAGGTGCTGCTCAAAGACAAGCTGGAGCACCAGGTGGGGAATTGATGGCAAAGCACACTTGGAGTTCTCAGAGGCACATCTCTGATTCCCTGTTGCACACCAGTTATGACTACATGACTTATGGCCCCAAAGTTCCATGGATTTAATTCACCACAGTGCTTCTGGTGTGTCCTGGTGGTCCCCACAAAGGTGCAGACCAGAGCACAAAGTGCCAGCAAAGATGTTTGACAAGCCACATGCACTTAAAGCCCATGCACCTTTGAGGAAGGTGGATGGGAGGATGCAGCCTTGTGAAAGCTCTGCATTAAATGTTCCATCTTACACCACTGTCTAAAGCCACTTATCTGTTATCTACTGTTCTTCCAGAAGGAGGATATATTGCTACATTTTTAGTTATTTCTCT
Organism: Motacilla alba alba; assembly: GCF_015832195.1. Taxonomy (NCBI): domain Eukaryota; kingdom Metazoa; phylum Chordata; class Aves; order Passeriformes; family Motacillidae; genus Motacilla; species Motacilla alba. Next base: position 3,197,747 of record NC_052046.1, on the reverse strand, counting down.
TTTTTTTTTTTTTTTTAAGAGCTGTCCTTAATTTAGTAAATTTAAAGACTTCAGGGAGAGGAAGGTGGTGGTGCATGTCCTCCTGCACCCAAGAGATGGAGAGGAGCTGTTAAAGAAGGCCTGAATCTCAGGAGACTTCTCAAAAAGGTTTGTGTGAAAAACTTATGTGCTCCCTGCTGTTCTCTGAGGACTGTGAGAGCAACACAATAAAATTCACTCTGAGTGCAAGAGCTATTCTAAAGGCAGTAAATAAACATCTTCCACTGCATACACATTTTAAACAGCAGTTCCAAAGGAAAAACACACCTCCACTTCAGTGCTCTCTCAGCTGTTTATTTCCTTTGCCTACTGAACTGAATGATCTCACTTGAAGTGAGGAGACAGTTATGTTTCTGTTTTTCTTAGTAGCCTCTGTAGTCAGTGGGCATGGAAACAGAATGGCAAATAGGAAGAAATGTGCTTGTTCTAGCTTTCTTTGAGGTGCTCACACGGATTTCATGAGTTGCTCTAATTGATAGCTCTTCTGCAGCCTAATGATGACAGCTGCATGTCTGCTCTTTCAGAGAGAGGAGATGCAGGCAGAGGGAAGCTACCCCTCGTATTAGCATCCACATAACCAGTGCCTATGATACAGCAAAGGTGCCAAACACACGTCCCCTGGGGCTCTCTGCTGTAAACTGCCCATCCTTCCTCAGAGTCAAAAACAATACAGCCTTCCCTGAAGACAGAACTGTTAAAACAGTCAAGAGAAGAATTTTGCTGGAAGCTGAGCAGAAAATAAAACCCTGCTGGTGCCAGACTCCCAGCTGTGCAGCTGGGGCAGAAAAAAATTCAGAAAAATGTGGGTAGGGCTTTTAAATCTCAATGGGTCTTTGGTTGAAAACTGTCATTAAGCTCTTTATTTTAGGACATGAAAAGTCCTAAAGGACTAAAGGAATCATTTAAAAAGTCCTAAATTTCCTAAAGGAATCATCTATCTGTGCAGGTGTCTTGTGCTGGTACTATGGAAAGCTAAATGCAGAGGTGAAAGCAAAAGAGAACATTTTTCTGAACAAGGCTAGGTTGGATGGGACTTGGAGAAACCTGGATTTGTGGAAGGCGTTCCAGTTTTGTGGAAGGGGGAATGAAACTGGATGGTCTTTAGGGTCCCTTCTAACCCAGACTGTTCTATGACTTTAAGAAAACCAAAATAAAATTAAATTTTTCTACAAAACTGCATACGGCTGGGGGAATTTAGCTCATTGTCATGTTCTAGCAAAGTCTATTCAATCACTGTACACATTTCATTTGTACCAATGTCTTATATGGAAATAACATTCGTGTTGATAGTATAGGTGGAAAAGAAAGGGTTTTTTTAGTTTTGAAAAGAATAATTTTCTTGGACAAGATTAAACAAGTTTTTGAAAATTATTTGTGGGAGACATCATCACATCCTGAATACACTGACACCTTTTTACCTAATATTTCAGCTGAAAAATCACCAAGTGAAACACCAGAGTGGTCACACATGGCTGGCTCCAAGAAAAGTACACTGCTTTTCTGTTACAGTGTGAGCCTCTGAGTCCTTAGGGCTCATTTTTCAGCAGAGGATTTGGTGATGAAAGTCAAATTGCAAGGGAAGGTGAGTCAGGATGGAGCTGGTTACAGTCAGAGATGCAGTATCTTTGTTTTCTTACATTTTGTCCACTGCCTAGCTGTGAGGCTTATGTTAAGGGGTGTGACACACCTTTAAACACAAGCCAGCCTGAAAGCTTGCATGGAAAACAGCAAGATAGGTAAATAAAACTCTGCCACGGTAAGAAGAGAACAAATTGTTTAATGCAGACCTCTGTTCTTCAAACTCTACTGGAAAAACCAAAAAACAAAAAAGAAAAACCAAAGATGAGCAATGAGAGATGCATGAAATATTTTCCTTGCAGGAGGAATGACTTTGACATGATCCCTCCTTGTTGGGCTGGTGTTGCTGGGAAGCAGGAGAAGGTATTTAATGTCTCCTTGCCCTGCTGACTGATCCCACAAAGAACCATTTGTTTCATATGGAATAAAGGAGTCTGGCTCACAGGAGACAGAGGAGAGCCAGGGTGGTACTTTTCCTCCAGTTCTCAGCTGCCACTCTGCCTGTTGGTATTCTAGAACATTGAAAAGCCTGTGACTTCTGGAATCTTGTCCCCAGGCTCTCTCACTGACAATACATTTGGCCAAGAAAGGTGCGGGAAAGAATCACAGAATCATTTCTATCATCCAGCACCACCATGCTCACCACTAAACCATGTCTTCAGGAGCCACGTAGACCTGCTTTTGAACACTTCCAGGGGTGTGACTCCAACAGTGCCCCAGACAGCCTTTTCCAGAGCTTGACAAGAAATTTCTCCTAATACCCTGAAACTTTCCCTGCCATAACTTGAGTCCATTTCCACTGGTCCTGTCACTGGTTACCTGGCAGAATAGACTCACCCCCAGCTTGCTACAGCCTTCTGTCCAACAGTTGTAGAGAAGGCTTCCCCTCCTAGACCCTTCACCAGCATCTCAACATGCTGCATGCAGTGACAGCTCAAACATCTGTGTGTGTGTGTGTTCTGTTTCTTGTCTCTGCCATCAGCTGGTTCCAACACATGGAACATCCCAGGACCAGGTTTAATCTCGGTCAGTGGGACTCATCTCACTTGGCTTCCTTTAATTTATCTTTATTTGCAGCTACAGACCTGACTGCGGTGGGTTTGGACAAGATCAAGGTCATGACAAGTTCAGAGCACCACATATGCACGAGTCCTGAAGGATTGCTAATTTGCTCTGAAAACTCTCCCCAAAGTCTTCTGCTCTCTGGAGCTCATCTTGCAATTTGTCATGGCTTGGCACCCTCAGGTCCTTGTTAGAATGGACCAGAGAGGAGACAGAGTGGGCTTCACAGGCTGGTCTGCCTGCAAGAATTGAGGACTGAACTCTTGCTGATGACAGTGTGGCACCTGGAGTTTCTATGTTTCACTGGAAAGCACCAAAGAGACCAGGAAGTCTTCTTGAGTCTTCTTTTCACATAGACAAGTTCTAAAGTCATGGTGTTTGGGAAGGGCTCTAAGGAATCCCAGGCAAACCTAAGCTCAGGCAGATTGATTCCCTCTCTTTCTGCTCCAGCAGACATTTAGACATTTCTCCATGCCTCATTTTCCCAATGTGTAAATGCAGTGACTGCCTTGGCAGTCTTTCACTCCCAGACTCTTTAATAGCATCATGCAGCACATTTCAAAAATGGCGTAAAAACCATTTTCCTTTTCATCAGTCAGGACGGGTGATAGCAAGGTTTTGTTCATATCTTTTTTCTTAGTTCTTAGAGCATCAGATGCTGGAATGAGTCTGCTTTTAATGTCACAGATTGGAAGAGTGACCATCCCAGCTGATGAGGATGATGGTGTTCAGTGAAAGCTTTTCCAGGAAGTGTGGAACTATGAGACACAGCTCTGCTGAAATTTACTCTTCCTTCTCTGTCCCTCCATCCCAGTATTTATGACCTATATCTTCACTGATATGTAATAAACAATGACTATTTTGTGTATAAAACTTACAGATGAGAGAAAAGTTCTGATTTTTTTGTTCACTGTAGCAGAAGAATCAGAAGAGGTTTACAGCTTGAATTTAAGTTTGCTATATATCTGCACTCTGCAGTCAGTTAACTTATGATGTAAGTTAAATTTGTGTGCAGAGTCATGAAGAGAAGAAGGGAATAAAGGCAGGTTGATTTTCAGAGGTGACAGGTCCCCTTTGCCTGACAATAAATTTCAAGGTAGGTGACATTGAAAGTCTGCCATAGGCAAAACTAATCCAGCTGAAAGTCAAAATTTGCAAACTTCTAGGTTGCCCCATTGTGCTGATCCACTTCAGACCTGTGGCCACCTTCAAAGGACATTGGCCTTTTCTTTATTCTTTTCTTCTAAACAAGCTGCTCTTTGACTTCATTTCCTTTCTGTCTCTATTTTTAATTTCACTATCTAAGAATACCAGACCATTCTGCTAACAAATCCTTTAAGATCTGTCTTCATACCCTAAAATGGACAGAGGTTTTCAAGTGCACTCCTGATGGAACAATTCTCTCTCAGAGAAGCCCCTTCTTTCAACAGTTTCTAAATGTACATGTGTAATTATGGGATCAGATATGCATGACAACCACATGATTTTTCTTCTCAGCAGACAGTTTGTCACTGGAGATGTGGTATAGCTCACCATGTCTGCATCCCTAATAGAAATGTCACTCACTGTAACTCTTTTGTGGAAATGACAAACTGTTGGCCATGCCTCTGCTAAGTCAGTAGACACTCAAAGCTGACAGAAAATCATAAGGCAAATTTTAGCCTTTTTTCCTACTTCCTTCTTTGCACAGTACAAATGCTCAAAACTTGAACATTACCAAGCTGTTATGTGTGTTAATACCTTTCCTTGATATTGTATTTGTTTAAATTACAGCCATGCCTGCTTAAGGTTGTACTTCATCACTGATTTCCTCATGTGGTAATGAGAAAATTACCATCATTATGGAACAGAAAGATGTAATCTTAAAAACCAGATCCTGGGGGGAGAGAAGTTATGGACTTTGAATGAACAATACGTTCTGTTGCTCCATGCTTCTTTCCCTAAAGAATAATTCCTTATGTTAAAGACACTCAGTTTGGGTTTACACATGATCAAGTAATCTCATCACAACTCTATTGTACATTTCCTTGTTTTCTGTCCTGTCCACTTCCCTTGTCACAAGTGAGAGCTTTTCCAGATGATAATCCTTCTGCCACGTGCTGATACTGCTGTGCCCGTCTATATCTCTGTGAAATTAAATCATAGCAAATCATCAAATGCAAGACAACTTTAGTGCAGTGTAAGCTCCTGGGAGGGTCAGTCGTAGACAACAACTCATAGTATCAGGAATCTTTAGAAATAGCAAATAAATCCACTGAACCACCACTTAGTATTTAATCTCACATTCCCGTCTAACTACTGATGAGTGTTATACTGGCAGGCTCTAAGGTCACCTATTTTTGCAGGATTTGAAATGCATTACAGAAGATTCTTTTTTCCAGCATCTGTGTTTTACCCCCATTGAAGGATTTCTGCTCTCTCCCTCTCCTTCAGGACTGTTGTTTCTATTACATAGTTACAGTCCAGGAGTGGCTTAAGCATCATGCTGTTTGATTGTATCTACAGTCACCAGCTCAGCCTTCCCCTCCAAAGAGCACCCCCTTCCCCTGTAACACTTCCCTCGTTTGTCTCTCTTCTCCCTTCCCATTCTTCATGGTTCCAGCCTCACCTCCTCTCCCTGTGACAATTATCTTATCCCCGTCAGTGGGAAAAGTAAAAATCCAGTTGGCTCCTACTTCCTAGTACTGCCCAAGGGTGAGGAGGTTCACTTTTATTCTCAAGCTTTCCTCCTGCTGTTTGGTTTCTTGCTTTTATATGTTTTCTCTGACTGCTTAAGTAAACTTGTTCCCTAATGCTTGCTCCTTATGTGCATTGTGGTGGGAAAGAGCAAAGGAAATTATATATTGTAAAAGTTAATGTCATTGTAATTCTTTTTTTTTTGTTTGTGCTTTGCATTTCTGCAGTTCTGTTTGCATTTTAGTGAAGCTTTTGATTCTGTATCTCTGTCTTCAGGAATGTCAGTCAAAAGTTTATAGATTTTAAAAAAAGAAAAACAAAAGTTATCTCACATTCAGGTAGCAAGAAGATAAGCCAGGGAAATATAGAAAGAGTTTTGTTTCAGCTTTCCCATCTTTGGCAGAACTTTGGAGTGTGTCTTGTTTTTATCTCCAGAAACAGCTAGTAGATCAAGTGCTCCCATCTAGCTGATTCCTGTGTGGTCTTAACAAACTGGGAAATTGAAATAGGAATTTAGAGAAGGCCTTGCCATAATGATACTTCTGAGTTCTCAAAAATAATTTAAGTGCAGCTGGAATGGTTTAAGAGATCACAAAATGTGGCACTGTGCTCACATCTCTCATGCCTGTTCTTCATCCTCTTGTGAAAGGTTTTTGCTGTACACAAGGGACTGGAAGAGAGACATGTCCCTCAATATTAAATTGTTTTCCTCTCAACAGCAGTGAAAAGCCATCCTAGCTGCAGCTGACCCAGATCTGGAATCCTCCATCTCCTGTTTGCCTGTAATTTGTGCTAATCTCAAAGCATCTGAGGAAGTGTACTGAATTTTTCCAGGTCGGTCAGTCGTTTTGGTTTTTATTTTGTTTTGGAGAGGGTGGCAGGAGGTTAAGACCTTTTTCTCGTGCTAGGAAAGTAAGGTACGTGAGCACTTATCTCCTATCAGACATATAACCCCTCACAAACTATTCCTGAGCACACAAACTTTGTCAAATTTTAACCTCTCTGAAATTAGTTTCCTCCTTTCTCACAGTAAAGAGGGGGTTTAGCACTGCCCAGGTAGAACTCCCAACTGCAATTGGGTGGATCAAGAAATGGGAAACAAGGGCTGGATTCCCAGCTGGTCTGAGTCAGCCCTGGCTTATGGAGTGCAGGGGGGCTGTGCTCTGGTCTGAAGAGGGCTGAAACTCTGGTCTGGATGTAGTGGGTACCCTGTCACTGTGAAAAACAGCTATCAGTGAAATTCCTGGGTACAGAACATTCTCCCAAAGGAAGAACAACCTCTGGCCTATTGGCCTCCAGTCCATTATCTGATTGTTCAAGTGGAGCAAGATGTTAACACAAGCGTTGCACAATTTGATAGGAAAAGTTTTTGAAAGCCGCAGTTGATGCGATGGGTTTTGTACTCAGTTGCAAAACTTTATTTTGTATCTGTAACAAATGAAAAAAGAGGTCATATCTGCCATCTTCTTTCAATGGGCTGACCAGGAAACAGCCATCTCCTGCAGGCATTTGGCTGAGTCTCCATATATAAACACAAAGGAGATTTTGTGAGCCTTTCCCAAAGTGTCTCGAGCAGGCTGTGAGGTAAGAGATGCATTTGTCTAATAATTCCGTCTTTATTTCACAGATGTTTGAAAAAAAACCCAAAGTTTATTCTTTTCTTTTATGCAGTAAACATGGGAATAACCATTAAGGGCTACTCTTTATTTATGACATTTATAATAAATTTTTTAGTGTCTTCTCCATGACCAACAACCTTGAGAGAAACTGGTCTAAATCTAAGAACTTTTACTTTATTAGACTAATTTTTTGTTGTTTTGATGTTCCTTATTGATTCAGGAACATTTTGCATTGTCACAGAACTTATTAATGGAAAAAATTACTCTATAACCTCTCAATAAGGTTTATGTCTAAGAAACTCAGAAAATCTCAGAGGAAAAAAACCCCAAAATTTCACTTATGCATGCAGATTATGCAGTTCCAAGCATAAGATTTTGGGGGGAGGGTTTTTTTGGCTTTTGGTTTTTTGCATCAAAGAGAACGAGTGTGTCAGACAGTCTTACACATGAATTTGTAACTTGGTGCTCCTGTATGCCAACGGTGTAATTGTTAGTGCATGCTTTGAGAGTTGATTTTAAAGGTCTTAAAGAGTCGGTTTTAATAATTCATATTGATTCAGTAGGGGATGAGGATGCTTGACATGTTAAATTATTAGCATTTACATTATGAACATGTTAATTACTGTATTTTTAATGCTGTTAGCTTTTATAAACTAAGAGTATTCTTAAAGGGACATGAAGTAGATTTGCAATATGTTGGAAACCAGTTTTATATAAAACAGGATTAGAGATGTTTCTCTCTTTCTTTTCACTCCTCACTCTCCCATTTTATGTTTCAGTAAGGATCTTCTAGTCATCTGTCTCTTGCACCTGAGCACTGAGGTAACATCAGATTAATAAAGAGAAAAAGAGAGAAAGAGAGAGAAAGAGAGAAAGAGAAAGACAGACAGAAAGACAGAAAGGGAGAGAAAGAGATAGAAAGAAAGAGATAAAGAATGAAGGAGAGAGAGAAAGAGAGAAAAAAATGAGAGAAAAAAGAGAGGGACAGAAAAAGAGAATGAGAGAAAGAGAAAAAGAGAGAGAAAAAGAGAAAGAGAGAAAGAGAAAAAGAGAGAAAGAGAGAAAGAAAGAAAGAAAGAAAGAAAGAAAGAAAGAAAGAAAGAAAGAAAGAAAGAAAGAAAGAAAGAAAGAAAGAAAGAAAGAAAGAAAGAAAGAAAGAAAGAAAGAAAGAAAGAAAGAAAGAAAGAAAGAAAGAAAGAAAGAAAGAAAGAAAGAGAAAGAAAGTATTTGGTTATTCAGTTTGCCTTGATCTGTGATAATCCAGTCATGAGTGGGGTTATAGATTCCCCTGTCTCCTCTCTCTGCTGTTAAGTCCACAGTGATTGTTCTTTTGGGGATTTTTTCAGTTAAAAGTGTCTGCTTAACAATGATGGCCAAGCAGAGTAAAACAATTTATAGACATGCTTCCCCTCCTTTCCTTTGGAGAAAAAATTAGCTTAGCTTTACTCGGTCAGAGGCTTCTCTGAAGTAAAGCAAAAGGGAATTTACCTATAAGCAAGGCAGCTTTGATATAACATTGTGTCACAGGCCAGAGAACCAACCTTTTCCTATCTCTCTGGGACATTTCAGCCTCACCCAGACATTTTATTGGCACACGCTGTCTTGAGAAGCCCTTGTGGGACCAGCAGAGGTTGAAAACTTGCAGGGTGTATTGAGTAAAATGAGGCTGTAGCAAAGATAAGGCAATCAGTAAATCGAAGTCTACTGATAGTGGTCAGGGACAGAAATGATGTAGCAGGATCTATATGTCAGTACAGGAGATGGAGATAAGGGACAACATCAGATGGATGTCAAGAGAAGCTCTCAGATCAGGCTGGGGCACCTCACCCCCAGCCTCACAGTGCCTGGCTCTTAAAGCTGCATTCCCAGAGGCAAGAAGCTCCAGATGAAGACAGGAAGCTTTTGGTAAAGTACTGATCTGAATTTGGGGCTGGCAATTGGATGGGATAGGATAGGATAGGATAGGATAGGATAGGATAGGATAGGATAGGATAGGATAGGATAGGATAGGATAGGATAGGATAGGATAGGATAGGATAGGATAGGATAGGATAGGATATTTCTGTCGCAGGGGACCTCCATTGATCATCTAATCTGACTGCCTGACCAGCTTAGGGGTACTGAAAACTAAAACAAATCATGAGGGGCAAAGCAAATTATTAATGGCAACACAGTTAAATTGTATCCAGATACATGATTTTGGCCTCTGATAACTCACTGGAACTACTGAATTGTGCCCATGGACAAGGCAGGGGAGGCTCTGTACTCAGAGGCTGGATAGGAAATGGTGTACTCTGAAGGTAGAAATGAATCTGAGCTTTTTTTGTGCTAACTCCTCTTCAGCCTTTGTCAGCTGCTGAAGACCACTTATGCAAGTACAGATTTCACTTAAGAAGTCTGCAATGACCCTTCTATATGTCCACATACCTTTTACAGAAGACTTAACACAGAAAGAGCAATCGCAGTTCTCATTTGTCTGGAGGTCTTCTTCCAGGTGCTCCTGCACAGTGCCTGAGCAAGGTCTCTTAAATTGTGGTGGAGGTACATAATTGTGTCATTAATTAAAACTGGAGGAGCTGGGCAGCGAGGGGGAGGCGAGCTTGAGAGTTTCAAATTGAAGGGAATATTTTTCAGCAGGACATTACACACAATCTTGGGGCTAATAGCATGGCTGCACTCGAGTCTGGAGCTTTCATCCCTGTCTTTTGGAGTTTGAAAGCCTGAGGCTCTGAGACATGTTTCTGCATATTTTTTCTCCTGGCCAGTCTTGCTGTATCATGCCATTTTTAATCTGTAGGAGGGCTGAAAGGAGGAGGTGCTGAAAAGCCCAGGAAAGCAGAATTTCTAATTTCTTCAATCTAACCAAGTGATGGAAAATTTGCCAAAAAATGTTGTAGTGTGATTTCTCAAGCTTTCAGAATTCTACTGAGTAACACAGTAATTTCTAAAATCTTGCAAAGCAGTTTAGATGATAAGCAGCTTTTTGGCAAAAAACCAGGTTTGGTTCTGCCTTGCTCTCTGCAAGCACAACTGTAAGACCAGCTCTATAATTTTTTTAAGTTTTTGTTTTAACTTTCAGCCATTCTTATTAGTACTTAAATTAGTTTTGTCTGAGTTTCATTTGGGGTTCTGGTTCATAATAAAATCAGATATTGTGTTATCACCTGAATCCAGGTCAATATGACAAGCACCAGATACCTTGAATGCTGTCTCCATGTAAAATTCTTTACATGGGGAATGTTTATCTTGCTTCTTGGACCCAGGGAGCTGCAAAACTTTTACAAAGTGATATTGCCTGGTTCAATAACAAAATCTTAATAACCAAATTTCCCTCCTGCTGGCTATGTCCTAGCAAGTGCATCCTCAGTTGAGGGCTTGCTAAGTCAGACTTTGTGAGTTCCAGCTCAGTAAATCTGTACAAACCAAGACACACTTTGGGTCAAAACCTCACCTAAGGAGGTTTCAGGCTGCTCAGTTTGGCATGAGCAGATTAATACCTTTCCTGAGAGGTTTTTATTTCTCCAAGGATTTTTTTTTTTTTACCCAACACCTTTATTCTTGTTGTCATCTTATGAATGTTCCATAGGACATTTCTCACACATCTCAAGAAGGCTATGAGTCAGTATTTTTAAACTTAAAATTAGGTTCCTGAAAAGATATCCATGAATATAAATTCTGTCACAGTTTGGGAAAGTGTTAAATATCCTGTAAGTGTCACCAGACTGGAGTTTTGAAATTTAATTAGCTCATAACATATAGCTACTTTTCATAAGTAGATTCTCTGAAAATATATAGAGGAAGAATGAAAATTCAGGAATCAGTAACAAACAAAGAAACTCAAAGTTGCCTAAATCTTCTACGTCATCATTGCTGGTTTTGTTTTTGATAATTGTATATTTCTTCCTTTTCATTAAAACTAAATCCTGCATGAGGGCTCTGACAAGCAATAAATTGGAATTTGTATTCCTTTTCCCATTTTTTTCATTATGGAGGTGCTCTCCATCTATAAATGTTTTTCACATTTTGAATACAAAAAAAAAAAAAATACTATGCCTAAAAGTTTTCAAAATGGGCACTGCAAATTCACAACACATACCCCAGTGATGAAGTTTAAAAGAGGAGGTTTGACCTCAGGCATGTTTATTTGCTCTTCAAATATAAGCAATTACTTTGAGTTTTCCTTTTGGTTTTGAAAAATTGTGGTTTCTTCTACAGCCCAATTCAGGAAATATCTGTGCCCCAAAAAACAGTTAATAAACATGTGCTTACTCCAGACATGGTTTTAAATCACCCTCAAATGAACAGAAACACATTATTGAAACCTGTATTAAACATTGCTCCTGGGAAATATTCTGACCAGGATCAGATTCAAATACACACTAAACTCATACACACCCTGTTTCAGACCATGCATTGTATGTGAAATCATAATTCTTTTTTCCTAAGCTCTTGGACATATGGGATGCAGAACAAAATATTTTAAATTTACATATGAAATAATGTGAAATGAGTAAACTTAAATTCACCACAGCCTTTAAATGAGAGGAAAAGCTAACCTTAATCAATCTGCTGTTTCATTCAGGTCCAAGAAACCCTTCCTGGAGCTTTTTTCCTGGTTTGGATTTCTTATCCTTGTCACCAACCAGAGTCTGAGTCCCAGCACCATTCCACCATTGAAGTGAGATTCTCCAACTGGCTGGTAAGTATGAGAATAAAGAAAATATAATAATTAGATAAATGTGGCAGAGCCCCAGCAACCATCAGGAACTGCTGTAGATGATCTGGGATTTTGCTGAGTCAAGGTGATGAATTTAAATCTGAGTTGGATTGAGTGTATTTTGGTGTCTTTAAATGCTGTCCTAAGTGCGAAGTAACTTCTGTCCCACAAAAAGCAGGTGGGAAATTCTTCCCTAAGAGTTTTTTGGTTTTGCTCTCACTTACAACCTCCGTTCCTCTTGTTTTGTTTAGTTTGTCGATTCTTTTCTAATGCCAGCTGTTGATCTGGCTCCTTGCCTCCTCAGTAGAATTTTTTTGTTTCCTTTTGGTCTTTTTCTAAATGAGAATAAATCTGCTAAGTCCTGTAAGGTACAAGGAAGTCATGGGTGTACTTAAAATGAAGTAGCATCTTCAAGAAAACTCACTCTCACAGAAAATACAAATAAATATTTAATAGAAAATTATGAAGCTTTCCTTTGAGTGCAATGTAACCAGTGTCTAGTACACAAGAAGAGACATCTGAAAGGTAGGTATAATCTCCCAAAGAGTGAATTGTTACAGTCCATCTAGAAAAAGTACAGAGATACCGATTTGTAGAGAACCATTTGGCTTTTAAACCCCACAAAACATTTACAGAAGAGAAAACTTCAAATGCACATGTTTTCATATATGTATCTTGTTTGCCTAGAAGTTTTTCCAAATCATGTATATGGTTTATTACTTAGCAGTAGCAAGAACTTTTGACACTTTCACTTTTTTTTGGGGGGGGGGGGGGCGGAGAAAGGGGATTGTGAGTCCTTTTGTTTCATAATGTAATTTTGAACCATGTTTTTCTCCCACATCATTACCTTTACAGCTAACCCTTTGTTACTTACAAATGTTAGGTACATTCAGTAGTGCAAGTGGGCTCTGGGTTCAGGATGGGGTCAGCAGACCTTATCTGTGCTGATAAATGTGGGGCTTTGCCTATGAATGGGATTATGGGAACAAAACCCCAGGTACAGACCTGTACAGCACAGCCTGTGCTCTGGGTAGCTCTGCAAAGATGGGATCTGCTGGGGCTTCTCTTTGTGTGTGTTTGCACAAGTGAAACACCACGGATCATATTTGCAAAGCCTTCTATTTTTCTCCCCCTCCCGGAAAGCCGTATCTCTCTTTATCTTCTGCATCAATCTCTCCCTACACTGAGACAGTGAAGTTGGGACACAGGATGGCTTTGTCTGCAGGAGCACATTCAGACTAGTCTTGCAGACTAATTTTCTGCTTGGGTTACTTTCCTAATTATAATTTGTGTTCTCATCATGTCGTGGAAGAGTACATTTTAAATGAGCTTGCAATACGCAGCGTAGAATACCAGCTTTATAGCACTGCCCGTAACCTGCAATGCCATTTTTAAATTTGTCATAATGCAAATGCCATAATAATTGCAAGTTTTCAACCCTGTGATCTATTTTTTTCCCCAGCTGCTTGTAAACTAAAGGTTCAAGTTTCGTTTTCCCACTCCATATGTAAGAACATTGGGGCAGGATGTTGATCTAACTCCTTACAATCAGAGCTGTGTATGTTATGGATCGTGTTCCAAAACACTGTTAAATATGTGGGAAAAGAAAAAAAAATACATTAATTATGCCTTCTTTAGCCCTCTTATGCTTGCTAATAAGTTTTAAATGGACTTTTTGGGGTTTTTTACTGATAACCACAAAAAAGGGTTTCATTCTCTCAATTTATACTAGAACCATTTTCTGGGAATGGAGAACTAATTTTTATTGAGTGATAGAAATAGGATACCTGATTCTGTCAAGACAGGAAGAGGCAAAAGGCAACTCTGAATTAGCCACTTACTCCTTGGGAACTGTCTCCTGCAAAAATTTTCAGGAGAGTCTTTTTCTGTTGAGTCCATTGAAAGACACTTTAAAAGAGCAGAACCATGCACAAAAGCACGTGTACAGGGAAAAAAAAAAGGTTTATATATTGTTTACAAATTAATTTGCACATGTTTATTTGCACACCTTACCTAGCCTGATTTACCTATCATAGCTTCTACCTACAGATACTTCCTTAAGCCAGGAGTTTAAGATAAAATCACCCATGTTGCCTTTGAGAGTGGTCACAGGAAAGCCAGATTGTTTCCTACCCTCAGGAATCATATCCTGCTCTTGTCATGCAGCAGGATAAATGACAATGCCCACACTGGGTGTGACACTTGTGATGTGACAGAGAGAAGGAGCTCAGCCTCCATGTCTCCCTGCTCCCACTCTGCAATCTGTTGAGATGGGATTGCGTGTTTGGATCTGGTTAGTCCCTGAATGCTGATTCAGATCTCACCCTTTGTAGCCTTGTAGGAAAAAATCTCAATGCTGCCCTGGTGGGTAGTAGTTATAGATCATTAGCTGCAAGACTAATTCACTGTGAAAATGTATGATAGCACAAACACTCGCTGTCCCACTGCAGCCGTACTCATCTGGGGGTTTTTGCATGAAGGTTTTCCATTGAGATATGGATGTTTTGGGTTGTGTTATGAAAAACCTGAATGTTTTGGACTTCTGTGTGCCCCAAGCACAGCTATCTCCCCCACAGATGTTAGAGACATGCTCCCTCCATTGCAGAGAGCTCAGGAGAGGGATGGTGGAACATCTTTCCAGCCCACCCACTTTGGAGGAACCACCACTGCTGGGGATCCACTGCTCTCCAAGGGAAAAAAGATTTGTCCCTTCACCTCACAGTAGTCACAGGATCCTTCCCCTCATCCAGGCTGCCAGAAACCACCCAGCTGATGCTAGAAATTAACTGGCCTGAGGAAGAGCAAGGCAGGACAGGGGGATGCAATGGTCCCCAGGAAAGTGCAGCTCAGCGCTTCAATCGTCTCCCCAGACTCGAGCAGCTGAGCTGTGGAAATCACGTTGACGTAAATCTCTCAGCAGCCTTTTTGTCTGAAATAAATGGTGCATAAAGGAAATGCAAAATTGTTTGGTGGACAGGATTATCTATGTGTTTACCATTCTCAGCACTTTTCTTTTGTCTTTTGGCTGTGTAGCTCCCGTTGGTGTGAATAGCTGAGCACGAAGCGAAACTGCTGAACACAAGCAGGGTGTGAGAGAGCTCTCCCTTTAAACCTGTGACAGCTCTGCACTCGTGACTGCAGGAAATGTCAAGTTAGAGGAATTACCAGTAGTACAAAGTAATTATTTTTCATTTCCAAGGTTGTCTGTTCAGCGTTAACCCAAATGTAAACTTTCTATAATTCTGCATCATTATCATACCCCACTCCCCTCCACCCTGGGTTTCATTTATTTTATTTATTTATTGGGGTTTTTTCATTTATTTATTTATTACTTTCATTTCTAGTTGCTATTTTACATGTGCACCCTCACACATATGTACACACAGCTGTGGCAGCTCATGGTGGGTTTTTTCATGGCATTCCATCCCTTCAGCTCTATTTGAGTGTGTATTATTCTGTTGCCATAACATGCTGATGATATACAATATTTGTACAAAGATTCAAATCAATGTTTATCGCATCAGAGCACTATCATTCAAAAGGGAAGCACAAATCAATAATTCATTAAGCAAGAGAGAAATGAATGATTTGAATTTGTTGTTCTTCTCCCCTCTAATACTTTCAAAAGGAATTGCATTGTTTAAATGAAGTTTGATCACTTTTGGACTAAATGAGCCTGATTTAATGAATCTGATAGTACTCAGCATAGTATTCATCATGGGACAAATAGTAGAAATGCACAATTATCATATATAATATTCAGTTTGCTGAAACTTCTTATTCATTAAAAATATTTCATTCTGTAAAAATACTGGGGGTGAGAGAGTTGGGGGTTTTATATGGGGTTTCAAGTTGAATAAAATTACTTTTTTTTAAATATAGATAAAATTATTCATTTCAGGTTGGAACCCTTCATGTTCAAAAAGCTTGTCTCATGAAAAATGAATAGAGCTATGTTTAAACAGAAAAAAATTGCTCTTTAAAAAAAGAGTATACTCAATATAGTTAATGTTAAGTAGTTTACCACTCCTGGAAAAATTAGAAGAAGTTTTCCTTGGAGTTTCAATTTTTGACTGAAGCAACCAGAGGAATAGACATAAAATGTGACTGCTAACCAGCTCAATAATTTATTTTTTTTTAACTGATAATCAGCTCTTAATTTCCTTCTTGTATTTGGAAGAACAAGTTCCAACATTCTCTCTGGTATCATGTGTATGTTGAAACTGCAGGAAAGTTCTAGTTTTCTTTCTCTGAACCTGTCCAAATCCATGAGAAATCCATGTGATCTCCTGCATTGGAAGATAGGCTAAATGAATGAGCCCCTGGATTTCAGATGCACCCTTAGCCCTCCTAATTTCCTAATTCACCAGAAATAAAGTGGTCATTGCTGATGACACAGGGAATTCCTTGTGGTTTTAAAACACAATGACAGAGTATCCACCAGGAACCACAGAGCATTAGCAGCTGCTTTCACTGAGGATGAGTGTCCTCTATTGATTGGTTTTCTTTGCCTGAGCTCAATAATGCTTTTATTTATGATGACATAGTTTATGATTGCTTCTTTATCTGCTGTGTGTTAAGATGAGCTTAGAATCAAATTACCATATTTACCAAAATGGTAAATTGGATTCTGGATTCTTGTAGAAGATATTTTATTCCCAAACATGCATAACAA
Organism: Motacilla alba alba; assembly: GCF_015832195.1. Taxonomy (NCBI): domain Eukaryota; kingdom Metazoa; phylum Chordata; class Aves; order Passeriformes; family Motacillidae; genus Motacilla; species Motacilla alba. The sequence continues at coordinate 3,181,381 of NC_052046.1, read as the reverse complement.
AATTCAATAGAAATTAAAAAAAAAAAAAATACCCACACTGGCCTTGAAATTTTTCCATCTCTACTCTTTGGTGTCCCCATCACTGAGATGATGGCTTCCTCTCTGCTCAGCTTCTGATCCATTCTGATGGCCCTGTCAGGAGCTTTATTTCCAAAATTTTATCTTCCCTATAAAATTCTACCTTCAAATGTGAATTTACAGTAGGGGCTGAAATCAGCACAGCTTGCTGTGAGTTATTTACTAGGCAGGTCAGATGTAATCTAGATTGTAATCCACTTCAGGAAGTGGTTACACAAATGCAGAGACAAAAAAAAAAAAAGCCCACAGAGATTGCTAAAGTTGTGAAGCTCTGGGCCAACAGGTCCCTGGGTGAAGTCACCTAGCTTGTGGTGGGGAGGGATGATTTTAAGCTTCCCCTCTTGTCATAGCTGTCATACTCTTCCCCATGGGAAAAAAAAACCCCAACCAACCAAGAAAACAAACACAAAAACAAACAAAAAAAACCACTAAAAACACAAGACAAACAAACAAACAAACAAAAAGACACCAAAAAAAACCAATCAAACAAAAAAAAGCAAAAATCCCCAACAACAACAAAAAAAAACCCTTCACAAAAGAAACAAACAAAAACAGAACAACAACAACAACAAAAAGAAAGAAACAAAAACTCAAACAAGCAAAAAATCCACATTCTTACCTATGTTTTCTCATAAATAGAAGCAGAGTAATTTTTTGGCAGTATCTGTTCTGTTGCTGTGCATTTAGGATAATCATGGGCAACCCATGCTACCAATGCAACAGAAGACAGCATCGCTTCTTGCACTGGCAGCCTCTTTACAGGACTAGAGATAACATCAAAGTAACTCTTCTATAAATTAAGCTGCTGGGAATAACTAAGACTGGAGGAAAAAAACCCCAAACTTTTAATTTTCTGATTCATATCTTCAACCAAGGACAACATGGTGCAGTTGTGTTTTAGCTTGTTTGCTCCGTAGGGATTACTCCGTTCTGTTGATTGACTCAGTGCCATTGTATTTTTTATTGACTATTTAGGTAGTTTTTACAACACTGAAGGTGCATAAGTTAAGAGAAAAGTAGTGTAGTAACATTTCAACATAGAAGGAGGCCATAAAGATGCAGAGAAGGTATAATTTACAATAACAGGAAATTACAAATTAGGATAACTCTCTTGCCCTCATACCTAGTTAGTCCCTCTGTACATGTTTTCTGAACATCTCAGTAAAACATGAAGTGTTTACCTACCATAAAAAGTTAATGGATGATAGAGTTAGCAAATACTTTAGTGTTATTAATAAGGTTATTTAAGATATGATTAGGCTGACATTCAGATGCAAGTCTGTATACAGGATTTCTGAGCTGTAAAGACATTAATTATTTGAAGAACTGTGTTTGGTCTAAATCAAGAAAAGGAAATAAAAAAAATTTATTTTTAAGTACATGTAAGAAACATAAATATGATATTGACAAGAGTAAAACACATTCCCTGAAAGCTCTCTGTACATGACCTCTTTCAGACATAGGATTTGGGTTCAAGAGAGCCTGTGTGGCCTCTCTTTATGAAAAACTAGTTATGTGGAAAACTTCAAAGCATACACATGCCAAGATTTTTTTTTCCTTTTTCTGTCTATGTAGCTGTATGCACTCACAGATTGCTACTTGTTACTGTGACTTTTTGTTGAATGAATTCCATTCAAACTAAAGATTTTGGGAGTCTTCAATCCTGCTTGGGAGAGGATGTAGCTATATTTCATATGTTGATGTTCTTCTAAGTGATGAGTCCCTGTAGAAGAACTTCCTGAAAATTATTATAATAATTTCCCAGTGCTCCCCACATCTTTTCAAAGCTGTGTTTACCTATTAATAAAATAGGACAATTATGTTACAGGAATCTCTCTGAGTTCAGCTGTCTAATAATATTAAGACTTTGTTAGTGTTATAATTTTTTCTCAGTTGTCCTTTTTCTGGAGCAAAATGGTAAATCTCTTTTCATCGGATAGGGAGCTTTTGTAAGATTATCTCATTTCACAGATTTTACAGTCAGAAACCTAAGATTTGATGTTTTGTTTTTTTTTTTTCCATTGTAGCCTTCTAGTTTAATTTACAGTACTAATCACATTGATCAAGTTTACCTAGTATATTGGAGAAAAAGAGGCAAGCCACAGAACAATCCTTCATTATCACCCGAATAAATACATCTGGCTTCTTGAACTAGTCCCTGTTTCCATTCTGTGATAGAAAACATGGATGTTTTCAAAGACAACTGATACCATCCTAAATCAAGCTTCTGATATCAGTTAAATGAACTTCTGCAGCACACCCTGTTCCTCTTCACCAGCCACAAAGAGAACCCAGGGTGGCCAGCTCATGTCTAGGTGAGATAAATTGCATCCCAAGACCAGCATAGTGCTGATCACGGTGGACTTCCCTGTATCACACAGCCTTTAGGTGTTCCCCAGGGAATTTCTCCTGGAAGCGTCCCCTGGTGATGAAGTTTTTTGTCAGTCTCACCGAGCCAGTGTAGAGTCTGTCCAAAGGCCTCTACCCCGTAGTACATCAGGCGACTTGGGAGGATGCTTTAGCTTTATAAAAAGCTTTGCCATGGATACAATTTCCATTTCATTCAGAAGATCCAATCAGAGAGAAGAAATTACACTGAAAGAAAGGTTGCAGTTTTCTGTTAAATCCCATAAAACTTCTCCATAAAATGATAGCAAAAGCATCTCTTTACCAGAAGGCGTTTTGCCAATTAAGATTTACTGTGTTGTCTTTACACGTGGGACTTGCTGCAGTTGTTGCAACCACTGAACTTTCTCTCAGGCATCAGCCCACATCTTATTATGATCAAAATCCTTGTCAGTAATCCCATTTCATTGTTCTCAGTCGTGGGATAAATTCATCAATGAATGATCTCACCCCACTTAATCTCATTAGTTTAGATTATTTCTGTTCTAGATATCCTTATCATAATCTTATCATCACAACCCTTGGGAAGTTTGGCCCCAAAAGTGCTGTATGTGTGTTGGCTTTGATGGTTGTTGGTTTGTTGGGGTTTTTTTTTTAATTAATATTTCACCATTTGATAAGAACATTAATATTTAACCCTCAATTGCCTCTGGTGAGACAAAGAAAAGCTTTGGAAATGACTCAAGAGTTGACTGTATATTATGGATCTCAGTTGCCTCCACTTGGTAGGACTCTGATTTTTAAAGATTTGCTTCTGTGCACTGCCATTTTTCACAGGTATCTAGACAGAGACATCATTTGCAGACAGCTGAATGCTGACTGTATCCCTGACTGTATCACTTTGTTTTGATAGAACCTGCTCAATCATACTGAGTAGTACCTTTCCTCAGAACAGACTCAAAAATTTCAACTCTGAAAATATTATCTGAACTGCCAGTTAATGTTGAATAAGTGTGAACTCCATCTATGACTTCTTTAGGAAGAAAACCCCACAGTGTTCTCTGTATCTAATTTTCTTTTTCTGCAGGTGTTCTAAAATACAGTAATGTTTTATAACACGAGAGTCCTTTCTTTCTTTGCAAGGTAGGTAAAGAAGGAAAAGCTACTGATATTGCACATCCCTTATAAATGGAGCTGGCAGTCATACTTGTTGGAGCACGGGGCTCCATGTGAAGCCTAGGTCTGAGTTCATGTTTACCTTAACAGATTCAAAATAGACCTTGTGGCTCCTACAGGGAGCTCAGCAGACACCAGATTACACTACATTAAATTTAGCACTTTTTTTTTGGTGGAAATGGTGAAGCTGATGGGAAAATGATTCGAGATTTTTTTTTCTTTTTGAGTCTGAAAGAGACATCAATTGACTGCAGAGCTCTCAAATCTACTGTGTCAGATGCCGGCTTTGGGAAGGAGGTAGATCTGTGTGTTCATCTCTCTTTCAAAGGCTGTTTATGCACTTTATCTAATGACTCTTTCATGTAAATGATCTCCCTCTGAGTTAGATTAGAGCCCTTGGAATAATAAAATGAGGTTAGGCACATATTAGTATGTGGATATACTCCCCTGCTCCTCTGAGGTCTCGTAACATTATTCATGAGTGTATGAATGACCGCAGTCTGTTCTGAGTCTGTTTCCAGGTCCCTTGTGTTCCCCAAAATAAGCTTTTCTGAATATTTATGTGTCACTCATGATTCAAAATGGGTTTTTAGCCATCCACTCACTAATTGCATTTAAACTGACCAGCCTGGCGACAGTGCCCTATGATTGAGGTAAAACATGACACATAATGCACATTTCATAGTGAACAGGTGCCATTCATGGATGCCTCATACTTCAGAAACTGTTGGTCCAAGCTGCCTAGTGAACGCAGATAAGTAAATCAATTTTCAAAAATCAATACTGGCTTGCAAACAATTTCTAAGAACAAAAGTACCTACACAAAGTATTGATGACCACCATTCAGACCACTCTGCAGAGAAGGCTACTCTTGGAGTTAAAAACTCATTGGAACAAACATGCAAATCATTCATGAGCTCAGTTAGCAGAGCAATTTAAGTAAGCTGATCACAGGCAACTTGTACAGCTGTATGAGATAAACATAATATGTTTTATTCTTTAGTGCAGTTACACAGATCATTTTCCATGTGCTTCCAGAACTCTTGTGGATTTGTGGTCAGAGGACTACCACTACAGAAGCATTGCATTAGTAAGTGTGGTCTGCTAGTGCTCATGGTTTAGCAGATTTTGGCTTCACTGCAATCAAACCAATCAATTCATCTATCAACTATTGGCATAAACTTTTGTTTTAGGTGCTTCCATGACTCATATTTGTGCTTTTATTTCCTCTGACTCATTTTCTTGATCTTATTTTCTTAGTCATAATCAATAGCTCTTCAGTGGAAGTCTGCAGCTTCTTATGGAATGGTGTCACTCATATTCTTCTAAGTCCTGATCCATCCATCCATCTATCCATCCACCCACCCACTGATCCATCATATGCCACCTCTAACAAGAACCTCTTACGACCTTTTCACAACTCTTCCTTTCTTTTCCTGTGAAGTTCAGCAGTTTCCAGAATACCAGTGTGGTGTCTGTGCACTACTCTAAATCCTAATCCAACCCAATGTGGTGAACTGATGTGCTTCATGTGCCTTTGCTGACCAGGCAGTGAGTTTCCAGTGCTGCACCATGACTTCGCAACAAGCAAATTGGTCAAAGCGGGATGAAGTGTCAGCACTCCAGCAAACTGTCAAATCCTTATCCAGATTGTCCAACAACCTTTCCAAGAGCTAACCACATGCATGAAGTCTCACTTGCATGCATGAATACAGGTCAACCATCACTGTGTATGAAATGGAGATTTTGAGAAAACAAAAGTTACACTCGAATGATTGGCTTTCTGGCAAGGAAAACCTTCTTTCCTTCCAACGGGTGACCGAGTTTCCAACAATTGTGTTGCAGGCAAGGGGAGTTCTCTAATTTGCTGTGCTCAAGGGTTGTTGGCATTTCTGTAGTCCTGAAAAATCCTCCTGGATGAGGAGAATATTTGAGTCCCAAGGAGAAGTGAAGTCTGCAAGGGGGTATCTCTCCAGATCAGAACGCACTTCCACAAGACAATTCTTGCACCCTTTGCTTGAAAACAGAAATTGAGATGGAGGGATCAAAGATGTAGATGATTGTCAGTCAGTGTATCTGTTTCAGAATCAAATGTCAAAAATTTATTATGTATCCCTTTTTCTTTTGATGTTTGTCTTCTGCTAATGATGACTTGGGGATATATGGTAAATAAAAGAGTTCTTTTCTTCTTGGAGGCTCTATAATTGCAACAAGGCCTCATTCTTCCATTACCCATAATCTCAAGCTAGTTTTGAAAGGTATCCAAAAAAAGTAGAGTTGCTACTCCATGGTTTACCAGAAGTAGGGAACACATCATGTCATTGTGAAATCAGCTGTCTTCCTGTCATATTGCAGGACTTTAGAGAAAATACCTTATCTTTGAGAACCTCATGTGAGTTTTTAAGAGGAGTCAAAGTGTTACCTGGACCCCTGTCCATGGTTTGAAATTGTAATAAAACAAAATAAATGCTGTAGTCCTATGAGACACCCATCTGACAACACAAATGGGCAGCATCATTATGTTTTTAAAATTTAATATAATCCCTATATTAGCATCTATTTAGCATTATTTAGCATAATTTTCATATTAGCATATAGGGATTTAACAATCCTCCAAACAGCTGACCTGTCCAGGTGGAAGAGAAACACATGAAACAAATCAAAAAGTGTACCAATACTCTGCAAAAAAAAAAAAAAATTGGGTGGTCAGTCATTAATTAGTTATATTACTTACACTTCCACTAAACAAAACCAGATCAGTCAGTATTTAGGCTGAAATAGAGTGGTGTTCAATAAATGCACTCCCTGACCCTTGTGGCAGTCTGATGCATTCCTGGAAGCTGTTTATCCTGTAAAAAGCAGGAGTGTAACTTGTTCTCAGGAACAAGCCCAGCAAAGATTAAAGGAGTAATTAAAGACCAAAACTTCATATTATGTACCGTAAAAACCTCTTAACAATGTTGGCTATAGTGAAGCTTTATATTATAAATAGACTGAAATGCTAGGTTGGCTGTCCAAGCACTCTGTTTTCAGATATATTGCTGAGCTGAGAGTTTTCATTGGATAATTAGCTGTGGTAGAACAAATTTCTGCACCTTAGGTTGATTTAGTCCTTGGAGTCCCCGTTTGAGTTCCTGAAAAGAAAGTATGCAATTAATTGCTCAGCAGCCTGACTGGAGAGTTGTAAGGAAACTACAAGTTAATACCCTTTAAGTGCATTTGAAAAACCTTCTGTGTAGGTAAGCTGAACGAGAGATCAACACACAGGAGGAAAAAAGGCATGTTTGTACTCCGGCTCACTCATGCAGGGCAGACCACCACGCAAACAGTGTGACCCCAGGAGGTGAAGAAATGCATTTTCCCCGTTGTTGTTCTGCTAGCTGGCAGTTTGGGCGCAATAAATGTACCTGCATTGTGCCAGGGCTCATCAGTGTGTGAAATAAAGTTTATCTTCGGTCCCTGTGGGTTATTGGGATGGGGAAACACAAAGAAACATCTCACATCTGACCCCTGTACTTGCTTTCCAGTATTCAGATCAGTGAAGGCTGTGAACTCTGCTAACCAGGGAATTTCTGTGGTTTATCTATCAGGAAAATAAATAGTTTGTGAATTCTTTGTAAAGATAGTGTAGAAAGACATGAGCAAGTACTCAACCTTTCCCACCAACTGTACAATTGTGCTTTTGTGGGCACAGGCTCATAGTTGTGACATCATCTAGCCCTGGTCTGTGTACAGTGATGGTTTTCAGAGGAAATAACACAGTGTGTGAGATTCACCATGGGTGTGAAGCTTGGCATGGTCAGAGCCTTTGTTAGCAATCACTCAGAGTCATGAAAGGAGAGGGAAAGGGAATCTGTCTTTTATTACAAGTCACTACTGGGGGCAGCTCTGCAATGTACAATAAATAATAATAATAATAATAATAGTACCAAAGTAAAAGTCTCCTATCTAACAGCCTGTTTAGTGTGTGAAACACTTAATTTAGGCATTTCCTTTCGTGCATGAATCTTTGAAAAGCCATTTTTAATGTGAAACCTGACAGCATTCATTCATCTTTTCCAACTAAATTTTGCCATTTCGGGGCTACAAAGCAAAATTTCAAGGCTTTATTTTAAATAGCAGAGGTGGTCATGCCAGACTAAAATAGGGATCTATTTGGCCCTAAGGTATAGGAAAGAGAATATGAGTATTGTGTTTTGTGGGGGAAAAAAAAAAAAAAATCCAAAGCAAAGACTTCTCTCTATCACATACTACACCAAGAAAAAGTAGTGATCTGGTAATTTGTGGGTAAGAACTCTGTTTTCTAAATACGTGCCAGAAAGGAGACATTGAACAATTTCATCACTTTTTCTGTATCTGTTTTGTTGTTGTTATTACTATTATTGCTATTATTAATAATAATAATAGTAATATTAATACATTACTATTACTATTAATATTACTATTGACATTAATATTATCTTTTCCTTCTCTACCTCCATGAATGACCCTTACCTCAACACACAAATTATACTGGGGATTTTTTTCCCCCACATCTCTCTTCCCCACCCCACTGAGAGGGAAGTCAGCAAGAATCTGTATGGCTAAACCACCTCAGGAACTGCAATGACTTTATTCCCACAAAATACCAATACATTCTGAGTAAATCCCATCCTGGTTAGATGAAAATCATAACCACAGCACAGGCTGGAGAAGAGAAACCTCAGGGTGACCTAACTGTGCCCTTCCAGTGCCTGAAGGGAGATGCCAAAAAAGGTGGAGAGAGATTATTTACAAGGGTCTGGAGTGACAGGACAAGGGGTAACGGCTTCAAACTGAAAGAGAGTAGGTTTAGATGGGATATTAGAAAAACATTCTTCTCTGTGAGGGTGGTGAGGCCCTGGCAGAGGTTTCCTAGAGCAGCTGTGGCTGCCCCTGGATCCCTGGAAGTGTCCAAGGTCAGGCTGGATGGAGCTCTGAGCAACCTGAGGTAGTGGAAAGTGTCCCTGCCCATGGTAGAGCAATTGGAACTGGATGATCGCTAAGATCCTTTCCAACCCAAATTATTCCATGATTCTGCGAAATGGCCAAGAGGAGAGCAGGAAGTGAGGCCAACCTAAAAGTTCACCCAAGAGTTCATGTACTCATTTTCATATCTGCTACGTGGATCCTTGTGGGAGGCATGTGAATGCAGGAGGGTAAAACAGCCTCCAGCAAGCACCCCAGCATGCCTCTTGTTCTGTAGAAAACTTGCCTGTACAACTATTTCTTTTGGCTTGAGGCTCTGCAGCTCTGAAACTTCTTATGAAGAGGGAAAAAAAAAATAAAATAAGATAAAGAAAGTATCCCTAAGGGCCTCGTTCCATGATTTGAAAGCCAATTTTTAACAGCACACATAACTTTCAAGATTAGATGCCCTGAAGCAAAATAGAGTTCAGTAACTTTGGGTTTTTTTCTCCACAGGAAATGTTTGGAAGTTCCATGAAATTGTGTGTGGGGACTGCTGGCAAGGGGTGGGAAGGGCAAGCCCCAAAATACAGAAGTGTAAAGCAGGAAATGTTTCTAAAAAATACAGTGTTGGGCAGCTGCCTTGGAAGACAAACATATTTCAGGTCTGAAAGGTTAGAGTGCTTGTCCCACTGTTTTAATCATGAAAAGGCTTCAGACAACTGACCCCTTGCAGTGATACTGTGCCTCATTTAGATCTCTTTTACAGCTGTTTGGGCCAAAGTGAGTCAATTCACTTAATGAAGCTCCTCCTGATTTACATCATGATAAGTAGACTTGGAAGCAATCAGAGAGAGTAATTCTGGCAAAAGCAGTTTCACATGATATTCCATTAACCTACATTTACACAAAGATGCTGTCCCTTTCTCTTCTGCCTTTAATTTCTATTATGTTCGGTCCTGATTCATGAGGCTGGAAGTTGGTTCATTCCTGTCTTCACACTTAAGATAAATAACATAACAGATGTGTCACTGTGAAGCCCTACATGGATCGCTATTTTTCTCCCACTGAATTGCCACTTGGAAACAATGTTGGATGACAGTTGTGGACATTGAAAATTGCTTGAAATGAGAGGGGAATTTTAAATTCTGAACCCAGTCCAGCCTTTAATAATGTGCCAGCCTTTGTCATCAGTTACTTAACAATAGATATGCATTCTGCTAGAGAAAAATACCCCGTGGTATTATCTCAATATACACAGACTGTAAATTATCATATGGCACTGCAGAACATGGCTACAACATGGGCCTTTGTAGTCTTTTGGGTTTTGTCTGCTAGAGCCTTCTTTGGCTAATAAAACACAATTTGTTGCCCAGTGGTAAAAAGGAGGTCCAAGGCACCTTATTCATACAGTCTTTTGTGCTTGGAGATTTTATTTTTGGGGTCTGTTTTCTGTTTGTTTGCTGGGCTTTTTTAAAAATTTTGTTTGTTTATTTGTTTTCTTGGTTTTTTTTCATATATCTGTGTCATGGTAAGTCTGGGCATCATGGTTCCCTTGTGCTGGATTGCTGCAAAAATCTTCCACTGCTCTTGTGCTTCTCAGTGAGGTTTTTTTTCCTTGCATGTAAATATGTCACCAATGGGTCATTAGTGATAGGAAGAAGATAAAGAAACTGAGAAGCAGCATTGTCACTGAGATGAAGCTGGTTTATGGCAAGCACTGCACATGGAAACAGGGCTTCTCTGTGCATTTCTATAAAAGGGACAAAAGAAAAGGGTGATATAAAGATACAAGAGGAGTGGGAATACTTAAAAGCACATGGTAGAAGAAGTAGTGTGTCTGTTGAAAACAGTTATTTCAATGTTATTTCAACAATAACTACTTCCATAGGAGTATTTCATTATTCATAACTGGCAGAGAGTCTCTGTTGACAAACATATGTGCCTTAAGTCTTCAGATCCTTGGCAAAGTGGATGAAAATTATTTTCAGTAACACACCAACCCCTTACAGGGGAGAATTTCACCATAATAAAAAAAAAAATTACAAACACCTCATTTGGTAGAAACCATTTTGAAAGATTTTGGAAGCTGTTCTGTACCAGGAAACTTTTTTTTTTTACTTTCAGTGAGAGAAGAAATGGACATTTGCTGAAAGCAAATCAAACCTGGGTAAATGTTTTTAGGCAGTACATTGCCTTATTCACACCACAGTTTCCTTAAAACATTGAAATGATGACTTTCTAATGCTGAACTTATATTGTATAATTTATGCTGCTTGATTACTTTTGGCATCTCTTTCAGTGAGAACAATGAGGAGGTCAGTCAATCTTATGTTTGTTTCTATTGATTGCCATTATTTATTCATTAGCTCGTTTATTTGTGTCATGCTGGCAATATGCATGACACTATACAGATAAAAAAGCATTGACAATCAACATGCAAATGCAGAAAAGGAAGTTACAATTCAACATGAGCAACTGTCGTGCTAAATCCAGTAATTATAAAAAATTCTGGGGTTTGCTAATTTTTTTTCTGTCCCTTTTCTGACTGACATCAGTGAGACTCAGCTAGGGTTTCTGCACTGACACCAACATGACTTAATGACAATCTTTGGCAAACTGGGGAGATTTATTGCTTTATAGAACTATTGTGAAAAAAATTATTTGATATGTTTGAAAGGGGAAGCTACTACAGAATTCTCTTTGTCCCTTGAGGTCCAGGTAAAACAAGCAAGCAGTGCAATGAATGTAAAATTTTATAGAACTAGGATAAATATTTAACACTGAGGCACTGGGAATACCTTAAAGTCCTGATTGGGAGTCACCATTGTCATAGCTGGATTTTTGGGAAAAAATTATTATTGTTTGCTGCAGCCATAGCACAAGATGACATGACCTTGCTTTTAAACATTTTGGCAATATGGCACTGTTTTCTTCTCTTTCTAACTTTTTAAATTTTTGCCCCTCCATTTCTTCCTTTTTTTTCTCTCTCTCCTTTTAAATTAGTAATTTTCAACATATATTTCACATTTATAAATGGGCACTAAAGTCACAAGAGGACTGGATTCACAAACCTGGCCTTATGCAACCTTTTCAGATTCCACAGTCCATTGTTTAAGGTATAATTTCCTTAGGGTGTTGGGAACTTAAATTCACATTCATACTTTCAAGCAAAGAAGAAATTTAAACTCCAGTCTTCTTCCCAGACGATTACCCTGGTCATTTGAGCTAAGATAGAGAAGTACAAATTTCTTTGACACTTCTTTTTGAAACATTGCTGTGGCATCTGAATTCCTTTGTGAGTCTGTCACCCCAGTTTGAAAATATTGTATTTAGTAATGTGTATTTTGTACAGTTCTAGTTGTCCTTCAATTCTGCTTCCCAACTGACTCAGTATAGCCCAAATATGAGAAAACTTTAGGCCTTCAGGAAATAAATGCTTTCCCGAAGAGAAACTACTCGCCATGCTGCACTCCACGCTCAGTCCTGCAATGATTTATGTCTACACTTAATTTTGCACCAGGGGTAGCTGTGCTGAAGTCAAAGGGACTGCACAGAGTTCAGAAAGTTAAGCACATACTAAAGATTTTGTGGGATTGAGCTGATGAAGAAGAATTCTGGCATTAACAAGCAGTACAGAGAGATGAGCAGTTTGAGATGCAGCCTGTTGAGCACGCAGAGTCCTTCAGAATCCCTTAGTCCAGCCATTAAACCACACCTATTTCTTTGTTGTGTTTATGAGGGCCACAGCAGAAATGAAATAGTTCTTAAAGAACCTGAAGTCCCTGAGACCCTTGTGGTTTCCAACTGACTGGATTTATGCTGCAGCTCCTCTTTCCCTCCAGGTTACCCACCTGCATGTTTTGTGTCCAGCCTGGCACAGTGGAGAGAGCCCAAGCTACTGGAGGGGCCCAATCAGGAATTGGTGATTCCTGGCAATTAATGACTGGGCTTTGTACCCCAAAAGGACAAGGGCCTCCAAATCCATGGACTTCAAAACTGCCCCGAGATTTCTAGGCACCTTCCAAAGGGCATCAGTGAGAAAAATGATTGTGCTTGTTGATTATAGGGCTGCAATGATGGTGGAGGGTCTGGAGAGGAAGCCACACAAGGAGTGGCTGAGGGCACTGGGTCTGCTCAGCCTGGAGAAGAGGAGACTGAGGGAAGACCTCGTTGTGGTCTTCAACATCCTCGTGAGGGGAAGAGGAAGGGCAGCACCAATCTGCTCCAGTCTGGTGGCAGTGACAGAACCTGAGGGAATGGCTGGAGCTGTGTCAGGGGAGGGTTAGGCTGGATATCAGGAGAAGGTTTGATCCCCAGAGAGTGGTCAGGCACTGACGAGACTCCCCAGGGAATGGGCATGGCCTCAAGGCTGCCAGAGCTCCAGGAGAGTTTGGACAGCACTCTGAGGCACAAGGTGGGATTGTTGGGGTGTCTGTGCAGGGCCAGGAGTTGGACTCCATGGTCCTTGTGGGTCCTTTCTGAATCAGGACATTTTGTGCTTACACAGGTGGCATTAAAACATGAAATAAATAAAAAATGAAATTATTTCTGTTTCTCCTTAATCATGCAGATTGCTGTTATGTCACTTGTGACAGAAGAGCATACGGCCCAAATCTGGAAATATATTCATAGCCCAGGAATTACAATGCCTCCTGTTGCCTTTGGTTATGACCATCTTGTAACTCCTCCAAGTGCTAAAAAGAGACCTGAAAAAAGTCTTAACAACACTTGGCATTTGTTTTTTCCATTAATGAACATCCAATTCAAAATTATATGACTATTTCTCATTTAAGAAAAAAAAATACTTCCTTCCATTGTGATTTTGGTCCTTGGAAAAAAAAACCATTCAACAATTAGGAAAAGGATCATCCTGGGTTAGGAAATGGTTACAGATCTAAGGTAGATTAGTTCAGCTCTACAGTTCAGTTCTAAGGTAGATCAGTGCTACAGTTTAGCTGATTCCCCACCATATATTTCCTCTATGACTGCATAAATTACCTGGTCCCAGCTTCTCAACCTTCTAAGATCTCCCTTGAAATCTTAGGGATTTTACTATCAAAGTTGTCTTGAGGCTCTAGGCTACAACCTGTTTGAGATTTTGTTTCCAACAGATAAAAATATGGAGAATATTTCTTCTGTACTCTTTTGATGTGGCATCACGTTAGAAAAGTGTACATTTAATGCATGTAAGAAGATTAGGGTAGGAAACAGTAAGACCAATGGTAAAAAATTATTTATAGATCTAAAAAGATGGAACTGGTTGCATTTAATTACATAGAAGCCTTTTGTGAAGCTAGCTGACAAAATATTGTTTGACCACTTGACAATTAAAAATATGTTTAACAGTATTAATAAATTAGTAACTAGTGTTTGTTTCCTAATGTATTGTATCAAACGAGGGGCAAAGATGAAAATCCATAATATGAAATCAATTCCATTCAAAGCCAGTAAGCCCAAACAACATTAGAAGATTTGAATTATTTCCCCCTGACCCCACCATCTTGTTTTTATTAAATAGAAATCAAACTGAGGCTTTATAGACTCTCCTGGGAGTAAAGACAATCTGATGATTTTGCTTAGTAAACAGTAACACCTAGAAATTTGATTTCTGGCCAGTTCTTGTGTTTGGCAGGGATGCTGTTTGTCAGGGAGCACTGCTTGCAGACTGATCCATTATACACTTTGATTTCACAGATAAGAAATTCAATCAATATGTTTCCCACAAAACCAGCTTTCTGTGCTTTGGTGATGAACCCGCTGATGGGAGAGGGACCTCAGGGAAGGCGAATGAAGGAGACAACCCATTGCAAACAGATGTGTGTTTGTAGAAGGCATCTTTGATTTCTAAGTGGTGATTGTGTGGTTTATCTCAAAGCAGTTGCTTAATGCTTGTTATGAGCACAGTATCATTAGAGTCACTAATGCACCCTGAACAAAAACTACAATGCAGAGGAAGGTTAGATCTCTTTTTCTAAAATATATCCATAGTAAACCCAGTGGAAATGTTGTACCTGCAGTAATGTTACCCTAGCAATGAATGTATAAGCCAAGAGGAGGGTTTACTGACTGTAGATGTGCAATCAAATGTCCTCAAAATACCCAGCCTTGAATACAGAGAACAGGTAATGGAACCTCTGTAAAAAGGTTCTGAAGGTTCTCATCTTGCAGTTCTAAATCCCATCCTTTTTCTTGATTTGCTGATTTCAATTATTGTGTGAGTTGCCTTTATCTTCTTGTTAGTAGCCACAGTCCACCTGGTGTACAGCTGCATTTCAGGAGCTGAGCTCTCTCATTTGCTTATGTGCTTATAAATATATAAATGCTTTTAAAGAAATGTTTGGAGTTCTTCTTCTGCATTCATTGCAAGGGAACACAAAATACACAAAAAAGCATAGAGAAAAACTTTCAGGCATCTCTGAAATTCAGTCTTGTCTTCCCAGGAGAGCTGATGGGTGTGGTGATATGGTGTGCTATTTATGGGCAAATAAGGATCAGTGTGGGACTTCCAGAAATGCATGGTGCTTTGTATTGCTGGAAAAATCTCTGGAACTTTTGGTCATGCTACTGGCAGTGAAATCCCACAAGCCCTCAAGTCCATGATGAAACTTTTGGCTAAAATCCTTTTAAGTCTCCCCATTTCAGTTCCCATTTAGAGAGATCAGCTGCCATTTGGAGCCTTCAAATAAATGATGATATGCAAACATAACCTTTACAAATTACTGTTATTAATCATTCCTCTTCCATCCCATGGCCTTTAAAACCCATGTGGGTAGAGAACCATTACTCAGAATCTCAACGTGAAGGGCTGTGCACAGCAGTAGCTCTCTTCTGGAGAGGCTTTGCTGCCATGCAGCCATGTGTCCATCATGTCCTGTAATCTCCTTGTCCTACAAAAACCAGACCTAGCCAGGACACTCAGATACCTCTGCAGTGAAAGTACACATTCCAATTACACACTGATAATGGCTGTATATTGAAATCATAGAACAATTTGAGTTAGTGTTTTGGTTTGAAAAGACAGGTGTCTGCTAAGGAAGGCAAGAGCCTCTCTTGAAATGGAAAATGTAAACCCCCTCCTTCTAAATTGTCATAATTTTGAAATTAAGGGGCTCTCAGGTAAAGATATGGGAGTGGGAATAACAGTTCTTTATTAGGGAAGAAAATAAAAATAAAATAGAAAATGCAGTAATACAAACCCACACTGCCAGAGTCAGAGCAGGAGCTGACACCCTGTGGGTCAGGGTGGTGGCAGCAGTGCCATTCCATGGTGGCTGCAGCCCTCCTCCAGGGCCAGCTGTGGTTCTGCTGGAGCAGGGATCCTGGACAAGGGTGGAGTTTTCCTCTGAAGGTCCCATGCTGCTGTAGATGGGCCTAGTCTTCCTCTGGGAATGCAGTGGAGAAGAAAGCTGCTCCTCTGGGAATGCAGTGGGCAAAGGCTGCTGTGGTGTTCCCAGGCTCAGATTGTATCCAGGTAGGAATGCTTGGCTCCTCCCCGGGCAGAGCATCTCCCCATGGGATGATGGAATTTTATCAGCCATGCAGGGATGCTCACTGGCCATGAACAGCAGAGATCTCCTGGTGGGAGGATTGGCTGTGGAAGAGATAAAGAAAACCTCCCCCATGAACAGAAGATAACTGCCCCACCTCTGACAGAAGGCAAATAGAATAAACCCCTCTAAAGCATATCTTACAACCCAGGACAGTTAGAATGGATTTTTTAAAGGCCTTCTAGTCCAACTCACTGCCAAGGGCAGGGACACCTTACACTAGACCAGGTTACTCAGAGTCCCATCCAACCTGACCTCAAGGCCCTGTGCAGCCTGACCTTAAGATTCAACATCCTTTGAAGCAAAGCTTTAATCAGCTCATTCTCCTTAATCTTCTCATAATTAAGAAATATGTGTTTGGCATTGCACTATCAAGTATTTGATATTGTCCTCAATAACAGGAAGAACCTGGTTCCCAGCCCAGAAACACATTTCGACCAGAATGAACAGTCCAATATGTGATAGATAACTAGTGGGTACAGCCAGGGGGAAAAATAGCTACCTAAAGCTGGGATCAGTGGCAAAAGAAGTGGATACCCAATAAATGGTGAATGTCCTTATCAGGGTGTGCCCCTTGCTGTCAAAGAGGCCAAACCCCCTTGGTTTTTTTGCTCCAAAGGTGAGGTAAAATTAATTTATTATTAATTTATTGTCAATGTATTGGAATCACAGAAGACACCAAACAGGCCATGAGACAAATAGTAGGAAACATGAGGATGAGTCATAAAGATGAGTAATCGATGCAGGTGTGGGAAACCTTGGTGGGAAAGGGATTGTAGGTCTTCTTTCTCCCTCTTTTCCTTGTTTTTATAGTAAAACTGAGATCAAATATCTAGATCAGACACTTAGTTTCTATGTGAAAAACTGCCCGTTGAAATGCTAGAATTACAGAACAAAGTCACTCAATTACTTAAGAGCTGGAAAAAAATGCCTCCTACTCAGAAACTTTGGGTAGATAAACTGTTTAATTTTCAAAAATACTATTTGGATTTAATAGAGTACCTCTGAAAAAAAAAGTTACCAAAACTCTTGAAAAGCAAGGAGAAAGTTTTAACAAGCCTAGAAGCTGAAGTCTGGCAAAATCAAATGAGAAATCAGGCCCAGAATTTTGGTTGGCAGGGGTTTTCTGTGTTTATTTGGGGGAGGGGGGTGAACAATTCACTTGTTTATTTCCTGTGGTTTTTTCAGCCAGGAAAGTCAATCTAGCACTGACTCCACCATCAGCTCAGCTTAAACTACAGGCAAACCTGTGTTCATCAAGCCCAAATTATTCACTAGGCCAAACACCAGTTCCACAGCTTGCTCAGTTGTCTCACAGAAGTGCATGGTTTGACCTGTGGAAGTGCCTGGTGGAGGTCTGTGACTTTCTGCTGGCTCCTGCAGCCAACCTCTGCCTTTTCTAGAAGCTCTCTTCTGTCTGGGATGGCCCTGCCAAGATCCCAATCCAATGAATTGGAGCAAGTGTTTTTAGATGTAGGTATGCTGGATATATAGTACCTGAGGGAATCTTCTGAGATTCGGGAAATCTTTGACCAGAAATTGAGGAACCGAAGGATTAGGACAAGGTCCTGGGAGTGGTGGGGATGGAAGTGTAAAAGAAAAGCAGGGAAATTCTACAGAAAGCAAGGAAAAGTGGAAGTTGGAAGAGGAATGGTGTTAAATATAGGAACAATACTTAGGGGTGATGCTGGAGAGTCAGACTGGAACGAAGAGCTGGAGAGAAGTAAAATCCAAGAAGATCATTTTACAAACTGTGCTGGAGTCACTGGCCCCTACAGTGGGGTAATTCAAGGCCAGGCATACATTATAGCTGGGGAAAGTTAATAATGGCAATAAAGGCATAATTCCTGCAGCAACTGGAAGTGGTGCATGGGAAGTTATTTTCAATTTGGTGATTATGTGAGACTTTCGATAGCTATTATGAGGATAATTAGGGGTGAAATGAACATTAAATCAATGTTTGCAAGCTAAGATTCTATGTGTGTGCATGTAGAAGCATGTCTGCTTTTGCTTTCACCAAAAACATGACAAAACTTTCCCCTCAAAGTCATATTTTTTCCTTGCAGAAGCCCCATTTTGTCTCATTTTCTGCACTAAACCCATATTATTTCCCTTTCAAAGCACTTTTCTTATTTCCTTCAATTCCTCATGGCTATGTTTCTGTTGGAAGGGAGCTCTGCTACATGACAAAGGGAGACTGGGTCACACTGGCAAGCTGAAATCTTCGGGGTAAATCACTTACTGATGCAAATCAGAAACCTCCCAGGTCCAGATTGGAGTAAAGAGGGGCTTGGAGGCAAGAAACCACACATTTGTGTGAATCTGCTTAAAACCAGCTGTGGTTGTAGTGCATTCCTGGATAGAGTTGTCTTTTACTGGGGATTTGTTTATTAATAATGACCCTGGGCCCACCGAGTTTTCAAAAACCCTCTTTCAGAGAGAACAGTCATCTGCTGCATACATTTCACTGCTACCTCCTCACAGCATGGATTTAAAAGAAAGCACCTTATTATAACAAGGAGGGAAACTGTATAGCACAGAGGTGCTTGGCTAAATGGAGCAGCTGCTTATGGCCTGAATAGATGCTTGGTGTAAATAAGCCATGGCAGATTTTCAGCTGGGTTCAGAGCCGATGCAGTAAGGGAAGAGAAGAACAAAAATAACCAGGTAATTGAAAAAAAAAAAAAAAAAAAATTTAACAAAACCAGGGAGGGGAGACACAGTGGTGGACAGCATAATACCACGAAATTAAACAAAAATCCCCTCCTGGGTGTTGTTCTGAGCAGGGCGGGCAGGAGCTTTCCTCCCCCCTTCCCAAACCGATGGCCTAAAGAAGATGTCGGTGCTGTCAGGGCCTGATGAACTGCTTCCAAGCCACAGGGCAGGGCTTCACGCTGCCTTCACACGGGGAAAGTTCTCTGTGCCTGTCTTTGCAGCAGCACACATTCTCTCAGATTAATTCCAGCTGTGCAGTGCCTCGCTGGCAGGGTCCTTATGTATTAGTAATGCTATCCGATGTGAGCAAATGGTCTCCCCTCACACATCTCGCTCTCCTACCAGTGCTTTCTCTCACATACACATAGTTACATAAACCCTGGTTACCTTCTTTTATTTCCCACCCCTCCCCCCCCCTTTTTTTTTTTTAAGCAAAATGATCTGATTTTCCCCTAACCAGTTTAACACACACCTACAGTCCTCATTAGCACAAAGTCCTCACTAGCTTCGCCTGGAAATGGCACCAGACAAACCTGTGCTGACAGCTTTGTCATTTACAGGCAGGAGACTGCAAGCACCACCCTGATGGTGTAAATTAGAAGTAACTCCACCATCGAGGGTCTTCTCTGTGTGAATCCAGATAGGATGAGAATTCTGCTGACAGCACATAGTTGCAAAACTTAAGCATGCCTAGCCCTGATTCTTAATTTTCTAACCTGTTCATCCCAACGATCCACATGCATAGAGCTGATATATCCTTAAACAACTACATTTTTCATTTCTTAGCCATGTCATTTTTACAGCTTGCTTCTTATCCCAGACTTATCTTCTGCAGTGGTGGCACTTAGTGGGTCATTTCATTTCCACAGCAGATATCCAACAGCTCTGAGACTGTCTTCTTCCAAGAATATTTGAAATTATTATTGCATCTGCCGTGCACACACACACACACACGCACACACATATATATATGTGCAGCACTGGGCAACACATTGTAAGAACTCAGGTGTTAAAACTGAGGTGCACATTTGTGGTGTCTTGCATTAAAGTATTCCTCAAGGTTGTTTGCCAGAGAGCTTTCCAGCTTCCTTCTTTTCTGAGCATTTTATAATCCACCAGCCAGAAAATGTTTGTTTATACCAACAAAAATATGATAGTATTCACCAGAAATCTAGCAACTTTCCAAGCCATTAATTTTGCATGTTATAGAATCAACTTTCAACAGAGATTGTAGTATCCTAGAACGGTTTGGGTTGGAATGGGTCTTAACACTCATTCTATCCAACTCTCTGCCATGGGCAGGGACACATTTCAGTACATCAGGTTGCTCAATGCCCCACCTAACCTGGCCTTAAATGAACAGGGATCTAAGTTTTAAAAATATATGAGTCAGCACTCACCATTTCATTTATTTTGTTCTTGTTTCTTTGCTCTTCCAGCATTCTCAATTTATTCTCTTCCTAAAACTGCCGAAAAAACTGTTAAAATGTACATTTGAAACCAAATGAGAAATAAGGTTGAAAAACTGAGAAAATTAATTGTGACACTCTGTTTCCATGTCCTGGTACTTCATTTTCCCAGGCTTAGGAAAATTTGTTACCACAACATTTAGGAGTGATCACGGGCAAACCAGGTCAATGTGGATCCTCAAAGACTTTCAGAAATCCTCTAACAGTCAACCTTCCAGTTGTTGACCTCTTTGTGTCCAAATTTTCCATGTAAAATGGGAATTGCTGTATGAAAATCAGGATTGTTGTGTTAAAATTGGAATTGCTGTATTGTCCTTCCTTGAACTGAACCTTCCAAAACTTACACTGTTGTAAGACTGCACAAGGAGGTCCACATCACTAGTTCTGGAGAATTTATGAATAGGGTTAGTCTGTACTGGTTTATAAGTACAGATTACAAAGCAGAGTCAGCAGCTGCAGACCATCACCCTGCTCTGTGGAACCATAGAATCATTCAGGTGGGAAGAGAACTCTTAGATCACCAAGTTCAGCCACCAACCCAGCACCATTCTTACCATTAACCATGTCCTCAAGTGGTGTATTCGCATCATTTGGAACTCTTCCAGGTATAGCGGCTTCACCATTGCCCTGGACATGTTTCCTAATGCCTCACCTGACCCTCCCTGGTGAAACTTGAGGCCATTTCCCATGTGTAGGGTCTTTATTACATCTGACTTCCGCAGATCCTGTGTTGGAATAAAGGTAGAAAGAAACAATGTGCTTCTACAGCTGAAGCTCTGTGTAGCTCAAAAATGCCTTAAGTACGTTCTGACTTTTGAAATAAATGTATCAGACTTGAAAGCTGGCTCTGATTTTGCATGGTAGCAGCAAAATGCTCAGGGAAAGAGACATATCAAGTCATAACTGTTGTGTAATTTACCTGCCTCCTGCAAGGTCCTTCTGAAACTCACTTTGGAGTCAACCCAGCTTGGGGCCATGCTGAGAAATCTTATCGTGCTGCAAGGGAACACAATAGAGGTGGTGGGGCTTTTGTGGGGGTTCCCGTGGCTCACATATCTGTGACTTGACAGCCATGTGGTTGTGGTTAGCATTTTGGAGAGCTGTCCATAGTGGAAAAATGCTATAAAAACAGAGAATGTTACTGAAAATGTGCCCAGCTATTCTATCTTGTCTGTGTGACTGCTCTGGGGGGCTGATCTCTCATTGTTTTGGTGTGCTCATCTTTCCTTGGGGAAGTCAGCCTGCACATTTTATATCTGCTGCTGGATAGGGAGCTACGACACATCTACTCTTTCCAGAGGTTTCTCAGGTGTTGTGTTTTGAAGAAACTGTTTGCCTGTCCAGCTCATGAAGTCCAGTGTGTCAGCCCTAGCCGCTTGTCTTGGTTTGTACCCTTCATATCTCCACATATTTTGATATTCATCTCACAATATTAATCCCTTCACCTCATAAGTCTGGGCTATATTAGTAAGTTAGTAATGTCCATTAGCAAAATATCCAATTGCCTTTTAAATTTGCCACTGAGGCCATGCTGGGTGTCCGGACATTGCTCATGTTCAGTAGCATGCAAAATTAATATATCAATGGTTCTTTGCCTTCTTTGAAGCACATTAAAATGCCACCCTATTATTTTCTTCTACAAGTATCCCTGGCAATCATTTCTTCTGTAGATAAGAGTCTCCTGTGAATGGTGTCCTTGGTTTTATTTCCATGATAGAGCTTTTGAGGAAATCAGACCCAAGAACTGTGTGGTTCTAGTAAAGGCCAATGTACCTTAGGTCAGAAATGTGTTTAGGACAAAGCAATGGCATAGGGGAAAAAAAAATTAAAAAGTAAATATAGTGCCCTGCAATGGGTGAGAAAAAAAAAAAGAAAAATAGGTTTCTGGTATAAGGTTATTGAGTGCCAAAAGAGTGAGGCTGAACTTCCTCAAGATGGCAGGAGCAAAAACATTGATAAAAGCAGTAGCAAAATAAAGTGTTCCAATTTAGGCACACTAGTTTTCCAGAAATAATTTAGAAGACTATGAGAGAAGGAAGCACAAAGAGAACTAAAGGTGAAGAGTAAAGATAAGAATGATTCATAAATTGAAGATGATATTTTTATCCGTTCTGCTGCTAAGAAATAATGCGCAATGTAACAAGTACTTCTTCAAGGGCACTGGAGGAGTGCTGCACTTTAGATATTGGAAATAGAAAAGCCAAGAAGAATACGTCCAAAATCCTTGAAGGTGTGGGGTAATAGTATTTTATTCCTTAGTAATTGCCACGTATTAGGGCTTGAATTGACTCTGAAGATGTATTCTCGCAAAGAGGAACAAAAGATTAAATGGAAGTAATCTGCAGAAATGGACTGAAGAGAAGTTTGCTCATAACTGTAGGAAAGGGGAAATGAAAATAGGAGGCATGTAAGAACATATCTCCTACCTTCATTTTCTCTAACCAGCCTCTGAGCACTTTAACCTCTTTTCTAGATAAGACACCATTGTGAAAGGCAATATAAAGGTTGTTGAAGGCAGTAATGAAACGCTAGACAAAGTGTGTTTCAGAGAGAAGATTTATTATTTCTATATTTATTATAAGTGTACATCTTGAACAGATCTTTGCAGGATGACAGAAAGATAAAATTGGCAGTTTCTTGGTCTTGAGATTAAATGGCTTAAAACTGCAAAAGTGTTGAGTTCAGAATTACTTTTGCAGGGTGTTAGAGGAGAATCAGCGTTTTTGTACTCAATGGCTTGAGTTAAGAGTTCAGCTCCCAAGATTTAGTCCATACCTGCCTTGGGCATTGGTGTTGACTTGCCTAGAGGACTCCACTTCTTCTGGTTTGTCTTCTGTGGTGTCCAACAAGTTATCCATGTCACCCCTCTGTTTTTTGATATTTCAGGCTTGTCTTTTCACCACGGTGTGAGCAAACAAAACTCCCTATGACACACAACACAAAGGAGTATAATTTTATTAATTAAATAATACAATTCATGCATCACCTCAAATTGAAACCATATTCTCCTGCTTTTTTATTTTTAAACCTCTAGAATAAAGCTTGTAGGACTGAAATGCTCCAGGTGGGACAGAGCAGGGACAGCTTTTCAAAGGCACAATCACCCTTCACTCCACCTAAGCAAGTGGGAGCAAAACATTTCCAAGACCAGGGAGTAAAAGAGCTGTGATGGCTCCACAGATAATGTCTCAGGATAAGAATCAGAAGGAAGAAGACCTGTATCACTCTGTGTTTTCCTTTAACTGGTGTACTCTGTCTCACCAAATCTCAGAGATGTGACTTATTCTAGAAAGTCTTTAATCTTACAGATTAAATAATCTTACAGATTATTCTAGAAAGTCTTTAATCTTACAGAATTAATTTCATAGAAATAGGACACTTTTTTGTTTCTTAAACTTTTTTTTTCCTGAAGCCATGCAAACTTGAGCATATTGGTTTGATCACAAAATGCTAGTCTAGGGCCAAATGCTCCTTTTCCTTAAGAATTTAAACAATAATGTGCAAATTGGCCCTTGGCAACTTCTTTCTCTTGAATATGTGAGCTGTGACCTTGATGGCAGCATATTCTGTTTTTTCTCACAATAAAATTTTCTTTTTTTTTTCCCCAAGTGAAGAAGTCTTACTAGCAGTGATGGTGCAACACAAATTCTTGGCATGCTTATCAAGACAGAATTTAAAAAAAGTCATTGAGAAACGTTGGTGAAATGATTGAAATAATTTGGTATGGAATTAAAATGTCTGGCTGTGTTACAGATAGGACTTGGGATTTAGGGTTTTTTGAATAACATTGATAATAATAAAGAGGTCCTGAGACGCTGCAAGTTGGGTACCATTGCCTGAGAAATCTGGTTTACTTGTACAATTGTACAATTTGTGCAATGTACAATTCCAGTTATATTGCTCGTGTTTGATGAAGATGCAATGAAATTTAACAAAAGGCATAAATCAGGAAGCAAGGAAAAGAAACCTGTTCTCCACCTTGCTGAAGAATAGGTGAGTGTCTTTTATTTTGAGGAATACTTTTCATAATCTGCCATATCTAAAATATGGGTTTGAGATATTATTGAAAAAGGTGTGAAGTAAGTTATAGGACATCTGAAAAATAAAAACAAAACAACATATTGTGAAGAAGTTAACACATGAAAATATATAAAAGTGCAATTATATAATCCAGAAGGTGAAAAAAACCCTCTGTGTTTGCTGTTTGTTTATAAATGTGCATACAGTGATGCCATAATATGTCTTTTTATCATATATTAAAAATATTTGAAGCATAAAAATTCATAATAAAACATGTATTTCTGTCCTGTGAGTGATGTAAAGCAGGAGAATGACAGATAAAGCAGCAATTGAGTGGAGGCCATCAGGTATAGAGGGAAATACAGTCTTAAATAAATAGAGATGGATATGTGTTATGGTGACCCAAAAGGAAGTAGCTGTCCAAACCAGATTTTAACAAGTTTCTGAAAAATTGAGGATATGTCCTGATGATTGGATGGCTGCTAGTGAAAGCTCTGCATTTGAACAGATCAGAAGAGATGAGTCAGTAAACTCATTAGTCAGATGTCAGTCTGATGAAACTACAGAAGCATTTAATTCAAGACTCAGTCAAAAAATAACTACAGGCTGAAAATATAACTGGTGCTGGTCAACATGTTTGCATGGAAGTAGGAATAGTCAAACAAACATCATTTTTTCTGATAATGGTGCAGGTCTGGTTAATTTAAAAAAATGGTGTTGACATAATATACTTGAATTTCTCCATAGAATTTGATTTAGTTCCACATGACTTTTAGATTAAAAACTGGCACATTATATTAAATTAACAGGGCACACATTAGATGGATTAAAACTCCCTGACAGGTCTTGAAACAGAGTTTTTAATGTGTAGAAATCCATGAGTTGAGTTGCTGCTAATGCAGTCTTCAAGGGATTAGGGTGTTAATCCAGCTCGCTTCAGCATTTCTATCAATGAGATAAATCTTTACCAGTGAAATCTGAAAATGCCACGATGGTTTTAAGTGGACTAGTAATGAGTGCAGGAGTGAGTGAAATGCCTAACCAGAGGTTCAACATCTATTAGAGTGAGTTCATAAACAAAACAAGATGTCCAACACCCATCAACAGAAACTATGGATCAAATTTATAAGATAGAAAACAGTGAAAAAGAAAAGCTAGTGGAAATTAATCTCAAAGGTAGGAAATATAAGACAATGACTGCCTCAATATGGAATTTAGGATTGATATTTGAATAAATATGGTGTCATAAAATACCAAGTAGGAAATATAATGGAAAATATGCAATATTGTCACTGTTATAATTATAGTATTGTTTTTAAAGCAAATGTTTTCCAACTTTTCAGACAAAATGACACTTAGAAAGAAAATTGGCAATTTCTTCTTCAAAAAATGTCAATACAAAATATTAAATATTTCCAAATGTTCTTTTAGCTCACTTGGCCACAAAATTTATGTTGATTTTGACCACACTTCTTGAATAACTCACATCCCTCTGGAGCCATATTTTCTTGATGGATTTGTTGGGATTTTTGTCCTACCAAATGTATCCATTCAAAAAACATCCATCTCTGATCATTACTCAGCATTGTTAGAAAAGCTATGAAATTTCTTGTGGCCTCTTCAAATAAAATGGAGTAAGAAAAAGAAAGCAGATGGAGGAAAAGTATTATCTATTTCTGTTTGGGGAAAAAAGCCTTTCCATGTGATTTTAGTAGTGTGTGTGGCTAGTGATATGGGGGGAAATTACATAGCAGTAGAACAGGCAGAAATGGGTATTTTAATTTTCAAGACCCAATTTATAAGAATGCTCAAGAGTTAAAAGTAAGAGAAATTCACACTTGAAATTACACCAAATTTTCTACCAGTGGCAGTTGCAGCATATTGTATCTTTTCATCAGCCAACTTGGCAGATTTCCTGTTATTTGGAATCTTTAAGGTATCTCTCTAAAAATGGTTTAGTTTAATCTACCTAAGGAAAATGAAATTCAGACAACGCACCTTACGTACAATAGATCATCATTATCTGTCTTTTAATGCACAGAAGCTTGAAAATGAAGTCAAATCAAGCTAAAAATCTCACCATTAAAAAATAAAGAAAATTGTATTAAAAAATACCCTCTCAGAATTAATGGTCCTTTTGTAAAAAGGTTTGAATTTAAAGTTTCATAATTATACTCTGAGGTCATGCTCAGATATTTTAGAATGCTTTAGATTTCTTCTAAAAGAAAAAATAACTCCTGGCTCAACCTCTGAAACTCTGTCTAGAGCATCAGTGATGGTCACTTATCACTTCTCTCCCTGCAGCTGGGGTAAAACCCCTCTTTCTGTCTGTAAATGCTCTGACCTTCCCTTGTAAAAGCTGGTCTGATGCCACATGGTTCCCCCTACCCTCAGAACACTCTTTCGTAATTGTTTTGTGTCTGGACACTGTCTGTGTTTAATCCTCAGTCATTTTTCTGAATTGGAGCATATGCATCCAATTTGGTCATCTTATTACTCCTGCGTGGAGAGATATACATTTAATATACACTTAATCTGGATCCCAGCAAGGATGTGCCTGTGAGGAATATGAAGCTCAAAAACAGGCTTGGTGATATCCTGGACTGATCCCCCAGCGTGGGCAGCAGGGCAGGGGGGATTCTGCCCCTCTGGCCCTGGGCTCAGGTGAGAGCCCACCTGCAGAGCTGCCCCAGCCCTGCTCCAACAGCACAAAAGAATGTGGAGCTGCTGGAGTGAATCCAGAAGGTACCAAGATGATCAGAGGGATGGAGCAGATCTGTTGGGAAGAAAGGCTCGGGGAACTGGAATTGTTCAGCCTGCTAAAGTGGCTTTGGAGTGACCTAAATGTGGCCTTTCAGCACCTGAAGGAAGCCTGCAAGGAAGGTGGAGAGAGATTATTTACAAAGGCCTGGTGTGACAGGACAAGGGGGAATGGCTTCAAAGTGACAGGGGGTTGGTTTAGACTGGATATGGAGAGTAATGAGCTACTGAGCCACTGCCCATCATATTTGAGTAGTTGTAGAAGTGATGTGATGAGGTCTGCACTGACTGGAGAAGGGAAAACATAACCCTCATTGTTAAAAAGGAACAAGACCCAAGGGAGTTGGGAAAACCCAAGGAGCTACAGACCACTCAGTCTCACCTAGGTGTCTGGCAGGACCATGGGGCAGTTTTTTCTGGAAAATGTGCTAAGGCACATGGATCATAGGGAGGTGACAGCATGGATCCACTAAGGGCAGATTGTGCCTGGCACATTCAGAGGCCTTCTCTGTTGGGGTTGCAGTGTAAGGGGATGATGGAAGGGCATCTGATTTCATCAACTCGGACTTCTGCAGAGCATTTGACTCTATCCCACATGAAATCCTGGTCTCTAAACTTGAGAGACATGGATTTGACAGATGACTCAAGTGGATAAGCAGCTGGCTGGATGGTCTCACCTAAAGAGTTGAAGTCAAGGACTTGATGTCCTAGAGGAGGCCAGTAGTCAGTGACATTCCCAAGGGCTGGGATTGGGACTGGTGGTGTTTAACAGCTCTGTAGGTGACACAGGCACAATGGCAGTGTTGGACAGAGGCATCAATGCACCCTCAGCATAACTGCCAACAGCACCAAGCTGTGTGGGGAGGCCACTGGAGAGAAAGGATGCCATCCAGAGGGACACAGACAGGATGGAGAGGTGAGAATGCACAAACCTCAAGAAGGTCAGCAAGGCTGAAAAGTGCACCTGGTTTGGGACAATCCCCAGCACAGATAGAGGCTGAGCAGGGAATGGGTTGAGAATGGCAGCTGGGGGAAGAACTTGAGGATGCTGGTTGGTGTGAAGCTGAACATGAGCCAGCCACGTGCCCTTGCAGCCCAGAAACTCTCTGTGTCCTGGCTGCATCCCCAGCAGTGTGGGCAGAAGGGCCAGGGAGCATCCCAACCTAGTGGAAGGTATACCTGCCCATGCCAGTGGGGTTGGAATGACAGGATCTCTAAGATGGCTTTCAACCAAAACCTTTCCATGATTCTCTGTTTCTGTGTGGCTCATTACATCACACTCTTGTGTGTGGCATAGTAATTAATTTACTGGCTCCATAACTCAGCAACTGATCCACTGAAACATGGCAAATCATTTTTCCCGTTCTGTTTCTTTAAATATGCAATGCAGAAGTATCTGGACAGGTCACAATACCCTATTTTGATATTCTTTCAAACCTAAGTGATACTACTATTGTCTGAAAATATGTTGTGAATACTTGGCAGGTACTTTTTTCCTCCTTTTCCCTGTTGTATACATGGTGAGTTGTGGACTTGGAGGATGACAATTTTGACAGAAAAAACTCCCATCAGAGTCCATGCCTTGTATCAATTCATAGGGATATTTTGATACAAATTTTTAAAGAAAGACTCTGTGTGAAAGAATTTTTGACTGTAAACAGCAGACAAAATTCGAATGACCACCACTCAAATCTTAATTCAGTGTAGATACAAATATCTGTTTAATCCCATGTTGGCTTAGTAAACCAGAGAAGCAAGGTACTTTTCTGCTCAATCCCTGTTTTCATACTGTCAGATATAATACAGGGTTTTGGTGAAAATCAGTACCATTTTTCAATAATTATGTTTATATTAGGTTGCCTAGAGAGGTAGTGGATGCCCCATCCCTCAAAGTGTCCAAGACCAGATTGGATGGGACTTGAAGAAGCCTGGTCTAGTGGAAGGTGGCATCATTCCATGGCAACTGGATGATCTTAAAGGCTCCTTCCAACCCAAACCATTCTGTGATTCCATATTAGCTATTTCCATTTCTTCCTTTCTCAAGGCAGTTTGTGTTGTTTTTTGGTTGTTAGCAGTGTGGTTCATCCACCTGCAAAACAAAACATGGAACAGCAAGACGGAGGCAAGCTGTTGAATATGAAAGGTTTCTAAAACACCTCCTGAAAATATTAAACTTTCTGGAAGTTCTTGAGGAAGTTTGAATACACTTGATAGGATGTTTTTCTTCCTTTTCTCCCAAAACTGGGAGACACAGTTTTATGACATATGAAACTATTTCACACCTGTGGTGCAAAATCTGCTATCTTCCACTGATTCCATCTTAGAATCTACTGACCCTTTCTGAGGCAGGATTTTTATGCTGTTACAGCTGTCTGTGGCACCAGTAGTCCTGGTGGTTTCCACTGTAAATGACATTATTTCTCAAAATATGAATTTGTGTTGGTGTTTTTCTTTTTTTACAAACAGGATGGAACTGCTGGGGTACATTCCTTGAGCTTTATTAGCAGCATCAGCCTTATTACATGGTTGAGACAATAGGAAGATGGCAAAGGTCAAGTACAGCCAGCAGGAACCAGACTCAAACTATCATTTAATTTCCTTGCTTACTATACCATTGTAACTTTGTCTACATTCAGACTTTACAGCTGCAGCTAACTCTAAATGTTCTTTCCTTTCTGTTTCTAAAGCCTACTTTCCCACCTTTCTAAAAATCTTCTTACCTTTACTAATTCCCACAAGAATTCAATGCCCAGTTCATGGTCTTTACAAGAGTACAAACCACTCGGTTATAGATGGGCATATTCCCTGATCCTTCTCTCCCAGACAGATGGTTTCCAACACAATTTTGCTGCTGACTACATTGCACAGGGACAGCAGAGGTGCCCACTCTTGGATTTGTTTGAGTTACAGTGGAAACTTCTGCTCATAACTAAGCATTCCCTTGATGTTTTCCATTAGTGGTGCAGTGGAATAGCCAAAGTTGCTTTGTCTCTGTTTCAGCCAGTTTCATGTTCGGTTCTTGTTTATCACTTGTTCAGTTCAGTCTTGTTCTGTTTTGTTTATAACTTCCTATGCAACAATCTCACTCTTTCCTTTTATATTGTGACCACCAAGCTGGTCTTTTTCAGCTTTACAACAGACTTCTGATCGCAAAAAATCACTTTACTTTGTGTTCTGAATCAGTGCAGTGCATAAGAGGTTAAGACAAGGATGAGCTACAGGTTCTTGTAAGTATGCTCTGACTACTGGAGTTAGTTGAAATTCCTTCTTTCAATGCAAAAGCTGATTAAAAAAAAAAAAAAAATCACCTTTAATTACTCCAGAGACCAGAGTCTGTACTAGCTAGGAAAGAACATTTCCCACTCAAATCAATAAGTGTTTTTGAGAGGTGAGAAAAACATACCCAGCAGCCAGTCTATCCTGTTTATGATAACTAGGATGTGTGTGTACCTCTGTATTAATATTGCTCTGTGGTTTTTCAGCTTCTTTTTGTTCGTTCCTCAGCAAGGACAAGGATCATCACATGGTACCATGTGTGCTGTGTTACATAATGATGATTCACCCCCCCAGAGGTAGCATTGGGTTGGAAATGATGAAAAGGCTATGCCAAGTTAACAAACACTCTGCACACATTAAAATGCAGCTGTGAGTTTCCATGTAGATATCTGGGGAAAAAAAAAAAAGAGAGAGAGAGAGAGAGAGAGAGAGATAGATACATGTTGATTTATTTAACAGGTTGTCCAGCCTATGTGTAAAATCTTTGTGACAGCAGAGTACATCTTGGCATCCTGCAGCTATCCCTCAGCTTACTCATCTCCTACTGGGAAATGCACTGTCCTTGTTCACTGCCACCTCCTCTTTCCACAGATATACATTTGCAAGTTGTCTTCCTTTTGTAAAAAATAAAAAATAAATCAGGCATGAAAGCCTTTTTCAGGTTTATCCCCTTAATTTATAACTTAATATATTCTTCCTGTGCACGTGTTCTGAGCTGCTTTCTCCCCTTTAAGCATCGTAGCAGCTATAAGCAAGTAGTCAAAATCTGAAGTATCTTTTCCTGATAATGGGTTTCTTTGCTGATTAAATAAGAGTGTTGCAGGCTGTAAACACATTACAGACAAAATAATGTTGCCTGCTTCTTAAAGGGTCTTCTCACGGCAAATGAGGTATCCCTGGCCAAACTCATCTGGTTTGCTTCACCTGGTGAGGAGGAAGCCAATGGCTGTTAAAAAGTCAGGTCTTAGCATCGGAGGGATATCTCCAGATCTGCTGAGAGTTTTGTTAAAAAAATTATTTTATTCAAAATAAGATTAGAAGAAAAGAGTGAAAGGGGATTTCATCCAGATGGAAATATGTTTTTGAAAAAATTCTGTTTATGACAATATTTTCCCAGTTTTCGTCAGCTTTTGTCATCTGTTTAGTTTATTTGTTGTCTGACAACCTTTGAA
Source organism: Motacilla alba alba (assembly GCF_015832195.1). Taxonomy (NCBI): domain Eukaryota; kingdom Metazoa; phylum Chordata; class Aves; order Passeriformes; family Motacillidae; genus Motacilla; species Motacilla alba. The sequence goes on along the minus strand of NC_052046.1, from coordinate 3,149,893 downwards.
ATAAGATGTTTGCACAAATGTGAAAACTTTCCATTGCCTGTTTTCCATGTCATTCAAAAATTATTAAAAAAGAGAAGAAAGAAAGAGCTGTGTGATCTAGGGGTTTTCATAGTCCTTAAATCCTTACAGCGAGCACAGCGTTCTTGGACTCAGGAAACAAGTCCATTCCTGTGACAGAAGCTGAAGAAGGAGGTATTATTAAAGAAAAAGACAGAAAAAGGGGAGAGGAACTGTAGCACTTCATAAAGCAAGCAGAAAATCAATCTGCTTGTACACTGTTACCTCCCACATCATTGGCCAGCCACTGCCCAGAGCACAAGGGCTCCTGCAGGATGCAGATGGCCTTACAAGCAAAAATATGTGCAAGCCTAAACATTCACTGATGAACTGTGCTCATCTCCTCCAGCCCCAGGCAGGTGCGTGGCTGTACCTGGAAGCTGTCAGTGGAATATGGCAGCATGGCAATGAAATATTGCAAATAGGAGCCAAACCACAGCAGAGCTGCAGCTGATCTGCACGGTCATGCAGAGCCCCTCATGAAGATCATCTGATGAAGAGAAGGATGTTTTCCACAAGCCATGTTCATATGAACATGGTCCAGTGGTGAAAATGATTATGTTATAAATGTGGACAAATTGTCCATGAAAAGAGCAGAGGCTCAACACCCAGACCACAGCAGACAGCTCATTTCACTGCTGCAATACCTTTGAAGCAATGTCTGATGCTTCAACAGTGAATCCCTCTTTCTTGCAGGTGAGAGAAGAGCTACAGGTCACTCCCATGAGCTCAAATCAAAGTGTCTTGTTGAATAGGCTGAGTCTTTGCTTCCCTCCTCAGTTACAACACAAAGATCCATGACAACCCTGATACAGCAACAACCATACAGAGTTTTGACTGTTCTTACGCTTTCCTTAGTGTAAAAATTAAGTTTCTACGGGAAAGCATCTTACAGTTTCAGATTTTTTTGACAGTATGACTGGTTATCTAGTGTGGATTTTGCATCTAGACTTTGTGTGCAGAACTGTATTAAGCATAGTCCAGAGTGTCTGTGTTGAGAGGAATGTGGAAAACATGGAAGACATCATGATTTTCCTTCTACACTTATTTATACTCTTCTATCTTTTTTGATAAGTAGAGAGTGAGTGACAGTAAGGGTGTTCCCTCATAAAGTTAAAGCAGGTTCAGGTTTCTAAATCTCTGCTTGCTGTCACTAAACCTTACTTTTTTAAGAAAAGGAGACTCAGGGGGGACCTTGTGGCTCTGCACAGCTCCCGACAGGAGGGGACAGCCGGGGGGGGTCGGGCTCTGCTCCCAGGGAACAGGGACAGGAGGAGAGGAGACAGCCTCAAACTGTGCCGGGGGGGTTTAGATTGGAAATTGGGGAAAATTTCTTCACCAATAACTTTAATAATCATATGAACAGTCTGCCCAGAGCAACAGTAGAGTCCCCATCCCTGGAGGGATTTAAAAGACATGTGGAGATGGCACATGGGGACATGGGTTAGTGATAGGCTTGACAGTGTGAAATTTATGGAGTTGATGATCTTGAAGGTCTTTTCCAAAATAAATTACTCTATAATTTTTTAGTTTGTGATTACAATATCACCCCAAAACCATAAAGTTCCTTACTTTGATTAAAAAAAAAGGTCTAAGAGCTTTGAAGTTCTTTGAGCTGCTGAGCCCTCAAAACCAGAGCCATCCTTCACTCCATTATCCATATTCCTGCATTCAGGACTAAGGGTGAACCAAATGAAGGAAGATAGACTACATCTGTAATGGGATTAATGGAGATTTTAATGGGTAATTTATGGCAAATCAAATGCATTTGAATCAGATGCCGAACCAAAATGTTCTAGCAGACATTTAAAGGAAAATAATAATGACAAAAAACTTTCATTTCCATTTATAATCTACCTTTGGTTGACCTTAATCAGTTAGTTTATACAATATTCATAGCAGAAAAAAAATCCTCCTTATATCTTTCTTAAATAGTTCCACCATGAGCCTGAGTGGATGTGAAAAGGAAATAGTAATAATGAATAGAGAGTTTTGAAATATTCATAGGAAAATTCAAGGGGTTCAGAATCTGATCTTTCTCCGTTGCTTCAGTTTTGCAAAATTATTCTGTTTTGGCAGAATTTCCTGAGATATATGTATATATATATATGTATAACTCATTTTTTTCAGTCAGAAAATAAGAAAACTTACTTTCATTCTCACATTCCCATCTCTGTTTTTGAGCTTAAGCTTGTCACAATCAGTTTGCACAGCACAACATCCTAGGCACAACTCTAAGTCACAAAAACAAAGTGTTTTAGGGATGTAAAATTTACCAGTCTAAAAATCCAGTTTAGAAATATGCCTTTTATTTTGGGAAAAAAAAATGCTACATAAAAGCTTTGGATTGCAGTATCCTGACAAAGACTTGTAAACTCTTTGCGTTATAAAGAATCAAACTAAACTTTTCTCTGTTCTTGACCCTGTCACAATATTCTATGAATATCCTCAACTTTAAGTCATTGCAGCCTAGATGAAGTCTGTGAAAATGAGACAGTTGAGATAACAGAAAAACGGGCCTTGAGCCTTTGATGAATACTATACATCCTTCAGTTGGCTTTATCTTTGAAATATTGATGTTTAAAGTGTGGCTATGACCAGAATATCCTGAGTTGGAAGGGACCCACTAGGATCATCAAAATTCAGCTCCTGGCCCTGCCCAGGACAGCCCCTGTTTGTTGACATTAGATAAATCATCATGGGATGTGGATACAGAACTAAAAATCATATTCTCTCATCACCTTCCTACCTTATAATCTTGGCATTTTGGAGAGCCCTCTGCTCCACCCATCTGTCAGTCCACTGAAAGCTCTGGCTGGATGGAGACAGCAGAGAAAAACAAACGATGTTCTTCAAGGAAAACCAAGTTTCTGGGGAAAATAAATAGAAGTCTGTGAAAATCAAGACCCAGAGAACTAAAAAAATATCTGAAATATTGTCCTTTTCAGGTTACAAGAAAGCAAACAATGACTATGCAGTTGATTTTCCCAACCCATAACAACACAAAGCCATGCCCTGACTCCTTCACTGGGTGTCCCTGGACCTGGCTCTTGCAGGGATGAGGGACCCTCTGGAAAAAGTGTGGGAAGTAGAATTATAGATGGGTAGGGAAAATCTAGGGGACAGTCTACCTGACTCCATAGGAAAGTGGACTCGTGCTGCTCATGAAACAAGTTGTTGGCTCAAAGTTTCTGCAGCAGGAAAGAGTAATCCCACAGTTCTGCTCCCCATGGGGAGGCCAGGGAGGTTCCTGCTTTCCTTGCTACATCCCAGCTGTGACAGATGTGGGAAAAGCAGACTTTGTTTTGATTTTTTTCAGATTTTTAATTACAGTGTTTATCATTCCACAGGAGATAAGAAGTGCACAGAGTGAGGGGATCCTTTTCATTTTCTTATTTATTTTTCTTCCTCCCTTATGAATAATACCACTTCAAGTAAAATAAAATGCCCCCTTTGGTCAAACACACTGGAATTTTGTTGGAAACAAAGCATCTGAAGTTGTTTCCATCTTATTTCCTTCTCTCTAAATGGTTTACCCACACATTTTAGGAAGGCAATCCCTTTCATGTCACACAGCACATCCTCACTGGCAGCTACAGTGTGTGCACTTTATTAGAGCATTTTTCCCCCTAGATATAATGGCACCAATTAAATTACCTTGCAGCCTGACCTTAATCTGGCAGGAATGATTATTCCATGAAACAGTTAGGGCTCTAATTGACATGAAGTGCCTGCAAAATATGTCTTTTGCAGCAGACCCTGTCAAAGTCACATTGATATGCTAATACCTATAGCTGGCAGAATCACTTCATAAAGAGAGACACTGAAAATTGAATTATTTCAATTTCAGTACCTAGGAATCTAGTGATCTGTCTGTATATGGAACTAAGTAGGTGCAGTACTTTATATGGGTAAACAGCTGTACTAGGGCGTTGCTATGGAAACTGCTTGACTCATGACAATTGTGTTAGTGATGAAGTCATTAGTGGTGTGAAATGTACTTTGAGGTTGTCAAGTGTACACTCCAGGAATATTTCAACAGTATTAGTGGAGCTTTTTCATTTGCATAATTTAGGCTTTCACATGCGATCTCGTTACGGTGCGGGGAGATGGGATGCCACAGCAGTGGCAGCAGGGCTCTGGTGTGGCTCTGCAGCCAAAGGCAGTCAGTCCCTGCATGCACAATAAACCCTTCTCTATAACAGAACCTTCCTTTCCATGCCTTTCTTTTTTCTTCCTTTCTTTCTTTTTTTTTTTCCTTTTAATAAAAATGTTTTGAGCCACAGGGCTCTTCAAAGGATGAACTCCTTAAACTTTTATGGTGCCAAGTTGACTTTGAGCGTCTGGACCTCTGTTGTTTCTTTTTACTGCAATTGCTCCGGATGTACTCCAGAGAAAGCGCAAGTGGGCTCAGGATCATAGGGGGCTACTTTTTCCTCATCTCTGCTATTCACTATTTATTACAGTTAGTGTGATTTCCTATGCTATAAAGCTGAATGATGAATCCCAGGGCTTTTCTTGGAGTCATATGTCCTTTCTTCTAGTTTTAAGTGTTTCAGACTATAGAAAGCTCTCTTTTTTTCCTGCTGACAGGAGGATGCAAAGGAGATCTGAGCAGGTCTTTGACAGGATGTCTGAAGGAACTCCTCAAGTGTTCACGCACCCTTTGGCAGTAGGGTGCTGGCTAATGCTGGTTTTATTCCTTTATGTGTTCTGCCCCTTCTTCTGATCAGGCAGGCAGGGAGGGAACACAGCTTCCACCTCTGCTTGCTGGAGGGACACAACCTCTGCCATGGCAGTCACCTATCAGGCCCATTTCCAAATAAATGCTAAAGATTCCCTGGCTGACAGAGCCCAGAGGATGGTCAGGCACTGGAACAGGCTGGTCTTTCTTTTTGGGAAGTGGTCACAGCTCCAAGCCTGTCAGAGTTTAAGAAATATTTTGGACAACACTCTCAGCCATATGGTGGGATTCTTTAGCTCTGGACAGGGCCAGCAGTTGGACTCGGTAATGTTTGTGGGTGCCTTTAACTCAGAATATTCTGCAACTCTATGAATCTACAATTTTTTAAAATAATAATAATAATAATAATAATAATGGGGAAGGAGCACTTGTTTAGTTTGCATGTGCACATGTAAGCAGGCACACACACACAGATGCAGACGTCACCCGCAGCAGGAGATCAATGTAAGAGTTCAAGATTTTCACCCAGATAATTTAGCAGCCTGCTAATACCAGACCTCATGAGTTGATCTTATTTCTTTACAGTGTCTGATCTATTGAAATGCAATCTAATGCTGTATGTTCACTCTATATGTTCAGCCTAATACTGTATAATCACCAGCCTCTTATGTATTAATTACAGCTTAACTTTACAATTGGGATGAGCAGAAAAGTAAGCATGAAATCAAAGCTGGATTTGATTAGCATACTATGACAGGATCTTTACTAGTCAAGGGTATCTTTAATATTGTATTTAAAGTGTGTTCTTCTGCATGTGAGGTACTGGAGAAGACATTTCAGCAGACTCTGGTAGCATAATAACAAACTATTTCAAATCCTTACTAGTTTGAAGAGACTTGAGCTATTCACAGAGTTCAATGCCCTTCTGAATCAATTTGTTTTTCCTGTCCAGTGTCTCCTGCTCCACCTGAAAAAAAACCAAACCTGTTTTTTCCCTTGAAAAGAGGTATTAATTCTTTTAATGATGACAGAAAATTCATCTCTCTTCCTTTTACTGAAAATTCAAGATGATCTATTGGTGTTGGTAGGCTAATGGAAAAGTGAATAGGACAAGAAGATGAGACTCTTTTACTTTGACACAACCACTTGATATTAAGAAAAAAAACAACTTGTACATCAAACTTCATACTGAAATCCTCAATTTCCTTCAAATCTAGTTCCTGAAGTCATATTTCACCCATTCCTAGCTGGTTTTTTATTCATTATTTACTGACCCCTTACGATTTTAATATTTTGGACCATCCAGTACAGAAGATTTTGCATAGCAGATCCCCAAATTACCTTCTTTCCATTGCAATATGGGAATGGTAAAATCATCCCCAGAGAGCTAGCTGGATAAATTAAAAATATCTTCATAGTAAACTGTGATCAAAAAAATAATAAATTCAATTTTGGCATTAGTCATTCTATGATTCCTCCATACGTTTTGTGCAAAAAGTTCTCTACATTATTTTTTTAACAGGAACAACAACAACACAGATAGAAATTTTTGAGTTAGCCTTCAGGGTCTTATCCAAGTATAAGCAGTTAGATGGATTTAAGATCATGAATTAGGTCTTTACATACAGGATGGCCACACATGAATCCTAAAGGCAGTTTAACCTTGAGATCTGTGTGGGGATACATGGTCTACAGGGAGCTGCTGTGAACATCCAGGTTCCTAAACCACTTTCCTGGGAGAGAGATCCTGTCCATTCACACAAACAGGGAATGCCTCCAAGTATCAAGAACCCATCACTTGGATAAGATGATCAGGAGATTGAACAGGGAACAAAACTGGCTGTAAACCATTTTTAACTTCCATTTGTCTGAAATTGCAATGGATAAGGTTTAGGACATGAGTTTATTTCTGAGTTGTGGCAGACCCCAAAAAGGTTGTGTTTATGGAGGTTTGCATATGACAAAAAACCTACTTAGGTCTCAATTTCTTGAAGACAAGGAGTGTCCCATATTCACTGCTTCAGCCCATATTCACTGTGAAGCTCCTCATCATCACTAAGGGGTAAAACTGATTCATTTATTTTGGGGGCCACATTCTGAATTTAAATTTTGCAAGGGGAAAAAAAACCAACCAGGTTTGAACATCTTCTACTGTTCATCTGACCTCTCAGATGAATTGAGAGAGATGTCAGAGGACTTTTTCTATCACAGAATCCTGGTATGAAACTCTGAGAAAAAAACAGAGAGCAACTCAGTGCTGATTTTGCATGGCCCACACACCTGATGTAAATTGAAGTTAATCAGCAGTTGTTGCTCCTTACACAGGTGCATTGGGATATCCTTCAGGTTCTTGCTGGCTCAGACTCAGTGAGGCAACACCACCCTTAAAGTCACATTTTTACCTTACAGACACAACTGTAAACTCCTGAAGCCAAAGTTTTTTCAGGATTGGAGCTTGGTGGCAGGGGTGGTTTTTAAGACTGCATCTCTCCTCTTCCATTTATAACAAGCATTTCTTGAAAAGCTTTACAACATTTTAATTTTTTCTTGCTGATACTCTGCTGTCTCTCAGGCCATTTTGAGTTTGACTTGGGTTTAGCACTGCAACAAGCCAGGGCTCAGCAAAGAGAAGAGAGGACGTGTAAAAAGGGAGAGAGACTGTGTTGTGATGGACAAATAAGAGAAGCACTCCAAAGTAAAGACTTCAGGCAGGTATGAAATGACATGTCTGGCAGGTTTTTTCAGGCTTCCCCGTCAGTGAAAACCTGATGGGTGAGTGGAAGTGAGCAGAGAGAAACTTGATCATCTTTGTTCAATCCTCCAGAGGAAAGCTCCCTGCAGCACTGATGTTGGTTGGTTTTTTTTTTTTTTTCTTCCCTAGAAGAAGCAGCAGCAGAATGTTAACAAGCTTCATTTTCTATTCCCTACAACGAGGAAGTGACCTTTGCCCACTTCCCTGGCTGTTTGTGTTCTTGATGCTGATAGAGCCAGATTTTCACAAGACAGACCTGGATAATTTTCATGGTTGCCACACTATTGCAAACCAATTAGCAAGCCAGCTTGATAGGGTAAGGTTGTGGAGATGCCCATGGCTGCTTTAATAAAGTTTCCTGTGTATCAGTATGATGCTATTGATTTCCCCCCCTTTGGACCCAAAGACTAAAGTTCATGCTCTGTAGCAGATAAAGTGAAAACAGTGGAGATTCCGTAGCATGTATACTAATTTAACCTTTTGTGAAAAGGGGAAAAAAAAAGACAAGAGAGATGCTATATGCAGTATTCCTTTTGCTTTTGTACACATTATTTAACATTAATGTAAATAGGATTGTGCTGATGATTCTGGCGGTCTAAAGGTCACTGTGGATTACAAATTGAGTCACCAGCAGAGAGTGAGGCACTTTGCAGGGAAAATAGGAAAATATGATTGCCACCAGGCAAGGAAGACAGGGCAGCCATCAGAGGCAAAGGGATGTGGGAAGGACAAAAACAATGAAACTGAGGGCCCCTGTGAAAGCCACCACTGCTTCACGAGTTTGTGCCCCCCAGCTGAGATACTCACTCACTGAGAGGGGAATTTAAGCCATTCTGACACTTTGTTGTACTAAAACTCTCCTTGGAGAGATTCAGCACTTGTGCTGGAAAGGGTGGACAGACCACATCATGCCATTATTATTCCATGTAACGGGTTGTCTGATCTTACTGGAAAAACAACTGGAAGCTGGCACTGCTGAGCAGGGGAGGGGATAGCCTAGGAGACAGCAGCACCTTGAGGCACTGACAAGGCTGGCCCTTGTTTTTGGGCTCCTGGGTCTGTTCTGTGTGGACTCAGTTTCTGCCCTTCCACACTTCCACCAAGGCCAAACACTTAAGGGTCGTGAGCCCATCTCCATAATTTTTGAGAGAAAAATAACAAGGGGTTTTCTTTTGTGGGATTGGGGGTTTTAGGACAGCCTTTTGCCTTTATCTTTAATCTCTGTTCGTAAACACAAAATCTATAGTACAATTTAAAGACAGAAAGAAAAAAAGAAGACTTTGGAGCTTTGCTGTGATGTAGTGTTTTTTCTTGACAGTTTGTGGACTTCCTCCCAAATTAGGCTGAACCCTAAACCACATTTTCCCTTACTTTTCAGTTGTAGGAATCCAAAGGAATAAAAAAATTGCTTGCTTTGTACAAACAGAAACATTTTGCTTAATGCAATCCATTTATTTTTTTTATCCTGCTGTCTGAAAACTCACTTGCCTGAGCACTTTTCCAAAGAACTGAATTAATTCTGTGTTATAATGAGTGTTCCAGTAGGTAACTGGTTGGCAAAGGGCCAGTTTTACAATCTACAATGTAACAGAATGTATTGCTTAATGCCATCAATAATAATTGTGAACTCCGTGGATTTGGGTAATTCCTATAAGATGTTTTTTCCATAAACAAAAGTCAAATTTCCAGCTGCTGAGTAATCCTGGTCTATATATTTCATTCTGCTTTGTGGCTGTTTGCTGTAGATTACTTTCTCAAATTTTGAGCATTAAATGCCTCTCAGTGCGAATAAACCCATAAGTTTGTATTGAACATAGTCTGGCATTTGCCTCTTGCTGCTTTATGTTCAGAATGGTCAAAAGGAGCAAAATTACTCCATTGAGTTCATTTTACCTAGATTGAGAAGAACAAAGTAGGGAACATCTTCTGGCCTGTCCCAAGCCTCTGCTTTTGATGGGAGCCTGCCATTTACAAAAGCCAGTGGAGGCCTCTTTAATTTCTCTTGAGAGAAGGATTTTACAGCCCGTGGCACTCTGGGGAAAGGACTGCATGCTGCCTGTGTCTCTGCAATGTGGCACGCTGCTTGGGGAATGCAGGAAAATCACACAGGTGCAGTGTGGAGTCTGAGAGCTGCCTGTCCAGCTGGAATGGAAGTACAGAGTTCAGTGCGGGGGAAATGCAGCACACACTATTTTGAAATGGCAAACTCTATGGAATCTTTATGTAAATCTGTGTAGCCATTGCACTTTTGCACTGAGAATACATGAGCTAAGGCAAAGGTAGCTTATTCTTTATTTTAGTGATCACTCTGGTGAAGTACTATATTAAAACGCATATTAGGCATAACTCCCTTGTTTATTCTTTTGGTTTACAATCACATCTCCCAAGACAGCAAGGAATCAATCTGCCTTGCACAGGGTGAGCTCTCAGAGTAAAATGGGACACTGCCTAGATCAACTTTGTTCTTTGCCTTGGAATTAATTTCTTTGAAGAGCTATGACCTGTATCTGCACCAAGACCACAGGGGAAGGAAGTTTCCTGTCCATCACTTTAAATCTGACACCAGGCACAGGAGTAAGTCTAGTTTTCAGGAATGTTCCTCTGTGCAGGGATACATTCTGGTTTCTGCTAAACCTTTCCAAAGAAAGCTCAGGAACCTCTGATGAAGCACAGGGTCTCCTGAAAGGATATCAACAAGTCTTTACAGTATATCCTGAAATGGTATTGAGAACTCATTCTTTTTAAGGCTTCTGCCTTCCTCTGTTTCCAAGCATGGCACAAACATTTTACAGATGTTCTTGGGTTGTTAAAACACATATAAAGCTGTACTGGGACCACCTACAAAGGAGAAAAGGAAACGCTTGGAGCTGAAGGGGCTGAAAAGGGCCATGGTTCTTCACAGACATGCACGTTTGGTGGCATTTGCTGACTGCTGACCCTGCTGAAGTTAATGACTTGAGGGGGTTCACAAGGACAGGGCAAATCCATGAAGTCAGGGCTCACTCCACAACATCCCAACCAGAACCATAACAGGAACAACCATTTACCCAGAGCACCACCTTTTGGTGCAGGTGCTGTTTGCAATCCACACTTCAATCCCCGTGAGAGACATGAAGCAGGAGACAGAGGCTGAATTCTTCCCTCTTTCTGCAGTGTCACAGTACTCAGCTATGCAGAACAGGTAACAAAGATGAGTGCACCCATATTTCTGAGGATCTGGGCTCACTGCTGCTTACTCCTTATTACACACTGATGTTTAGACACCAGAAGAGAAACTAAAGGTGGTCTCATCATCCTGTGCTAGTGTCAAGTTACCGATGGGCATGAATAGAGAGTGCTCCCCAAGAGCCGTATGTCCCAATGTCCTGGGAAGTCTGCACAAAGACATCCATGGGCCAAGGAACGGTGTGGAAGGACACTCAAGATTGATGAGACTGTATTTGTGATCCATCAACCAGCCTGTGCAAACACTTGCTGTGAGATGTTTGCACTTCCTCTGGCTGGGTTACTTTGGCTAGCAGAAAATTCATCTGGAGCCTCCGAATCACTGAGAGCTTAAGGGAAAGCCAAGGGAAGGTTTGTCTTTAGAGTGCACACATAACATACCTGCTTCACAAAGCAAATATTGTCTGGGCTGGCTCATTTCTCCTTGATCTGCTACAAGGACCAGCAAGTGTCACCGACATATTTTATGAAAAATTCTTTTGCTAGGATTTTTTCTCCTGAGAAGCTGAGAGGCCTCAGGAAAGAAAGAAAAACAATTAAAACAATTATTATCTGTTGCTACAGGTGCATCTTTGATTGGTCCTTGTTAAGTGTTTCTACTTAATAACCAATCAAAGATGCAGCTGATCTCAGACTCTCTGAGAGTCACAAAAATTTGTTATTCATTCTATTCTTGTCTAACCCTCTGATGATTCTTTTCTCTCTGTTCTTTTAATATAATTTTAGTTTAACATTTTTATGCAATATATATAATAATAATAATAACAAATCAGCCTTCTGAAAAACAGAATCAAAATTCTCATCTCTTCCCTTGTGCTCTCTACCCTGCAAAAACCACAAGCAAGTCTTTAAGCAAATACAAAAGAATGTATTTTTTTATTCATGGATCCTCTTCTTCCATCACACCCAAGCAACGGGGTGGGCTAAGCAAGTAAAAAAAAATAAGAAAAAAAAAAAAAAAAAAAAAAAAAAAAAAAAAAAGAGAGCCTGCTAATAAGAGGGAAATAACAGTTGTGATACCAAGTAGAGTTAAAATTCAACACATTGGATCCATTTATGTTCTTGTCTTTTTCCTTTACAAGTTACTCAAAGACAAATAATCAAGGCAGAAAGTTTAACTTTCTAACTCATAAAAAGAGAAGAAATATATGGATTGCTTAGTCGTTTTGCCAAGGCAAGAAGCCTTCCATCAGTCTGGGCTGGAGAGAATAATCACTCAACCCATGGACCCACCCCAGGAGGCAGCTGCTGATGCCACCAGAGCTGCAGTTCTGCGAGGCACAGGGAGACAGGAGATGTATGAGCCTTGCAGAGATGGTGCTGGTGAAGCCTTTTCTGGTGCTTTTTTATTCTGCAAGATTCAGTTCAGGCTGTCCCCCATATGAGAATGATGTTATAGCCCAGCATACAAGATTACAGACAATAAAATTAAGCAAAAATGAAACAGGAAGACAAAAAAAAAAAAAACAAAAAAACCAACCTTTCCCCTTCTTCTCCTATAATTTCCCAAGTGTCCAGCATTTCTGGAATGGAATAATTCTGCTGATATCAAAAGTAATGAAAACCATGTCCTGGCTTTTTTTGGTCTTTTGGTGTTTCCAGGCCAAGTTTGGAAGCCACCTGTGAGTTCTCCTGACTGTTCCTATGGCTGAGAATACTGGATGGGGGAAGCAACATAGGAATGACACCACTCCATAGTGTGAGGCCAAGTTGGTAACTCAGGAATCACAGAATGGTTTGGGTTGCAAGGGAATTTAGGGTCACCTAGTTCCAGCCCATCTCTCATGGGCTTGGTTCCTTCCTTTAAAGGAACCCTCCTTTGGAAACTTCCTTCCTCCTTTGCTGCATAAACTGGGCAAGCCACCTCTCTGCGTCTTTCTAAAATTGCCCTTTTTTTTGTGCAGAAAAGAAACATACTAGAATTACAGTGTTGTAAGGCTCTGCTCTGTCTCACAAGAACTGCTTTGTGAATCCCTTCCTTCTCCCTTGTGCACCTTACCAGACAAGTTCCTTTGCCCGTACCAAGGGCTGATTTCACCTCTGCCCATTAATGCTGCTCAAACCACCATCCAGAGGAGTGCCCAGAGAAAATCTGATTGTCTGTCTTGTCATCAGATTTTTTGTTCACAGGACACCTGCCTGCTTCCCCTTTTGATTTAATATTAATATTAGTGTGTTTATCTCTTTTAGAACTGACATTGTGCTTTGCAACTGCACAAGCTGTGCAGAAGGGAGCAGTCCCTAGGCAGGCATTACATCCTGACAAACAGAGGAAGCACAGACTGTTCTCTGTCGAGAGCTGGGGCATTTATAAATCACGGGAACCCGCATGAAATTAAACATCTGACCTCTATACAGTTCAGATACACAGTTTCCAGGCCCTGCCAATCCACCAAGATGGATTTCTGAGCTGTCACTCGAGTCCTTTGAAAACAACCTCTTTGACAGTTAAAACGAATTGGCAGAAGAGACATATGGGGAGTGTAGCTTCCAGATTGATGAGGTATTTGAAAGAGAGCAGGTTACACATGTAGGTTACTTATAATGTCTTGAAACCCTGTGGCCAACTCACATTTCATGCCTTCAGCTTAGCAGGATGCACAAGATCTGGAAGGTTGCTTTTTTCATTTTGGAAACCCCCAAAATGAAGCCCTCATTATGCAGTTGTGGTGATGCAGGGAGGTAAGCTTGACCTGTATAAGAACATATCAAGAGAGAATGCAAGTTCCCCTTTTCCCCAAATAATCCCTGCCTCAATTTGCTGTCAATGCAAATTTTATCGACTGACTTCTAGGTGTCATTGACTCAATTAGGCAAGGTTGTTTGGTTTGTTTCTTTTGCTTTTTTTTTAATTAAATTATTTTTTATTTTAAAGTCAGGAAAATAACCAAAACCCATGAGTCCCTTAAGATTAAAACAGTCTGAGCAGATTAAAGAGGCAACGGGCAGAAATTGATGCACAGGAAGTTTCAGCTGAACAAAGGAAGAAGTTCTTTAGCACTCAGTGACTCTGCACAGAAACATGTTGCCCAGAGAGGTGTGGAGTCTTCCTCACTGGAGATATTAATCTAGACACAGTCCTGTACCATGTGCTCTGGGATGACCCTTCTGGAGCAGGGGGTTGGGCAAATGACTCATTGGAGTCACTTCCAACCTCATCTATTCTGGGATTCTGTGAAAATTGAGCTCTCAAAACTGGACATTTGAGGAATAAATCCACAACCTATAAGGATGGAATTCCTGTGCCAGTCTTGCCTTCACACTTGGTTTGGCGTGAGATTTTAGCTAGTCTTTTCAGAGCTGCAAGGCATTCTCCTTTTGACTTTGGCATTTGTAAGATTTGGAGCAGTGTACAACCACACCCCACAGGAGAAACAGGATCTAGTCCTGTCTCATGTACCAACAGTTTGGGTTTCTGTTAGTGATTTAGATTCATTAATTCTGTCTTGTCATGTGTAGGAAATCCACAATTAGTGATGCAAAGCTCTTTTGGGGTCAGAACAGAGCAAATGATCTGCATGGCAACATGGCCCTGAAGCATTTGTTGCCCTGGGACTCTTCTCTCTTCAGGACAATTTCAGGGTAGTTCTGGTCATTTTCAAAGCCCTGCATGGGATCAGCTCAAGCTGCTTGAGTGACAACCTCAGCTTGAGTGTTCATATCCATGAAAAATTCAGCTGTCAACTTGAAGCATACAGCTGCATGGAAAACAATTTTCCCCTCCCATGAAAATGTGAATATAAAAGCACTTTTTCCTGCAAAAATGAAGACAAAATGTCAATCTAGGGATATTTTCATGGGCTGAAAATTTCAAAATGATATTTCAGCACAGGTCATCTTGAACATTACCTTGTATTGATTTAGTTTTACCTTTTCCATTTTTGTTAATATTGCCCTTTCTAAAAATTTAACTATACTAATGTTCTTTCTATGAGAATGAGGAAAAAAAAAAACAACTGAAAATATATTGCTGCCTCTAGATGGAACTCAGACTTGTGTGGGCCAGGGAAAAAGCTTTCCTGGCAAATTCCTAAGCCTGAACTCACTTCCAGAAGGGAGCAGGTCAACCACAGTGTTTGAAAGCTAAGGAGCAAATATCTCTTTTTCTCTAATCACTGCTTTGGTGGCAGCTGTGAGGAGTCTGGGGCAAAGATTTCTCCCCGTGTGTGCACAAGGTCTGATACAGCAGAGATGGGCACAAACAGAGACATCCTCTGACTTTTTCAAAACAGTGGGTTTTGGCTGAAAGAGAAACTAGAAGAACAATAGCAGAAGCAGAAAAGAAGAAGCCAAGGCCAAAAGAAATTCTGCTCTGGATTTCAGTTAGCTTAGAGTGTCACCCTGTACTTCCATACACATTTCTGAACTCTCAAGACACCAAGGTAGCACATTTATTACTCCCACATTACACATGAAAAATGAGCCACGAGAGGAACATGTTCAGTCCCCACCATGTATGACTTGGATCAAGGAATGAGGCATTCCTACTGCAGGCACTTTTATTCTGTGACTTGCTTGCTAAAATTATTCAAATATTTTTGGCCAAGAGCAGTAAGATCAGCTATTTTTTTTAATGTACTACTCTCTTCCCCAGCTTGCAACAAATTTCTCTCTCTTATGGGATAATGTCTTTTTTCCAGTAGTCCATTCCTCATTTGCCTTTTTTCTCTCTTAGGACTTATTAATAATGTCCACCCTCTGTTGGTCTTGGGTAGAGTTAGAGAAAATATTACTGTGAGATAAGTAATTATCTGAAAATTTGTTCAAATTTAAGATATGACTTTGCAGGGGTCTTCTTTCTGTTGAAAAATTAAATTCCTAAAGCTGTAAAATGAGAAATTAGGTTTAAAAAAAACAGAAATATTTTTTTCTTAAAACCAGTCAATTCAAAAGCAACCTTCTTTCTTCTTTCTCTTTTTTGTTTTTTAATCAAAAAGAAGAAAAAATGAGGTGTTGACAAAATTAGGGAAAGGGAAAATAATCTAAACCAATTTTTTTCACTAAAACCAGAAAAACTGCCTTGAACCTGAATAAATATTTTTTTCCCCCTAAAAAACCTTTTGCTTTCCTGGGAGGCTTTTTGGGTTTGAGTTAGGCTTTGGGTGGTTTTTATTCATTCCACTTAATAAATCTAATTATTTTGCTTGGCTAGACTCAAGCTATTTTATTTTTCATCCCAGTTTTTCCTAAATGCATAATTTGTCTGGTTCTTAACATGGGTTTGTAATAGGAAGAAAAAGTATGCCAGGTTGGCAACAGGGCAAATGTCTGTGCTGAGACACCCTCTCCATGTGGTCTTTGTTTTGGAACCCTCTTCTGCCCTGTCAGGAGCACGAGTTGAAAGCAACAGTGACCACCAGCTTGCTCTGAATGTCACCATGGTTTTGTGGATATGGTGGGGGTTTTTTTGGGGCTGCAGTTCTCCATAATTTTTTCAGCAAATTGGTTGTAATAGAAGAGAAATAGATACTTCTCCCCCCGTCATTGTCAAATGTCCCCTCTACCTTATTATTGTTTCAAAGCTCTAAAGCATAAAACTGAATTTTAATGTTTCCAAATGACCTTCAAAACTCAAGACAAGGCTGACTTCTGCTCGAGTGTAATATTCTGGATCATTAATTTCACTAGAGATATTCCAATTTGTAATTTCATTAAGTTTAAGAGCATAACCACTCTTAATACCGTGTTTCTAAATATGATGGGCTGTAATCTCAAGCAGCACAAGTCAGCACAGCCTGAGTCACTCTGCCACAGCACCCCACAGTAGCCTTGGAGAAGCTACCTAGAACAGAGGCTAGACAGAATTATAAAATAAAATGGGTGATTTTTGAAAAGGCTTCAAAGGATACACCTCGGGCAGTGTAGGAGCCTCACAGAGGCTGCACCCAACCTGGACGACAGTCACAGGTTTTTTTGGCAGATATAAGCTTGGTCTATTTGCATATCAGGGGTTAATTGTCCAATTATGGCTTTAGGTAATGAAATCACATTCCCCCAGTTTGCTCCTCCCAATTCACTTGTGCTTACACTTCTCAGGCCTGAGGCTGAGACGATGATCTTTAGATGATGACCTTTCCCATCTGGAAAAGGATCGTTTTGTCTGACCAAACTGTGAAGAGAACTTACCAACACTCTAAAATTCAGAGTTATACACTCATGCAGTGCAGGATCTGAAAAATATGAAAGCTATAACTTAAGGCATCACCAGGACCATGAGGGCAGGATCTTTCTCCGCATTTGGTTTCAGCCACTCTTTGATACCCACAAATAATTCCTGCCATGACACATGTTAAATATCTCGAAGAGCTGATTAAGATATTTTTGGCAGGAAAGACTAGATGATCTAGTGAATAGTGTGTTATTATTACCCCTATTTTCAGAATTTATTTGCAGACCACTGGCCACATGGAACTTTACAAATGACAATGGGATCCTGTGACCCCACATTTTGTACCACTGGTTTGCATGGTCTTGCAATGATTGCCTGGGCAACCGCGGGGGAGTTCACCTTGTGGTAGGACATAAAAAACTACACCATGAACTCATTTTGCTTTCTGTGTTATCCCTACACAATCTAAACACCTGCAAAACCTACAGAATTTTGGGTTAGGGCCACCTGTTATTTTCCCACAAGAGAAAAACTGAGGGAAGGTGGCAGTGAGATGCTTATGAAAAGAAGGGGGAAAAGTTCAAAGTGAGGATTTGGATGAATGACTCCTATGTTTGCAGTGAATGTCCAAATCAGAGGTTGTGGGCCATGGGAAAGGCTGACCTTTCATCATCTCGTCTGCTGGAACCTCTGTGCTGTGTTTCAGTAGAGGATTTGAGCCAGGGAGATGCTGAATGACTCCGTGACCTGGCGGTTCAATGCCAAGTGCGAGCCTGTCCCAGCATCTGTGATTAACTGTTTATACAAAATAAAACAGCACCCACAGCTGAGAGCTGGGCAGCAGGGAGAGGGGCCCAGTGTGCCACCACTGGGCAACCCACAGAGCATCATCATTAATTCACTGGCCTGGGATATGCCAGCTCCAATCGACAGCAGCAGAAAAGGAAATTGCGCCGGACTTTTCACAGCGTAGGTAAATATCCCAGCCCATGGCCACAAACTGATGGAAGGCCACTCCTGTTGCCTACAGCTGTGCTTGGTGAAGTTAACATTATCCTTGCCCCATTCAACAAACCCATGGATTAGGACAAAAAAAGTCTTAATTCTGAAAGACTGTAAAAAAAAAAAAGCATTGCCTTGATCCACAACTTTTATTCTAGGCAGGATTTCTACACAATGCATCTATCTACCCTGTAGCTGGCATTTCTTAGCAATAATAAAATAATTGTTTAAGCTGATTACACCCCTGGAATTGCTGCAAACAAGCCTACAGAAATTAACAGCCTTGCTTGTTGCCAGCAGATTTCTCATGAAGGTTGTTCTTGCAGAACCGTCAAATGGAACATGGTTGATAGGTTCCTAAAGCTGATAGGTTTCATCTAGAGATGTTTTCTTGAAAGTAGGCTGAGTGGTCATAGGAACTTTAATAACCTGGAGGAATTGTCCATTTTGTCCTGATGAACCACCATCTCAGTTTTAAGGCTGGTGGATTCAAATGAAACAAGAAAATTTCTCACCTTTTCTGTGTTTATGTCACCAGGTTTTAACATGTTCATTAGCAGTGACAGCAATTATCTGACCAGCAAAATGTCTTTGCTTCTCAAGGTGCAGAGCTTTTCTTTGATGAAAATAGCAGATGAAGTATGTTTAAATAAACCATGTGTGTTGTACATTTACAAGCTTATTTTCTGTCCATGCAGAGATCTCAAAGACCTTTGCACAGCCCTGTTCCAGGAGCTGGTTACCAAGGGAGACACAAACAGTTAAAAATCTTCCCTTCAGAACCCCCATGGAAGGTTTGTGTGTTGAGCTTAAAAAGCTTCTGCAGTGGTTAAGATTTCATGCTGGCCATAGTCTGTCATGATGAAGAGTTTACAATTAAAGCTGATGAGCTGGAAAATAAGGAATGAATTCAAAACTACTTTGTCTGAAGAGAGTCTGAAATTATGAGACTATTTAGCACCCGGTGTTTCTTTTTTTTTTTTTTTTCCTTTAGCTGTCTCTGTGGTTTTTTTCTCTTTAGCTGTGTGTATAACCAGGTTGGTTTGAAGAGCAGTTGAGAAACTGACTGTAGACAGGCAGTTTTTGAAATAAACTGAAATTCTAAGGTGGAAAAAAATTGCTGTAATTAAGAAATACACTTTGATATTTCAAAATACAAGTGAAATTTTCAGCTTACACCAACATTTGCTAGACTAATAGGAATACAGACATATTTTATGCAAGATAATCAAAGAAAAATTAGAGCAGAACTGGGTCAGGTAGAATCTGCAAAATCATAGACTGCCTAATGGGCTGAATTGCTGAACTGTAGAATTCCTTTCTTGCCAACCTCTCTAGTAATTTTCTCTCTGAGTAATTTCCCTCTGCCTGTACCATTTGTACTTTCTGGTTTGATGTTTAAGAATAAGAAATTCAGACACATGCCCAGCACATTACGACAAGGAGTCTGCAACTTATAGGTGATATAAATGTGCATGTCACTAATTCCCTAGACTTGATGAGCAAGCTCCCGAGAAAATATGACTTTTCCCAGATGCAAACATTTAAGGTTCATTGATTTTTTACCACATTTGGTTTGGCCAGGTGTTTGCAAAGCCCCTGCTTCAGTGGTGTCTTCAATTAACCCACTCTTTGGCCCCTAAAATAAAAGGTGAAGCTTTTGGAGAGGGTCTAACTCAATGGGAAGGGGTTTCATGCATCCCAGAATGAACCAGCCCCAGTCTAGAAGCCAACATGTTGTTTTAACAGATGATCGTACAGGAATCAATTGTGCTGGGGCTGGCATAGCTCTGCCATGAGGAGACTTTGAAATGGAGCTGTGCAGTATCCACCTGTGCAAGGAGTCACTTCACTTTTTCCCCAACTCAACAGGTGAATGTTATAAAAAAGTGTATAATTTTTTCATCTACTGAAGCAAAAGGGAACTAGGGACATGCATTAGGGGAAAAAAGAGTAGCGCATCTCAGTCAAAAATGGCGTTTGTGTCAATAACAGTTGTGAGGAGCTACAGGTAACTTGGAAGCAGATTGTTATGTGTTTATAGATCTAGACCACTGAATTTAGCCTCGGCCAATACAAATGTCTCATATAGTTCACTCCATAAACTTAATGAACTTCAAAAAAGGAAATAATCTTAAAAGCAACTGGGTTTTACCTTATATTTGCAAGAATTCCTTTTATCTCCTTGTACTACAAGTTCTCGAGCACTTGAACATATCTCCAAGAGGACTTCTCACCAGTAACACCTCATTTTCTCCACTAGAAATTGAGTCTATTTTGCAAACTGTTAGATCATACTTGTCATGTACAACTTCTGTTTGTGATCAGCTACCACCTCTGGGCCATCTCTTCCTTTGTCATTCCAAGGGATAAACTCTCAAAATATCATTGCATCAAAACTTTGAGCTACTGACCCTCAGGATTTGTGATTTTGCACCATGCTGTTGCATGATGTAGAATCATGGAATCATGGAATATTTTGCACTGGGAGGGATCTTATAAATCATCTCATTCCAAACCCCCTGCCATGGACAGTTCCCACCAGACCAGGTGGCTCAGGATTCCATCCAGCCTGGCCTGGAACACTTGCAGGGATGAGGCACCTACAACTTTGATATGAAATTATATGATATATGATGATATATGGTATGGTATTATATTCTTCTCAATCAAGTTTCCAAGCTCATGCCATATCTGTGACTCTTTCTGATGTTCCTCTGTACTGTCACTCAAAGATGTTGCCCTATGATAACAGGAACAGAAAAACAAAATGTAGTCCAACAGCACTGTTTCCCTCTCAAATAATGATTCAACTTTCAGTGCTACCCCTTGCTGTCTGTTCTTCATGTCTTGGGTAGCACTTTATCAAAAGCTATAGAAATATCCTAACAAATGAGGATTTTCACATCTCTCATACCTAAAAAATCAGTTGTGTTTTTCTAGAAAACCAGACATTTATTGGAACAGTCAGGCACAATCTGTTTTGTGAACACATCTTTACCAAGTAAGTTCCTAAACCATCTTCTGTTTTGTGAACACATCTTTACCAAGTAAGTTCCTAAACCATCTGAAAACTGGGAGTTTGGCACTAAAGGAAACCATAATTCATTTAAGATGCTGATGGAGACAATGCTGAAAGTGCTTGCTTTTTACAAAACATTAGGAAGAGGGTTTGTTGGATGGAGCTAGGAGCAACCTGGTCTACTAGAAGTTGTCCCTGCCTGTGTCAGGTAAGATGATGATCTTGAAGATCCCTTCCAACCCAAACTGTGACTCTAAGGACATTGTAATTGTGATATAGCTGCTGAAGTCATTGGGATTACAGTAACTTTTTGTTGTTGTTGTGTTTATTTCAAGTTTTATAGAATGTGCAAATATGCTTTGTGGCCAGAAAAGTTGTCCAAATGTTTGTGTTAACAAAATAAGAAACGGAGTTCTCTTTCTCATCTGGTTTTCCTTTAGTTATGCCCAGTCAGACATTTAATTAGTGGAGCATATTGGATCTGCTCTCAGCTGCTTTCCACAGTGGTGAGCCATCTACATCTGTACACAGTGGGTGTTAAGCAGCACAGCTCTGATGTGCTGTGCTTTTACAGTGACCTTTCACAAGTGTGAATGGTTATACAAGGTACCAGGGACTGGTCCCTTGGCCCGTCTTTGGACAGCTAGCAGGATGGAGGCTGTGTGTTTGAGTGGCCTCCTAAAGGAAAATGCCAGGACAGCATGAAACAGGATGTTTTGGTCTGTTAGACTCTAAGCTCTGCTCTGCTTTTAGAAGGTCTGTTTTGAGAGTACACAGGCTTCTGTATCTGTACCTGTGACCACAAAACTGCCACGTGAAATTCCACAATCTGCAAGTAGGCAGGTGAGCACACCATAAACAGCTGAACAAGATGATTATTGTGGCTTTCAGCTGAAATATTCTATTCTATTCTATTCTATTCTATTCTATTCTATTCTATTCCACTCCATTCCATTCCGTTTCATTCTGTTCTATTCTCCTCAATCCAGTTCCATTCCATTCTACAAGCAGCCGCTGAACAACACATCCCATGGCTTTGCTTTCATATTGCATGACAAGATGAACGGGCCAAGCAAACTCATCAGAGATTCACAGAGCCACAGGATGGTTGGGGTTGGAAGAGACTTTAAAGCTTTTCCAGTTCCAAGCCCCTTCCATGGGTAGGGACAACATTCCTAAACCAGCCTTGAAAACTTCCAGGGGTGGGGCAGCCAACTTTATCTGGTCAATCTGTGACAGGGCCCCACCTGTCACAGGAATGATTTTTCACAGGAATGATTCTTCACAGGAATGACTTTTTTTCCTAATATCTAACCTAAACTTATTCTCTTGCAGTCTGAAGGCATTCCCCCCTGTCCTGTCACTCCAGGCATTTCTAAATAGCCTCTTTCCATCTTGTTGGTTCCCTTTAGGTACTTGAAGGCTGCAATTAGGTCACACCAAAGCCTTCTCTTCTGCAGGCTGAACAATTCCAGTTCTCTCAGCCTTTCTTCACTCACAGCAGAGCTGCTCCATCCCTCTGATCAACTTGGTGTTCCTCCTCTGGAGTCACTCCAACAGGCTGATGTTCTCCCTTTCTGGGGATCCCACATCACATGGTATCTTAGCAGATACTGCCTTGATCTGGTGGCAGTCCATGAGGTTAATTATGAATCTCACATTGTGGGCCTTGTGCTTGTCTCCACTGACTAGATTTTATCCCAATGGGACTTGGGAAGCTTAGAAGGAAGAGGTGTTAATAACAGCAACAATAAATGTGATTAACCATAGGGAAAACCCTTTTTACAGGCAGAGCAATGCTGCTTAAATAATTCCAGGGGGATAATCTTGTATAATTTTGCAATTCCCTGTTATGCTAATCTATCTCATCCTTTCCAGTGCCTGACATTTGAGGACACAGAACTCTTAATGTCTTTTCCATCTGAAATGTTTTCATCTGCTATGCTAGTGGTTGTATCATCTACTGTAAGAAAAATATAGTTGTTCACTTCAACCCATGAGCATTCAGTAGAGATAGCTCCGAGCTGGTCAAGTAGGGATTATGCTGAATAAAGATCTCCTGATCACTGCCATGTGCCTACAAAACTTGTCACCTTGTAATTGTCTTAACCTCACAAATGAGGGTTCCTCCATTAGAAGGAATTCTTTCTTTTCAAATGATAAGCTCTGCCAGAAGGAGACATTTTCCTCCAAACAGTTCCCTGAAAGGTTTCTTGACAAACTGATGCCAAGCTTCAGCATGGGGAGAAAGGCAGAAATGTGTTGCTCAGTTTGGATCTTTTATGCAAATGTGTATATAATCCTGCTCAGCCTAACTAAACTGATGAGAGAAGACTGTTAGTAGAAAAGCTGGCAGTAGAAGGGTGAGCTATGAATGCCCTCTAATATCAGCTGTTGGCATCTGTAATTCAGGTAGTAATATGCCTCCCTGTTCACAAGATGTTTTCCTTCTGTTTCCGAAGCAGCTGGTCCATTTCAATAACTTCTTCAAGTCAATTTGAATAGGAGCAGGGGATGTCTCATTCTTCTGTGCTGTGCTTAGACCTTTTTATTTTCACCCCTTGCTTGTTATCATTCTTGATTGTTCTTATTTCTCCTGCTTTCAGACTCAGCAGCAGTGATGCAACAAGATTGTTTTGTCAATTTGCACTTTCCAAAATGACCTCCAGTATTTTAGGAGGTTTTTTAATTCCATTCCTCGTGGATCTCATCCAGAAATGGATCACCCATCTCACTCTTTTTTTGAATCTCTCACCACATTAAGCAGACTATCTTATTTTGTCATTCAGGACACTGCAGACTGTTGTTGCCGAAAATATTTGCCATACCTTAAAATCCAAAACTATAATAAGTAAAGGCTGGAATTTGCATTCAGATTTTGCTCCTTGCTCTTTCATATAATAGGGGAAAACATTGCTAGCTTCACAGAATCCTCCCTCAGTTTCCATCCTGACGTGAAATACTAATTAATTAGCGTAACATTTCCAAATTAGTTTAGGAACACCAACTCTTGCTTGATTTCATTTTATCTGAATGAATCATTTGCTTAAAAAACCAGCCAAGGTAGTCCTGGAACTGAATATGGAATATGGCTTAATTAGGGTGTTGAGGGACCTTTTCATCAGCTTTCTTAGCTTTTTTCAGTTTTTGCCCCAAGCACTGTGTTTTCAGCCCAGAATACAGATATCTTTCTGGGTTAACCCCTTGGGGGTTTTTTGGTGGTTTTTTTTTATGACAGCAACAGTTATGCATACCCTTACTATTTGGGCTTTGAATCTTGCTTCATTCACACCATTTAGCCTAGTTTTGTTTTTTTTTTCTTATGGTTCTTCCTTCCAGAAGGCATGTTCTGTTTGAGGCAGGCAGAGGTTATTTTATCAAATAGTTCCTGTCAGCTATCACCAGTGTTAAGAAAACTGTGGTTTCATTTGTATTCCGCCATGGAAGACAAAATATTTGAAGTCCTGAAATTGTATATATTTTTAGCTTTTTTGATTAGGTGGATGAATAACTTGATTGAAACTCTGGTTGTAAAAGTTTTGGAGATGCTGGCATGCCTCCAGGAAGAGAGTGAGTTTGGATTTCATGACCATGTTATGGTTTCAGTAACAGATAACCAGATATAGTCTGGAATGCATTTTTTTTTCTTTTTTTTTTGGGCAGGGGGAAGCAGGATGAATTTTACATGAAAACAATAACTTTTCAAAAACTTTCTGAAATAAGGTCTGACCACAAACTTTTTCCCCTCTCACTACAAGGCAGTGGGTGTGACCATACAGGGGCATTTTAAAGAAAGGCAGCTTAAAAGAATGGAAAAGCACAGAAAATATTTTCCACATTATTGAGTTTTCTGCCGTCTTTGGACCTTTTCTGGGACCGCTGGTTTTGGTTTTTTCTGTAGCTCTGTTGCAAGGATAGATTTAGCTGTGCTATTTTCAGGCACTCATTGCAAATCACACATTCTCCACTGGATCTGATGTAGATCCCTCTTCATCCTCCTGCAGCTTTGAAGCTCATCTTGTTTATACCCCAGGGGGTTGTTGCAAAGCCAGGTAAGAGACAGAAAGGCACTTCAAGCCCTCACTTGGCTCCTCCCCTGCTCACCTGCAGCTTCCAGAAGAGCTAGTAGTCACAAGACACTATGGAGGTTGAAGAAATTCGGCCAAAATTCCAGAAGGTGTCCCTACTGCTTATTCTTGTTTGAATAGGAGTATTAGTAGAAAAAAAATGGCACTAGCCATGCTCTGTTCTTATGCAGTCCCTTGACTGACCCCTTTTAGCAAAGCAGATTTTGATTTTGTTCCCCCTTTAGCAAGGGCTCAACACAGAGCAGAGCAGCAGTGGAAAAGCCCTGAGGACAAGTCACTTTGTGACTGAGCCAAAATATCCTACCTTCCTCTTTGCTGCATACAGGTCTCACAATAAACTGTGATTGAGAGAGTGTAATAAGTCACTACTCTTCAGTATTTGGGATGCTAGGCAGTTCCCATGCATTTGGAGTGATAAGCTGAGGTGGTAAGAGCTGTTTCATTAATGACATTTTAATGGAAGCCACAATCATTATAGGTGTCTTATCCTGACAGTATCTTTAGCTTCATAAGGGGATTCAGTCCAGTTTACTAGTTATCAGTCTCATTCCCAGTCAGGTGTGTGAAGAAACATCTGTCAAATGCAGCAAAGGTAGGATTGTACCAGTTGTACCTGGCTGGCCCAGGCAGGTCAGATGTGCTCTTGTTTGTGTGTGCGTGCATGGGATACCAGAGAAGTGACACCCCTGAGTAACCTGCAGACATCCAATTCCCTCCACAGGAACTGAAAGGGTTAGGAAAAGGAATTTGTCATTCATCCAAACACACAGGACTGGATATCATGTTCATGTCAGGCACATCCACAGACTAACTTCAGCCTGTTTTGGTAAAAACCTTCTGTCTGTCCTGTAAGGAACACACAGAACAGCTGAGGCTGGAAGGGACCTCTGGAGATTTCCTGGTACGACTCCTGCTCATCCATGGTCTGAGCAGGATGTCCAGGGATGTGCCCAGTCAGGATTTGAGCATCTCCAGGGGTGGACTGCCTGGAGTTGTTCCTCCCTGGGAAGGGAATTGTCACTTCCCTTTTCTGGACTCCTGAAGCTCCACTGGATTCCTGTAGACCCATCCCTGCCAGTCATCCATGTCCTCCCAGCAGTGCCACACCCTCACCCAGTCTCTCTGCCTCCCAGTTTGGCACCTTCTCCAGACTCTCTGTGCTATTGCCATGCATCAGTGCAGGTATTAAATAATGTTGGCACCAGCATTGGCACCCTTGTATCCCAGGGGTGCCTGGCCTCCAGCCGGGCTTTGTGCTGCTGATGGCAGCAGCTGGTAGCAGCAGATTCTCACACAAGGTGCTTCAGAGCTGGCAGGGTAGGCAGAATTTCCTAACACAAGACCCATCATCTCTTCACTTTCCATTGAGAGCAAGACCAGGAATGAAAGATCCTGTTCTCTCCCAGTTATAAAACATATAGTCACACTGTCATGGAGAAGCACCTCCCTCCAAATAAGCAATTTATTTAAAATAAAATAAATTTTAGGTCAGCTTTACATGCTAAGCTATATATACTAGGAAAAGAAAAAAATACTCAAAAATATGATATTTCTATTAGTTTTTAGTTAAAGGTGACTCTTTGGTTCTTTTAGATTTAGGACATTTATTATTGTTCTCTCATACAAAAAAAAAAAAAAAAAGAAAAATAAAGCCTGGTAAAAAACCCTCCAGGATTTTTTCACTTCCCCAGAAGGAAAAAAACTGCAACGAGGAAAAAAATATAATTGGTGAGGTTTTGGTGAAGACATTTGTCTTGCTGCCTATCCTGTGGTGTCAGCCTCTCGTCAGCAGAGTGCCAGCAGGACGAGACACACGGCCACATCTCTCCGTACCCTCTGCAGAGCTTCTTACCCTCCAGCAGGCTGACACTCCCAAACAAATTCGTCTTATCTGTACATTTGCAGAGGGTGCACTCAATCCTCTCACCCAGATCATCCCTAGAGATGTTAAACGGGGCTGGCTCCAATACTGAGCCCTGGGGAGCCTCCCTTGTGGCCATCCTGCAGCTGTAAGAAAGGTGTGGGCTCTGCACATAGGGACCCCTCACTCCTCCTTCACTGCACTCAGGCACATACGAATAAACATATCTCATTTTTGCCTCATCTTCAGTCCCCCCAGAAAGTAAATATCCCTTGCCTTGTTCTCCCATGACTCATTCACAAAGCTTCCCACTTCTAAATTATTTTATTTTGTCTTGTCTCGTACTTGTTTATCTTGGGTGCAATCCTAACCTCACTGAAGTCAGTGGCAAAACTCCCATTGACTCAAACTGAGCCAAGATTTCTTCTTTTGTCTTGATTAGATTGTGGGTGTGTTTGCCTTGAATATACTTAATCCTGTCCTGGTTGGATTGTAGCTTTTGGATAAGTGCCACACTCTATCTCTGTATTTTAAGCAGTGTATAAGCATTTGCTGTTCTTGTGAGTCTTAAAGGATCATAATTAGCATGAAGGATTTACCACAGCAGTTCAGGAAGGTGTGGATGGAGGCAAATAAAGGAAGTCAAACATAGGATTCTGTGTTTCAGACCTAATACTTATTTAAAATGAAGGCAGGGACCACAGAGGGGAAAACATTGCTCCTGTGATTTGAGACTCAGGGCTTATGGAGCACATCCACAGGGTTACAGCACATTGCAACTGCTATTGCAGGGAAATGCTGATGCCACAGAAAGCAAAAAAGGACGAGGTGACTGCAGTGCAATAATAACTCAGACAGGCTTAGTGAGAGAGAAAAGCAGCTTCCGTGCCAACAAGCCAGCACTTCTGCTGTTCCAACAGCAGAGGAGAAAATGCTGGTTGGCAGCCACAGACAAAATAAAACAAAACAGCCCATTAAAAAGGCACAGGGCAGGAGGTCTGTGCTCAGATCTGCTTCTTTGCAGCAGGCAGAGACAACCCTGGCAGGCATTGCAGTGCTGGAGGCAAACACAGTCAGTCCCGTGCCACACAGGGCCAAGAACCTTATCATCCCTCTTGGCATCCCCTGCCCTCAAAATGGGAAAGGCACAGTCCTCTCCCCATTTTTCATTTGCCTGGGGTCAGGACTGCCTTTGGAAAAGTACCTTTTTTTTCACTATAGCAAGTGACTTCCCAAAAGATAAGCACTTCTTCTGTTGCCAAGTCCGTTCTAGAGGGAAACGGTGGAAATTTATTTTTTGAGGACACAGAGGTTTGACTGAAGAACAGTCGGATGGGAGCTGTGGGGTGGGTGGAATAGCTAAAAACATCTATTCTGCCTCTTTGCATAGAGGTCTGTGAACTTCATAAATCAACAAACTACAGAGGGTACTGCTGCCAACAGCTGATAAATCACTTCTTCTGGAGTAAGTAACATCTTGGTTGCGAGAGGAGTAAAGTCCTGGCACAGGGTGCCCAGAGCAGCTGTGGCTGCCCCATCCCAGGAAGTGTCCAGGCCAGGTTGGACAGGGCTTGGAGCAACTGGAGACAATGGAAGATGTCCCTGCCCATGGCAGGGGGTGGAATGATGTCATCTCTAAGGTCCGTTCCAACACAAACCAAATCTCTCTTCTGTGAGAGATTTGATAGCACACATTTGTAAACCCCCAGTCAGAATTATTTCTAAAATCAACTTCTATTTACCTGGTAGTAGAAAAGAAAACAAGCAAACAAACAAAACAAAACCCAAAAAAATACCCCACCCAACCAAAAATACAGTTAAAAATTTCAGATAGCCTATTACAAAACTAATCATTAATTGGATGTTACTCTGAAAGGTATAAAAATTACAAGGAAAATATACCCCTTTCAGAGGGAAATTACCAAACGTTGAACACAGAGGAGGAAGATAAGCAAAAAATAAAATATGATATTTTGATTGAGATACCTGAGGTTGCAATACTTTGGAGTATGTTTCAACACAGTAACCTGATATATATTTACTAAATTGTTTGGCACATTCAGCATGTCCCCAGGGAACTGTTGGAGGGAACTAGCAGTACATTTTTCACTCCTTCCCTGTGCATTAGCAGACATAAGGTCACACTAGTATAGCAAAGATGGGTGCAGCCTCAGGCTCATTAGCTCACAGCAAGCTAGCCAGATGAGGCAGCGTGGTGTTTTCCTTTCATCATTCAAGCTTGAAAGGAAACTGTCGGCAGCCACTTGCTCTTAAAACAATGAAAATTTAGGTGACAGAAATCTCATTAGCTGAAAAGTAGCATTCAGTGAAGATAAAGATTTCTAGGTAAAGATTTCCCTCTTCTGCACACACACAAACTTATGAGCAAACCGTGTCTTTTGAATGCAAAAATCCATGTATGAGGGAAGGAAATAGTGCTTGTTAAACTCCAGCAGCCACTGTGTTTCAGTGAATTATATTTCTTGCAGGAAAATCAATGTCTGGATGACTGGCTTCCTTTCAGAATAATGCATGCATTGTGGATGTATATACATATTTACAGAGCGGCAGTTTAATCTGTAACCTTTGCCACAGGATTGACACTTTCCCTGCAGATGATTTCTTTGTCTTGCACAGAACTGAAATGCAGAAAATGCAAAGGGCTATAAATACTGCTATTCTCAGGGTTTTCCAGGCTTCAGACATGATACATGGCCTGCTTGACAATTAAATACCTTTTGCATTCCAATTACTGTAGGTGAAAGTCTATTCATGGTGTTTTATTGGTAATATTTCATCACTGTGAGCTTTTAAGCTGAGTGGAACTGTATGCTCATGTGGATTTCCTGAGGTCCAGGAGATCTGGAGTTGAAGTCATATTTACACTCTTTTTTTTTTTTTTTTTTAATATTCTTTCTTTCTCTGCTGCAGTTCAAGACTGACTTAGCAGAGGGATGCTTTCCTTGCTATGTTCCATGGGAACCCAGTAGTCATAATGATCATTTCTGAGTTCCCTGGTGGAGGCACGAGGAGGGTTTTGTGCTATTCTCAGTGATGGTGGTGTTCCAAAGTGTCGGCAAACACTGGGAGAAAAGTACTTTCTCCCAGCCCAGCTGTCATATGTGAGGAGGCTGATTACCAGAGGCATAAAAAGCTACCAGATGTCAAGCTTCCAGTAAAAATTTGTGGCATGCCACTCCGTAGGAGTTTCTTGAAAATCATAGATGTAAAGGGTTATATTTGCCCTTCAAGTTTACATCTCAGCTTCTAACATATTTTCTTAGACTACCTCCCACTAACAGTATTAACTTCCTTTTAATGACTCCCTTCCTCAGCTGTTGCCTTCCCATCTTTTATGATCTTCCTGATTCCTATCTCTCCCCAGCTCCGTAGGGCACATTCTCTCTCCAGGAAGCAGGAATCCAGTCACCCCTATTATTGCTGTTACAGTGGTGCTGACAAGACCAAACAGCCTGTCAGTGCAACCAGGAGAGGGTCTCCCAAAAATTCCCCCCTGGCCCAGCTGCTGGTGACTGACTGACTTACATACCAGCTAATGGTCTCCAAACCCCCTCTGGATGACTTTCCTTCCTCTCCTGGTCACCTCTTAGCCCTTCAGTTTGTGACAAGGCTTGATTTTGCCCCCTGAGCCATTGTCTTTTCCTCAGCCCACAAGGGATTCTCTCCCAGTTGCTTTCTCATGTTCTTGTGTTCATCTTTTCAAGTGCTGAGGGACAAAACTGCTGGAGTCACTCTCTCAAACATTCTTCTTTGCATTGTGACTTCTCCAATCTGGTCAAAAAACTCTGGTTTTTCCCTACAGTGTGTTTCACCTATTTTCTTTGGTTGCTTGTTTTTATTTTGGTTTTGTTTGTTTGTTTGTTTGGGGGGTTTTTGTTTTTGTTTTTTGGGGTTTTTTCCCTTAGCTTATTTATCAGAAATAATATACCAGCATATGGAATAGCCTTTGGTCCCTCTGCATAAACAATAACCAACCTAGATGAAGTTTGCAAGGAGAGAAAGTAGGTCAAAACAATGTGACTAAATCATTCCAAAACAATCTTCGGAAAGAATCAAATTCACACCCACAAGGTTTATGTGAACAGATTCAAACTTGCCAGGGCTTTGGCATTTATTGCCATCTCTGGCACATGTGAACAGGATTCACCAAAGCTTTATGAGTCAAGGAAACAAAACAAAAAGTCCAAAGCTTAGAAAATAGTTTTTTAAAAAAGAAGATTACTGTTGAACTCAGTAGCTGCAACAGGTTTTAAGTGTGGCTAGGCTTCAGCTCCTCTGGAGAGCTTCCATAAAAGCAGAAGAGAAATGGCAAAAGGTCTTGGTCATTGCTACTTTCCATTTATTTTGCACACTTTGCAGAATCTCAGTAGATATCTGCTGAAAACCCTTGTGAGACACTTATCCCCGGTTTGCAAGTTTCCCCAGTTTTTGAGTTTCCCCAGGGAAGGGCTAAGCCCAGAACTGTCAGGCCATGGTGGCCCAGGAGATTCAGCAACACTGGACTCTGATGGCTGGTCCTCTACAGGGCAAATTTATGTCTTCATTTTCTCTTAATTAAGCCTCAAGAGCAAAGGATGAAATGTTCCTAAACCCAGACATGTGGCTGTGGATCAGCTAGTTGCTGATTTCACAGAGGCTGGTCTAGAAGTGCAAAGCTGTCCATCTTTTCATTATGAGGTTTTTCCACTTACACTAGGCATGTATCCGAACCCAAAACAAATCAACATTAATTTAAAAAAAATTAAAAAAAAAAAAAAGAAACAAAAAGTCCTCCTTCACTGTTCCTTCCACTGAATTTGAGCCATTTGTAGGATGATTTGGAACCAAACATTGTGGTTGGCACCATTTTCTGCAATAAGACAAAACAAAATCCTGGATGCAAATACTTCTACACGTAGGAAAGCCTGAATGTGGAAATGTGTGATTTGCCCTAAATGTCCCCACAGCACCTTTCCCCAGGAGACCTCTTTTCTTTTGCTGGTGGCAACTGCACAGCACCACAGAGTGTCAGCAGCCAGCAGGCAGGGAAACTGAGGCAAACTACCTAAAAGCAGAATAAAGCAGAAAATAGAGACTTCAGTCACCCAAAATGTCCCTCAGTAGAGGAGGTACATACAATACAATTTGCTTCATTTCTTCATCAAACCTACTGGGTTCACAGAGTTCATGTTAACAATTGACTCGTGCCAATCATAATTGTCACCTTTAAAAGAACTGATGAAGATGTCCCTTCACAAAAAGCACTTTTCTACACCCTTCACTTTTCCCACATGAAATATTTTCCAACCTGAAGTAACAAAAATAAGGGAAAATAAATTAAAAGTGTTGTTGATTTTTTTTTTTAAGAAAGGAGGGAAAAAATGCTACAGATCTTCTGTGAATCCCACCCTGTATTTCATATTTCTCCAGTGAGGCTCACATTCTTTTATTCAGATTCCAAAAGTAGACATAATTTGTTCCAAATGTTTTCAAAGGCAATCAGCAGCATCGACTTACATTCTTTCCAGGGTTGGGAGAAAACTGTGAAATCTTCTAAACACTAATAGAGGAGTGACTGAGGGGGAGGGATGGTGGAGAAGGGCAGATGGAAGAAAGTGAGAGGGGAAAATGAGGAAAAAGAAGGAGGAGAGGAAAAAAAAAAGAGAGAAAAATGCAGAAAGGAATATGCTGATGATCTATTTGCTTATATTGTTACAGTTATGACTCCTTGAACAACTCTGGAGAGACTTTACTTCTTGCCAGCTGCATATTTCCATTGGCAAGGTAGCTCACAGTTCATAGCATGATATTATGTAGCGGAATATGATTGAGAAATATGCCATAAAATTATATATTTATTGCAAGTCTGTCAGTGAAATTTTTGCAGGGAAGCCCAACATATAAATCCTTGTGTGATCCATGTCTATTTTGTCTGGTAGAGATCTTTGCTGAATTACTCACCAGTCATTGTGCAGGTTTAGAAGTCTGGACAGATGTTACCCCTGCAAATAAAGGCAAAAATGCTGCAATTTATCTTCCATTTAAGCATCTATACAAGCCACAGGGTTGTTGAATGTCTGCCCTTAAGATGCAGTGTGGTCTGGAGCTGCCTCGGAGTGCAGTTGAAGGCTCGTGGTGTGCTGCCTGCTCTGCCCCTAGCTCTCTGTGTGGCCTTTGACAACTCATTTAATCCCCAGCTTCCCAAACCTATAAAATAGGAACAATAATTCTTGCAGTGTTTCCCACGCAGGGGCAAGTGTAGGGATCCATCCTCTGCAGGGCCCTGGCCAGGTGCACATCACCACTGACCCACAGAGCTCAACAGCTGGCCAGCAGAGTGCCAGGTGATGCTGGCCACCAGGGCCACCTCCCCACAAGCTTTTCTCCACCTCCCCGCAAGCTCAAATCCCACTTAAGCCCAACTGGAAAACAAGATCACCATCCAAGTGTTTCTGACCTGGAGACATTTCTCCAAGGTTCACAATGGTCAAGCATCTGCTCCTGGCCTGTCCCAAGCTGGGCATGGTGCCATGATCCTGAGATTGTCCCCACTAGCACAGCCCCACAGCCCACACTGGGGGCACTGATGGCCAGAGAGTAAGGAATTGGTAGTTAGTGTTTAATGGGCACACATTAACTCTTAAGCCTTCAAAAGCTCTAATTAAGCCTGGCTTTCATTTGAAACGCGCCACCCGAAGTGGGAGAGTAGGCCATTTGTTTTTACACAGCTGAGGAATGTGCGTTTAACTATCTCAGGAAGGAAAAAGAAATGAAAAACACTTGGAGAGCTGGTAAACTCAACCACCTGTACCCCTGCAGCCGACTGGAACATTTCTCTTCCCACTGTAGGCCAGAGCTTTGAACAGCTGCAGGAGGTGGCTAGTGTAAAACTTGAATTGCACACAATGGCCTTTGCTAAAAGCAGCAGGGCTTGGAGAGTCTGGACCCGTATTTAGTCACTGTCCACCCAGCACCAACAAATTCATCTGCTCTGTGTTTTTGCACCATGATGCATCTCCACCTCTGCATTCCTGCTCCTCAGAGGTCCAAATCCTAAATATAACAAGGCATCCAGACAAAGCTGTGCAAACTCAGCTCCCTCTGACTAACTGTTTGGACAGTTTTAATCATAAACAGTATAGTAAATTAATGCTGGTCATGCTAGATTGTTTTAATGCCTGCATACTTGCTGCTCTGTGCCCAAAACAGTGCTGGTTTGTCTTCTGGCTGTTGCACCAGCCTCCAAGACATTTTTGTGCAGCTTAAAGAAATGTGTTTTGAAGGATACTAAAGGAGCCTGAGAAAGGCTGTATTCTGCCTTTAAATTGAGGGTGGACCTGGGGAACTGGTGGATGTGAATGAGGCAAGAGTTTGTGAGACTTATTTTTTAGTACCCACACCAAAACTGTGCATTAGCTTAGAAAAGTTTTAAATTATGAAATAAAGCCTGCCAGTGAGCTAAAAATAAAGAGGTTTTCATTCAAAGAGGTTTGAAAAATCCGAAGGAATTACTTCATTTTCAGTGCAAACTAGAAGCATGATATTTGGTTTAAAAAAAAAAAAAGTCAACAAAAAAGTAAGGAAAAGAAATTTTAAAAAAATAATAGTTCATTTGTTGGAAAAAAACAGCTAGATTAAAGAAGAACAAATATCTTCAATAGAAGGAAGTAATTTAAACATGTTACAGAAGCAATTATTGAGATTTGGTGCACCAAGTTGTAAAGCATCTTTCGTGGGAAGGAATTGGGAACTGGGAGCAAAACTAAAATGGCTACCGAAATTAAACTCTCTTGTTCCTCTCTGAGATGCCTCCAAACTGGTAAGAATTTGAAATGTAATTAAGCACTAGATTTTCAGCCTGGGGGAGAAAAAAGAAAAGAAAATATATCCTTAACTGAGATTCAGCAATAAACTTTTCCTCCACCGTGGCAGATAGGAAACTCTATACCTCTTTGTAGGAATGTGCCTCTTCTAGAGGCAAAATTCACAAGGGTGTTTTGCCTGAGCAAATTCATTTTTCCTTCTTTCCACCTGTCCAGGTGTAAAGCATGTGAGGGCATTAATATGCATTTCTGCACTTGGTCTGCTGGCTGCAGAGAGAGTGGGACAGAGTACAGCACTCACAAGTGTCACTGACATCCAAGCCTGAGGTTGTCCAGCATCTTCCAGTGCAAGACCCACCAGCAGGAAGACTGAAGGGTATCCCAGAGACAAATCAGAAAGGTTTGGGATAGGATACAGGGCATCCACCTCCCTGACAGCCACTTCTCTGTAGTCCAGAAAGCTCTCCCAATTTTCACACATGGTCCCCAGTGCCTTGAACATCTTATTTTTTTGGGTGTCATTAAGACTTCATACATTGAGAAAAAAACATGCAGGGAATACTCTGGCTCTGGACGGCCAGGATTTTTTTCAAATTATTTTTTGGCCCCTTTATTTGGATGGCAAATTTTGTTTCCGGAACATCTTTTCTAGTGTTCTTTTCTGCAGCCTCACTCCACTTTCTCACTTTCACTCCACTTTTCTTAAACTAGGCAGAAAAGTAAAAAAAGTAGGAGAAAAAAAGAAGCATTCAGCTTTTCCCAAACAGGAGCCTTCTCTGGAGCAACTGGTTCCTCCCACTCCTGCTTGAGACAATGTTTACAATTAGCTTCCCAATAACACCATCTGGAAGAGCATCAGCCTTACTGTGCTTTCGCACCCAGGCCTCAATATGACCAAGAAATCAAAACAAGGCAATTTTTCCAACCACCTGGCAAGCTTCCCCTGGATGTCAGAATTAAAGAGCTAGTGCAAGAAACTATGGCCTGATCTAACCACAGCTATTCTGCCTTGCAGGCCATGGCAAGAGTGTCTTACAGATTTAACCACAACCAGAACTTCCTTTTCAGCAAAGGGGATTTTGCCCAAGATATTTTCTTTGGAAGCTTTTCTTCCCATGGCGCCGCTGGGCCAGGTCCATTGGGCTCTGGCTGCAGTCTCCAAATACTGCTATCTTTAAGCTTTCTTGAAAGTTTGGAAGCAAGGGGAGAAGGATAAGGCAGAAGCAGTCACTGAGGTTCCACTCTGAGCCTAATGACACTGAGCCCACAAAGAATTCCCTCTCCTTAGCCAGTCACTCCAGTTGCATCATTGTCCTGATAAACCAAGGGACATTATGACAGGCCCTTGGGAAGTTGCAGTGTGCTTCACTCTAATCTCATTTTATACTTTTAAGTAGGATGACCTCAGATGTAATCCCGTTCTGCAGTTCTCCTCACCTTGTTTAACGTTTCTGCTGCACATCCCTACACATATTTCCACAAGGACTTTGGGCCTGTTAGAATATCCTGGTCAACATCTATGTGAAAATAAGGCAAATTCTAATATTTCATCCTTTGTCTTCCAGAAAAGACCTGTTTCCACTATGCATTTTAGCCAAAAAAAGGAGGTGAGATTTTAGGACAGATTGAAGCTAATTCACACTATGCTGATAACTTTCCCCAGGGACTTGTTCAATCCTTTTTCACACTGTGAGATGATCGAGTAGCTGCTCAATGTGTGCTGTTGTGCCAATCTCCATCTTTGTCAGTATCATCTGTATTTTCATTAAGAGCAAGAGTACATCTCTGGAATTGACTTCAGAATGATTTTGGGACATATTGTTGTATTATTATTACTGTTGTATTATTGTTTTTGTTGTCATGGTTATGACAATTATTATTCCTAAATACTTAGAAATCATACTTCAATTAACTATCCTCATCAAAATACTTTTCTAAAGATTGAATTTGTTGGCCACTTTTTCTTGTATCACAGTTCCTACCAAAATTACAATCAAACTGTATATTTTTTCCTATGGACAGCCTTCTGAAAGAACCACAGGATTCAAGTCTTCCTGAGTCTTTTCCAGCCTTCCTGTCAATCCTCTCCATCTGAGATTAATTTGGGCTCCATTTCCTTTAAAATCATATGAAAATCAACCTTTACAATTTGTCCAGTTATCCCTGTGTCCTTCACAGATTTTTGTATTTATTAGCAAAATTCCCAGATAGGCTTTGCACTGCCCATGTGGGAACACAGAGTTTTCCCCCAAAAGAACATCTCCAGCTGGTGATCTGCAAGTTCCCACAAGCAGCTCACTGGGCAGTGTGAGGCTCTGTCCTGTCCAGCCTTGAATTGATTGAAGTTTCTTTTGGTTGTGTCAGTATTTAATTCACTTTTTCCTGCAATCTTTATTTTGTCCAGTTGCCTGTTTCCCTCAATTATAGACCAAAGTCCCACAGGTCTTCCTGTCAATCCAAGAGTTTTCATGAGCCACATTAAATCCCCTTACCCAACACCCTCAGGACACGTGTCCAAGTGTTGCCATGACTGATGGTGACCCGTTTCCTTCTTCTTTCATTCACCTGCACCAAGGAACTCCCCAGGATCTTTGGTAAGGTCAGGAACCCCTGCTGCAGTCTTGAGGCCTCTCTTTACTGATCCTAAATTGCCACCTCCAGAAGATCTCTGTCCTTTCTCAGCCCTCGCCTGCTGTGGGGATGTGGAGTTTGGGCATGCCAGGAGGACTTGTCTCCACAATCTCTTTTCAGGTTCAGCTGGTGTCTTCTTGGGTGTGCTCTGGTAGGATGAGGTGAGTCCTTCTACCCCATGCCAAAGGGCTTCTACCAGATTTGGGTAATGCAGCTTGTTTCCTGGGGACACAGTGCTGCAGTACCACTGAAGATGAGCTAATCCATTTGGCTGCCTGGAAATGCCCCTGTCTTTTCCCTTTCTGCTTCACACACTTTTTGTCTAGTCTCCAAGTTTTTCACTTGGACCATGGAATTAAACAGAAGCAAGAACTCGAGGAGGTTTTTTTGCACAAAAATAATTGGCTTCTGTGCTACTCAGGCTGGGATAATCCAGCCTTTCTGTTCCAGGATGATGCTGGTTACAGACAATGTGGAAGATCTATGTGCCCAGTCTTACCAAATCTTCCAGCTGGCCCAGTTCCCCCTCCACTGACTCATCCAGACATGCTGGTCTGCACGCCTCCCATTTCTCACAGAAGCTGATGTTTCCAGCTCCCTGAACCCCTGCCACAGCACATCTTGGGCAGGGACAGATCAGGCCATAACTTTCTCCGTGTCCTCTGTTCTGCTTGGGGACAGCTTGCACCATCCTGACTCTCCTTGCCCAGCTAGAGTAGGGACCTTTACCAGAGACATTCTGGGTCTGTTCAGACTTTTTGTAGCTTTTGTCCTTGGAACTATTTTACGTTATCCAAATACAGCTCACACTAAGTTCTTCCAGGGATGCTTAGATATTATTTTAAAACTTTCTTGCTTCATCTTCCACCCTTGTTTTGGTTTTTGTTTTTGTTCATCCGGTCTGTACGATCATTTCCATTATTCGTTCCATTTTGGATCAAGAGGAATTACCAGTCTGCCACTTCTCTCCCTGGGAGCCGGATCCCGCTGCTGATATTAACATGACTCCTTATGTCATGAGCAATTAATCAGGATTTGGGGCCTCCAGAGCTGCTCTGTCAGGAGGCAGCATTGCTGCTGTAGCCAAGCAATGCAGGAGTGCCATCCTTTTTAGTCATAAAGAGTATGTGAAAGTATGACTCATTTTCCTAAGCAGAGCAGGAGGTGCCCAGAATGGCTTCCATGTTTCCAGACATCCTTCTAGCAGGAACTTCATCTTCTGGGCAACATAACATAGGTTTTCCTTACACCATCCTGCTCTTCTTTCTCCAGTCTAAAAAACTGCTGTCCAGTCCCTCCCCAAAACTGTTTTTTATTTGCATTTAGAAATTGCAACTAAAAATCAAGACCTATGGTCCGAATATCCTCATTTTCTTACACTTTTTTGTACTGTCTGTGTAGTGGAAATTTTATTACAGCTGTGTGCTAGTAGATTTAATGGCAGCATTTTTTTAATATTCGCTGTATTTTGCTGTTCTTTATTCACTGACATGCCTGAAAAATCTCCAAAGTACCAGGCTGAAACACTAAGTCATCTGATTTAGTGAAGTTTCCACCCGCCCCAGGTATTCTGGGTAGTGGAGTGTTTTTCATTGCATGACTGTTTTACTGTAATTCCACTGTAATTACACTTAGAATATATTTTTAAACACATATAATTACCCCTAAGTTGAAATGTATGACTGGCATTGTTAACTCTCTGTTCCTAATGAAACACAATTTAACCTGGAGCTGTATTAGAATTATTCTGACAATTTTTGTAGCTGTTTTGTACATATTAAAGCAAAATAAATTTTTTAAATAATTGCAGTGTAAGGTAAGTTGTGCACTAAGCCTCTAAAAATTCTTTAATCATAAAAATCCATGCGCAAATGACATAATTACCCTTAATATTTTTTTATACCAAATATATTTGTCAAACTCTTTTACATCAAAGCAGTGCCAGAGTAGTGTAATAAATCTGAAAGCTGTGCTAATATGGATGACCTTCCTTTTGATATGAGTTTGTAATAATTATAGACATAAAAAGTGGAACCATTTCATAATTATGTAGGACATGTGATGAGAGTGCAGTTGAGTAATTATACCGTGGTTTTGTCTTGTATTTGGATATGTCTTTAGCCACTGGTGTAGTGATGAGGAGACATGGGTTCAAGAGTGAAGACAAGAGGCAATAAAATATGCTGTATCCTAAAGTAAATCAAGTATGACTTTAAAATTGTAAAAGGCTGAGTCAACACTCCATTATTTTTTGCTCTGGCATAGTGTCTCTGATATTGATAGAGATAAATGGCTGTAAAATCAGTGTGACAGGCTGGATATCAACCTCTTTCAGAACAAGCTTGAAACTTCAGGTATTTCCTACCTTTGGTCCATAGAGTTAAGACCAGACATTTTCCCTGGCTAAGAGCTGGTCACTGACAGCCCTGGCATAGCCTTGATCTGGCTATCACAATCCCCAGGCAGACCCAGAATTGTAAAAATAAAAGAAAACCCAAAAAAATAATGAGGACAGAAACATTATGAGCCAGTCTCACTTGAACTGGAACAATGTTATGTTCAGGCTTGGCCTGAGATAAGGGCAAGTGGCTGAGAATGATTTTTCTTGTGAAAGGTCTATTTTAATGGCTGAAATTCAGTCATTCCTATTTATGCTTCTTTTCAGGTTCTAAATTATAACAGCCTGTAAAATAAGCAGCAGGTGACAAAAAGAGAGATACAATGGTTAACTGGACATGCAGGAGAACTCCAAATGGAGTAGAAATGCACATCTTCTATAGAGATTTATGGATTTTTTTTGTTTCAAAAATCCTTTTTAGTTCGAAAGCTGTTTCATTACAGCAAAAAATGGAGAAGTGTGAAGAGGAGACCCATGCCAGATGAAGGGAAGTGTGTGAGATCTACTGTGTGAGAATGTCCTAGATAATGACTGACAGCTGTGAGGTTTTCATCTCACTTTCATTTTAATGGCATCCTCCAGTGATATGCACTGGATTTCAAGCCTTTGTCGCACTGTCAGCTCCTGTGATGATCCACAGAATATGGGCATTTGACAGGTCTTTAATAAACAGTTTGCTGCTGGGATGAATTGAAGTTCAGCTGGATCCAGCTTGAGTTCAGCAGAACACATAAGGCTGTTAACTCACCTTTATGCTACAAAGGGAAAAAAAGAGAAGGAAGGGGGGAAAATCCAGGCTTGGACACCTGCTATTTTTTCAGACATTAATTATGAGACCTTATTTTTGCAGAGCATGATAATGGAGTAGCAAACTATGGTAGCACATTCTCACTACAAAAAAAAAAAAAAAAAAAAAAAAAAAAAAAAAGTGCAACTAAGAGCACTAGAAAATGCTTTTAAACTTTTTTCTTGGTTTTTTTTCATATACCTGTAGTCGACTAAAACCCTCCAGGAGAATTTAGTTTCTTGGCTTTTTTGGCAGAAACGGGATTCTAGGGCTGTTCTTTGTTTCTGTAGCATTGAGGTTCTTCTGGCACTGGCTCACTGAAACAATCACAAAATCTCAGAATCATTTTGGTTGGCAAAGGCCTCTGAGGTCATCAGGTCCAAGCCGGGACCAATCCCCACTTTGTAGTGCCCTGTCCAGTCATTCCTTGAACAGCTCCAGGGATGGTGAGTTCATCAGTGCCCTGGGCAGCCTCTTCCTCTGCCTGACCACACTTTCTGTGAAGAAATCCCTCCTAATGTCCAATCTGAACTTCCCCTGATGCATCTTAAGACTCTGTCCTCCTCCTGTCTCTGTTCTCTGGGAGCAGAGTCCATCCCCCCCGGCTGTCCCCTCCTGTCAGGAGCTGTGCAGAGACACAAGGTCCCCCCTGAGCCTCTTTGCTCCAGGCTGAGCCCCTTCCCAGCTCCCTCAGTCTCTCCTGGGGCTCCAGCCCCTTCCCCAGCCCCGTTCCCTGCCCTGGACACGCTCCAGCCCCTCAGTGTCTCTCTTGTCCTGAGGGCCCAGAGCTGTCCCCAGCACTGGAGGTGCCTCAGCAGTGCCAGCACAGGGACAGGCCCTGCCCTGGGGCTGTGTCACAGCCTGGCTGGGACAGCCCAGGGGCCATTGGCCTCTTTCCCCCCTGGGCACCCTGGGCTCGTGTCCAGCCCCTGGCACCAGCACCCCCAGGGCCTTTCCCAAAGGGCCCTTTCCAGCCCCTCTGCCCAGCCTGGAATGTGGTTATTGTGGTGCAGGTGTAGAACCCAGCTCTTCGTCCTTTTGAACCCATCTTGGATCTCAGCCCAGGGATCCAGCCTGTCCAGTTTCCTGTGCAGAGCCTTCAGGCCTTCCAGGAGATCAAAACTCCCATCCAACATGGTGCTATCCAAGAATTTGGCAATGGTGACTCAATCCCCTTATCTAGATAATGCATTTATTAATATAACAAAACACATAAAAGCAATTTCTTTTTTGGACACAGTGCCCATTACAGGGCATGGGTCAGGCAGGACACCACTGTGGTGATGAGATTCCATTGAAAAAGGAAAGAGGAGCAAACCAGCTGACTCTCAGCTGCCTATTTTAAATCCTGCTGCTTCCTCTGTGAAGGAAGAGGAAAGGGTTGGATCTGGGCAATATGGAGCAGGAACTGCCTCCATCATTATGATCATCACATCATTATTCCTCATCACAGCTGAAATGGGGATTCCTGCTCTTTAGGACTTCTCCACCCTACTCAAAACTTTCAAATCTTCCTTTTCCTATTCCTCTTGCTGGATTGACCTGGTTCCCTGGGTTTGTTTTTTTTTAAATTCTTTCCCCCCTATAATTTATTTTCCTTACTTGCTTTGAGATTCTTATGTAGGTCAGCTCTGATCCAAGTCGTACCATGTTCTCAGTGGGAAGTCCTTTAAATTTTTTTTCACTATTTTCTTTTAACATTTATTTTAGCAGATTTTAGCAAAAGAAGAGCTTTTATAGTGTCACTTTAGTTAGAGTCAGTGCAGTCAAAGGAGGGTGGGTGGCAGGGAACTTGCACTGTTTACAGCAAGATTTAATACCTGGAAAAGCCTTTATTCCCAGATTTGGTTCTGACAAGACATGAACACTCTTGGACTCAAACTTCTTGCTGATCTCTGCTTTGTGCAGATGATTTTATATTGCATCCTGTGTGAAGACAGAATTGAAGCTTGAAGCAGCATAATAATAATAATAATAATAATAATAATAATAATAATAATAATAATAATAATAAAGAATTTTAAAAGCCAAACAAACAAAAAACCCTAAAGAACGTTGCTGGCAGGGATAGGCATGGCAAGTAATTGAGCCAAATTAGAAAGGGTGAGGTTATGTTCTTGGACAAGACAGGACCTGGTGCAGTATTTGTGATATCACTAAGAAAAGATCAAGACTTGATATGCTGTTTTCCTTGTTGTGTGTTGAGAGCAACTGCTCAATAACCACTTAAAAAATCTCCTCAAATTAATGGAGAGTGTAGCAATTGAAAAAAATGTGACTAAAATGAAGCAATTTTGTGCCTCTCAGGTTTTTTTGTTTGAAGAGGAATGCATATCAATAATGTGACCAGCAAAAAATACAGAGCCTTCCTTAAGGACCATTTAAAAAAAATTTGGAGGGAGAATAAAATTCATGAACTCAATTCTTCATTTGTCTGTACAGTTTGAGGTCTGTCATCTTCTCCCACGCAAGAAAATTCTAAAATAAAACCAGGCATGCCACAGGCATATACCCAATGACTGAACTTTTTTAAGGTGCATGAGTCCCAGGTTGCTCCATTTCTGCATAATTTGAAAGATTTTTGTTCTTACAGGTCCTTTCCTAAATATATCTAGACTGGATAATGCCCACAGTGAGTACAATTGAGAGTGACATGTTAGGAAAAGTTAATTAAGAATCACCTATGCTTAAATAGGAAAGGAGATGAACACTAAAGTAGCCCAGTTGAATGAAATTGGACACTGTATGCTATCATAAGTGACAGCTGCCATGTTAATTCCCTGTTCTATTCAGGGCTGTGAGCTGATTAGTGTTATCTCACCAGCCTGTGCTTCCTTCGCTGCCTCACGGAACACAGCGGTCCCTGCTGCAGGACTCTGACACCAGGGACTTTGTTGTGACATTGCGGCTCTCTGCTTGGCCCTGTGAGAGTGAAAAGAAGGGCTGTGAGTGGGGAAGGAGTGAATGGAGTTGGTCTGGAGCTCCATCAGGTCATTGCTTTAATTTAGGGGTTGGGCCAGCTTAATGAGTTGGTCTCAACCTGCAAAGTTGCTGTTAGTTCTACACCCAGCCAGACCCAGAGAAGAGAGATGTAAAAAGATGCATCAGTGCATCATCCACTGAAGGCCCAAATACAGGCAATTTTTTAATGGGAAAACAGAAGTTAGTTAGCTTTCCTCAAAACCAAAACAGCGACTGTTTTCGTTTCTAATAATACAGAATTTCTCACCTTCCTGGGTTGCTGTAAATATTTACCACAAC
Organism: Motacilla alba alba; assembly: GCF_015832195.1. Taxonomy (NCBI): domain Eukaryota; kingdom Metazoa; phylum Chordata; class Aves; order Passeriformes; family Motacillidae; genus Motacilla; species Motacilla alba. Next base: position 3,106,193 of record NC_052046.1, on the reverse strand, counting down.
TACCAGGCTATTAGGATAATGATAGAAACAATAATTTACCTTTAATAGCACATTCTGTGCTAACTAATCCTTGTGCTGCAAGATGTCCTGGCTTAGCTGTTGCTCAGGATTTTCCTTTTGTAGTTAAAATGCATTTTTCTCATGATGTCCAAGGCTTCTGCACTGCTTTATTTACCATTGTATGTGGAGATCACACAGTTAGGAGACCAGTTCTGAGGCTGACAGACATAGCCTAGAAAGAAGGGGAGAAGCACAGAGTATATCCTGAGGGAACAGCAGAAATCCTGGGAAATTCCACCTTTTTTCTCTCTCTCCCCCATTTTAGTGCCTCTCAAAATGCTGAGAAGCTAACTTGAGGTGGAGGGGAGTGGATGTGGGGCTCTGAATCTTCTGAGATCAAAACCAAGGAACATAAAGAATTAAAAAAAAAAAAAACTGGAGAAACACTGGAAAACTGGGAAATCCAAAAAGTGTTGTTTATACAGAAAACATTTACGCTCTTCCAATGTGTGACTGCTTGCTGTGAGATTTTTTAGCTTGGTACATACTGGTCCCCAGTAATTGCAGATGTCAGGCTGATCAAAGCAAGAAGATCTGGTGGATAACCAAAGCCCACAGCCCCTAATGCCCGGAACCAGCAACCCTTCCCAGGTGCAGGTCCAGCTGTGCCTCCCTGCTTTTCCTCCTGTCCAAAATTTCATTATTATTTAAAGTGAAAATAAAGCATAGAAATGAAAAGCAATGCACATTAGAGATTCAGTATCTTCAAAGGCTGTTGTCTGTTGGCACTTTTTTATTTATGTGGCTTAATCTGAATAAAGATGGTGAACAGCAATGGCTCAGCATTCCTTAGGGCTCAGCTGACAACTCCCAAGAGCACACACAGTCTGAGGATAAGAAGTTATTAACATAATTATCTTGTTCCCAACCACAATCTTTGCCTCTTGTGCTCCAGCACAGCTTTGCACCACTATTTGCTTGAGTTTAATTCAAATTCACCCTGTTCAGAGGCTTTTGTTCAACAAACATCATGAGGTATGCAGCCTGGTTGAAGGCAGGTCCAAGATCAGGAAGAATTATTAGAGATCTTGAAAACATGTCTAGAGAGGAAAACTGGAAAAAATAAGCCAGATAGACACCAGGTTCATCAAGTCCTTTAGCTGTTGGTGTCAGATGGTATCAGTAAGAGGATGAAGAATTGACTTGATTGCAAAGATCCAGTTAGTGTCCCAACCACCAGCACTTCTTCTGAAATGGAGAGGGATCAGCAGGATCCCTGGGGAAGGGCTCTGTTGCCTTTGCTCAACAATTTTCAGCCTTTAAATACACCTAAGTGTCCACCACCAGCTACCAGTGTAAGTGGAGAGCTTCATGAAAACCATATGCAAATGTTATTGGCTAGGAAATGAGGGAGTTAAGTACTATTAAGCCTCTCAGAAATGCAAAAGAAGAAAAATAAACATTTAATTTTCCTTGACTCTATTGGAGGCCATCTTGCCTGCCCTTTTTTTTTTTTTTTTTTTGGAAAATTTTGCTTCCTTTTGTGCACCTTTACAAAGATTCTTCTCATTGCTTTACATCAAGATGACAATAATTGCTGTGCTTACTAAAGAGTGATTTTTACTGTGTCTGTGGGTAATCTTACCCCTGAGAACAGTCTCACCCGAAGTCTATATAATCTCTTATGCACTGCTGGTTTTAGTCCTTTCTGAGTGATTTCTTGAGGACCATTGGATAGGTCTATTTTCAAAAAGATGATAGAATTTTAATGGTTCTTTATCTGAACTAGCTACCTAGAATTCCTTTCTAACCATTGGAGGGAAATAGACACTTTAATGACAAAAACCTTCTAGGCTGAGTTGGCTACCTAATTTAGGTCAGCTGAGTCAACATTTGGTGATGATTTCCTTTCAATTACAGCCAAAGAGATTTCTTGGTGTCTAGCTCAGATCAGCTCATACCCAATATCTAAAGATTTTTTTTTAATTAATTCTCTCCCTTATATGTCTGTCACACTCAGGTCCCAAATGCAACCTCTAGGAAGAGCTGCAGACCAAACTATAATGATACCATCTAAAAAAACTTTACCATCACAGTACTATTATGAAAACAGCACTGCAAAAATATCCACCCACCCAAAAAAAAAAAAAAACCACCCAAAACCACAAACTGTGTGTCAATAATTCAGTGTCCACAAGCTGAAAGAAAATTCTTTTGGCAAATGACAACCCTAATGTTCTTTGACTTGCTGCCATCTCTTCTCACTGCCTTATAATCAAGTTTGTTTTCAGACAGACTGTGCCTGATTCTTTCAAGATAAGGAGGGTGTGTATTCAAACAGAAGTTACCAGTAGATAGATCTGTGGCATGGGAAGGGCAAGAAAATAATTGACTAGAGTTCTGTGTATTTATGTAATAGTTATAAGTGATTTCCAGGAAAAGGGATTAAAGTCTCCAGAGGTAGTGGCAATAGTCTCTGCCATTACACTCTGGGAAGGAAAAGAACTTGCAAGCTGGGACAACCTTTGGGGTGAAGAAGGAGAGGTTTTGTTGAAAGATACACGTGTCAATATATCTCCCTGTAACTCTGCCAATGGAGAGTCAAAGTACTTTATAATAATTCTGAAAAGATAAAATTTTAATTGAAAATTCTAGCTCTCTATAAAACTTTGTGTTGAAGGTCTTATAAATATCCTTGAGTGGCAAAGGAGAGAGTTTGGAGATTTTTATATGGAGAAGATGTAAATACAAGCACAAGATATAAATCAGAGATAGAGATAGAAATAAAGATATAAATACTTTTTCATCTTCGGTCCCCCTGTATACATTCCTGTGTAACTATTAGTTTCAGAGCACTATCTGAAGTTTTGCACATTTAGGTTGCTTTTTTTTTTTTTTTTAGTTTTAATTAGAACCAGTGATAAAGGGGTTACAAAGTGACCATTTCAGTTACTTTGTATCTCCTTTCCCTGATGTCGTTTTAAATTGCACACAAAAACACAGCTCTCAGTTCCCCAGCCTGTCTGTCTCACCAATTATTTGTGGGAGTCGGGGATGTTTGAACTTTCAGACAGTGGAGGAGAATAAAACCATTCCCCAAAAGCATCTTCCGTATGCTGGAACAGGGCAGCAGGTTATGAACTGGCCATGCTGAGTGCAGGGATGTGTGTGCCAGCTCACATCCAGCACGGTGCAGCCTGCATTGCCTGGTCAGAGGAAGAGGGGCATTCTCCTCTTGGTTTCAGAGTGGCAGGATGCAAGAGGCAGCACCAGCCTGCCACTGTTGGGCAAGAACACTGTAAAATCCTCTTCCAGCTCAAACACACTTGCCAGCTTGCATCACCACTATCTTAGGTTTCTGCACATCAAACTATGCTGTTTTCCTTTCCTTCCTTTCCCTTCCCCGCCTTTCCCCTTCCCCTTCCCCCCTTTCCTCTTCCCCTTCCCCTTTCCACTAGCTTTTCCTGTCCCTTTCCTTTTCTCCTCCCTTTTCCCTCCCCTTTTTCTTCTCCCTTTTCCCTTCCCTTTTCCCTTTTCCTTTTCCCTCTCTTTTCCCTTCCCTCTTCCCTTTTACCTCCCCCCTTCCTTTCCCTTCCCTTCCCTTCCCTTCCCTTCCCTTCCCTTCCCTTCCCTTCCCTTCCCTTCCCTTCCCTTCCCTTCCCTTCCCTTCCCTTCCCTTCCCTTCCCTTCCCTTCCCTTCCCTTCCCTTCCCTTCCCTTCCCTTCCCTTCCCTTCCCTTTCCCCAAATCAGGGACTGCAATTAGAGGTTAATTAATGTAAACCCCCAACCTCTTTCACTCTTTAGGGATGAGATCCTTTCTCACTCTGTGCAGTCAGGGATCTCTGTTTTTCCTGAAGGATGTTAGAGACGGAAGGACAGGAGGAAGCTCTATGTTCCAGTGCCAGACAGGAAATATCATTGCCTGCATTGGATGGATTAGGGGAACATTTCTTCTGCAGACAGAACCCTTATAGCATCCATTATGGGCATGTTTATATCTGTTCCTTGGAAGATCTAACATCAACAACTTCCCTGGATGGGCCATCAGGTCTGGTGTGGCTGTTTCTGTTTCCCTGCGGTCCTTCCAATAAAACTTGTCCAGGTCCATTAACAGAAGCTATGGAGTCAGGTGTGGGTCTGCTTTCCAGTGACAGGTCTGAGAAAGTGTATCATTTAAAAGGTAAATAGTTTCCCCACAAACAGAGCCCAGCAGCAAAGGAATTTAATTCGTGGTATATATCCTAACTCCAAAGGCTTGTCAAAGGCTGGGCTGTTCTCTCAAAGGAAGAGATTAAAACTGCACACCTCAGCCTGAATTGTAGCCAGATTCATCCACTGGCGCATTCCTGTTTTCACAGGGACTGAATAAGGAGGGCTGACAGATTATCTCGTTCTGATGAGTGAAATCCTGACATCTTAGAAAACAGTGGGAGTTTTGCCATTGGGTTGCACTGTAATCAAAATGCCAGCATCCATGTGGGTCTGGGGCTACCACAAGAGGAAGTTAAACCAAAGCGAGCTCAGGCTCATCTGGATTTGGGTTTTGAGTCTTCCTAGATGGAAAGTGTTTGTGCTCAGCAGGGCTATATGACTGCTCATTGCTGTGCTTAGCAGGAGAGTTATGCAAAGTTCAAATCATATTTCAAGCCAAAAAACCTAGGCTTTTCTAATTTAAGGTATCAAGAGGACTTTGGGTCACCATGCTATATGGAAAGGAGCAGATGATTCCATTTTTTCCTACTGTTACATCTTGAAGAAGCAATCATTATAATAACATTAATAAATTATGATGAAGGAGGAGAAGAAGAAGAAGAAGAAGAAGAAGAAGAAGAAGAAGAAGAAGAAGAAGAAGAAGAAGAAGAAGAAGAAGAAGAAGAAGAAGAAGAAGAAGAAGAAGAAAGAGGAGAAAGATAAGAACCACAATAAGAGCTGTTCAGAGCAGATGCCCAAACAGCATGTTTTTTCCTTGCAGTAAGCCTTGGAAATAAAAGGTTGCAAAACCCTTGGTACCTCCTGCTGAGAGTTTTCACACTTTAAAATAAAGCTGCCAGAGACATCAGCAATTTTGGGTTTGGTTGAATTCTAAATGTCAATATTGCTGTTTACTACCACTTGAAGTAATGAATTGCATCGAAGGTCCAGCAGTTCTCACTGGCCCTATTGATTGAAAACCTGAGCTGTGGTTCAGTTCTAAGTCACCTATTATTCCTTTATACAGTGACCTCTGCCTGTACACTTGTAGTTCTGCTGCTTTTGAAGCATGTATCTAGTGAACATGCCTTCAACATCTTTTCCATCCAATTAAAATTCCTTGCTATCATTCCCTTTTATCTAGTGTTTGTAATTGGATTCCCAGTTTCTCAATTTTCATGTCAGCAAGGGGGCAAACGATAGCAACTGCCTGATTAAAAAAAAAAAAAAAAAAAAGTTATGATTTAATTCTGTTAAATTAAATTCTGTTAAATTCTGTTAAATTCTTTAGCTGAATATCTGAAGCAAAAATAGGCTTCTGCAATCATACTATGATTTTTCCACCTGTTTCTCCACTTACTCTGAGACTTCTTGGTCCGTTTCAGTCAGATTTGAAGACAGATTTGTAAATCTCCTGTAATGTCCTGGTGATGCTACATTTCTAAGAGCTACAGAAGATTGGAAACTGGCTAGAGGAGGTGTATCTGGAAGTCTTCAAGCCCAGGCTGGATGGGGTTCCAAGCAACCTGATCTAGAAGAAGGTGTTCCTGGCCAAGGCAGGGGGTTTGCATCTTGGGTTATTTCCAACCCAAACCATTCTATGGTTCTACAATTCCGTGATTCCATGATCCAACAATCACACCAAGAAAAAAACTATGCTGTGTGAGCAGATATTTACCCAGTCTGAGTAGCCAGATGCTGGTGGGGATGTTCCCACATCCCCAGCAGCACAAAAGCTGCTTTTCCCAGGAATGGGGAAATTTCCCACTTCCACGGTTGGAAGTGGGGCTGGAAGGCATCACAGCTTTTCATCATGAAGGACACGGGGTAGAGGAAACGAGAGGAATCTAGAGGAGTAAACCACCCAAACTGATTAGGAAAAAGACTTTGTTAGTGTCACTCGCTGCTCATTAAATACCTTGGGGCTTTTGAGGGCATTACAGCCTGGTGAGTTGTTTTCAAAGCTGCATGTTTCCTGGGTATTTTCTGTTTTCTGGCAGTTCATGAAAATGTGCTCTGGCAGCATCTTGTACACCATGATCAATATCAGAGACAGGTGAAATACATCATATTTTGGAGGTGCCCAGGAGGGCCTAGGTTAGTCTGAATGCCCATCTTCTACATGGCTGCCTTCAGGTGAGCTGAGTCAAGGCTTAATTGGCCAGGGTTTTGTTATTGCTGAAAACATGAATCTGAACAGAGCAGAACATTTGTATTGACCCATAACATAGTGATTTAGTTTACATTAACTCCACCAAACTATTATTCCCTTTATTCTCTAAGATTTTCTCTTTGGGAGAACTTCAGAAGTGCTCAAAAGCCAGCAGTCTACAAGCTGTGCCACAAATATTTTGTAACAGAAAGCATCCAGTAAGTCTGGTGTTCCAGTTAACCTCAGATAGTCTCTTCCTTGATTGATATTCCAATGTCTTGGTCAAGAATCATTAGATGACATCACCAGTGTGGAATAACAAGACAGCTATTTTGTTGGGTTTTTTCCTCTCATCTAATGGAATAACATAGCAAATAAATTCTTGAAGGCAGTAATACTCAGCAGCAGCAGCGGCAGCACACTAGTACATCAATTATGGAATTGTTATTAAATTAACCACAAAATCTATTTGATAACCATTCACAGGATTCCAGGAAGTAGGAGTTCCAAATAAGATGGAACACTCATGACTATCATTGCAAGGAGGAGACAAATATTTTGCAAGCGTAGCCCGTCTGCTTAAAATAATGCAAGTCATTCCAGATCTTCTTTCCTCTCAGGCAAGGTAGTGTATAGGCTTTGGTAAAGTTAATAGAACAAAAGTAAAGTTAATAGAACAAAAGGTTAAAAAAACTAAATAGCTGTAACTAGGCAAACGGATACAGAGCCAGATAATTGTCTGGAAGCATCTGAAGGGAGGGATAAGAATAGTTTCTAGTTGTTCAGGGGAGTGTAATTAGATATAATCGGATTAAATTAGGCAATGGAAAATATTAGGGAGGAATATCCTAATGAAAACTTCATCCAAAACCTGGCATAGACTGCAAAGGAAGCTTGTTGGAGAAAGCCCTGGCTCCCTGGTAAAAGTGAGTGAAAAGAGGAATTATGAAAATGCACTGATTCTGTACTGGAAAGGTGATGGGGAAAATCTTCAAGAGAGTTTCAGTTTTAATCTAATCCCATGTATATTGCCCTAGTATACTGGTAAAATGGAAGGAATTTCTTTGAAGACAATTTTAAGTGTCTCTCTAAGGTTTAGAGCCTTCATTATCATATCTAGGTTCTCTAAGCACTAATTTTATATGACAAAATTAAAAATCCATAACCAAAAGCAATATAAGAGTTTCTCCAGAGCAATGTTCCTGGGTTTTTATCCCTGGGAGGTATCAAGGCCTCCTTTTTTTCCTCTTATCACTTTTTTTGTGGGGATGGTGGGGAGGATTCACTTTCCACCCCTGGTTCTCTGGAGTAAGATGGTAAAGGGATGATTTCCACTGTTTGTATTCACAGGCTTGAGCAACCACTGTGCATGTCAGCTCTTGTAAGGTGGCCCACATTTCTGATACCCATGTCATTCTATTCAATTTTTTGCATTTTATATCTGGACTGTATGGCAGGCTTGGGCATGGACTACTTGTCTTCTGCATATTTTTGATAACTTTTTATTTACCCTGAACATAAGAATCTGCATGAAATGGCCAAGCATTACTGAAATTATCCCTCCATTAGGATACCACAATTTTCTCTCCCCTTATAACTCTCTGGAGATCAGGTTGCACCCTTGACTGGGTTTCAGGTTGGTCAATAATGAACTGTTCCTGGAATTAAAATCTCTGTTTTACCTTTTCTGCCTCTCTGCAGCCATGGGCCACACTATGGAGAGACCTGTGCGAGCAAGGTTCTATCCCATGTTCTGGTTCTGTCTCTCCGTGCTCTGCCTGTCTTTCCTGTTGTGCAGAGCCTGTGAATGTTTTCCCCAACCATACAAATGTGGTGAGCAGTCATTGAATAAGAGATCAACTTTCTCAAACCTTTTCTCCGTACAGAGTCAAAGTGACTCCCTTGCAGAGTTATGGATCATGCTTACGGTGTCAAGAGCAGAAGTTATTCCCATCTGACTGCTTTTTGAAGTGAAATAGAGATAAAATCATCTGAAAAGTATTAGGAAACAGCAGAGATCTTTAGGCAGCTCTGTGCTGAGAACAGCCAACCAACACAGGTTTGAAGGGAGCCGTCCATTTAACTGGAGATGAATGTTTGCAATCACAATAACTGGATTTAATTATTATTTAACATACTCAAAGTGCATTTTGCTTCATAAAGGAGATTCTCGTAAGATGATTGCAATGCTAAATGTTCTGATTGCATAGAAGCAAGACACAGAAGCATTTAAAATCCAAGATAGCAATATGACACAGTTGAGATTATATTTATTCCTCAACATTTTCTAATTCTGCAAAATGTTTCCTTTTGTCTTTAAGACCACAGGCTTTGTATAGTGGTAAGGGTCTATTCACTCTTGAATTATTGCAATACACAGGTTTGCAGCTGTAAAAAATGAATTTTATTTACATTTGTTAGTTGCACTGTGGTTTTGCACTTCTAGTGACCTCTTTCCTGTTTCCTAATTCTAAATTTTTCCCTGCCTAGGTGTAGGCACTTGGGTGACCTAAGATCATTTCTGGGTTCAACTGTACCTTTCCACTGAACACAATTGATCCGTACTAGGGATCAAGGTTTGGCCACGAATACTTCAAAGCACAGACACTAACCAGGATAATGAAGCCTTTTTCCTCATCTCACCTCTGTACAGGATGTGAACATCAACAAAACCCATCCCTCCCTGCATCCAGAAGGTTCAGCTTGAACTCTTCCTAGGTGATTTTGAATCCCAGCAGTCTTTTTCTTGGCTGTCTTACCATGAGAGGCTCTTGGCAGCTCCTTGTCTGGGTGAGAGGCTGGTCCTTCCCAAGGCTCTGGGGCCCTGAATGCAGCAGAGCGCCTTCCAGATGAGTGCTATGTAGCCTCCCAGTCCACATAATTTAATTTGAATGCACATAGAAAATACATATCAAATCAGACAGCCCAGTGATACAGTCAGAGGAGCAGTGAGGACTTCTAGATAAAGGATTATGTTATTGGGTTACTGTTTTATTTTGATGCCCTGCTTAGTTACCAATTTGTTCTACAGTATTTCAGTCAGGTCTGCAGCAAGCTTCCTGAAGGGTTTATTCTAAAAAGTAATGCAATTTGAAAAGGTAGAAAATCACAGCAAACTCATTTAGTTTCACTCATTGTTACAAGTTTGCCATTCTACATTGATTTTTCTCCTTCCTATTATACATGGACTATGTTCTCTAATGGGTTTACAAGTCTACTGATTAATGTGAGTAAAAATAATACTTGCTTTATTGAAGGGGTAAATAATGTCTTAACTACTTTGCACCCTACAGCTCTTTCAGAGCACTAATCTGACATGGCACTATCACAATGACTTCACCTGCCTCCTTTTTAAACCCCCTTAAAGCCTTTTTCATTCATTTTATTCTCATTTCCTCTGAATATTTGCTCAACACTTTTTAAATGGATTTGCTTTCACAGTGACTACACCTTTTGTGGGCAAACATTTCAATATCCACCTTGTCCTGTTGGGAATATTTACAGAAAGGGAATTTTTGAGTCACTATACTAATATTGAAAGAGTGAATTTAAATTCAAGGCACAGCTATTTGGGGTAGAACTGCTACTGAGATTATCTACAGAAGGCATAGCAAAAAGTTGCTCATGATCATTTCAAAAGGTCATCAATGAACCTTAATTCTGCTCCCTCCACCTATTTTCTTTTTGTGGTCACTACTGACTTCTGCATATTTTTTCAGCTTCTTGAACGCTCTAATGACAGCATTCCTGGTGTGTTTCCATGTCCCTCAAATGATCAGATTTGTTCCACACACCAAAACTTTAGGTTCCACCCATTATCTTAGCCAAGATCTGCATGCAGCAGATCCAGGTGGTTCCTACTAAGTGTGGTTTGGTTTAGAAGGGACCCTAAAACTCATCTCCATCCAACTCCCTGCCATGGGCAAGGACACCTTCTGCTAGACCAGGTTGCTCCAAGTCCTTTCCAGCCTGGCTCTGATACCATCACCTCATCCTTTGTCTCTCTCTCCTTCTCCCCCTTCCCAGCAGCAGACACTCTCTTAATATGAGAGCACGTATTTATTCCAAGAGAACAATTAATAGAAAGGTAAAAGCTAACGGCAAAATGGGGAGTGTCGGGGGTTCTTTTGTTAGAATTGCACAGCTGGTTAGAGGTAACTGAGCTAGTCAAAACAGATTTATCTCAGGTGGTAGAAGCAGCTGAGTTATTTCAGTGATGAAGTCCAGGCTGGATAATTAATTTTGTCTTTCAGACCTTATAGAGCTTGGGGCCTCTAGTAACCAGGAAGGGATGTTTACAGTGAAATAAAGCACAACTGCATCATGTCTGTGCTGGAGGTGGTTTGCTTGCTTTAGCAACTGCAAGATGATTTCTAAACCAGAAACCAAATGCCACAATTTCCATGCCCTGGTACTGCTACCCTGTCTCCTGAGAGGAATATCACGCATCATTTCTGGCTCTTCCTCTTATGCCATCCACTCAGCCTTGAGCCCAGGAGTTCGTGCCAGAATTTTTGCAAGCCCAACAACACTGCTCATTGTTAGTCAGCATTGACGCTTTTTCTCCAAACATTAAATCTACAGGGCAAATCAAGCTTTTTCTCCTTTTTTTTTCTTTTTTTCCCTTCCTAAGTGTCATAAGGAAAGATGACATTTATAATGCTCTGAGATGAGGAAAGGTTAGTATAGTTGAATCCAATATGAAGTAGCTGGAAAAATGTTCACACTTTTTTTTTCCTGTTTTAGCAACATTTTAAGGATGTGTTAACAAATATGACAAAAATCACTCAGGAGTCTGAAATACTTCATTAAATGTTTTCTTTTTTCAATCTAAAGCATTTTTATTTCAACAATATCATAATATGTTTGCTGTTCAAAAAAAATTCAAACCTCCTATCATGCTAAAACCATTTTTTTCCTAAGCAAATAATGCCAGACATTTTAGGAAACTGTTCTTTATCTCAGTTG